>NC_133390.1:74896082-75521082 GCF_047511655.1 Castor canadensis | reverse complement strand
AATATCCTTATAGATGCCAATTATAAACACTGACATTATAGGAAGTTGAAAACAGTCTTCCTTGCTATGAGAAGCTATATACACACATACTAATTAATCCCTCAAACAAAGGAATCTTATTTTGAAGATGAATCATTCATCATGAATGCTTTCTGCTAAACATTAGCTTTATACAGACACTTGGCATAATTCTGTTCTCAAGATTTTGAGCATAAAAATACTGTTTTAGATGATTATTTTTACAACATGGTTTTGTAATTATTTCCCAGAAGATACCTTGCATCCATCTTATAACAAACACATTGCAACAGTTGTTGAAAGTGCAGTAGTTTTGTCAGTTTTAAAAAGCATGATTGCTGAGGCAAGAGATGTCATACCAAAAGCTAGAGAATTAGAAAAATGTTGGAGAGGGGGATAAAAATTTAGTAAAAAGGCCTAATGGCATAACCCAAGATTTTTAATACATTTAATATTTAGTTCCTTTTAATATTTAGTCTATGTAAAAAGTGATTTATTAAAATCCCCATATAGTTTTCATTTAGCCCTGGAAAATTAATCATGACTTGAAACAATTAGTTAAGCCTAATGCTACTTAAAAAAAAAATAGTAAGAAGAGAATGTTAACAGGTTGGCTGAGAGTAACAGCTATCTCACATCATTGTTATTAAAACAAAACTCAAGATAGACATACAGAACAATTGGTAAGACAACCAATTATACTCATGGTTTCTTAAAAGTTTACTTCCATGTTAAAAGACAAACTACAATCTATTCCCATTTTTAGCCATTCTAAAAGATATAAAATAAATGAGAAGAGAACATTAAATAAAAATTAACAAACCATACAAAATATTTTAAATTTTTCTATTTTTAGATGGTGAATTAAAATATGTAAAATATTTATTGTAAACATCATAAATTTTTTTAAATGCTATTTAAACTAGATAGTCTAGAATTTTACTTTCCAGGAAAGTGTAAAGTGCAGATTATAATACAAAAATACCACATTGATTTTACCATTCAACACCAGAAATAACTTAAAAGGCACACGTTATACATTCAGAAGAAATGGGAAGGTTCTAGCAGACGCTAATGCCAAACAGTTCACAGATAGCACCAGGTGAGCATTCTCAAGTATGACAGCAGTACAATGGCAATATATGGCTTCTACAATCAGCAATGCATATTTTGCATAACAAGATGTGAGTTTTTTAAGGTTTTCTATTTTTTGTTTTTAAATCATCTAATATCTATTACACAGGAACATTTTTAGTAGAACCATTGTACCATGCAAAACAAATTATAAGACTTTTCATCCAATGAATTAAATGCTTCCTTAAATGAAAGTGTTGGTGCTATAATAATCATTGGTTTCACTGACTGAATACATTTTAGATTTTAATACAATACAAAAGGGAGTTTTCACCTTCACACACAAAGCTTTTTGTTAACATTCAGTTTCTAACAAAACATTAATTAATTCACTGTTCATATACTACCTTTCTTAGATCTCAAAATGTGTTGTCAAAAGCAAATAGTGATTAAAATTTAATATAGCTAACACAAATTGAACATCAATGTGATTACTTAAAACTAAGTAGAATTTTAATCACTTCAAATTTTTCCCAAGGCAAATACAACTTGTCTACACTAGAACACATAAGCAAAACCCAAGATATGCTGTCCTGGGATGTTCCCAGGATTACTGAACAGTTTATTATAAATGATAAACAACTAATCATCCAATATTTGTAATGATAAGGTAAGCATATTCTTTAAATCACTTAACCACATTTTGTTTTCCTTTCAGAGAGTTAGTTTTTCCTTTCAGAGAACTGCCTGGACAGCTGGGCACAGTGGCAATGCCTTAATCTCAGCTACGTGGGAGGCTGAAATTAGGAGGATTAAAGTTCAAGGCCAGCTAGGTAAAAAGTTAGTGAGACTTCCTTTCAACCAAGCCAGGAGTGGAGGTGTGCTAATCCTAACTATGCAGGAGGCAGATAGAAGGATCCTTGTCCAAGGCCAGACCAGGTAAAAATGCAAGACCCTATCTAAAAAATAACTAAAAAAACAAAAAAGGGATTGGGGGTGTGGCTCAAGTAGTAGGGCATGAGGGCCTAAATTTAAACCCAGTACTGCCACCTTAAAAAAAAAAAAAAAAAGTAGACTGCTATTTTCACTGATGGCTTATATTCATTTTTAATTTTTGGTATTCAGGATGTTCATCACAACAGCAATTAGGGTGATTTAAGAGTTTACTGGTTTTGCTCTTGAAATTAATCTCCCTCAACAGAGAAGCAACATGTGAGCCCCATTCCCATGTGACCGTATGCAGATCCTGCTGTTCTAGGTTAGTATCAGTGTCCTTTGATAAGTAACTAGACAGTGGTTCCAACCTTTGCCCACTACATACTCATGTAACCAGTACTAGTTCCTAAAGCAGTGATTGTCAACTGGCTAAGAACTTGCCAACCACTAAGAAGAATCAGGGAGCCAGAAACTGGGAGCCTCCAAACTGATTTCCAACAATGAGAACAGGATGTGCTATTCTCTGTACATTCTGAGGCTGCTAAAGAGGAATGTCCTCCCGTCAGATATTGTGTGTTCTTAAAACTACCTAGCAAAATGGGGAGTCTCATATCCTCAGGGCTATAGATACATGCTTGAAAACAGGGTTTCCTAGAAGTAAGTCCATGATTGCCAAAGCATTATAGCTGAGTATCCAAAAAAATTGAAAATTCCTGCACATATAAACTACCCAGTTCTGATATTTTCTTTCTATTGCTAAGGCAATCTTTTTTTATAAAGGGGGGGGGTATGCCAATAAGACAATCAACCCAAGCCTCTGAGAAAAAAATTATAGTGATAAGCAGAGGAAAAACAAAGAGCTGCTGCCAGAGCCAAACATATCTGTTCTCTAAAGACTTATAAAGGAAAAGTAACCAGAGAGTAAATACTGTGCCATTTCATATCACCTGTATAAGCATGAAGTTATTCTGTTTTAAATATTAGGCCCTGTGAGTTAAGGATCTAATCATTTTCATGACCTCAAATAGATCCAGAACATCTTATTTTATCCTGATACACTATTTCCAGAATAGCAATTTACTTTTAATCTATAAACTTGAAAATGGCAGAAAAGCTTGTTTTAAAATGAGGCCTTTTTTCAAATTTTCACTAAAATAAATTGAAAAAAATCTGTTTTTCTATCAATGAATGGAAGTTCATACACTTACTTATATATAAACTTATACATCCACACTAGTGAAAGAGACATTTGAGTGCTCCTAAATAATGGCAGGAGAAACCCAAGCAATTTATGTGGAACTAGCAATGACAAAAACAGACAGGTTCTGTCCTTTCAAGCTCCCAGCTCCAGAGAACAGCTGACCACTAACCTTCCGACTATCAGTTGGGTGAACTTCATCAGCAAACACCTTAAGGAAAGAGCAGCTGACCAAACATTTAAGTTTAAAGTTTCAGAAAGAAAATACTGTTTAAGTTAAAATCTTGAAGTTCACTGTTAGCTCACAAATGTCAGGTCATATTCTTTGATCGATTTTTATTTTAAAGTGCTTAAACACAAAGGCCTGAAAATGGCCTAATAATACTATCACTTAATTTTATCTGTTAAAAAATTATAACTTTTTTAAAATCTAACATTCAAGTTTGAAACAAATGGGTGAAATCCAGAATTAACACTAGAGCTTCACCCATAATCAGCACTCTTACGTCTTGGAATACCATGATTCACTAGTGCATATGATCCATAGGATTAAAGCAGGACACCCCAGATTAGAAGTATCTACCTGAAGCGCCTCTCATCTCAAAGTCCATACTTGCTTCCTTTAAAATTAGGCCCACAACAAGCAGTAAATATGGTCCTCTAAGAGAATATGGCCCCACACTGATACTATATATTAATCTAATTAAAATAAATGACTGATGCTAGCATAGAGTACAGACATTTCAAAACATATGCAAACAGAAAAGAGATATTACCAGGCCACTTAACAACGTTATAAATATTCATTTCTAAAATCAAGTCTACTCATTACAAACTGAATACTAAGTATTTCAGACACAAATTCCTGAACATTTTTACTAATATGTATATAAATTTAAAACAGATATAGTGATTCAAATACTCAAATTCGTAGAACTAGAGATCCAATAGCTATTCTCTTCTTTGTGAAGACTGTCTAATCCGCATGTGCTCATCAGAGAGAGAAGAATCTGAGCAGTAACATTCCTTCCTTTCCTTGACATCTTGACTCACAGGTGAAAATACTCAAAATGAAACTTGAGGTGATTATGAGTTGATATTTCTCTAATAAGTCTACTTTACCACAAAATACTATTCTAAATACTTCCACTTTTCCAACAGATTTGTGTAATTGCCTGGAGAAAGACTAAAGATAAAATGAAAGACTCTTTTCTTCAACCTTTTAAACTATTCCCACTGTGGACTTCTAAACTTACTGATAATTTTTTTAGTTTAAATCTTCAACTCATTGTTAGATTGGAATACAAAACTCATTAATTCTGTTTTTCTTGCTGTTTTCCATACTGACTTTTTATATGCCAAACACATGGCATGTTTGTTTTTCCCTGAACACAATTTATAGAAATTCCCTGAATAACAAAAAGAAAACAATTTTCTTATATTCACTGGACAGCTAAAAAGAATTCCAAAAAGAAAACAACTATTTTGCTGCTGTAGGTACATAAAGGATACTTTTATCATTCCATTCACGTCACTGGAATGTATATGGAAGACATCTGTACAGCAGATAAGGAAGTCAGCAGCCAGAGTTAAATATACAAAGTACTGTAACAGGAACAGTTGTGAGTTCTTAAAGGCTGGGATTAGCCACCCAAGAATTCAGTTAAGTACAGTACATAGCTAATAATTCACAATTGACAAGTAGGCTATAAAAATGCTATAGTATCACATTAGTTATCTGAAGAACTATGAATCTTCCAATTGTAAACTGATAAATTCCTGAATGCATTTCTTATACTGCATTTCAGTATGGTTATTAGTGGAATATTGACCTGGCTGTCCATAAAGTCCTTCTGATTCCCGCATCTCTTCATTCATTCTTGCTAAACGTAACCTAAAATTAGATAAAAGGATCTTTTAGATGAAATTACACATATAAATGTTCATAGATAAATGAATTACATTAGCAGATAATACACATATAATGTTTTTCCTTTATCAGTATTTGCCACTAAAACAAATTGGCTTTTAGTTTATCAGACCCAGCAATCTAAGATACCAAATAACTATACCTCACCTCATACAATTCTCATGAGAAAAGACAATAAAAGATTTCTGACACGTACATTTCAGCTCTACTTAAGCAGGATCCCTGCAAGCCCTCTCTCCCTCCACCCTGGAGCTTGCTTCCTCCAGGCTTTAGTGAATTCCTGGCTCCTACAGTTACATGTCAGACTCTAACTGCCAACTGCTGAATACTGCTTCTTTAGTATGTTCTGGCTCACTATGAGGTGAGGTAGTTCCCAATGTATAAATAGCATGTGTAACCTCTAAATAATACTGAGAATATATTTTGGTATATATTTGATATGTATTGTATCAAATGACTATGGGTTACCAAGATTTTTCCAAGGTTACCAAATTCTTTTTTGGGTTATTTATCCTAACAGCAGATGACACGTAGCATTGGATTGAGACAACAAGTATTTCTTTGCCTTTTTTTTTTTTTTTTAAACTAACTTTAAGTAACATTTTGAAATAGGCAAAAGTTCTCTTTGGCACCCCTCTCGTACTTTGCACTGCATGCCTTTCTTCTGGGCCATTAAAGATCCACAGCCAGCCAGGCCTGATGGCTCACACCCATAATCCTAGCTACTCAGGAGGCAGAGATCAAGAGGCTCAAATTCAAAGCAGCCCCACCAAATAGTTATTGAGACCTATCTCAAAATAGCTAACACAAAACAGGGTGAGCAGAGTGACTCAAGTGGCAGAGTGCCTGCCTAGCAAGCACAAGTTCAAATACCAGTATTACAAAGGGGGAGAAAAAAAAAAGTAAAAAATATCCATAGGTTTCCCATATGTCTATTGCTGTCTTCTGACATGTTCTCTATAGCAGTTTTAGCATGACAAGAATGGACTTCATCTCCTCTCTCAATGACTATGTGAATTAGTAATAACTCTTCCCTTGATACACGGCTTTTTAGAGAGGATGCTTATTTACAAAAATTCTTAAATTTCCTCAAAGTAAAATCAGAAAAGGTAGACAAATTGGAAACAGATTTTTTGGAGATAAGGGGCCACTGCGACACAGGAATTGCCAAGAAAGCTGCATCTAGAGTTAAGTTTCTCTATAGTATACCATTTTTTTGGTCTCCTATTCTAAATCTATAATGGTTTAATCATGTACATTTTCCTATATAGCCCCCACAATAACCATAACCCCTCAATGGAGAAAGTGTGCTTTGCAGGGTTGGTACATGGCAAGTCAAGAATTTAAAACTTTGACATGTATGGAGAAGTGTGTGGCACATAGTAAACACCAACCAAGTTTAAAGTACACACGTAAGAAGGAAGCTCCATGTGGAGACTGTAGAAGCAACAGACTGTATTGGAAATGATCAATGAAAAGAAAATACTTACAAGGTTACTATGTCAGCATTGGCTGCTTCCACAGCTATGCTCAGCGGGTCTTTCCCTTCTTCGTCAGTGGCATGCTGGTTGGCTCCTCGCTTTAGGAATAGACACACCTGCCTATTGAGGAAATAGCAACTCTGAGATACTAGCAATAAGGAACAACTAATACTCACCTTAAAAACGAAAAACTCTACCGAACTTCAAGAAATCACATTTTCATTGGAAAATTCATTCATTTTACAATTAATAAACATTGACTCTAATAACAGAAAACTTATCAAGATCAATATTTTATAAGTCTCTAAGTTTTTCATTTGTATCATCTTATATGCTCTGATGCTATGCAGCATGATAGGATATGCATATTAATAGCCCCTGCTCTCAACAAAGCATTAAAAGCTGTATGTAGGAACTGTGAAACCTAAACAAAAGAAACATCATTTAAGCCCACTGTTTATGAATGAAGAGAACCAAGGCAAAGTAAGCAGCATAATAATTATAATACAACAGCAAAAAGGAGGAAGTAATCTTCCTGATCTCCTCCACAAATATTCATAACTTGAAGAAATCAATAAAAACTTTAAAAATACATGAAAGACTGGGTTAATTAATTAAGTCTATGAAATAAAATGGGAAGAATTATGATGGTTTAAGAAGAAAATAGGTTAAGTTAAATAAAACTGTTTTTAATTGAGCATAAGAAATTTTTATGATGAAGTTACTGAACTGAATCTCTTTGCTAATAAAAGAAAAACAAATTATAATAAAAATAAAAGATACTATTAAAGGGGTAAAGGGTATAAGCTCAGTGATAGAGTGCTTGCCTAGCATACACAAGGTCCTAGGTTCTATCCTTACCACCACACACATGAAAAAATATTAATAAATGTGATATTGCCTATATAATAAACATGAAGAAAAAAAGATGATGTGTATGGTAGCAAACACCTGTAATCCCAGCTACCCGGGAGGCAGAAGTAGGAGGATCAAGGTCCAAAGCCAGCCCAAGCAAAAGGGTGAGACCCTCTCTGAAAAAGAAACTAAAGCAAAAAGTGTTGGAGGTGTGGCTCAAGTGGTACAACATGTGACTACCAAGTGCAAGGTTTAGTTCAATCCCTACTATCACCAAAAAGTGAATGAGTGCATGTGTGTAAAACAGCTTCTTGCCTATCCAGAAATAATAACTGGAAACCCTGAGATGTCTTACTTAAAACACAATCACCTATGAGGGCCAGACAGAGTGGTGCACTCCTACAGTCCCAGCTACTTGGGGGGCAGAGATTGGGAGGATCAAGATTCAAAGCCAGCCCAGGGAAAAAAGTCAGTGAGATCCCATGTCAACGACTGGACATGGTGGGACACACCCATAACCCCAGTGATGTGGGAGGCATAGGTAAGAGGATCAAGGTTCAAGGCCGGTACTGGACAAAAAGCATCAAAAAAAAAATAACTAAAGCATGGCTCAAGTGGTAGAGTGCCTGCCTAGCAAACATGAGGTCCTGATTGAAACTCCACTACTGCCAATAAAAAAAGAATAGAATAAAACATAATCACCTATGATACAAACTTTTTGTATAAAGCCAGAATTTTTATTTCATTTATACCTTCTAATAGAAAGTCAGTTTCATGGCTTTATTGTTCTATGAGTCTTAATATTTCTCCAGAAGCCACAGTGTTAACTGCTCAAACTAAGATTTTAGTTTACAATTTGACTAGCTCCCCCAAGGAAACACCAAAAATTTCAGTTACAAAATTTTCCCAAAGTAGGTTTTCTTGTGTGTGCACTATATAGATAATAAAAGTGTACATGCATACATGTACATAGGCTTAAGCTGTTTGACAAAATCACCACAATTTCAGTAAGAGAGGAAAGTTAAGTACTAAACCTGATCTATCTAATAACAAGTCAAGGTTAAAGCAAGATCTGTAATTTTTCTATATGGAAAAGAACTATGGCTTTTATCTGAATGAGAGTTTTTGAATTTCAAATTCTAGCACGACAACATAAGTCACAGGAACGCATCTCTTTACAAACTCTACTTCACGGTATTTTTTCAAATAAAATCCACCTAAATATTTAAGCATTAAAGTTACCCTGTGTGTCCTAAGACAGTGGCATGGTGCAGTGGTCCCCGCCCTTGGACATCTCTTTGGTTCACATTAGCACCATTCTGCAGGAGGAACTCACATGTCACCAAAGAGCCCTTAAAGAGACAAAAGGATAACAATGCACACATGCAAACAACAAGAAACGGCAATACTTTCCTATTTTTTAAACAGTACAGTTTTACTGTACCCAAATAGCACTTCCATTTCATTTTCTACCCAAAAATACATTCCAGAAAAATCATAGAAAGACTAAGTTATACTAGTTTCTTCCCAAGAACTACTTCTTGTAATTTGAGATCTAGCAAAACACACTACTACTTTCATTATGAGACTCCTCCATCCATTACCCCTTACCCTGCTGCCAAAAAAGCAGAAACCACCCAAGTGATACTCAGAAATCACTACTAGGTACACAGAGTCAATCCTCTTTATTTTCCAACCCAACTCTTAGAACAAAAAGAAGAATATGAAAACCATACCAAAATGTATGATATTTTACATTGTACTGTCAATGAAAACCTCAGTATATTACTTCCTACCCCTAGTACAGCTTGAATGAGTGGTGTGGCTTTGTTTTCGTCTGAATTAGCCCAGTTCACATCTGCACCATGAGCCAAAGCCTCGGCCATTTTAGGAAGGTTTTTTTCATATGAAGCCCTATAAAGCTGAAGTCCTGGATTAAGATGTTTAGAGTCAGGAAACACAGAAGAATCTTGCCTTTCCCCTTCTGAAAAGCAAACACAAACACGTTAATAAAAATGAGATGTTGGTAATGCGGGAGAATGTATAACAGTGGAACAACTAAGTGAATATATACTGAATTCCACTGAATGGTTCATTTAAAAATGATTAGGATGGATTAACTTTAGTGATTAAGATAACTTTATGCTATGTGTATTTTATCACAATTTTTTTAAAATGACCTCTTAAACTTATCACAATGTGAAAGTTGTAACATAAGAAAACCAAATTAACCTATCATTAATGAGCTTATGAGAGATTTTCACAGATATCTTATTTCCTATAGACTAATCATTCCCCAAATGTCCACCATTCTCCTATAAAGATATCAAGTGGTATGCTAGGCTTCTGTGGTCTTGCCAGTATCCAATAGATAGTTGCTCTATAAAAATTGGCTGTATTCCTATAAGCCTGGCCTTAAGAAGCAGCAAGAAATCTGTAAAGAATTTTACTACTGTTCAAACCTCAATTCCTAGAATGATCCAATACCATCACAATTTACACTGCAACCAGTTCAAATAATTTGAAGAATGTTTACTCCCCTGAGAATTCTGCAAAACCAAAATCACTGAAATCATGTCAGAGAGAATATAGGAATAAAACCCTAATGGGGAAGGAGTTGCTGATCTCTTTCTACTGATAAGAAAAGACAGCCATAGGGAAAGATAAAGAATAAAGCTGGTGGAGTGGCTCAAATAGTGGGGCATCTGCCTAGCAAGTGTGAGACCCTGAGTTCAAACCCCAGTGCTGACATAAAAAAGATAGAGAGAATAATAAGACACAGTACAGGTAAACTAAAAGTTATCCTTACCTATTGGCAAGGTACTTTTAGCACTTATAATGCGGCTTGGAAGAAGGTATAACTAAGAACTTCCAATATGAAGAGAAATAGCTGCTTTCTCATTTAACAGTATTACTCCTCCCCAGTACCAAAACTATTTAATCAAGAATTGGCATTTACTATATGCATTTTTCAGCAAAATATAACATTAGTGAATATCATTAAAACTCACCAGGCTCATATAAACTATTGGCTGACACTGTGGAGGGTAAAGATTCTCTTCCATCATCTGAGCTTTGCTGGATACCACTGTCATTACTTTTGACTGTTTTAAAGAAAAATCAGCTAGTGATTAAAGGTCATGGCACTTAAAAGCAATCACTCACAATAAGATTTTAAAGTAAGCTCTTACATATCAACATGAACTCAGCCACCACCAGTAGAACACACTTAATACAATTTTAATACTATTAAACACTTAGCTTATTGAGATATAAATCAATCACAAAACCTGAAAATAAACTTATTTTCTGAGGTGTAACATATCCCATTACCCCATAAAATGTCAAGGGGCATAAAGAGCTTGATTTATTGCATGACTGTAAGTAATGTGTAATTCTGAGACAATGGGAAACATCTAGAGAAATGGCCACACCGCACAATGACCACTGGCACAGACTTGGAATGCTCCACAAGAGTAGTACTTACTACTACGCAGTTTTGAAGAAGTATCAAAGTAGGAGAAGAGTGAATCTAGCTCATCAGGACAGAACAGAGACTCCCGCCTGGCCTCGTCGCTATTTACAGCAACCACTGGGGACATGCAAGTTAGCAAAGCACAAAGCAGGCCATAAGAAGGGCAAAAGGGCAGGAAAAAAACGTTACTGGGAAAAATTTAGAAGGAAAAAATAGGAAGGAAATCAGGTAGTTAATCAGATAGTTAGGGCTTCTGGCATGATAGATTTATAATTCCCATCTCCCCTTGCGTTTTAAGCAGTTTTATTCCTTAGAATATACACATTACCTAGAAATGTGAATTATCATAGTACCATTTCAAAGACACAGAAATCTAGTTTTTGTTCTTAGAATATGTAGAAGAAAACAAGCGCTTGATATTTTTAAAACCTGCAATGGCTACCAATTCAAAGATTATGAAAATGACTTCAACTCAAGAAAATATTTATATCCACAGCAAGAGAGGTGTAATACCTGAACTCTGGACAGATGCTCTGACTTGGTCACCTGGCCCAAGTTTAGAAATGCTCAGCCTCTTTTCTTCATAACCTTTGGAGACAATCTTTTTTTCCTGCTCAGGAGGTAATGATGATATGGAATATTTATCCACAAATTTCCTCTCCACATATTTTGCTCTGATATATGCCTCTTTTTCCTGTCTGGTACACACAGAAACATCATGATGTTTTGCTAAATCCCTTAGCAAGACTAACAATGAAAAGATGCCATTATATATTCAGTATTTTCAAATCAAGTTATTAAATCTAACACAAGTGAAAACTGAATTTGTGACAGTTACTATACAACAATATACAACATGTGTTCCTTCCAAATATTTAATGAATTGACTTCACAGCCAAATGAAACACAAATAACCTAACTAAAAAGTCACAGTGGTAGCATAGTACTTCTTAACTTAATTTCTGTGTGTATTCATTTCTATATATACTCTCTCATACTTTTCTCAAAATGAAAAACACTATCAGGAAATCTATTAAAAATTAACTTTAATTTCATTTTTATTCAAAAAGATACTGTCACATGCTGAACTATCACTACTGATGTCCATAATTTTTCATAAGATAACTACTTATCTCCTGGGCTGGAGGCAGGTTGAAAAGGTGAGGGCCTGTGTAGTAAGCACAAGTCCTGAGTTCAATCCCCAGCATGGCCAAAAAAAAAACCCATATATACACACATACATATGTATGTCACATTTTGAACTTCTGACTTACAATCATAAAATACCAAATCTGTTCTATAATTTTTCTTACTTTCTCTTCTTCTGACTAAAAGATAAACATTTTTCTAGGTCTAAAATAATTCAGTCATACTTCAGCAAATATTAAGATTCTGATCTAGTGACATTGGCTTAAAGAGCTAAAATCTCAACATAGGATATAGCAAATGAAATTTTAATGCTAAAAATAAAGAATCAAAATGACTAAAAATGGAATCAACAACAAAAATTGTGTGTCTTGAAGGCACTGACTTTAGCTGCTTCATTCAATAAGTCCCCTTTATAGAACTGGAAATATAATTTCACACAAAGCAATTAAGCCCTCACTCTGCCTTTTTCATCTTTGATTGCTCAACATCACAGTGCCATCTGTCGAGGATGTGATTAACAAATATTTATTGAACTAAGTCAAGCATTGTAAAATTATTCATTACAGGTAGCAGAAATTTGATCTTTGGAGACATTAATGAACAGATTCTTTTGAATTCCTGCCAGTAGCAAAACCTTGTTCTACCTTAGCAGCCGAAAGCATTTACACTCCTATGTAGAGACCTAATTTTTAAGATTCCTTTTCATCTAAAAACTATAAATGATTACCTGCTCAATACAGGGTAATTTTATAACTAATATTCTCAAGACAGAGACAGCCACATTTGAACAGAAGCAGTAGTGATGAATTCTAAACTCTGTCTCAAAGTTATATGTCAATAATAGTAAAATAAAATCATAGCTATATTCTCCTGGATGGGGGAGAGGTAGCATATTAAGATAATTAAAATAGTACCTTTGTCCTGGCTGTGGTTTCTTTATTCCCATTTTTTCCACTTTAGCTTCATAAACACGATTTATAACATCATTCCCCAACTCACACATAAGCTGTTTGGCAGGAAAATAGAAAAGTAAGCTATGATATTAAAAGTTCTTAAAATAAGCTAAAATTTAAGTCCTTAAAGCAGGTACAGTTAACTAATTCCTTGCATGTCCTGCAATTGTTCATTTCACAAAGAAGCTTAACATTAAAATGAGACCAGGACTGAGAGTAGTGTTGTTTTGCCATTCTTCATGAGAAGACCTTCCCTACAACACTTCCACTCCTACCCAGATTCTACCTAACTGTATGTACATTACACAATCACGTTTATCTAGCTATCTAGCTACGTATCACAGCTACTACAGCTGCATGTCTTTAATAGGGCAAGAAGTACGCTAGTAAATCATTGCAATACAGTAGGTATAACTAGTATTAGCTAGTCTAAAGAAAATAAAGTTAAATATCTATTCTTTTCTGTTTTTTCCCCATTTCTGCTTCCTTCTCCTTAAGTTCTATCTCCAAATAAAAACCAGCTTGTTATATGTTCCAAATCTTACAGACACTCCTTTTTATCTGCTCATCTGCCTTGTTACTTCAGTTCACACTTTCCCCAACTCATTAACAAACCATATCTGTAGTCTCTCTGCAGCAAATCATACCACTTCTAATTGTGCCCATTCTAGACTAGGCCACTACATCAAGCACATTTACTATGCCAAGATGCAGATCGCCTAATCCACTGTCCTGAAAAATCTTAGCTGGCTAAAAAAGATACTGCTAGTATGCTAGGATAACACAACTGTGGTGGCAGAGAATAGAGATATTTGGCCATGTGAGTGAGTGGGAGAGGGGAAAGGCCTGGGCTGAGACTGCAAGAACATAGAAATGCAACTGAACCCAAGAACAGGAGCAAAATCTGGGAAGAACATCTTAAAAAGTGGACAGTAAACAGGCAGGAGAGGATGGTTTTCCTTTCTCCCATTGCCTTAGTCATAAGCCCTTTTAGAATCTCATTACTTCTATATGTGACATCTCTCTTCTATCATGGTTTCCTGTCCTCTCTTCTATTACTTCTCCCTCTCTCAATTTCTCTCTCCTGACCCCACAGCCCAATTATCTCTTATAAATTTTAAATATGCTATTTCATTTAGTGGTTTGTTTTTTTTTTTGGTTGGGGGGGAATACTAGGTCTTAAACTCAGGGCCTCACACTTGCTAGGCAAACACTTTATCACTTGAGCCACACCTCCAGTCCTTTCTTGCCCTAGCTAACTTTGGACCACAGCCTCCTGAGTAACTGGGATTACAGGAAATGTACCACCACATCCCTGGCTTGTTTTTAAGATAGGGTCTTACTAACTTTTTGCCCAGACTGGCCTTGAATTACCATTCTCCTATCTCTGCTCCCAAGTAGCTGAGATTATAGACATGAACCACCATTCCTGGTCCTAAATGTCCTATTTCCTTCTTTGAGCAATTACAACTACATTTTACTTATGATGTTTTTTTTTTCAAAGTAAAGACACTAATTGTATGTTAGCCTTTATTTATTTGTTATTCTGGCTGTCCTGAGGTTTGAACTCAGGGCCTCACACTTGCTAGACAGGCATTGTACCACTTAAACCCTATCCCAATATATATGATCCTTTACAAAATCTGTACTAAGTCAGGTGCAGTGGCTCATGCCTATAATCCCAGTTACACAGGAGACAGAACCAAGGCTCATACCAGTAATCCCAGCTACTTGTGAGGCAAAAATGGGGACAATCACAGTTTGAGACCAGCCTAGGCAAAAAGTGATATATCTCACCAAACAAACCAGGAGTGGCACAAGAGGTTGTAGGTAGGAACATCATAGTCCAAGGCCAAGAAACATTCAATCTTCTCTAAATATGCCTAAAAAGGCAAAAAGTGCTAGAGGCATAGCTCAAACAGCATAGTGCTTGGTGAGCCAATGTAGGTCCCTGAGTTCAAATGCCAGTACCACCAAACAAACAAACAAACAAATGAAAACTGCACTAGAACGTAAGAGCATAAGAACAATAAAAACACAAATTTATGACAGATGCAGAATATACTCTAACCCTTCAACTAGTTTATTTTCTATACTATAGTAAACTAGACAGTGGGAATTAAAGGCATATACTATTGACTGCCACAAATTTTGCCAATCTTATTACCATAAATGCAGTAGTGGTCTAAAATTATTTATGACATTTTCATAGATATGAATCCTTAGACATGGAGGGAAAAGGATGTCCTGGTTTCATGACTGCTATCCCGCAAATGCAAATTTGCAAATGGTCCTAATCCTAAAATAATCCAGTGGTGCCACTTTGCTGTACCAATCCATCAGAGTTTACCATAGCAATGTATCTATTATATTTTAGTAATAATATAATTATAAAAGATTAAAATTATGGGAGCTAGTGGCTCAAGTTGGTAGAGTGTCTGCCTAGCAAGTGTGAGGCCCTGTTCAAACCTCAGTACCAAAAAATATATAAATATATTAAAATTATGGCATAGTAAACTAAAATTTTTTTTAAAAACATGAAAGTGTAGGAACACTGTTTTCTTAAAACAGTGAACCAGCTTAAGAGTTTTAAGAGTGCTATGTAGCACTCGGTGTGATGGCATATGACTGTAATCGCAACATAAGGAGGCTAAAGCAGGAAGATCATGAGCTCAAGGCCAGCTTGGGCTGTACAGCAAGATTCCATCTTAAGAAACAAAACAAACATAAGATTGCTGTATAAATGGAGCAATTTAAGTAACTTATTATGAAAACATCAGATTTGACAAAATAGCCTTGGATATGTTCTAGCACAATTTAGTTCCCTGTTAGCTTAAGTAACTGATAAATTTGTGAACCAAGATTCTAAAATCCTCATGTATGTGAAAATGTGAAATGTTTTCATGCAAATATTTTTTTTACCTTTAAAAGTTCAGGCTCCCAGGTGTCTAAAGTTAAGGATCGTACTTTTGAAAAATGAACCCCCAGACTCCTATATGGAAAAAAAGACTACATTATTCCCTAATAGAAAATTATTAAGTATCTACTTGATTTGCATATTTACACAAATTCTTTTTCTCTTTTAAAGTGACATAGGCCTAATATAGGCCTCAACACACATATAAATAGGCATCAATCTTCTGGTTAATAATAAATGATGAACCAAGTCCTCAAGAAGACTTTACAAACCAGAACTTTACCCACTTTATAAAATATAGAAAGAAACAAATTGATAGTTAAATTAGGAAAATGGAAAAGTTCCTTTAGCAAATAGAATACAGTAATTTACAAAGTGTAAATCCAAAAGAAGTGTCTCACTCTGGGCAGGCCTACCCACCGATGAATCCCTGAACACTCAATACACAAGGTGATGCCCAAGTTGATGCTGGCCCACCGCGGATCTGCCAGACCACAGTCACAACAGCTAGCGTTGCCCGGGATACACTGGACCCTCTGTAGTGCACTTTCTCCTTTCAATAATTTCTCTTTTGACTCGTTTCCAGAATCTAGGCTTCCTGTTGATGGAGATGACTTCTTGTCCAGCTTCTAAAAGAATTAAGAATTAGTTGCTGTTTTGTTCTTTAAAAAATTATCTTGCATACTACATGCTCCAAACAAAAGCTTTCAATCTATAAATTAAAGGTCTATATTGAACAGAACACAGGTGCTTTTTTAAGCACAGGAGATTGAAGAATGAAAAGATAGTTCCTTCCTCAGTAGACATATAGTCAGGTAAGAGGAAACATAGAAACATTTAAAATTATATACAATAACTGACACAATGAACATATAAACAAGATAAGGGGGCAGACAGAAGGGGCAGGCAGTAAGAAAGGGGAAGATAGGGCAAGCCACAGAGGAAATAATTAAGATACTCTTAAAAATTCAGAATAAAATAAAATCTCAGCACTAGAAAGTCAAGGCAGAAGAAGGGCAAGTTTGCGGCCAGCCTGGGCTACACACCAAAACAAAAAAAAAGAATAAAATAAATAAATATTACTTCATACCACTTTTCCCAAGATGTTCAATTAACTGTAAGTTATTTTAATTACTTCAGTAAATAACTAGAAAAACTATGCCTTATATAATTAAATACTAAAGAACAGATCATCTACATAATTGTATTTAGAATGAACCAACAATAAAACACACAGTCATAAGTAAGAAGTTAATTTTTAAGTGCACAGCAAAGTTTACACCAATAATAAAAAGTGCTTAATGCTTATAAGTATATGTCCTTCATGGCAATAATACCCACATACAAAGATGTAGCTCACAGATTCTAAGCAATTAAAGATACAGTCTATAAAAAGTTTTCTGATTTAAAAATGGTACAATTTTAAGAAGTCAGTAGAATAGAATAGGGTCATGAGAATTATATTTGGCTCTTTTATGTCCTTCCTTAACACTCAATTCTACAGCCATTAGTAGGGCTGAGAAAGGTTAAGTGTGGACAAAGAATTCCAGCGAAGACTGAATGAGGCATGTATTCACTTAAGAGCACAACCTTGTGCAAGTTATTGGATCCTCAAGCAGAATGTCTGCACAGGTAGATAATCCAGCAATGGAAACAAGGGCCTGTGTAACAAGAGGGGGCATGTAAGTAGTGTGAGGTGCCAGAGCCTAAATGGGATAAGCAAACATTGGTGCAGGACTGGGAGGATAAGGTTGGGGTCAGGTGGCAGCAGATACAGGATAGTGGTTACAAATGGGGTTCTATCAAAGTAAACAGAAAAATGGAAATAAAGACAAATTTCTCACTGCAGAGAAAGGAGTTATTTATATGGAAAGGAAGAAATTAGAATAAATCCTGTTACTAAATCAGAACTGGAGGTATTAATAGGCACGCTAATGGTTTTCAATGTAAACAAACAGATAAAGAAATATAAGATACAAATGTATGTGTATGTACACACATTGTAAACCTTATCTTGGTTTCTAAATTATCATTCTCCATCAAAAGGAACCAGGGCTCTTTGGAGAAATGGCTGGTTTTAGTGTTTGATGCAGAGAAAGCATAACAAGATGTGCCTAGAGCCTCTGGTGCTAGAAAGTAAAGAACTCAAAGATCAATAGAGACAACTCAAAAGAATACAGAAGACCCCCGGTTAAACTTGGGTCAGTTTAAGCAACAAAAAAAGTCATAGTAATGAGTTATAACACATTGGATAAAATAAGATTCCACAGTTAAATAATTAAATTTTGTCATAAATTAAAATTTAAATTTGGGTAAGGAACAGAATATATGCAGTTTCAAAGTACCTCCCCCCACAACACATTTATTACCTACAAAGGTTAAAAGACCTTAAACTGGAGATTCCAAGATGGCGGCTAGAGGGAGGAAGCGGAAAGCGAGCCTCCTTTAGTGAAATCTTGGAGAGACGCTGGAGACACACTTTGCAGGCATAATCACTGAGAAGAGGCAAAACTCTGACCCCTCCACATCTCCAGCCGGCGCAGAGAATCTCCACTTCACGTTAAACGGAGAACCGAGGAGGCCCCCAGGCCGCCAGTGGCCGGCGCCCATACGGCTCGGGAAGACGCGGACCAGGTGAGCTTCGCGGTACCGCAGTACTCCCACAGACAAGCCTGGGCCAGAGCAGCATAGCCCCCTGGACAGACTGACCTCCACCCGAGGAAAAAAAGAGAAACTGAGTACTAAGCAATAAGAACAGTTAAGACACGCTGGAAAGAGGGTGGGGCGCCCTGAGCGCTGAAGACTGCGGGAAGGAACTCCTTCCCAGGACTGTAAATAAACAAGCCCGGCGGGCAGGAGAGGCTCTGGTTCACAACTAAGAGATAGCATAGGTAAATGGGACTTCATAAAACTAAAAAGCTTCTGTTCATCAAAAGAAATGGTCTCTAAACTGAAGAGAACACCCACAGAGTGGGAGAAAATATTTGCCAGCTATACATCAGACAAAGGACTGATAACCAGAATATACAGGGAACTTAAAAAACTAAATTCTCCCAAAACTAATGAACCAATAAAGAAATGGACAAGTGAACTAAACAGAACTTTCTCAAAAGAAGAAATTCTAATGGCCAAAAAACACATGAAAAAATGCTCACCATCTCTAGCAATAAAGGAAATGCAAATTAAAACCACACTAAGATTCCACCTCACCCCTGTTAGAATAGCCATCATTAGCAACACCACCAACAACAGGTGTTGGCGAGGATGCGTGGGAAAAAGGAACCCTCTTACACTGTTGGTGGGAATGTAAACTAGTACAACCACTCTGGAAAAAAATTTGGAGGCTACTTAAAAAGCTAAACATTGATCTACCATTTGATCCAGCAATACCACTCTTGGGGATATACCCAAAAGACTGTCACACAGGTTACTCCAGAGGCACCCGCACACCCATGTTTATTGCGGCACTATTCACTATAGCCAAGTTATGGAAACAGCCAAGATGCCCCAGCACTGACGAATGGATTAAGAAAATGTGGTATCTATACACAATGGAATTTTATGCAGCCATGAAGAACGAAATGTTATCATTTGCTGGTAAATGGATGGAATTGGAGAACATCATTCTGAGTGAGGTTAGCCTGGCCCAAAAGACCAAAAATCGTATGTTCTCCCTCATATGTGGACATTAGATCAAGGGCAAACACAACAAGGGGATTGGACTTTGAGCACATGATAAAAGCGAGAGCACACTAGGGAGGTTTGAGGATAGGTAAGACACCTAAAAAATTAGTTAGCATTTGTTGCCCTTAACACAGAGAAACTAAAGCAGATACCTTAAAAGCAACTGAGGCCAATAGGAAAAGGGGACCAGGAACTAGAGAAAAGGTGAGATCAAAAAGAATTAACCTAGAAGATAACACCCACGCACACAGGAAATCAATGTGAGTCAATGCCCTGTATAGCTATCCTTATCTCAACTAGCAAAAACCCTTGTTCCTTCCTATTATGGCTTATACTCTCTGTACAACAAAATTAGAAATAAGGGCAAAATAGTTTCTGCTGGGTATTGAAGGGGTAGGGGGGAGAGGGAGGAGGCGGAGTGGGTGGTAAGGGAGGGGATGGGGGCAGGGGGGAGAAATGACCCAAGCCTTGTATGCACATATGAATTAAAAAAGAAAAAAAAAAGACCTTAAACTAACGAACCCTAGCAACAACAAAATTACCATCAAGTGACCAAACTTTACATCACAAATAGTGGGACAAATCAAAATATGCCACTATATAAAAGGCTACAGTGAGAACACAGTGTCACTTACATAATTTCCTGCCAAAGATGTACAACCTCAAGAGTAAATATTAGAAAAACCCAAACTGAGTAAAACTCTACAAAGTAACTAGTCTGTAATTTTCAAAGCCATCAAGGTTAAGAGGTCAAATTAATACTGAGGAAGTATTCCTGACTGAAGGAAATTAAAGAGACATGACAACTAAATTATCATGTACTGTACTTCTGGAATGAACCTTTCTGCTGTAAAGGACATTACTGAGCATGGGGATATAGCTCCGTGGCAGAGAGTACTTGCCTAGCATGCACAAGGCCCTGGATTTGATCCCCTGCACTGGAAAAAAAATTACTGGGACAATTGTTGAAACTTGAATGATGTTTAGGAATTAAGTGCCAGTAATAAATCCAGGCTCATGTGTTGGGTCTGACGGCTGTACTATGGTTACACAGGACAATGTCCCAGGCAGCAGGACAGCTGAGGGCTCATCACATTGGCAGCTTATTCTCATGCAGTGCGGTGGGGAGAACACCACTTGTACTGTACTTGGAACTTCTATGTAAGTCTGACATGATTTGAAAAAATGTAAAAAAATAAATATAATTTGCTTTATCAGAATGTTTGATAATATATTAGCTTAAAAGTAATTATCAAATAGGGAAAGAATGTCAGTATTACAGTGCAGAAATCACATTGGTTAGCTCCTGATTTTTCTTTATTTGCTACTGTTTTTACATCAAATTAAAGAAGCAGAAAGCTAAGTATACAAACACAGCATAATTCAGGCAAGACATCTGAAGAAATTCAGCACTGAACATGACACCATTTATAAAAATAGTAGACATGATAAAGAAGTAGTTATATCCCAGAGTCTTCTCCACAACTATGCCATTAGGGATGTTCTCTACACATAAACACAGGTGACTGGAAGTCTATTCTCTAGAGAAGTAAGAAAGTCAGTCTCTGGTTGAGGTTCGACTGAAAGAGGAAAAGCAGGGCATTAAGTGAACGTATGAATACTGAATGCTGATATATCCAATGCTTACTTGTCTGCCAGTCCCTTCCCCTATGGAGATCAGTGAGTTTTCTCTACAAAACCATACCAGCCAAAAGACTCCAAAGTTTGTGACTATGGTTGTTGCCCAACAAATAGGACCTGAGTTCAAACCCCAGTACCAACAAAAACAAAATTCCCCCAAACTAAGACAAAGCTTACAGGCCACAAAATCCTGCATCTAGAAGTTCCTCTCAGAAGTTCTGAAAGGTATGTAGTCTTAATTTATAATTATAAGCAGATTATCAGCGAGTTAAGGAAAACCTCTAACAATGGCTCTTAATCCTGGCTGTTTATGGAAATCACCTAGGAAATATTTTAAAATAATGATATCTGGGTCCAACTCCATTCAACTTATCCAGGGTGACTTTTTAAGTATTACTAGCTTTACAGTGTTGGCAAGAGTATGAGAGCCAGGCATGCTAGCAGGAATGTAAAACTCATACAAATTGCAAAGCAATCTGGTACTATCTATTAAAATTACAAATGTCAATATCTTATCCATTCTATAAATGTATATAAAACTGCAGTATTACTTATGTAGCAAAAGCCTGAAAACACACCAAATATTTATTTAAAAGGTACTGGCCCAATAGTATAAACTATAATCATAGAATGGAATATTTTGAAGCCCATGGAAAAAAATGTTAAATGTGGTTTTTAAAAACAAACCAATGAACAATCTCAAAGATTATTCTTTTAAAAACTCCTAGAACATTCTCAAAGTCTTATTAAGCATAAAAAGCAATACACTCAACAGCATGTATAACATTCATCCATCTCACTATAAACGGAGGAGAATAAACTGTTCTTGTTGTCTAGAAGGACATTCAAGAAGTGGATGTGAGATGGAGTCTGGGTAATGGCGGTGGGAGCCTCCTTCTTCACTCCCTGTTATAACGTCAATTTTGAACCATGTTAGTATAACAACTTAAAAAATAAAGAAAGGTGTTTTTTAAAAAAAATTTATCTGGGCATTAGGTTTTTGTTTTGTTTTTTAAGGCTTCCTGTAATGTAGTGTACAGTCAAGGTAAAGAATCACAGTTCTAATATGCATCCATGGCAAAAGAACAGATTTGTCTGTACAAACTTTCAGCAAACAAAAAGGAACTCTTGGAAGCTAAATACGTGCTACTAGATGAAGATATTCAATGGAAGATTTGGCAAATTAACAGATTTCCCAGAGTAGAGAAAGACAACACACACACACACACACACACACCCCAAAATCTTAACGCCAGTTCACAAATTCTAGAAAGAGAAAACAGAAATTGGAGAGAAGACAAAGAAAAAATTACTAATAAGAAAAACTCTAACAGCAATACTGGAAACTTAAAAACTATAAAAATAAAACAAAACACAAGGCTATTAAAATTCTAAAAGATAATTATTTCCAACCTAAAAATTATATACCCATCCAAACCTCCAAATAAATGTGAGGACAGGACAGAACATTTTCAGGTATGCATGGAGTCACAAATGTCTCACATTCAGGAATATATATATTGGAGGAAGTCCTCAAGTTTGTCTTAAGAAGGAAAAAGATGAGGGACACAGGAAAGAAAGCAATCTCCAAAAATGGTTATGTATAAAATAATATATACTAATAAATAACTATGCTGAAGGCTTATGGGCAATGGATTCAGACTGGAGAAGTATGATTCAGGTGACAGACATATTGAGGGATATATTCACCAATATATACCCCTTTGCCTATGTTCCCACCATTTTTATCCAACTATGTCCAAGTGAACTTGGCTACTAATGACAATCCTACTCTCTTCTCTATGCCTTACTGCTTAAGAAGGCTTCTGCTTTGATCCTCTCCTGGAAGTCACAAGTTGGCCATGATGACCTTTGAAATACAATTTATACAACATTCCATTTCCCTAACCACAGTTCTAACACGTATCTATCACCAAGCCACAGGACCTACCACTGGTGAATTTCATTTGTCAAGACACATTCCTGGCCTTGATTAAAAGAGTTTATATGCTTTGGGTAACCTTCAACTAAGACTGCACTTTCCTTTTTTTGCTTTTTACTTAGTTTCAATTAAAATAAATCTTTTCACAGTAATTATTTTCTTTTATTATTAACTAAAATAGTAAAATATTCAGGGAAAACACTAACATCAGAATACCTTGTTCCAACCTGGAACACACATTCAAATATTAAAAAATATATTCAATGTTAAAATAAAATAAGTAAAATCAAGAGAAATAAACAAAAGAGAAAATGAATCTAGATTTTAAAACCTCATTTCAATTATATAAAATCATCCTTAATAAGAAAAGGATGTTATAATCATATCAAACACTGAGCAATAAATCAGTTGCTGCTGATGATATCTCTACTAACCTCTGATTCATCTCCCTTTTCTCTATAAGCAGTTGCAATACTGGTCTGAACAGCCTTAATCCATGCCTGGCGCAGCTTTTCAGAATCCGCCTGGAGCATGCAACTTCTAAAAGAAAGTAATATGTTGTTTTCTCAGACTCTAAATTAACAACTACAACAACAACAAAAAATCCATACACTTTATTTTGTCACTTTGCTATTTAATAATTTTTCACAAAAAATCGTATTTGTTGAAAGATTGGTTTTATTGAATCTGACACAGTATGTTTGTGAAGAAATCAAAGTGTCAATGAAATAAATTATCTCTTGAAAGCAAATTATCCATATTAAAATAATTAATCCATATTAAAAAAATAAATAAGCCAGGTATGGTGACCCACACTTGTAATCTCAGCACTTGGGTGAAGGAAGAGGATAAAAAGTTTGAGGATAGCCTGAACTACAAAACAAGACCCTGTCTCAAAAAAAAAAAAAAAAAATTCCAAAAGCAGAAAAAATACATATTTAGAAGTATATATAGTTTAAAAAGCAGATTTAAGAGTATACTCTTAAACATACTATACTTTTAAAAATTGTATATAAGTATGAAATGATAGTTACAAAAGAAATTCATCTGATATATGAATTAAGTTCATCATCATCACAGCTAAAAAGTTTTCATACCGACACATAAATAATCTTTACAGAATTTAAAGAATATGGCACGTAGGGAGAAATTATGTAAATACTTGACTATAACACCTATAACCATTATTGAAATTTATTTTTAAAGGACTTTTTTCTTCTTTAGCATAGATAATCATAAAACAACACAAATTTCTCTTATCTGGAAAGCCCTTTAAGACAAACTTTAGAAGCACTTACTTTGTTGGAGAGACCACCTCAAAGCAGAATCTTCTCTCTATGTCTTCACAATGCTTCACTGTGCAGAGCCTGAGATCTTCCACTACTACAGTGGGGTTATCCTACAAAAAGCAAACAAAACTTCCCTATTTATCAATTTAGGCTTTCAATTCTGCTACTAATAATAATCCACTTCAAAATATCACTTGTAATAAAGGGCATAATTTTAAAGATTTATAAACTATCAACATATAATAGAGGTAATTTTGTCTTGCTAATAATTTTATTTGCCTCACAAAATTATTACATATGGATTACGTGAAACAGTTCATATAAAAAGTTTTGTCCAATGCTTGGTACTTAGTACATACCCAATAAATTCTCTTCTAGTTTCATTCATATCCATTACTATTACAGATAATAAAGACAACTTAATCCATATATAATAATTTATATATAATTTATGTTATTTTAAACCTTTCTGTGTTATCATCATTGGCCCTAACTTGTGCCTTAAAAGGCATACTCTCCTTCAGCATCTAGATAGTACTATGGAATGGTAGGATTCTTCCAGCTGCAGAACTAGACAAAGAAATTAAAGTAATAATCCTGAGGCACAGAAAAGTCCATCTGAAAGCTAGGAATTAAGAATTCAGGATTCAGGAGTGGCTCAAGTGGTAGAGCACCTGCCTAGTAAGCATGACGCTCTGAGTTCAAACTCCAGTATCAAAAAAAAGAATTCAGTATTCAGTGATTGAAGTGCATTATATACATGTTTGAAAATAGCACTAAATCCACTAAAAATTGTCTTAAAAGTGGGGGAGGGAGGTGCAAGGGGGAGAGGATAGAGTACTAGAGGGGGATGAATTTGATCAAAGTACATTATATGTATGTAAATATCACACTGAAATCCCTTACACAATATGTGCTAATAAAAATAGGAAAAAAAGATTCCATTATCATGAAAAAAATATATAGTGAGTTAGTGTGATATTCTGTGTAGTTTCAAGATGTTCCTGTATTACAATATTACAGCAATCGGGAGAGTTACAATAGCCTTTAGGTAAGAGAGTGAATATAGCCTTGTTATATAAAAGTAAGCTACCTTTTAATTTTTGTTAATGATGTATAATTTACACAAAAAATATGGAGACCTTGGCTGGAGTGACTCATGTGGTAGAGCACTTGCATTGTAAGTGCAAGGCCCTGAGTTCAAATCCCAGTACTGCCAAAAAAAAGATAAGTATCTCGTTTTAGAGCTGGCTCAAGTGGTACATCACCTGTCCTTAGCAAGTACAAGGCCCTGAGTTTCAACGTCAGTACCGCCAAAAAAAAAAAATGCAGAGGAGGGTCTTAAAATATGGAGACATTAGTTTTGACATATATGTCCATGTAACCATGATTCAAAACAAGATACACAATACTTCTATCACCCCAGAAAGTCTTCTGGTGCCCTCTTTCTAATTATTCTCCTTATACTTACCTAGAGACAAGCACTTTCTCCATAAATTTGTGTTGTCAGTTCTTAAAAATCATGTTAGTGGAATCATACAGTATGCATTTTTTGATGTGTCTGGTTTCTTTTGTGCAAATAATTCAGAGATTTCTGAGACTGCTGCTTTTCATTTTCTCTACTAATGATTATTTTTAGAATTAGATGATGCAAAAGAAAAAGAATTTATGATTCAAAACTACTCTGCTTTTAAGGATCAAATGTTGATAGCTTCCCAAATCAGCAGTGGTTGTGCATGCCTGTAATCCCAGCTACTCAAAAGTGGAAAAGTAGGAGGATCACTGCTCAAGGACAGCCAGAACTACCTCCAGACCATATCTGAAAAGCAAAAGGACTGGAAGCATGGCTCAAGTGGTAAGCAATTATCTAACAAGCTTGAGGCTGAGTTCAATACCCAGTACAGAGGGAGGAAGGAGGGAGGGAGGGAAGGAGGAAGGAAAGAAGGAAGGAAGGAAGTTGATAGTTTTCTTACACATACCCAACAACAAAACTAATACAAACAGTAATTATAGTACATTTACTCATGAGTATATACAGACTGCAATTTTACCAAGACAAACAAAAAACTAAAATTAGGAACTGGAGGTGTGGCTCAAGTGGTAGAGTACTTGCTGAGCATGTTGAGGGCCTGGGTTTAATCCCCAGTACTGGAAAACAAAACAAAAATAAATAAATAAAATAAAATTGGGAACTCACTGAGTTTTTACTTATTACTTAACGAAGCACCTACCTTAAACTTTTTCTGGTAAACCAGCTGATTGTTCTGTATTGAAAACCAGCGTCTAAATAAGACAAAATAAAATTTTCATAAATGTTGGTTATAGGTAGAAATGAAATTTTGAGAAAGCACTGGAAATCAGTTTATGGTAATTGTGTTTTGGGAAATTCAAGGTTTTATTCTTGCATAAACCAAGGGCAATATGGGATAAATTAAGAACAAGCATCTTAAAACCATAAATTAGAAAAAGAAAATTACTATATTTTGATTCATTTTATGCCATAAATTTATATCCTAAAAAAGCTGCTATTTTCACCAAATAGTTCCTCTAAATACAACTTTATAGCTTTTCGAGGTTCTTCAAAATAAAATCTTTTCCCCAAAATAAGTACTTTTATTATATAATTAAGGGGTATACAATGAATAAAAATATCCCTTCAAATACAGTAAAACATTAAAATAAATAGTGCTTTATTTTCAGACTTTCAGCAGATAATTCAGAAAGTGTTTGATTTCACAAGCAAAATAAAAATTTAATGACTTTAGAAATGGTATCAAACAAAATATAACCACCAATTAACTGGCCTTCCTTGCATATAAAATATTCCTAAGCAAAATAAAGTTATTACCACAAATGATTCATCAAACTTTTATGATTCTGCTCATTATATAAATTATTAGGAAAACAATGTACTTACAATCTTCTTTAGAAGAAAAAGCTAAGCCATGTATGCCATATTTACTAATTCTAACTTAATACAACAACAAAAAAGCCTAAAGATTTATAGAAAAAAATCACAGCCAAGAGCCATTCATAAAAGGAAGCAAAACTTCTCATCAAGCATGAAAAGTAAAACAATATTTGAGTAATTATTTTAAAATTAGTTTCATGTGAGATGATTTGTATTGTACACATTAATTATTAATCTATTAGCAGAGATTCTACCTTTTCATTTCTGTTTTTAAATTTTTAGATACTTCTCCAAAGCTGAAAAAATGATTAGTAGGAGATGCTTTTCCATTTTTAAGCCATTTACTAGATAGGATTGTTAGATATAACAAAAAGGCATCACCTTTATCATAAAATAAAATTATTAAATTATGAAATAAGCATCTAAATAAAATGAGATGGGTAGCCTCTAAATGCAAATCATCAAGAGGCAGGCTAGAAAAGGAAGAACTTCCAGGTATCTTTGTTTTGGGACAGATAGCTGGTTAGAAATGTTAATGGAAATACCTATACACAAACAAAATGGTGCAACCCTGCCACATGGGATGACATGCAATGGAAACAATCTCTGATACTGATTAAAGTTTTTTTATTCAATCATTTAAAGGAAGGTAAACTATAGTAACAAGATTCATAGGTATTATAGTAGCCATTGTATATAATTTGACGAAAACTACAGTTTTATTGCACAATGGAAAAACTTGTCATGCTTCTGAAGTCCTCAAAAAATAAATTTCTTTTAACCTATTCCATCTTGGGACAGTATTCCCTAAACATAATAACAAAATACTAGATAAAAACTTACAAGTTTTGTCAGAGACCATTCCCTCTGATTATCAATTTAATGAAATCATATCTACTTCTGAAACCTAGTTCCCTACCATTTATCAGCTTCTGGGTGATATTTTCATATCATCAGTTTTTCCACACACTCACGAAAGACAGTATGAAGTCATTCTATTTTTAGAACTCATTAAAAGAAAAAGAATCATGTGCCAAATAAATAAACATTTAATAAAATAAAAGCTTAAAGATATATGCTTCTTTATTTTAAACTCAACTATTTTTTCCATAGGGAAAAAATGGGGTAAAACAAAGAAATCCTAGAGACTGACAATGTATTCTTTCAACATAATTTATATGATTATCAAAGGAACTAATCCTACCTACTGCTGAATTTTTTAAGAGTTTGCTAGTTTACTCCCCTTATAAAAAATAAAGACACAAAGATATTCATATCACTCATCTGTACCTTCTCTGGGTAATTATAAGTACATCAAATGTTCTTTCACAGAGGAAAACAAATTGAAGAGATGGGCAATTAAAAGGTATGATTCCATTCATTAAATGAAATTCTTATATTTTCTTCCCAATTTATAACATCAAGAGACGTTTTATCCATTGCAAGTAATCCAACGGAAATGCAGGTTAATTATGAGCTTTCTCGTGCCAAAGAGGAAACTGAAGTAAGATGAGGGTGAAGGGGAGGAAGCCATTTGGTACCTGATATGATCGGGCTTTTTCCTGTCATGTGAAAAAATGGGGCAGGATTAAAACATAAGGGAAAGGTGGTAAAAGAATGAAAACGCAAATGTGCAAAATAAGCAAAGGACTAGCATGATACAAAAATAAGCAAGAATTAAAGGAACAAGCTTAAGCTCATAATCTAACAAAACAGTCAAAAGTATCTGCTGCATGTTATTTAGGCACTATAAATATACCCAGTTGTAGAATTAATTCCAATTCTTAGGACTCTGAAATGCTAATATTTTGAAACTATTCAAAAACTTGTTTCAAGTATTTCCTTATAAAAAGTTCCAGAAGGACTCCGTATACTTGAGCATACTTCTATTATGGTTTTCCGCCTCTATGGTCATAACTAGAAAATACAGATAGCACCTTGCCACATCTTATTAAACTGCTCCTAAAAATTAAGGGAAATAATAATTGTAGGTATATCTACAGAAATCAAAGACATATGAAAATTTTTCACAAGGAAGTGGGGTCACAAATTAAGAATTTCAAGGATCATAAAATACCAGCCAAATAAACCTCCCACCTGCCCATCACCATTTTTATGAAATGACAGCAGAGACTCTAAGGCCACACATAAGATTCATTTTTTTAATCTATGTATATGTTCACTTATTTTAAAACAAAAAGCCAATAAAACATTTATATCTGTACCCATAGCATATAGAACACTTTGCTTTTAAAACATGTGTAATATGTTTTATGCTTTTAGCAGAATTGTCTAGTTCAACAAAGACTTCAGCTCTTTTATTACCTTTTCCAAGTTATTACTGAATAAATAATGTTAACATTTGTTTATTTACCTGGTTATTCATCTTTTCTAAATTTATTATGGAAAGCAAAAAGAGAAATATAGGTTCCAGTAGTCCACTGGTTTAAGCCTGAAGTGAAGCTGTCATATCATACTGAGAAAATAAGAAAAACTTATTGTGGCAGTCCTCACATGTACCTTTGGAAAAATAGATACAGCAGTCCCTTGGTATCAATAGGGTACTGGTTCCAGGACACTCACCTCTATGGATATCCAAATCTGTAGATGCTCAAATCCTTTATATAAAAATGACTTGTATCTGAATGTTACCCTAAATATATCCTTCCATATATACATATGCATCAATATATACATACAGGATATGTGTATATGTAAAATGTACATGTGTATAGATAGATAGATAGATGTAGATAGATAGATAGATGTAGATAAATGGATGTATAAATTTTCCAAGCCCCCTTTAAGACACAGGGTCTCAAACTATACTGCCCAGACTACTCTCAAATTCTTGGGTTGAAGTGATCCTCTCTCATCTACACATAAGATGTAAGAATTTTCACTCCTATGCTATTTGGATCACATTACATAAAATCTACCTATTGTGCTAACTTTCAGACTAGTAAATGCTGCTTTCAAAATAAACTTGCAATTTATGAAGCATGGGGTGAGATCATCCAACTATTTAGCAATTCCTAGACACATTTACATATTCTACAGAAAGGTCTTTTTAAAAACTGATGTTGAAAACATTATATGCCATAATTCCATAAAATTATAGATGACAAATATGTATGTCATCATCTGATTGGTACCTTATTGTGACTACAAAAAAAGTTCCCTAAAACTAATTGAACAATAAATATTTAGGGCTAGAGACACGGCTCAAGTGGTAGAGCATCCACCTAGAAAGTACAAATCCCTGAGTTCAAACTCCAGTACCATAAAATAAATATTTAATTAAAATATAAATTTAATAATTTAATTTTATTTAATTAAATATTTAAACAATTAGCAGAAAAATGTTCATGTCTGAATAGCTGGATGCCTGGGTGTTTCTAAAGTTAAGGCATAAATATCACAAATATATAGTCTTGCTCAGAGGCTAGTAGAATATATTAGATTAAGTTGAATTAAGTTGAACTAATTAACAAAGTAGAGTAGACTCTAAGCCAAACATGGGTAAAGGGAAAGTATTATAAGTATTTTTTGAGATTAGATTTTTAATAAACCTCCTTTAAGAAATTTAGATACATTTTAGTCTAATTTTTAATATTAAAAAACAAGAAATTTTAAATAACATTTCATAGGTTACTTTTCTTTCTTCTCTAATTTATATAATTCCTTTCTGCTGTGCTTTGCTATGATTTATCCCCCAAAGTTTAATGAGATGTCATCCTCCGTCCTCATGGTGGGTTGGGCCAAAACAATGGGACCACCCAACTTTGAAATATTGACTTCCAAAACTGTAAGTGAAATAAATTTTTTTCTCTCTCAACCATCTCTCTGAAGCTCTAAAACATAATCCATGATTCTAACCAGTAACTGTCATCTCACAAAATACAAATGGCAGTTCCTTTAAAAATCAGCTTAATTTCTAAAGGGGTTGTCTTTTTCATTTTGCAAATAACAAGTAACCTGTCTGTAATTTGAAGATTTTACAGCTATTCTCTACTTGATTTTAAATTTTAATACATATGCAATTAATGTAATTCATAAAACAAAAAACAAAAAGGTCCACACTTAAACTAATATTAATATACTTCTATTGCCCTGAATGACAATGTAATTTTCCACTAACACTCACTGTGCTTCATTTTAAAGTCTGAGATCATTTCTCATGGAAGTAGTCCATGGAAGTTCATTTCTTTTCTTCTTAACATAATGGTATATTTCTATGGATCTATTGTATTGTCATTTTGTTAAGCTTTAAGGAAGGTGATTTGAAATCTGAAGGTTAAAATTCTAATATTATATTATAAAACTGTATTGGCTGAATAATCTTTATTTCTTACAAAGATTCACCAATCACACTAATTTTTGTTTAAATTTCCTATTGTGGCTAAGAATTTTGCTGGAAAGGCTTAAAAGATTATTGTGTTAATTTTCAGAGCTTAGAACATAATTTTTCAATTTCACCTTATAGTAACTAGAAATATTATCTCTAACCAGATCGTCCGCCTTTATTAACATATCATTTTAAAAGTTCTACAGAACTTAAAGGAGCTTAGTATCAAATATAATCATTACTCTTTCCAGTTTAAATTCATTCTCATATAAAGAAAAATTATTTCAAATAAAACCATGTACACATAAATTTATATTCAGGAATAATCAAATGCTAAAGAATGTTCAATAAATTACTGACATTTGAGAAGGTCAATAAATGCTTTTATATATAATCTTAACATCAAGAAATCAAAATAAATGCACTCAAATCCTATTTCAATAACACATTAAGCATTTTGATTTAAATTTTTTAAATGGATACTAAATGAAATCACCAAGATTTCATTCTATTCTATTTATTTTGCTAATGTCCATTTTTAAAAATAACAATGACCCTATTAAATGGATTCATATCCTGTTCAAGTAATAAAATATATACATTTCAACTAATAGTATAATAATAAATCAATTAACCAGAACTCCATTACTACTCTCAATTATTACAAGGTTGTTCTGACTACTTTTTGCTGGGAAGAGGGGTGAAGACATATTCAGATGTGGAACTAGGGTTTGAACTCAGGGATTCACTCTTGCAATCAAGATATTCTTGAACAAACAATTAATCACTGATATTCAAGAAGATGGTCCTAAGCCAGGCAATCTTTTGTTTGCTTTAAAGGAAATTATTTCTAATAACATGAGGAAAATACAATAAAATATCTCATACATTCTTTTCTTTTTTTTTTTTTTGAGAAAGAATCTTGCTGTGTAGCACAGGTTGGTCTGAAAATAGCAATCCTCCTGCCTCAGCTTCTGGAGTGATGCACCATGCCCCACACTCTTCCTCTGCCCCTCATACTGGGGATTGAACTCAGGGCATTGAGCTTCCTAGGCAAGCACGCTATCACTTGAACCATACTCTCAGCCCTTTTTGCTTTAGTTATTTTTCAGACAGGATCTTGTACAGTTTGCTGTGTCAGCCTCAGACCATGCAGCAATCCTCAGACCTACGCCTCCCACACAGCTGGGATTATAGCAAAGCATCAAAACATCTGGTTTATTCTTTGACATGAGGTCTTGCTAACTTTTTCACCTGGGGTAGCCTCAAATCTTGACCTCCCTTGTCTCCACCTCTCATGAGCTGCCACCACCAGCACAAATCCATTCTTATAACAGAGACTTAGTGGCTTTATATTTTTTTTAATTTTTAGTAAAACTGGAAGTTTTTGGTAGTCATCAAGTTAGAATAATGGAGCAACAGTTTTACTACAATTTAGAATAAGAGTTTAGAATAAAGGAGCAATAACTGCCATAATTTCCCATATGAAAAAATCCATTTCCTCAAACTGCTGGGTAGAGCCATCACAAAGATCAAACTATCATGGTGCGGGGTAGAACATCTACCTAAAAAAGAAAAAAAAAAAAAAAAACACCAAATACCTGACTTATAGATTCATAAGCAAGCATTAAGTAAAAATGTTCATAAATACCAAATGGGGAGGTGAAAAGCTCAATTATTCATGAGTTTGTTCAGTGTATTATTTGTACTGCAACCGCAACCCACTTCGTAACAAATATGGGAGGTAGCTCATATTTAAAATTTATTGTGATGATCTAGTCACTATGGGCTGAATATTATAAAAATTCTCCTTGCTTCCTCCTTTAAAACTTGCTTAAATTTTAAAATTAAGAATTAATGTTTTTACTATTAATGTATGATAAGAAAAAGAAAAAGAAATTAATGTTTTATCTTTTCACCAGCTTCTAAGATTTATCTTTTCTTCAGTGGACTAGGTTCAAGAATGTTACTATGGAATTTAGAGAATTTAGAGAATATGAAGAAAAGAGTTGCCAAATGACAAGGAAAGTCAGAAATCTGCAAGTATGGAAGAATCAAGACTAGAATTTGAAATACATTACCTGTTCCAAGTTTTAAAGGCGTTGCTGGCTCGTTTGAAGAGATATCCTTCCATGACAATGCCATTTGCAGCATCTACATTATATTCTAACTTAGAGTCATCACTGGAGAAATCCTAAACAAGAGAGCACACAAAAGTTCAAAGCACTAGACTACTGTTCCTACAAAAATAACTGACCTAGGGAAAGGGCTCAAAAAGAAGAAAAACTTTGCATTAAAGCTGTTACAGCCAGGCACTGGTGGCTTGCACATGTAATCCTAGCTACTTGAGAAGTGAGACTGGAAGGACTGCAGTTCAAGCCAGGCCCAAACAAACAGTTCACAAGACCCCATCTCCAAAATAACCAGAGCAAAATGGACTGGAGGCATGGCTCAAGCAGTAGAGTACTTGCTTTGCAAGCTCAAAGCCCTGAGTTCAAACCCTAGTCCCACCTGGGAGAGAAAAAAAAAAGCTGTTACAATATTCCTAAGAAATGAGGATGGAGACCTAACTGACCAATAATTGAGTAGTGTTTCGACATATTACAGTATTTTAGTTCAGTGGACTGTTGCACAGTAATTATGAAAATGATGGTGTAACAATACAGATGATTACATAGAGTATTTAAAAACACTGTAAATTGCATTAAAAGAATAATATGTACACAAATAGACAAAGAAAACAACTAAATACTACCCAGTGTGCCATGTTTAAAATACTTTCATTTTATCCCAATGTTTTATGGTGATACGTGTTGTTTTAAAGGCATAGGGATTTATTTAGTTAGGATTATATGAACCTACAATATTGTCTAAATATATTACTACCATGATAGTTTTTTAATCTGATAGAAGTAATAACTGTACTTCTTGGGAAGTTCAGATAAAACAACTACAGAATGTTTTTTCCTTAAATATAATTTAGTTTTGCAAAGGAGAAAGACCTTAAGACCAATTTCAGGTGGGATGATGAACTTACTTTTTTGAGAACTACAAAATCACTCACAGCCTTCTCCTATGAGGATTCTCCTCCTCGGCACCATGCTATAATTTATTAAATTATGCAGACTGGATTAAGTGGGCAACAGATATAAAAAGCCTCATCTGTCAACAACAGTAGTTTTCCCTACTTAATCTTGATGCTACTTAAAACATAAAATAATGGGGCTTGGGTGTGGTTAAGTGATACAGTGCTTGCCTAACATGTGCAAACCTGATTTCAACTCCCCAACACCACAAAATAAATAAATAAATAAGACTTCCTTGGATATAGTGTACTACAAGTATTTTTCAACTATATTCTTGAGATGAATAAATCCTCAATTTATTTACTATTAATATCAATATTCAAAGAGCCCAAATGTGACAGCCATATTATAGTACTTAAAATGTGACAGATTTCATAACGTTAAGCAACTAATAATGTTGGATGAAATATATACTGTTAAAATCTCTGTGAATGTGCTGGTGCTTTGACAAATTAGGGAAGAATGCTCAAAGGCAAAAGACTAAATAAATGAAATTTGTTTTTTTTTTTTTTTTTTTTTACTTATGACAACGTATTTTATTTTTTTTTTTTTCATTTTTCTTTTATTATTCATATGTGCATACAAGGCTTGGTTCATTTCTCCCCCCTGCCCCCACCCCCTCCCTTACCACCCACTCCACCCCCTCCCGCTCCCCCCCTCAATACCCAGCAGAAACTATTTTGCCCTTATCTCTAATTTTGTTGTAGAGAGAGTATAAGCAATAATAGGAAGGAACAAGGGGTTTTGCTGGTTGAGATAAGGATAGCTATACAGGGCATTGACTCACATTGATTTCCTGTGTGTGGGTGTTACCTTCTAGGTTAATTCTTTTTGATCTAACCTTTTCTCTAGTTCCTGGTCCCCTTTTCCTATTGGCCTCAGTTGCTTTAAGGTATCTGCTTTAGTTTCTCTGCGTTAAGGGCAACAAATGCTAGCTAGTTTTTTAGGTGTCTTACCTATCCTCACCCCTCCCTTGTGTGCTCTCGCTTTTATCATGTGCTCATAGTCCAATCCCCTTGTTGTGTTTGCCCTTGAAATAAATAAATGAAATTTATTTATAAATTATTTATTTATTTATTTATTTATTTATTATTTATAAATTAATTAATATAATTAAATTAATTATATTAATAAATTAATATAATTATTTATTATTTATAAATGAAACAAATAAATGAAATTTGTAAGCCAAAGAAGTCTGCAGAGCAAGCAACCCAGCTGTCACCTTAAGGACACTGCCTGTCAGGAGAACTGGAGCTTTCCTGAAGAACATAGGGAGTAGAAATAAGTAAGGATGGTCAGTAAAGGGTGTCTAACAGAAGCTTTGCCATTCAAACTATAAACCAGACAAGAAATACTACCACTCCCATTTGAAATTATGGCCTAACCAGCCAGATAACAAAAAGGTGAGGGATTTGAAAAGAAGAAAAAAACCACCATGTTTGTGGAAAAAAATACTGTACACATAACATCCAAAAGAATCTGGAGATAAATCAGTATTGAAAGAGAATGAGCAAGATTACTGGCTACAGAATCAATAGAGTAAAGCTATTTTTATTATAAAATACCAGAAGGAGACAAAATAAATTTTGAAAGATAACATTTACAAGAACATTTGCAATGTAAATGTCTAGGAATAAATCTAACAAAAGATGTACAAGAAAATCGTAACACCTTATGAAGACCGTTAAGGAAAATATAAATAAATGCAGGATATAACAAGGTCACTAGATAATAGTATAAAATAAAGCATCATTTTCCCCAGAATTGATTCATAGATCCCAATCAATCCAATTCAAAATCCCAAGAGCCATTTTCATGGAACCTGAAAAGATACTCCTGAAATTTATATGGAAATCTAAAACTATTGCAATTGATTTTTTAAAAAGAAAGCTTTGTTTTATTAGATATGAAGACTTACTATAAAGCTGAAAACAACCAAGACAACAATGAAAGCAACAATGTAGTAATGGAATAATTAAGAGAAAAACATCAACAGAACAAAACAGAGAACTTGAAAAGAGCCTCAGGCATATGGGAAGGTGGAGTCCAACATCAGACATATCATAGAGCACCAGGAAAAGAAACCTAACAACTAGTGTGGATCAACTAGCTACCACTGGGAGAATAAAAGGAAATCAGATCACTTCCTGACACCATACGCAAAAACCCAATTACACAGGATTAAGCATCTAAACGTGAGGGCTGGACATGTAGCTCAGTGGTAGAGTACTTGCTAGCATGCGGGAAGCCTTAGGTTCCATCCCTAGCACCACCAAGAAGTTACAAAAAGGAAAGATCTAAACATGAAAAGCAAATCTATACAGGAGAGATCTTTATGCGCTTGGGATGGAAAGGATGTACTGAACAATACGCAACAGCACCAAATGTAAGACTAATAAACAGCATAAAAATTCAAACACATATTTCCCAAAAGGTGCCTATTCTTACATCTAGAATATATGAAGGAGCTCACCAATAGTTAAAACTGACAGATAAAGGGGAGAAAGACTAACAGACATATCACATATAGGATATGGGATAAGGTGCACAACTTCTTTGGTCATTTAATATGTTTAAATTAAAACCACAATGAGATGTCCATATCTACCCACCAAATTAGCAGAAATTAAAAACTTTCCCAATACAACAAGGTGGCAAGGAACAATGGGAACTCTCCCAGCAATGCCTGACAGTACTGATAACACATTTTGAAAAACAATTCAGCACTATGTACTATACTAATATGGACATGTATACCCTCTCGGATGCAGTGGTCTCACTTCTAGGTATAAATCCATCAGAACTGTGTGTACATATCCAAGGGCACATACATGAATGTTCACAGCATCATGGTTTCTTCAATGTCAATTCTTTCAAAATCTAAATAATTACATTAGATTTGCTTTCTCTTAAATTTTAGTTAACTGAATATTTTTACCTGTAACGCAGCCTTGAGTCAGCATTTAAGGGTAGAAAAAAGGTAATTATTCATAATGAGCAAAAATAACGTTATTTTCTTTAAAGGAAAATAGTTCTGCACTGTTTCACATCAAATTAACCTCAGATTTAATAATTTACCAGACCTTCAGCACAATATTTAACTATGAACACAACAGGAAAAAATATTAAAAGATAGATCATATTCATTAAATAATTCAATTTAAGTAACATTCACATATTTCTACGAACAACAATGATCTCTCATTTTAACTGAAATGATGGGTCTTGTTTTTAACAATCCCTTCATGGTAATATCACTGAAACAATTATTCACCAAAACATCATGTTGGACAAAGCATGATGTCACATACCTATAAGCCCAGCTACTTGGGAGGTAAACATTGGGAGATCAAGGTTTGAGGCTAGCCCAGGCAAAAAGTTAGCAAGGCCCCATATCAATAACCCTAGTGATCAACAGGGTGACAAATGTCGCAGCCAGGTCACCTTCACATCCAAGACCCTATCTCAAACAAACAAGTCAGGCATGGTGGTCCACATCTATAATCCCAACTATGTGGGAGGCCTAGGTAGGAGGATTATGGTCCAAAGCTGGTCTCAGGAAAAACCAAGAGACCATATCCAAAAAAATAACTACAGCAAAAACAAAGCTGGCAGTATGGCTCAAGTGGTAGAGCACCTGCCCAGAAAGAATAAGACCCAGAGTTAAAACCCCAGTTCTGCCAAAACAACAACAACAAAAAAAAAACAAAATGCTATACAAACAAAATATATACAATTTTTATCTGCCAATGAAAAAGAAAAAGAACCAGGTGTGGTGGCACACACCTGTTATCCCAGCACTCCAGCAGCTGAGGCAAATTAAAGGTCAGCCTGAGCTATCCAGTGAGACCCTGTCTCAAAAGTTTAAAAAAGAAAAAAGAAAGAAAAGTTACTCAATGAAAGGTTATACTAAAGTCAAGTGTGGTGGTGCACATCTGTAGTCCCAGCTACTTTAGAGGCCAAGATGGGATAATCAAGAGCCCCAAACCAGCATGGATACATAGTAAGATTCATTTTAATTTTAAAAAATAAAAGTCATTCTAACTTTAAACAAAAGAAAATATGGAGTTAGTCTCACCTGACAAGTAGGAAGAAAATAATGTAAAGATAGTCTGGAGTAGGCATAGTGGTACACACCTATAATCCTAGCACTCAGGAGGCAGAGGCAAGAAGATTTTGAGTTCCAGGCTAACAGAGGCTACCAAGTGAGTTCAAGGCCTATCAGGCTACAAAACAAGATCCCATCTCAAAAACAACTGCTGCACTAATAATAATAATAGACGATCTGATAGAAAATCTTTCCTTTTCTTAAATACTATTTCTCTTTGGACATGACTAACCAATCAATTATATTTTCCTTCTATTACTGATTTTACTCTCACTTTTTTTCCATTGACATCTGTCAGATCTAGTGTAGTAGTATTTAAATTTAAATAAACCACAACAAAAACTGATTTCTTAAAGCAATCCAGAAGGTGTCTTGTCATATACTTGTATAATTGCATTGAATCTCTCATTCCTTTTGTTTTCAGGTTATTGCACAAAAAAAAAAAAAATCCTAAGATAAAAAACTGAATTTCAGACACAACGCACTCAACTCTTTTAGCATGAAGAAATAAAAACTGGTTAAATAATTTAGCTGGGCTTAGGCATTTTAACAAACTTCAAGTTTCAGCAGCACTGGAGAGAAGGAGTGCTGCTCTAGGGTGACTACAGCTGGGAAGTGAGCAGCATGGACACTGAGGCACACGTGCTCTCATGCACAGGTGTGCTCTCTTTCTCTCACACACGTGTGTGCACGTACACACACACACGCACGCACATGAGCACGCGCACACACACACACACACACACTCTGAATAGTGTTTTAAATTCTAAGGACCACTTTTAATTTAGTCAAGGCCCTGACTGATAAAGGTTCTTTATAAACTAGTTCAGGACCATGGCTTTCAAATGTTTTGATCTGAAAGGGTAAGACAAATACTAATTTAGCAAAATAGAATTTAACCTTATTTAACTTTTCCCCTCACATACCTTTTGTTGAATAGTGGAATGTTTTTGCTCCATCTCTCTTTTCTCCTTGGCTGCATCCACAACAAGTCGATCCAACTATAAAGAGAGAAAACTACAGACTTAAAATTTTTTTAAAGGTATTATTTTTTCAAACTACATTCCAAGTCATTTCATAGAACCCAGAATCTCTCATATGGTAGGCATAAAAAGGCAATTTGATTAAACTTGAAAGTAGAAGTTCCTATTTTTTTCTGGTATTAACTCGTCTTTGAGAAGGCCCGGACCTCCTCTAGGGAAAAGGTTTCCAAGAAAGTCAAGGTGCCAAACATACACACCATGAGGCCTTGTCTTAGGCACTTCAGGATGTACTTTTCAGTCCTTGAATAAGGACAATGACTCTACATTAAGGTGTCTGCTGGCCAACTCAGCAAATTCTGGTAGCTACAATCAAAGATACAGAGAACACAGGTGATCCCCTCCCCCAAAGTAGCAAAAGCCAGTGCAGCTAAACACATGCGGCCAACTCCACAGTTCACACTAACACATCCCTCCCATCACTCAGTACGCTTCATGTTTTCAAGCTGCTTCCTAATGTTAAGCCAAATCCAAAAGGCAGAAAAATAATTGGCCAAATAAAAGATAGCTTTAAAAAAAAAATAGTAAGTGCCAGGCATGAGCTATATTCTCAGCACTTAAGAGCCTGAGGCAAGATGATCACAGAAGCACAGGACTAGGACCAGCCTGGGCAACAAAGCAAGACCCAGTCTTAAAATAACAATAATAACAAAAGAATATTGATCCCCTAATTTCAGATGCTATTATCTGCTAACTCAATTACTAAAAGAACAGCCTAACTGGTCTCCTCCAACCAGGCCACATTATCCACTAGATACTATGAGTAGTATAGCCTATTCTGGGCTTTGCAAGGACCCGCAAACTTATGTGACATCTGAGAAAAGAAAAAAAAAACTTACAATTTTGTAATTAATAGATGTCTAAAAATACGTAATTGTTTCAACTACTTAACTGCAACTTAATTCGTAGTTTTTATAAATTATACTTAATGTAATCTAACATTTGACAAGATGTGAAGAGGGTCTAACACCTAAGAAGGTCCAACTTCTTGCCAAGCCTGAGCTGTAAGTGCTATCTACATGTACCTGTAATACCCTGACCCTCCCCGTATGGCAGAAAAGGATAGCTGTTCCCATGTCTATTTCCTCCTTCCTTAACAACAGAAACCTCAAAGTCTAGCAGGTCACAAGATTAGTAAGCCTGGTCACTGAGAATCAAATGGCCATGATACTATGCTTTTGACTTTACATAAAAGAAATATATTTCCAAACGCCTACTATTCTTAGTTGTCTGTCACTCGCAAACAAATCTAATCCTGATATTCACAAGGCTTTCAGTACAGAGGTTAACAGTTTGGTGACTTAATGGTTTCTTTCAATAGATTAAGTTCAACAAAGACAAAAAACAGAAGGTAATTCTTGACACATACCCTGCACACCATATCAATGCCCACATACTTTGATCAGTAGATGCGATTCCCACTCCACTCTTAACCTTTCTCCCATTTCTCATTCTCATACTCTTTCCTCAAAAAGTAAACTGAATCATCTCGGAAAGAAAACTGCTTAAAAAAGACACTATCAAATCAGGAAAGCTCATCAATCAACGAGCTCCTCGTGTCTTCAGTGATTCAGGGTACAGATCAGCGGTAGTGCGTTAACCTAGCATGCATGAGGCTCCAGCTTCAGTTTCCAGTACTTCAAAAAACAAAAAACAACACAAAGTGCCCAGATGTATTTTATATAAAATTATAATCAGATGTGACAAATAATTAGATCATAATGAAATCTAGACCTATATGATTCTTATATAATTTATATACATATTTAATTCTAAAATTGACATGAACACACAGGCATACATACACAAATAACTGAACATGTCTATGTGAAATTAAAAAGTTTTTAGGCATTCTATAATTTTAAGATTCTAAAATTTCATTATCCAAATAGCAAAATACAATTTTCTGAAAAATAAAAAAAGTTAAAACTGAAATAAAAAGCAAATTAGGACAGTAACTCAATTACTCAAATGTAAGAAACTAAAAACTAAATCCAGCTATGTATACTATAAAAATAGACAACGTTTTTGTTTGTTTGTTTTGTTGGCTGATTGGCTGGTACTCAGAACCTCACCCTTGACTAGGGAGGCACTCTACCACTTGAGCCACTTCACCAGCCCATTTGTTTGTTTTGAGACAGGATCTTGCTATGTACCCAGGCTGGTCTTGAACTTAAAGATTCTCCTGCCTCAGTCTCCCACGTACTGAGATTATAGGTGTATACCACCATACCTGACAAACACTTTATTTTTACACTGCCCTTTTTAATACCTTCATATACAATTTTTAACATAAGATTATTTGTACCTTTAATTTCATTTTTGATAATACATTTAACCCATACGTAAATCTGCTGTCACATCAAACTTCCTTATTAAGTAAATAAAATGTCAAATTCCCCAATATGCTAAGTTTCTTTAAAAATACAAACATCAATGTATAATACAGAATCAAGAAATACCATAAAACATTACCTGTGCGCCAAGATCTTTCATATAAGGCCCAAGTTCACTAAACAGATCATATCCTTGGTGAAAGAAGGCCAAATGGGCGTACATAAAGGACAGCATCTAATGGGGAAGAAAGCCATTTTTAAAATCCATTCCTAGATAAACATTTGCAAGTTTTCTGAATTCCTAATTCTCTTTAATGCTTAAAAATTATTCCACAAGAGTTCAAAATGTCATATCTACTTAAATTAAACCAAGTCATTTTTCTTAAGAGTATTTCATAAATATTTGCAATTTACAGTAAGAATAAATTTTGTTTAAAAGAAATTTATTTAAAATTTTTAAATACTCTAAATTTTAGTTGTTTAAACTTTATTTACATGATCAAATTTATATAGGTGATTCAAATAATCAAATTTTTCAATAGCTTTGCTACTGTCCTATGTATTCCTAGATACAATATGAAATATATATGTGCACTTTGAACTAAACTCTCTAGAAAATCTTAAATAAGAAAGACATGAAAAGAGAAGGGAAAATACAAAACCCTCAAAACTCAATCATAAACTCTTTGCAGCCTACTAGATCAGTAAGCACAACCTAAAGTAAGGGAATGCTCAGTTGTTCTCTTTTTCTAAAGAATTAACAAAATGAGTTAACACTTTACCAATGTGGAATTTTCTTTATATTATTCTACAAATCCAAAAATGGTATTTTTCCCCTGGCTTTTTCTCTGAGAAAAAAAATCACCCTTACTTTCATTAACATTTTATGTGGAAAGAAAATATGTAATTAAATGTACACTACTGAAAGAATTTTCTGATACTGTTTTATTTTTAGCAAGAAGAGAATTCTGCTTAATTCTCTGAAAACTAAAATAGGTCATAGGTCCTCAATAATTCTCCCTCAAAAAAGTGTGTTTCCCAGGGAAAAACAAATTAAATAAAACCAAAGATTAAAGGACAAAATTCACAAAAGGAAAATTATTGTAGAAGTAGATAATGGTAACGATTATACAAGTTGTGAATTTTAAAAACCCAGTGAATTATAAAAAGGGGGAAGATTTAAGTTAGGGCTACATAAAAATGTAAACTTTACCTGTTTATTAAAACAGATAGGAGGCATATTAAAACACAAATGATAAAATAAGAAAAAACACATGATGAATTTTAACTAGTAATCTTAGTATATAAAAGATGTCACTGGTCAGTATGAAAAAAATGAAAATGCTCCAAAAGACAAACACAAGTGGCCAAAAAAATAAGGAAAAAATGTTCAACCTCATTTGGATTAACAAAGTGCAAAATTCAACACTGAGATCATATTTTCTAGGAGAAAGACAAACTATAACATTTACTCTTGGTAATGTTAGTACAGAAATGCTCATTCTTACTATTAGTAAAAATATCATTAACCATTGGAATTTTGACAGTATTTTTAAACCTTTTCAGTTTTCCCTTGTCTGTAAGTCTACCATAAGGCAGTAATCAAATGATGCACTGGAATGATCACTCCAACAATGTGTTTTAATGTCAAAAACATAGAAATTACTTAAATATCAATTAATGAATGAAGATAATTTATGGTATGTTCTCAGAGAACAAGCAATCATCTGCAAATAATATCCAGCATATTATCTTTAAGAATGGTTTTATATTTTTAAATGACTGAAAGAAAATGAAAAAAAACATAAAACTGATGAGTGAAACTTTAATAAAATTCAAATTTCTAGGCCCATATATGAAGTTTTATTGGAACATAGGCATGACTATTCATTTACATATTGCCTGGCTGCTTTCTCATTCTAAGGGCATAGTTGAGTAATTGAAACAGAGACCACATGGCCTGAAAAACCTACTATGTTTACTACCTAAGCCCTTTATCTCCAGTACATCCATGTTGTAGGATTCTACCTGGTCACAGCTGAGTGCGAAGGTGCACACCTGTAATTCCAACACTTCAGAGACTGAGGCAGGAGGACCTACAGTTAAAGGCCAGCCTAGGCTACAAAGAAAGAGCCTGTCTCAAAAGCAACAACAATGTTTTTTAAAAGAATTCTAACTGATCACAAAAGTCATCAAAATTACTGTCCATATATTACTGCCAATCTGGAATACATAGGGTTGGGGAGGACAGGTAAACATCATCTTTAAAAAAAAAAAAAAAAAAGCAAGTACAATTTAGTTACCTGATAAGGCACAACATGAATATAAATATAAAATTTAGGAAAAAGCAAGGTGGGGACAAGGATCTAATACAATTTAAGCACAGCTTTTGGGGGGGAAACTTCTGCAAATAAATTCAGAGAAAAGTTATTTTAAAAGTTCTCAAAGAAAGAGTGAAATGCTGTATCACACCATCTCCCTGCTCACTTCTTTGTTGACTTTCAAACAAACAAACAAAAAAAGGCAAATAAAAATTTATTGTCACCAGGGATGAAAAGGCTCAGGGAAAAAAAACAACAAAACTCAAACTTCATTCCATTGGTTTTGTAACTGCACACCACAGAACAAATCAAAAGGCGGCTACAACAGCAATCTTAAGGGAAATTTTCTCCAAATGATACTACTTGTGTAAGTCATCAATATCAAATACTTTTAAAGTCTAAACAATACATACAACTATAGTTTGTATAGTTTGAAAGAGGTTGCACAGAAAATTTTGAAAGGTGAGTGTGAATGAGAGAATATTAAACTAAATGTGATATTTATTTTTACAAATTTCAAAACAAATTCTGAAATATTCTCACAGGTTTTTATAACCACCATTTCCAGTTATTTACAAATAGTGGTGGATATTAAGTATGCGTAAAACATGTGCTAGGATAATAGAAAATAAAAACAGACTAGTCAATACAAAATCTGTCTCATGGATTTCACAGTGTATTAGTAAACAAGACACACATAAAAGACCATAACATGAAGAAGACGTGAAATAAGAACTTTGATACAAGAAATACAAATAAAGTTTAAAAAGAATAGCACTTATGAACCTATAATACATACACTAACTGTAAACACAATTGAGTATCTCAATTTCTTACTGATTTTAGGATTTCTGATCTCCTTTTTGATTGAAGAACATTAATCTGAGAGAAAACACACTTAGTTAATCATCTATGCATTCTTTTAAAAACTAGTCCACAATACTATATCATAAAATTTGCTTATTCTAATGGTTTAATACTTTTCCAAAACAAAGCTGAAGTTTTTTATACTTTGACCTTTCTGGCAAAAAAAGTTAAAACAAACACACCAATGAAATTCTCAACCATTTTTGAGCCCAAAGAAAAACTGGGCATTTAAATTATAACATTGTAGTGAGAGAACTATTTTGACACTTGAACCTTGGAGGAGTCCATCTTTTCCCCACTCTCCTGATCTACTTACACATCAAGGTTCAACATAAAGCCTTACGTTAACTTCTCATCAGTTGACCACCAGCAACTCTTTTCTGGACTGTAACAATAGGCTATGAATTAGACTCTGCTTTCCTTTTTTAACTCCCCATTCTCCACATAAGTACTAGGATGATCTTTTAAAAATAAGATATTACATCTAGTTTAAAGCCCTCTAACTTCCTATAAGCAAGACCCATTGTGATAAGACCCCTGCCTCCCTCTCCTACATAGTTTTCTATTACTTCCCCCTTTCTGTGTTCCAACAGCCCATAACTGTTCCCCTAGGTGCCTTTGTACTAGCTGTTCTGCCTCCATGTCAGGGTGTTCTGCCTTTGTGGGCATGAGGCTCTCTCTTATTAATCAGGTTTCCAATAAATACCATCTTCTCACAGTACATTACTCACTGTCTGCCAAGCAAAAAAGGGTATGTTATCAATAAATATTTGTTAAATAAAGTAATGGATTTTAAGTATTTTAATTAGACTAAACTTACTAACAGATCAGTGAATTAAGAGATTGCCTTTTATGGGATCTCTTCCAACTCTAAAAATTCACAACAAATGTTTTTGTCTGTTATTAAATGCCAGCTTAATGAAATAAAGTGTTTACTCAAGGAAATAATCATTTGCTCTTTTCTAATATTTATTGTCAAAGATTACAGAATATCTTCCTTATTAATATGTTGTTCCCACTGAATTCTCTGCCAATTTCATAAGATAATTTTAAAGTACTGACTGGAAAACAAAAATAGACCAAGAAAAATCTAAGTAACTTTTCCTAACTGAGCATTAGTTTTTCCTGCTTATCTATTTCAGACCCTATTCAATTTTGAGACCTAGAATATTAACTTTTGAATGTTCTACGTAAAAACAAAGGTTGCAAAAAGCCTATTGCTTAAACTGTGAAAACATTAGAAGTGCCTGTTTAATATCATTTATCCATGTGCAAAATGAAAAAGAGAACTGTATTTATTTTGGTGGGGTCAGGAAGTGGGATTGGGATTTGAATTCAGGGCTTCATGCTTGCAAAGTAGGCACTCTACTACTTGAACAACATCTCCAGTCCATTTTGTTCTGGTTATTTTTGGAGCTGGGATCTCATGAACTATTTGCTAAGGCTGGCCTCGAACTGCAATCCTCCCCATTTCAGCCTCCAAAGTAGCTAAGATTACAAGTAGGAGCCACCAGTGCCTAGCTAGCATGTAAATTTTTGAACAAATAATAAATTCAACTACTTAGAGAAGTTAAGCATGACAAACCATATGCATTTGGATATTTGCTACTTACTATTCTCTAAAACAGCCACTTTGACTACAAAATAAAATGGTATTAATTCTCACCAGAAAAATCAAATAAGCTTAGTCATTGGGGCGGTGGGCAGTGGCTAACTGAAGAATTGTCAGATGACTGTCAAAGGAAATAATTTATAAGGTATGTAGGAAAAATAGTATTTTACCTAGACATTCTCATAAAATTCCTAACATTAAGTCGAGCTAGAGGAGTGGCTCAAGTGGTAGAGTGCCTGCCTAGCAAGCACAAGGCCCTGAGTTCAAACCCCAGTGCCACAACCACTATTAAAAAAAAAAAAAAAAAAAAAAAAACCTAACATTAAGTCATTCACTATTTCAAAAAATATTACCTATTCACTTTCTAATCACTAAACTAGAAATTAAGGATATACAGTACTCTAAGAATAGAAAAGACATAATACATATTTACAGTAAATATGGTTAGTGGACTCACTGCAGAATGTATGAAAATATCATGGTAACACAGAGATGGTAGAGGTAAGAATGGTTCATTCTGTCTGGAGAAGTTTGAATACTCTTGACCACAGAAAAGAGAATGAATTGTGATGGGGCAGGTAAAGACAGTGTAAGAAAGACCAATTTTACAAGAATATCTTAATCCTCTAGACAAGATGCAATAAGGCTGGTGTAAGATGGCAGCAATATGATAAGGAAAAAATAGATTTAAGAGGAAATTAGAAATTTCCAAGATATCTTAATAGCTAAATATAATAGTATAGAATGAATAAAATAAGAGTTTCTGACATAATTCTCTCATTCTGAATTTCTATGAGAGTATGGGGGTGAGGCCATGCAGAGAGAAAAAGAAAACACTTTGGAAGATGACAAATTTCAGTTTTAGACACAATGAGAAAGAGGAACCTCTGGGAAAATAGATCTTATCATCAATGTACAAGTAACAATTCAGGCAAGGGACATGATGAGAATGTCAGAGAATAATAAAGTAAGAAAAGAACAGAAGCAAAGACAGGATCTCAAAAAAAGAGACTGAAAGGCAGACAAAGGATTTGAGAAGCCCACATCAGAAATTGAAAAGAAATAGAAGTAAGGAGTAAGACCTAAAAGTAGCTTCAGATAAGTCAAGACAAACGAAAGTTCCGAGGAGAGTGCACACTACCATTTCAGTGAAGCAGAGCAGTCAAGTCTATGGGCTAAAATATGTCTACTGAAAAAGGCCTTTGCATAGTCATTTCAGTGACCTGTGTGGGAAATGTGGACTCTGGCTATAGCAGGAAGGGGCATGATGTGAGGTAGGAAACAGACCAATCCATTTTAGAAGCCCTTCATCCATAAAGGAAATATATTAAATTTTTAAAAATTTAACTTTCCACTTCTGGAACAGGAACTTAGAAAAAAAATCTTCAAGCCCATTTTCTGCTGATTTGCAAAGTTGCCAAAGTAGTTTGTAATCACTAATTTGTGCATAGTTACTTATGTACTTTTTAAAGAAATGCTCTGCAGTCATCATCAACAATTTCTGGGGACACCACTGCTGTTTTGTAAGAGGATATTTAGAAAAGATAATTCTCCAAGCTTTAAAGGTTTTAAGCTTTAAACTCCATGATATATAAAAACATATAGTGTAAAAGTAAAATATTATGCCTTCATTCTTCCTACGTCTCAAATTCTTTTGGAGATTTACAACACTCAAAATAGTTTGAATTCTACACTGGCCAAGAAGATTACCAAGAAAGAGAGAATCAGAAGTGTGGCAAAAGATGTCTATATAAAGATGGTATCATTTAAAATTATTAAAAATTTTATTTTCATACTTGCCAGTAAAAACTGGCAACACCATAAAAGTCTGGCAGTCAAATATTAATTAGACTGACATAGCAATTCCATAGAATAAAATACATATAGCAGTTTTACAACAGGAGAAGTTATAATTAAGTAAAAACAGGAAGAAATCAGAGAGCTATGAATGGAGCTCAGTGGCAGATGCTTGCCTAGCACGCTCAAGACCCCAGGCCCCATTCCCCGCACCACAGAGAAAATGGAGGGTAGAATTAGAACCAAAGGCATAATAGCTACAGCAAGGTAGCAGGATATAAAATCAACATAGAAAAATCATTAGCATTTCTATACACTAACAATGAGCAAACTGAAAAAGAATGTATGAAAACAATTCCATTTACAATAGCCTCAAACAAAATCAAATACCTAGGTGTAAACCTAACAAAAGATGTGAACGACCTCTACAAGGAAAACTATACACTTCTGAAGAAAAGAGATTGAGGAAGACTATAGAAAGTGGAGAGATCTCCCATGCTCATGGATTGGTACAATCAACATAGTAAAAATGTCGATACTCCCAAAAGTAATCTACATGTTTAATGTAATTCCCATCAAAATTCCAATGACATTCATTAAAGAGATTGAAAAATCTACCGTGAATTTTATATGGAAACACAAGAGGCCACGAATAGCCAAGGCAATACTCAGTCAAAAGAACAATGCTGGAGGTATCACAATACCTGACTTCAAACTATATTACAAAGTAATAACAATAAAAACAGCATAGTACTGGCACAAAAACAGACATGAAGACCAGTGGAACAGAATAGAGGACCCAGATATGAAGCCACACAACTATAAGCAACTTATCTTTGACAAAGGAGCTAAAAATGTACGATGGAGAAATAGCAGCCTCTTCAACAAAAACTGCTGGGAAAACTGGTTAGCAGTCTGCAAAAAACTGAAACTAGATCCATGTATATCACCCTATACTAATATTAACTTAAAATGGATCAAGGATCTTAATATCAGACCACAAACTCTAAGGTTGATACAGGAAAGAGTAGGAAATACTCTGGAGTTAGTAGGTATAGGTAAGAACTTTCTCAACGAAACCCCAGCAGCACAACAACTAAGAGATAGCATAGATAAATGGGACCTCATAAAACTAAAAAGCTTCTGTTCATCAAAAGAAATGGTCTCTAAACTGAAGAGGACACCCATAGAGTGGGAGAAAATATTTGCCAGCTACACATCAAAGGACTGATAACCAGAATATACAGGGAACTTAAAAAACTAAATTCTCCCAAAACTAATGAACCAATAAAGAAATGGGCAAGTGAACTAAACAGAACTTTCTCAAAAGAAGAAATTCTAATGGCCAAAAAACACATGAAAAAATGCTCACCATCTCTAGTAATAAAGGAAATGCAAATTAAAACCACACTAAGATTCCACCTCACCCCTGTTAGAATAGCCATCATCAGCAACACCACCAACAACAGGTGTTGGCGAGGATGCATGGGAAAAAGGAACCCTCTTACACTGTTGGTGGGAATGTAAACTAGTACAACCACTCTGGAAAAAAATTTGGAGGCTACTTAAAAAGCTAGACATTGATCTACCATTTGATCCAGCAATACCACTCTTGGGGATATACCCAAAAGACTGTCACACAGGTTACTCCAGAGGCACCTGCACACCCATGTTTATTGCAGCACTATTCACAACAGCCAAGTTATGGAAACAGCCAAGATGCCCCAGCACTGACGAATGGATTAAGAAAATGTGGTATCTATACACAATGGAATTTTATGTAGCCATGAAGAAGAACGAAATGTTATCATTCGCTGGTAAATGGATGGAATTGGAGAACATTATTCTGAGTGAGGTTAGCCTGGCCCAAAAGACCAAAAATCGTATGTTCTCCCTCATATGTGGACATTAGATCAAGGGCAAACACAACAAGGGGATTGGACTTTGAGCACATGATAAAAGCGAGAGCACACAAGGGAGGGGTGAGGATAGGTAAGACACCTAAAAAATTAGCTAGCATTTGTTGCCCTTAACGCAGAGAAACTAAAGCAGATACCTTAAAAGCAACTGAGGCCAATAGGAAAAGGGGACCAGGAACTAGAGAAAAGGTTAGATCAAAAAGAATTAACCTAGAAGGTAACACACATGCACAGGAAATCAATGTGAGTCAACTCCCTGTATAGCTATCCTTATCTCAACCAGCAAAAACCCTTGTTCCTTCCTATTATTGCTTATACTCTCTCTTCAACAAAATTAGAGATAAGGGCAAAATAGTTTCTGGGTATTGAGGGGGTGGGGGGGAGAGGGAGGGGGCGGAGTGGGTGGTAAGGGAGGGGGTGGGGGCAGGGGGGAGAAATGACCCAAGCCTTGTATGTACATATAAATAATAAAACAATAAAAAAAAAAGAACCAAAGGCATACACAGTCACAAACCTTCCTATGTGCATAAATAAAAACATATATATAGGTAAAAAATTTTTCCACAAAACATCATGCTTTTCACTGAACATGGTGGTGTGTACCTGTAATCCTAGTTAGTACTCAGGAGGCTGAAAAAGGATCACAAGTTTGAGACCAGTGTGGGTTATATAGTGAAAACCTGTCTCAAAACAAAAAGTCACCAGGCACCAGTGGCTCACATCTGTAATCCTAGCTGCTTAGGAGGCAGAGATCAGAAGGCTCTCGGTTCAAAGCCAGCTGCCCAGCAAATAGTTCACAAGACCCTATCTTGAAAAAAACCATCACAAAAGAGGGATGGTGGAGTGGCTCAGGTGACAGAGTACCTGACTAGCAAGCATGAGGCCCTGAGTTCAAAACCCTAGTACCACAAAAAAAAAAAAAGAGAGAGACAGAGAAATATTTAACTTTAAAACTCGAAGTAGTATTATATAATCTTTTTGGTACAATCAAACAAAAATAACCATCTATGCAGTAAAAGTTGTTTGAAAACATACTATAAGATATATACCTGTAGTACATAGTCAAGGGCTATGTGACGAAAACATTTTCTTGTTGCTGTCAGAATATTTGTGGCTTCTTCAACTTCATGTTGTTTGTTTCTTTGTACTTGGGCATTTTTTACTAATGCATTTTCTTTTTCTTCACTGACTTTTTCAAATTGTTTCTTGGCATCTTTGAATTTCCTAAGATCTCTAAAAAAAAAAAATAAAATTTTCTTGATCAAAATGTTTGACAAAATAACTTCCAAGTTTAATTGTAATGCTTCTCCATCTATTCATTTCATTGTGCATTGATATTCACTAGTTCTTCCAACTCAAATATATATTATTTCCCAATTATAGGTTAAGTATCCCTTATCAGAAATACTTGGGAACAGAAGAGTTTCAAGTTTTAGAGTTTTTGTTTGGATTTGGGAATGTTTATACAGCCTGCTCACATGTATCTGTAATCCAAAAATCCAAGTCCCAGAATTCAAATAGATTCATAGTTCAGATTTGGAGCATTTTAGATTCCAGATTTTTAATGGACTGGCTGAGTGGCTCAAGTGGTAGAATGCCTGGCTAGCAAGCATGAGGCCCCTAAATTCAATCCCTGGTACTGCCAAAAAAAAAAAAAAAGGAACCTAGATTTCAGATTCTTGGTTCAGGAATATTTTCTCTCTCTCTCTCTCGCTCATATATATAAAAATACACACACACAAACACACACAGAGCTCAGAGCTGATACTGTGAACTAACCTAGAAAGATTAAGTTGATTTGGGGGGCAGGGATAGAGTCAAATTAATTTTATAAAGTGGTATATGTACAATCACCATAGAACACTTGTAGAAAATACAAATTCCAAGGCCCTTTTCCAAAGATTACAACTCGTTAACTGAATATTAGTTTTCCTCCTGTTCATTCCACAGTTTCAAAGTCATTCTGTAAATTATGAAAGTCCTTGAAATTCCCATGAAAAGTCCTAGAAAATTTAAGAGGTATTTTTATCTCTACAGGTAGTCAGTCTATAGACCACTTTAAAAAACATTTAATTTCTTGCTAGAGTGAATTACTGGGCCAAAGGGCATGAATAAAATAAGTTTCACCTGTTGAAACTATTCCAGGAATGGGGGAAGAGAAGATAAAGGAGAATGATGGAGCAGTGAACTCAACTATGATATATTGTTAAGAACTTTTGTAAATGTCACAATGTAGCACCAGTACAACAATGTGTTAATAAAAATAAATAAGTCTCCAAACACACACACACACACACACACACACACACACACACACACTCTCTCTCTCTCTCTCTCTCTCTCTCTAAAAGAATTATACCACTAAAGACCAATGATACCCCTCCTTTGAATAGTCTGAAAATGTGAAACCTTTGATGCACTAATGACCTTAGGTAAATCATATAATATCTCTTTACTTTTACTATTAGGAACTAATCATTTTTTAATTGTAACAAGATATATCTAAGAAAGACTTTAAATTCTTTGAAAGGTACCATAAATTTTTACATACATAACTCTATGAGGACATTCTGAGTGTTAGTCTCTTATGAAGTCATTTGTAAAGAATCTGTGAGATAATATAGTCAGGAAAAATTCTAACCTGCTGGGTGAGGGGTACAGCACAGTGGCACAGTGCTTGCCCAGCATGTGTGAAGCCCTGTGTTCAATTACTAGCACTGAAAAGAAAAAACCTAACCTACTAAAATCAGCAATACATTACATTATTAACAAGACCTGACACACTTTATAGCTTAAAATATCTATAATTTATTTTAATACTGTATCATAATCAATTTTATCTGTAATTTTATATATTTTTAGTCAAGAGTTACAATATAAAAACTAAATTACTAACATATAAAAGGAAAACTTTCTGAACTGGAAAATATAGACTTTTTAAAATTCTAGTTCAATTTTATCTCACATATAAAACATGATGAATCTGATACAAAAAGTTTACATGTAACAAAAAGTATGCACTTCCATGACCAATTCTCATATATTACATTACCTTTTCTTCAAAGCAAACACCACACTGAGACTGGACAAAACTTACTTTCAACTACCTTTGGTTTTTTTTCCTTATTTTGAAAGGTTATTATATTTTTTATTTATAAAAAGCTTTTTCAAATTTCAGCAACCCTAGCTATGTATTTTCAACATATACTCATGGTATAAATGGTTCAGTGAAAGACATGAAATCTGATTCCCTTACAGAGAAACTTAGGGAAAACTATAATATATATTTCACAAAGCAAACAAACAAAAACTCAAATATGTTCAGCAATACATAGTCCATCATTTCTTTCAAAAGACATCAATTCCCAAATGTGATCATTAACTGGTTTTGTCTTCAATGCAATAGACTTACTCCTTAACAAAATTCTGAAGCTGTGCCTTAATTGATCTCTGAGTTTGGTCAAACAGGATCTAAAAGATAAAATACAACATTGAATGGTTAGAAAAGTAAACAAAGAAAATAATTTTCTTATCATTCTATAATTACCATATCCCTTCATCAATACTCCAATCCTAATTACACCCATAGTTCTTCTTACTAAAAACTACAAAATAAATATTTAAAAAAGAACCTAAAACCAACTTTAAGCCAATTTCACCATCACAGAAATAAACTTGCTTCTATTTACAAAGGGAAACAAATCGCTTTAACACTGAAATAGAATGCTTAAACAGTAAAGCAACCTATTTCCTTATTTGTAATTCAGGCTTTGGAAGACAACCTAAAAGAGCAATGCACATTCCACATCATCTTCCACAGATATTTCTTGTTCTAATATGTGGAAGCATTCCAGATGAACACAATTCTAGAACTGCCTGAAGTCTTAGGCAAGGTTACTCATTTGGGAAGAAGTAGAGATTTTAATGTCATATGTTTTGGGTGGGTTTTTTTGTTTGTTTGCTCATTTGTTTTTATTTGTTAGCAGCAGTGAAATTTAAACTCAAGACTTTCTGCTTGCTAGGCAGGCACTCAACTGCCTGAGCCATGCCTCCAGTTCTTTTATGGTCTAGTTATTTTTTGGAGGTAAGGTCTCACTTTGTGTCCAGGCCAGCCTGGACCACAATCCTCATATCTTAGGCTTCCCACTGTAGCTGGGATGGCAGGCATGCTCCACCACATCCAGTTTTTTTCTGTTAAGATGGGGTCTCACAAATGTGTTTGCCCAGGCTGGCCTGAATTGTGACCCTCAGGATCTCAGCCTCACATAGTTTAGGATGACAATGCATGCTACTGGAACCAAGCTTGAGTGTCACTGGTTTTGAATTGAAGTGTGCACTATATAGTCCTTCAGGCTAAAGAATAACTAAGATTAGCAATAAGAAAAAAAATCTTATTCCTGAGGACAATATTTTGTCTCATTTAAGTGATATCCCATACTTAACACAGATGGCTTGAGTATGATAAATTTCACAGGACATGTCATGGGAATTCCAAGTACTTTCATAATTTACAGAATGACTCCATTCAGAGTTTGAAACAGATGAACAGAAAGAAAAAACAATATTCAAAACAACAACGTAGCTAGGTGTGGTGACTGGTGCCTGTAATTCCAGATACTCAGGAGGATGGCCTTGGGAGGATCACAGTTTGGGTCAATCCAACCAAAAGTTAGTGAGACCCCCATCTCAACAGATAAGTAGGTAATGGTGCACACCTATGATCCTAGCTATGTGGGATGCATAGGTAGGAGGACTGTGGTCTGAGGCTGGCCCTGGGCAAAAAGCAAAATCCTATCTGAAAAGTCTAAAGCTAAAAAGGACTGGGAGTGGAAGAGACCCTGAATTCAAAGCCTAGAACTGAGAAAAAAAGAAGAAGAAGAAGAAGAAGAAGAAGCATTACAATTTCATTTTCTCTGAATCTACACTTACAACAGGGTTTCAAATTTTGTCACTTTATTTCTAGAGAGAAAAAGAAATTTTTCTGTGTAACGTTAAACTCAAAGTCAACAGAAGAAAAGAAATAATAAAGATCAAAAGGAGAAGTCAACCAAATAGAAAACATAAACTTGACAGAGAAAAATCAATAAAACAAAAGCAGGTTCTTTGCGATTGTAAACTGATAAACATCCAGCCAAAGTGATGAGAAAATAAAAAGAAGAAACAAATTCTGAATACTAAGGAGGAGGGATGTGGCTTGACCACAGACACTAAAAGGATAATCTGTGGGGTTGAGGAACAACTGTATGCCTATAAATTCAACAGATGAAATGTCCACTTTCTTTGAAATCCAAAAGCTACCAAAGTTCACTCAAGAAGAAATTGGTAAGTTCATCAGAATTAAAGAAATAGAATTTATAGCTTAAAACCTCCCACAGCCCACAAAATTAAAGCTAGTAGTTAAAGCTACATAAAACCTAACAATCCTACCCCTCAGGTATTTGCCCAAAAGAAATAAAAACTTAGGTTCATACAAACACCTATAAGCAAATATTTACAGCTGTTACATCCCTACTTGCCAAAAATGGAAACACAAATGTTATTCAAGCACAGAATGGAAACAAATATTCATACAATAGAATAATACTCAGTACTGAAAAGGAACAACTACTAACACGTATAACAGCATAGATGAATCTCAGTGCATTTTGCTAGTTAAAATAAGTCATATTCAAAAAAATCTCATAAGCTGTATGATTTATATCACATTTAAGAAAAAGGCAAAACTACAGAAATGTAAAACAAATCAACAATTTGCAGCAGCAAGAGGAAAGAGAAAGCACTGACTAATGAGGGTAAAGAAAAGCATATGAGGGTGTTCTAGAGGTTAATGGTACTTTCGTGCATCATGACTGTGGTGTGGCAACCCAAATGTATGCATCTGTCAAAACCAATAAAACTGTATGCACAAAAATTTTTAATTGCTAATTTAATTTAAAAATAACTTCAAATATGAAAGAACAAAATGTGGTGATACAGGCCTGTAATCCCAGCACTCTGGAGTCTGGGGCAGGAAGATTTTGAATTCAAAGCCAGCCTGGGCTACACAGTGATAACCCTATCTCGAAACACAAAAACAAACAAAAAAAATTATAAATATGAACCAACATATTTTAAATGAATTAAGAAGAAACAAACAACATGACTAAATAGTTTGATTAAAAGAAGATACAAATGTGAAAGTAACAAAAAGAAACGCCCTCCTTCTCAGAAGTACCAGAAATATCTGTGAAAGTTGACCACGTAGTAGAGCACAAGGCAAGAATATGGCATTATACAGCACACACGTGCTGACCTCAAATGACACTACGAAGAATTAAAAAGAAAAAACTACTGACACAAGCAACGACAATCTGGAAAATTTTTATTCCAAGTGAAAGAACTCCTCTCTCTCTCTCTCCCTCTCTCTTTCTCCTCCCTCCCTCTTTCCTTCTCCTCCGCTCTTTAGCTCTCTCCCCCCTCCACACTCACACACAAATACTGTAGGATTCTATTTGTGTAAAGTTTTAGAAAAAACCAAACTAGTTTATGAAGGAAAATCAGATCAGCACATATGGTGTGTGGGTTGGGACTATCTGATAAGAAGTATGAATTTCTGGATAATGATCTATATCTTAGAAAGGATTTGAATTATAAAAGTGTATGCATTTGTCAAAACTCACTGAATGGTGCACTTAAGATTTTGTATTTAATTATATTTAAATTTGACCTCAATAAAAAATAAAGTATTACCAAAATTAAATTTTATATACACTTGAATAGAATGAGAAGTATTTCAGGAAATTCAATAATCTAGCCTATTTTCTTTTTATTTTTTCAGACAGGACCTTGCTATGTTGCCCAGGGTAGCTCAAATGATGCCTCCACCTTGGTCTTCTGAGTAGCTGGGCTACAGTTATGTGCCAACATGCTCAGCTTCACCCTATATGTTTTTAATACCGCCATCAGAATAAAAAGTATATTGTCAATGCAAAGGCAACTGGTCAAAAGCTCTGTCTCCTACTTGCCAATTTCAAGGCATCCAGCTACCTAACAGCTCACTCTTCTCTTTGCTAAACTGCTGCACAGAACTGCCTCCATGAGTCTGCTGGTATCGCAACTCAATTCCTAATCACTAATCTACACCCTGCTAAGACAGAATTCACAGCATTTCTTCTCACATGCTAAAAGAAAACAGCTATAAAAGCTAAGGTTCACTTCCATTTCTGGTAATTAACAGTACTATAGCTAACAATATATGTATGACAAACAATCAACAAAATGTCATTGGATCTACCTGCTAATTATAAAAGGACCTTATCTAAAGTGCAGAGAATAATATGTGATTTTAAAATCAAGAGTTCACATTCAGGTTATTCTCCATTCATGGACCCAGTATAGCAATATTATCTCTGCTGTGTTCAAGAAAAGATGAAAGTTGGGATGCACCATGTAGCTAGACAGCCATCCACTTCAGGAAGTTCAGTAGGAAAAAATGGACCATAAGGAGTACTGGCCAGGTTTCTAGTTCTTATTGTTTATTTAGGTGCCAGTGAGTGTCTAGGAATCAATTTTACAGCTTAAAGTCTTTGTGGTCTGCTTAAATATTATTCAGCTACCACAGCAGTCTCTTTCTGATGATTCTAAGTGACATGATCATTCCTGCCCTTTCCTGAATCAACAGAAAGGACCAGAGTCATGGCTTCTGATCCTATGGATTCATTCAATCTTTTGGTTAATCTCACTAGATTTGTAATAAAAAGCCCTAAAATAAATCAAAAGGACTCTTCTTTGCAATCACTAGGAACAGGTTCTAATAAGTAACTGAATGCTATTATTTGGCCCACTTTTTTTTTTTCTATATCCTCTGCCTGTACTAATTTGTTTCTCTAAATTCTTCCTCCCTCCCTCTTCAAGCAATGGTTTCCACTGGCTTAGGGATGTATTAAAATCACATAAAAAGTTAATAGAGTATATGGCATGATGGCAATAATTCCAGCACTTGAGAGGCTGAGGTAGGAGGATTGAGAGTTTGAGGTGTAGGCTACACAGCAAGACCATGCCTCAAAAAAAAAAAAAATCTAATAGAAAACACAAATGCCCAAGCTTGTGGGATATGAACAAGACCCTTTTGTATTTTTAGCAAGATCTCTAGGTGATACTATTACAAAAGATTGAGACAAACTGCTCTAAACCTATGGTTCTCACATTGGTTGCCCATTGAATTAACCTGAGGGGATGCTGAGATGAATAGAAAGTCTGGCAAGACTGAGGAATCAGTAGTTTTTCAAGCTCTCTAGCTATGAATGAGCAATAGCTACATCGAGTGCTTGTTGGAAATACAGAATATCTAGAACCATCCCAAACTTGTTAGAAATGCAGAATCAGAAACTGCATTTACCAAAATCTCCAGGTCACTTGTTTACTGAAGGCAATACACTGTTGTCAGACTGGGATGCATTGCACGGTGACCTGAGGAGCTTTAAAACTTACGAATTTCTTGGCTCTGGGTTCTTAATTCCCAAAGATTCTGATTTTAATTAGGCTGGGTTGCAAACTGGTTCATCTACCAACACTTTATTGGGAAGAATTCACCAAAGGCAGTTAAATCACTAAATCGTTTTCACCAACATTGAAAGTGACCTCTCTTCAGTTGGGTGTTAGGCAGATACAGTCCTTGGAAGTGAGCAAAAATTAAGAAGTCCTCAAGATCAAAGGTCAGCACACTTCAATAAAGGGCCAGCTAGTAACAAGTATGTTAGGCTTGTGGGCCATGTGGCATGTTCCACAACTGCTTGACCCTGCTGTTGAAGTCAATACAAAAACAAATGAAAATTTACAGGGAAAAAAAACCAAAACAAATAAAAACAAAAGGGTGGATTTGGCTATAGTTGCTCTAGAGACGTTCTCAAACTTTAGAGATACAGAATCATTTTGAAGTTCTGTTCAAACACAGGTTGCTGGCTCCCAACCTTAAGAGTTTCTGATTATGTAAATATGCAGTAGGCTCTGGGAATCTGTAGTTTCAACAAGTTCCTAGGTGATGCTAATGCTTCTGGTCAAGGGACCACTCTTTAACTGATCTCAAACTTCAGTAGTTGTTCTCAAACTCTACTACATATTACAATCACCTAGGGAGCTTTTAAATTTCCTAATGCTAGAATTCCAATATGGACTTCATAAATAAAAATCTTCATCCCTGGGAATGAAGACCAAATTACTACTGCCAAGTTTTCCAACTCTTGGCAAACTTAGGCATACACTAGGTGTTAAAATACATGGAAGACTATATAGATAGCCACCAGTAATTCTCCCATTCCTGCAGGTCCATGCCACCAAGAGGTAGAGTTTATCTCCCTTATGTTAAATTTTCCCTGGCCCTAAATCTTGCTTTGATTAAAAGAATGCAGCGGAAGTGAAGCAATGTGACTTTTAGACCTACGCCTGAAGACACCATGCACCAAGGGTTTCATACTCTTGAACACCAGCTGTCACCTTAAAAAGTCTAACTACTTTGCTGGGGAGAGAGACCAAATGCAGGGGAAAAAAAAGTCTTAGAAAATGAGAAACTCTAGGGAGTGAAAAGAAACACAGCCTACTCCAGGCATGTTAGTCATCCTAGCCATGGTACCAGACATGTTGGCTCTTCTAGCCTCAGACAAACCACTCAGTCAACACCAACTGGAGCCAAGGGAAGCTGGCCCCTCCAAGTCCTGCCCAAACAAATGAGGGTGCTTGTTTTAAATCACCAAGTGTTGCTATGGTTGCTAAACAGCCAGAGTAAATAAGACGTTGACAGCCATACACAATGATTTTTAAAACTGTGAACTATTTGGTATAACAATATGAAAGTTCATAGCTTTGGAAATATTTTGATACTATTTATATGACATATGTTAACTTTCTGAATGCTGTAATTATTACTTTGGCAAAACTATATACCTCTTTCCCCTGCATTCCCATTTGAATTATCCAAAATTAAATTACTTTGTCACAATTTTTTATCACTTTTCCTACTAACAGCGAAGTCTATATGGTTGATGCCTTAGCAACATCACTATTTGGTATTATTAGATACTCCTATTAAAATATAATTGATTTGTTTTTTTTTTTCAATTGTTATTTCTTCATATTTACTAGTTTCAGACTCTTGATGAGATTGCATTATTTCCATTTTTAATTACTGAAAAACTATTTCTGAAGGTGAAATTAAATGCACATAGTTATTTTAAATGGACTATAGGTGTTTATAGATTCAAACTTTATGAAACTTGTATTTTATGATCACATGAGTAATATTTACAGGACCAACTAAAATGAATATTTTCATTTAGTAAACAATTAACTTTATCATGCTTCAATATGATTTAAAACATCTTAAGAATGTGGAAATTTATATATATATATACACATACACTATATATACATTATCAATTTCTAAACCTTAAGACATATACTATTGTGCTTCAAATTTAAACATTTATTTTACTATTTTTTTGCACCATAATGAATGTTCCATTAATAACATTCATTTTGAACATCATTTCATTCAGTAGATAAACCCAATAGTCCAAATTTCTCTTCCTCAACCTAAATTTCTTTTTACATCAAAAAGTTATTAAATAAAGCAATGGTACCAAGCAACTTATATAGAACTCTACACACAAAATGGCTTTCAGACAGAAAAAAAATATACTTGTACTCTTTAAGTCCCTGCAAACAAAAAGTCTTTTTATGAGGTTCATTATAATATTAGATAAAGCACCTGGATATATGATTACCAATAAGAACTAAAGCCCAAATACCTCTTACAATTGCAGAATTTGAACAATATATCAGCCTGCAAGAAAAACGTCAAGAATTTTGTTACTTTCCAAAGAAGCAAAGGAAACAGAAAAGGTGCCACATCTGAACAATAGAAAAAAAAGTTGCATTTGATGGCATTCCACAAAAAGAATTCAGCAAGTATTACAACCCCTGAGAACCACTATGCTAAAAAGTTTTCATGCTGAGTGGCCATTTCACATGTTTTTAATTGTGCTCAAGTTAACAGCAACAGTTAAAAGTCCTGAAGCTCAAGACCAGCCTGAACCACACAGCAAGGCCCCACCTCAAAGCAAAGACAAAGACAGGAAGAGACGCATGTGGGGTCTGGGAGTATAGCTCAGTGGCACAGCACTTGCCCAGCATGTGTAGCAACACTGCAAGAATTTAAATGTATATGTATTCTTTTAAAAAGATTTCTTTGTAAAAATATTTCACCAAGGATCTTCCATATGTAAAAGTTTGCATGCAGATATGTAAAAGTGTGCCAATAAATATTAATTATAAATTAAATAAATCTAAACAAACTATTCAAAACATTTAGTTTCGTCCGTTACCAACTTTTTATAAAGAAATAGTATAAGGCTCTCACTCTCTGCTATTTCATATAAACATATGCTGGCTTCCAGAGAAAGATTTTGCTAAAGTTTACGAGTTATAAATAGAATTCAAACAAGCTTTGGAGGACTAATTCTCAATTTACTGATTTAATGCTAGTCATTGCCTTTAAAAGATGACTTACTTAACTGACATTCTGTAATGTAATAAACCTATTCAAGCAGTCCTTGACCTTTTTGACAACTAACATACAGTGACAAACTTTGTGAGTTCAAGTGTTGGAAACATGGAGGTGAAAATGATTCACTAGTGAGTCACTGCTATCATGTGAAACCAAAAGGAGAATTATTAAGTTAATGAAAGAACAAAAATAGGAAAGAAAAAAAAATGGGCAGCAATTTCTGGGTATACCTCCAAAAAAGCTTTGTCATTGTCTTATCCCAAATCCCTTCAAGTTACTTTAGGCATTACTTCTATCAATGGAAGAAAGGAAGAGCAGTTCCTCACTAATGAAGGATTGCACAGCTAGCAATTTAGCTCAGTACCAGAGCATTTGCCTAGCATGCATGAGCTCCTGGGTTTGTTCCCCAGCATCACAAAAAAAAAAAAAAAAATTTAAAGATTGCCCTTTGAAATATGATTTAAAGAGATGGAATTATTTCAATTCTAATTATGTATAAGAAAGGAGCTCCTGGTACTCAGAGGAAAGGAGCAGTAAGTACTCCTCTGATTTCAGTAATACACCTAGGTAGGCAGACAAAGTTCCTTATAACAACCAAGAATGTGGAAAAAAATCAGCAAGTTTATCTCTTTTTTTTTTTTTTTTCTTTAACCCCTCGGGAGTAAAACTAGGACTCATACATGTTAGGCCAAGTGCTCCACCACTGAGCTACATACACCCTAAGCCCACAACTTTAAATCTTGATCAGAATTGATCAGAATATACGTATGTATGTATATGTGTGTGTGTGTATATATATACACACACACACATATACATATTCCTAACACCATGCTTTAACACAGTTCTATAAAAGAGAAACAAAAGAATTTCGCCACCATCCACAGGGTGCCTCATGCCTTCCCCAATTTTCTTTAGTTCCCCACACAAATGTGACCTTCAGTTTCAGTCTCTGCCATGGATGAAAAGTTAGGAAGCACTGAAACTACTCTTTCCTGCCACCTAAAATCACTTATTGAATGAAGAATGAGTAGACAGCTCTAACATGGGAAATCAAAAAAACAAACAGAGGCACACACTTTCAGAGCATATAGGTAGCAAGTCAACTTTAAGGCTTTATCCAGCAAGATAATAATCAAAGAGATATTCTAAGTTCCTTACACCTCAGCAAATTAGAATCCTTGAGTCATGTGTGGGGTTAAAAACTTCTAAGTTTGAGGAAAACATGTCAAGTCTTCAAATCAACCCTAATTATCTAGTAGAATGTGCCATACATGACCAACTCTAGGAAATTTTCATTCTAAAAGGAATAGGTCTTTTTTTTTTTTTTTTTTTTTTTTCTTTTTGGTGGTACTGGGGATTGAACTCAGGGCTTCCCACTTGCTAGATGGGTACTCTGTTTAAGCCATGTCTCTAGTCCTTTTTATTCTGGTTATTTTGGAGACAGGATTTCTCCTTTTCCTCAAGCCAGCATAGACTATGACTCTCTTATTTTACACTTCCTACTGGCACACACTACTACACCCAGGCTTCTTCCATGGAGATGTGGTTTTGCAAACTTTTTTGACCAACCTGGCCTCAAACTGAGATCCTCCTGATCTTAGCTAGTATTAGCTAGGATTACAGGCCTGAACCACCAATGCCCAGCTAGTTCTATTCATTTTTACAGAGCAAATAAATCACAAGATAATTCAAAAAAATTATTTTTTAAATAATTTAATAACCCAAATGGTTCTATTATTTTCAAACATTTACTTAAATCCACAAAGTTATTCATAAATGACATCTCTGAATATCCAGAGCCTAACACAAATTGATAAACCAAACCCAAGTTGTTATGAGCTCTGTTATAGAACGTAAAACAGGTTCCACTGCTCATTACCTTTTCAAAAGCAGTTTTTCTAAAGTTTCCTTTATCCTAAAATGCTTTATAATTAAGATGACATTGTAGGAAATGCTACTAAAATAAAGTTTGTTTGTTTGTTTTTTGGCAGCACTGGGATTTGAATTCAGGGACTCATGCTTGTTAGACAGGTGCTCTTACCAGTTGAGTCACTCTGTTAGCCAAAATAAAGCATTGTATATAACTAGGTTTTCTGCATATTTTGACAAATGGCTCTGAGATCATATTTAAATCTTAAATAATACTTAATAATTTTTGATTTTTTTAGCAATTAAGTCATCTACTAAATTCCCTTCATTTTACAGAAGAGGAATATAAAGTTTAGAAAAATTAAATGACCCCCTCCAAGATGACAATTATGAAAATACTGGGGATATAACAGCAAACAAAGACATCACACCTATCCGTAGTCTAATTAAAGCATAACAGTACTATATGATGAGGAAAGAAATACAAGAATTTTGTTCAACTAACTGCAAGTCACTCCTGGGAAAATTTTAAGTAGTGGCTAATGAAAAACAAAGAGGCCAGATAACACAGACAGCAGAGCAATAAAGAGAGAAGAAAATTAACCAAGGATTCATGATATCCTTGTTATATCTATCAGTAGGAAAATTTCTGAGATGATGTACATACGAATAAAGGAATAAAATTAGAAAGGTACTGGACAGCCAGGCATGGTGACCCAGGCCTGTAATACCAGCACTCAGAAGGCTGAGGCAAGGAAAAAAAATCAATCACGAATTTGAGGCCAGCCTGAGCTATGGTAATGAGACCTTGTCAAGGAGAGGGAGGGAGGGAGGAAGGTGCGCAATGGACACAAAGAGTTCTCCAGGCATATAAATGTATACATAAACATGCACAAGCTTACTGACATATAGCCTTTACATCTCTAGGCAGACAGACAAACAGTAACCTCCCCTTAGGGTACAAACAATCTTTTATAAACAATATGAATTTTATAGTCAACAGAGAACCTGAAGTTTCTCAAGCCCAAGGAACAGTAAAAGAAAATTAACTATCCTTAACTACCTACTTGTGTTTTGCTTGATTCAACATACTTTTATTGATTTGAAACATTTAACAGCTTCCATAAATTCATAACCTTAGACTAACTAATCAATCTTGCCATGAGGAACTGTTTATATACCACATACTCTTCCAGGCAAAAAAGGGATAAACACAGCAAAGTACCTGCAGTCATGGAAGTAAGAAAAACAGACAATAAAATAGATGTATCTGAGAATAGATGTATACGTGTACATACATATATATATAGATTTTGTATGTGTGTATATGTGTATGTTTATAAATGCAGAGTAAAGTGATAGAAGGTGATCATGTAGTAGCTGAGGAAGGCCTAAGAGGAAGTGACCTAAATAAAGGAAGCTAGCCACACACACATGTGGAAGAACATTCCATGCCAAACAGATAGCAAATGCAAAGGCCCTAAGATGAGAATTAGTTCAGTATGTTCGAAGACCAACAAGTGGCTACAGCCACTACAAGTGTAGATGAGACTAGGGAGTCATAGTAGAAGCTTGACAAGATAGGACTTGGCAGGTCCCAGGCAGGATTTTATTCTGAGTGTAAAGGGAGCCACTGCAGCAAGAGATGCTGTGGATTCATTTATATTTTGAAAGGTTATTCTGGCTACTGTCTCCAGAACTCACTGCAAGACGAGAAGCAGAGACACAAGCTGGAAGGCTTTGGGAGAAACCTAAACAAGAGGTGGTGTGGTAATAGATAAATGCAGAAGTGGCTAAGAAATTATTCACAGCTGGACTTGGGGAAACTTTGCTGATGTGTAGTATATGAAAAAGAAATTTTAAGGGTTAAAATTAAGTGGTACAATAATTTCCTCGTCAAAAAAAGTTTCAAAATTATAACCATTAAAGGTTCGTGCGCTGGTTGTTTGCCTACTGCTCTCATCTTCACACTCATTCTCCCATAGTCTTCTCTTCTGCAACTCTCAGAGGCTAGAAGTTTGTTAAACACATTTTCCAGCCCCCTTGTAAGCTGAGAGGTTAGGTACTGCCATTGGAAACTAATGCCAAATTAAGAGGCAGAGAAAAGGAGAAGCCACTTTTTTTCCTGCTTCTGTTCTGCAACCATGAGTTACAACCATGAGTTACTCCAACTTTTAGCAGCACTGGTGGCTAATCTGGCAGTGTCAATGGGACAATGGGTTCTTCACTCACGCAGCAAGCTCTAGGTTTCCTGCCTGGCTAGGTAACAGTGGAAGTCCACTCAATGGTGCAGTGCTTAGGGCTCTGGGTAACACCACTTTGGCTTTTGTTCCTCCTGCCTCAGGGGCGATAGCTGCTTTCCATCTCTAACCCTTCCCATTCTTTTGCAGCCAATTCCCGGTACTAAAACCTTTCAGTTAGAAATATTTCTAAGTGGTTTCTGGTTGTCTTAATAGATGCTAACCAATACAATTAAGGGGACTCTCCAGAGAATCACATGATTTTGTTCCTTATACTTTAGACATAGCAAGACAAATTCTATTATTCCCCTGTTACAGAACAGTACACTGAAATGTGAAAGTGATGATTAAGTAAATGCACCAAAATTCTACAGCTAGTAACAGTGGGGCCTTCACTCAATTTAAGTTGTCTCTATCTATATCCTATGTTCTTTTTACAATGTTAAAGTTAAGAAACACTGATTGCTTGCAATTTTAGAAAGGAAAACACACACTACTGGAATCTGCACACGTCTCAGGAAAATAGGTGTATATCAAGAGCACTAGCATTAAAAGGACAACCTCAAAAAAAAAAATCTCTATCCCTTGAAGCAAATACTTCATATGTATCTTTTAAAGATCTACTCTAAGACAGAGATTTATAAAATACCTTGAAGTAAGACTTCTCGTCAGAAAAGCTTCCAACATATAATTAACAATTCATTGACTAAAAGTTAATTTGGGTCATAAATTTTCATATATAAAACAAAATCAAAGAGAAAGGTATTCTTACATAAAGCAGTAAGACTTACTGTTTTAAAAAATATGAGAAGGAAATATTTCAAAGGATATTGTGGAGAAAACATTTAACTATTATGTTCATTTAAAATCAGTAACATACCAAAAATTTAATTTTTACTATATTACATGTTGAAGAAGTTTAAATCCAAAAAGCCATTTAATTTTCAGAGAAATCAAATGTACCAGACACTAGCCTCTAATTTCAACAAAAGGCAAAAAAAAAATAAAAGTAAGTCAATAAATGAGTAACAGTGGTCAAACTGCTATAAAATATGAGAGTTAAAACCAGAAGGCTCTTAGAAGAAAAATTAGGAGTAAGTCTTCAAGACCTTGGATTTGGAAATAGATTCTCTTAGATATGATGGTAAAGGTACAGTCAACATATGAAAAAACTGAAAAACTGTACTTTAGACTTCCTGAAAATTTAAAATTTTTGTGCATCAAAGGATACCATCAAAAAAAGTAAAAAGAAAAGGCTGCAAATGTCACTCAGTAGTAGAGCACATGCTTAGCCTGCATGAGACCCTGGGTTCAATTTCCAGCACCAAAAACAAAACGTGAAAAGTAAATCTAAATACCTTATATAAATCTAATATGTAGCTATTAATATATGTAACATATATTAATGATACTTGCATATCATATATTAATAAGGATTTAGTTAGAAGATAGAAGGATTTTACACATACAACTCTACAACAAGAAACACCAATTTAAAAATGGGCAAAAAAAAAAAAAAACCCAAACCAAAAAAACTACTTCTTAATAACCATAATAATTGCTGACTAAAGGGGTGACTCAAGCAGTAGTGTGCCTGCTCTGCAAGCAGCAAAGCTCTGAGCTCAAAATCAGATCAGTCCAACCAAAAGAACAAAAATAAATTTAAATAAATAAAAATGGACAAAGGACTTCAATAAATAACAATTTTAGTGGCAGAAGAAGATAGACAAATGAAAATAAGCACATCAAAGATTCTCAGTTGCATTCATCATTAGGGAAAGGTAAATCATAATCAGAATAAAATTATCTTTTAACCTTACTAAAATGGTTAGAATTAAAAAGAAACTAAAGTTAAAATAAAGGAAAGCAGTTTAATTGTTCTTCAAAAGGTAAACACAGAATTGCCCCCATGATCTAGCAATTCCACTTAGATATAGAGAAGTGAAAGAGACACTCAAGCAGATACTTATATATATCAATTTGGGGACAGATAAAATTTGAACTACAATCAAAATAAATATTGTCATATAACACCATCCATACTATGTTGACCAACAAAAAAAATTTTAAGATCGAATTCACTAAGAACCAAAAATTAATAGATTTTATACAGAATATATATTAATACTTTTTTTTATTCATATGTGCATACAATGTTTGGGTCATTTCTCCCCCTTGCCCCCACCCTCTCCCTTACCCACACCACCCCTTGATACCCGGCAGAAACTATTTTGCCCTTAACTCTAATTTTGTTGGAGAGAGAATATAAGCAATAATAGGAAGGAACAAGGGTTTTTGCTAGTTGAGATAAGGATAGCTATACAGGGAGTTGACTCACATTAATTTCCTGTGCGTGTGTGTTACCTTCTAGGTTAATTCTTCTTGATCTAAACTTTTCTCTAGTTCCTGGTCCCCTTCTCCTATTGGCCTCAGTTGCTTTTAAGGTATCTGCTTTAGTTTCTCTGCGTTAAGGGCAACAAATGCTAACTAATTTTTTAGGTGTCTTACCTATCCTCACATCTCCCTTGTATGCTCTTGCTTTTATCTTGTGATCAAAGTTCAATCCCCTTGTTGTGTTTGCCATTGATCTAATACTCCGCATATGAGGGAGAACATACGATTTTTGGTCTTTTGGGCCAGGCTAACCTCATTCAGAATGATGTTCTCCAATTCCATCCATTTATCAGCGAATGATAACATTTCGTTCTTCTTCATGGCTACATAAAATTCCATTGTGTATAGATACCACATTTTCTTGATCCATTCATCAGTAGTAGGGCATCTTGGCTGTTTCCATAACTTGGCTGTTGTGAATAGTGCCGCAATAAACATGGGTGTGCAGGTTCCCTTGGAGTAACCTGTGTGACAGTCTTTTGGGTATATCCCCAAGAGTGGTATTGCTGGATCAAATGGTAGATCAATGTTTAGCTTTTTCAGTAGCCTCCAAATTTTTTTCCAGAGTGGTTGTACTAGTTTACATTCCCACCAACAGTGTAAGAGGGTTCCTTTTTCCCACGCATCCTCGCCAACACCTGTTGTTGGTGGTATTGCTGATGATGGCTATTCTAACAGGGGTGAGATGGAATCTTAGTGTGATTTTAATTTGCATTTCCTTTATTGCTAGAGATGGTGAGCATTTTTTCATGTGTTTTTTGGCCATTTGAATTTCTTCTTTTGAGAAAGTTCTGTTTAGTTCACTTGCCCATTTCTTTATTGGTTCATTAGTTTTGGGAGAATTTAGTTTTTTAAGTTTCCTATATATTCTGGTTATCAGTCCTTTGTCTGATGTGTAGCTGGCAAATATTTTCTCCCACTCTGTGGGTGTTCTCTTCAGTTTAGAGACCATTTCTATGTTGAGCAGAAGCTTTTTAGTTTTATGAAGTCCCTTTATCTATGCTATCTCTTAGTTGCTGTGCTGCTGGGGTTCCATTGAGAAAGTTCTTACCTATACCTACTAATTCCAGAGTATTTCCTACTCTTTTCTGTATCAGCTTCAGAGTTTGTGGTCTGATATTAAGATCCTTGATCCATTTTGAGTTAATATTGGTATAGGGTGATATACATGGATCTAGTAAGAATATATATTAATATTCTTGTAACAATTATTAAGTGCTTCAAAATTTATGACAGCTATATCAGTTACTTTTTTTTGCAGTTCTGGGGTTTAAACTCAGTGCCTCCTTCTTCCTAGGTAGGCACTCTACCACTTAAGCCAAACCCTCAGCCCTTTTGTGCTTTTGTTATTTTTCAGGTAAGGTCTCACTGTTTACCTACAGCTGGCCTCAGACCATAATCCTACCAACTATGCCTTCCACACTGCTGGGATAACAGGTGTGTATCATCATGCCAGCTTATTGACTGGGGCAGGAGTCTCACTAACTTTTTTCCTAGATAGCCTCAAACCACAATCCTCAACCTCTTGAGTAGCTGGGGCCACAGATGTAGCCATGGTACTTGGCACAGTTGAATTTAAAAAAATATATATATATATACATTCATATATATATATATATATATATGAAACATATAACTTATAAGCTACCATATTTTTGGTAAATTTATAAAGGAATTTTATGCCATTCTAAGAGTTCTTAAAGGATAATAAATACCCTCAAATCTTAAGATCACATATACATAGGTCAATGATTATAGCATTTTGATATTGGCAATTAATAAGCTAAGAGAGATAAACTCATAAGTATCTTAGAAGAAACAGGTAAATTTAAAACCAGTTTTACTAATTTTGGAGGGCGGGGGTTGATATAGAGTCTCACTATGCAGCCATTCTATCCTTAAACTCACAATCCTCCTGCCTCTACTTCCTGAGTGCTGCTGGGGTTATAGAGATGCACCAACACACCTGGTAACTTTTACTTTTTTATTCTTAAATAAATGCTTAAAAACTAGCAAGGTAAGAACTTAAGGAAAAAATGACTTTAGTGAGTAGGTATTTACTAATACTAACGCTACTACATTAGAATGGGAAATAAAACATACAGGCTTTCTCACACACACACACACACATTGTACATTTTAGAAAAACTCAACTAAAAACTTGTAGACCAATGAAAGTCATTAAATTCAACTTTATTCTTTTCATAAAATACTCCCACTCAAGAAAAATTCTAAAATATTAATGTGGCAAATATTAACACCTACTTACTGACACTTACTGTGTGAAAATTTATCATTTCTTGAAGACTATCAGAAAACTTGGTCAAACTTGTCTATAAGAGAACAAAAAAAAATGAAGTCATTTACAAGCCACTAAAAATAGGTCACAAAAATGTTACTTTAGCATTTCTGACAGGAAGATCAAGTTCTACCGCAAGCAGTAGCATTTACTTCCAAGGACAATCCTACTGGCTTTTAGGCATGCTGTGCAAAGAGACCAGTCTACCTGTGGCAGCACATAAAAACCCTAGAAAGTCAAAACATTAGTTCTGCCCCACCTATGGCATGTATAACTCCAAAGGTAAAATTGTTTAAGGTGTCAATACCATGCCCCTTTAGCATCTATGGATCAAATAATCATCACAGCACACCATTTTTTCCCCAGTTATTATTCACCATGAAAGAAATATAACACTACACAATACAGCAAGGGATCCAAGTAAGCCAGGCTACACTGGCTGACTAGAAGCTATAAAGCTACCAGTTAGGTCCCATTTATGTTTGCCGCTATAAATGGCTACAGGAGTCCTGATCCTGCTCTCCCAACTCAGGCCCTCTGGCAGATGGTTCAGATTACTTAGTAGCAAGCAAACTTAGTAAATTGGTCAAAACCCTGAGAAACTGGGTTAGAAGAGCAATGCTAGATATAACCAGTGCAACCTTAATGTCTATCTTCTACAGCAAACAGGATTATATGATATAGCACTAAGGCAAAGTAGCATTTTTACTTCTATTTTAAATATCATTATAACTATTAGTAAGGTAAATGGATGCATAAATGTCTCATTACATTTATTGCTTTACCCATAATTTTAATAATACCAACCTCAACTACAGCATCATTACTAGAATACTGTGCTAAGTCTCGAATTCCATTCATGAACTGCTTATTTGCAACACAAAAGGCTTTTCCAGTATCAATCATAGCAATACAAAGCTTCACAAGCTGAAAAAGAAAAAAAAATTACATTAGGTAGGTTGGAAATAATTTTACAAGTTATTCAGTAGAACAAGTGTTAGCAGTCACCACAAGGGCTAACCTAGTCAAAATAAATTATATTTCCTCTATAAATTCCTAACAGACTAATTGAAAAAATTTTCCCTTTGGCTTATAAAGTAAATTCATAGGAGAGTTGTTACAAAAAGTTGACCTTTTAGGACCCAGAAGTTGTCTGATAACAACAAAAAAATCATTTTATCAAGTTAAATTCAATCTCGTAAATTAAATCCATAACAATGTATTAAGTATCTCCTAGAAAAGAGGATGGAGATGTAGCTCAATGGTAGAGGAGGAGGAAGGTGCCTCTATGAGCAAGCAGTATGATGAAAAGATAAATTTTTAAAACCCTAGTTCGCTGGAGAAAAGGTAAACAAACTGCTATGGTGATTACTCAATACTTCCCATTTCGGTATCATCCCACCACAAGTACATAATTGAATTGATTAATGAACCACTACTAAAAAAAAATATTTCTCCAATGCCACTGTTCTAGTCATTGTGCTAAGCCTCAGGACTGAACACGCCTCTCTTTCTCTCCATCTCCTTCTACCTCCCTCATCTTTCTTTTCATCTCCCTTACTTCCTATCATTCCTTCTTTATTCCCTCCCTCTCTCTTTCCTTTCCTGCTTTCTTTCATTCAAACACAGAACATAGTCTTTAAACAAAATCTTGGATGAATGTCAAATACTAAAAACAAACTGAAGCCACTCTTGAAGAAGAAAAGGGTACTAAAAAAGGAGGGACTCAAAGAAGAGAACAAAGATCCACAAGATCTTTGGAAAACCCCTAAAGGATCTCAAGAGGATAACTTAAAACTACTGCCCTAAGGCCTACAGGAACACAAGTTAAACTTAACACTCTGCTCTCAAGGAGCTCAGATTCCAACTAGTAGACAAGCAGATAAATTCCACAGAGCACAAACACAAATGCTATGATGAGGCCATGCATGAGCAAACAAAGAAGAACACCTGATCCAGACTATGAAGATTACAGAGGATTCCTAGAAAAAGTAGCATAGGATATTGTTAAACTTTTAAGAGTTTTATTTTTTATTTACCTTTTATTTTTTCCATTGCTGGGGATGAAACCCCAGGCTTCACACATGCCAGGCAACTGTTCTGCCACTGAGCTACATCACAACCAAGAGTTTTTGATATATTAATGTACATTCAATAGAGGAGATATAATATGCAGCATTTCCCAAAAATATTGGACCATAGAATTCTCTTTAGAGGAAGCATTCCCAAGACCAGTGTTCCACAAAAACCACTATGAAAAATGGTAGCAGAGATAAGTCTTTAAAATGGTTTGCTATTTACATAATACCAGAAAAACTAATTCTAAAGTTCACATACAGTAAACAACATACAAGAAGAGAAAAATTAATAAAGTGAGAAAATTATCCTTTAAAAAGTACAGCAATTGAAGTTTGGTGATGAATGTAAACAAACTGATCAATGAAATACAGTACAGACTCAAGAACAAATATAAATATGAAGTATTTGATTAAAGTAATGTTCCAGAAAGTATCTAATAAATGACATTTAGGGACATCAATTAGCCATCAGAATGCGAAAGTAAAACGAAAGAAGTTTGATTTCAAATTCCCAAATTAAATTTACATGGAATAAAAATTCAAACATTTTAAAAAATTGGAAAATTAAGAGAAAACAGGAAGTACTTTTTTATACAATTTCAAAGTGTAAAAAGCATTTCTGAAAAGGATGCAAAGTTCAAAAGGCATGGGATAAAGAAAATGATTAGTTTAACTAGATAAAAATATTTCTCTAAGAAAAAAAAAGAATTTAGTCAAAAGACAAATTCTCCAATATGGAAAAATAATATGAGGGACAAATCGTAAAGGAGTAATTTCCCTACCATGAGAAAGACCACACACATCATTTTGAAAACCCAACCATCTGTTAGGAAAAAATGGATGACATACCAAATAATTTCCAAAAGAAAAAAAGATACACAAATTTAGCTGGGTGCCGGTGGCTCACGCCTATAATACTAAATACTTGGGAGGGTGAAATCAGAAGGATTGTGGTTTGAGGCCAGCTGAGGCAAATAGTTCATGAGACCCCATCTCCAAAATAACCAGAGCAAAATGAACTGGAGATATGGCTCAAGCAGTAGAGCACCTGCCTTGCAGGCAAGAATCCCTAAGTTCAAACCCCAGTCTGACCAAAAAAAAAAAAAGATATACAAATGTGTCCTAAATGCATGAAAAAATTATTTGACTTCATTCATAATAAAATAAATAAAATATATGTACGTAAATGGAAAAACGATGCCTACTGAAACTATTCCAGGAATGGTGGGAGGAGGGATAAAGGAGAGTAGTGGAGGAAGTGAATTCAAGAATGATATACTTGATATAGTGTAAGAACTTTTGTAAATGCCACAATGCACCCCTATCCAGCACAACAATAAAAAAAAAAAGATATAAAAATTACCATTTTTTTTACAAAACAGCTAAGATCAAAAAGTTCAATAACATGTTCTTTTGGAGAGGGTAGATATGGAAAAACAGGTACTCTCAGATATCACTGTTGGGAATATAAATTGATAACATATCTATGGAAGGCAATTTAGCAAGAGTTATCCAAATTTAAAACACACATACCCTTTAACAAAGCAATTTTACTGTTAAAAATATAACATACAGACAAATTTGCACATAAACAACATGATGTATCTGAAATTATTCATTGTAGTTACTGGAAAATATTGATTATGATCTTAAGTGTTCATCAGTAGACAACTGGATAAACTGCTATCGCCATACAGTAAAATTCAGTCATAAAACATGGAACAGGGATGGGGGTATAACTCAGCAGTAAAGGGGGTGCTTAACATGTGCCAGCACCAAAAAAAAAGGGAAGATAGGACAGCTATACAATTAATAACAAATAATAACATCCAACATAAATTAAGAAAAATCAAAATGTAAAGCAATACTAATATTTTTGTTAGAATTGGAAAAACATTTGTGATGACAGTGAGATACACACCTCCTTTCACATTCTCAGAACATTTCTGTAAGGACATACAAGAAAGTAGGCCAATGCATTCCCCTAGCAAAGAGATTAGAAGATGAATAATTTTCAGTGGGTACACTTTCACCTTTGAATTTTATTCAACAAATTAAATAATTTAAAAATAATTAAAAGTTTCCAGAGAGCAAGAGAGAAAAATACACAGAGAGACAAAGAGATTAATAGTATAGCATGGCTAAAGCAGTCTGCTTAGGTTCAAATACGATGGCTATTTAAGTGGGCCTGGGTGACCTTAACCTCAACAAACTTCAGTTTATCTCCTATGTGATACGTTACAGTGGCACCAAATCATATTAGGTCTCTGTAAAGGGGTAAGATAGCTCACATAGAGATCATGACACCAACTGTTACAGCTACATGATACTCAGCAGAGATTTTTACACCTTGTCAGAGGGGAAATTTTCTTATTGTTATTCGCTTTTGTTTGATTTACTAAGAAACAAACTTGAGCATCTTTATCTATTTCAGATAAAGAAGTGATGGAGAAAGGAAAGGTGACCAAAGCAAAATGCTGAGGAAGGAGAAGGCTTACATAGGAAAAGAGATACTTTTATTGCTTGAATGGAAGGAAAAAGATAAGAACAGATTCTAAATTTCTAAGTTAGGAACAAGAACTAAAGAACATTCCCACCAAGCAGAAAGGTCATCCTGCCCCAGGCAAAAAGTGAGATCCTACCTGAAAAATAAACTAAAGAAAGAAAAAAAGGGCTGGAGCATGGCTCAAGCGGAATAGTAACTTCCTAACTAATACCAGGCCCTGAATTCAAACCCCAGTATCCCAAAAAAACAAAGCGTATAATTCAGCCATAAAAAGAAAATACAAATGCATGCTATAACACTAATGAACTTTAAAAACATTATTTTTCCAGGCCTGTGACACATGCCTATAGTCCTAGCACTTGGGAGGCTAAGGCAGGATCATAAGTTCAAGGCCAACCTGGGGGCTACACAGTGAGATCCTGGCTCAAAAAAAAAAAAAAGACACTAAGTGAAAGCAGCCTATCATTCCATTTACATGAAATGTCTAGAACAGGCAAATTCACACAGAAAATATATTTTGCTGCCAGAGGATGGAAGGAGGGGAGAATTAGGAGTGACTGCTAACAGGTTACAAGGCTTCTCTTGGGGGGTCACAGAAATGTTTTAGAATTAGACAATGATGATGAGTGCACAGCATCATAACTATACTTTAAAAAAACACTTTAAAGTTGTAGCTTTTATGATACGAGATTTAATCTCAATAAACCCCCTTCCAAATAAAAGTATACTGAAGTGAATTTTAAAATGATCTAAAATATCACAAGTAAATAGGCTGAAAAACCAGAGTCTAGGTAAGCTTGAAGAACAGAAGCAGCATTGAAGGCTGAAAACTAGCAGGACTAGAGACACAACTGAAAAAGCAGGATATCAGCATTCCAGATTTCAGAGATTACAACTCTGAGTGATGAGGCATAGAATACTGGCCCAAGAAAATAGATGACAGAATTAGCATAGAAGTCACATCACAGGAATCAGAGAAAAATTGTGATGAGCGAAGCACATACGTTGTAGCTCTCCAGGAGGAAGGACTGACTTGGCAATACAGACACAAACAGAAACAGACAGCTGGGTGTAGTGACACACATCTGTAAATGCTAGCACTTGGGAGGCCAAGACAAAAAGTTTAGAGAGTTCAAGGCCACCATGGGCTATTTATCAAGACCCTGTCTCAGAGACAAAGAAAGAGACAACATTAGATGACAGTGATGAACAAGATTATAACTGAGTTTTAAAAACACATAAAGAGAGATTTTTACCTAAGATTAATTGTCAACTTAGCCAAATTTATCAAATTATTAGCCCTAATTCATTCATTCAACATTTTTAATAAGGATTACTATGTCACAGGCATTAGCCATGTGACTGGAATACAAACAACTTATTTGAGTAAGTAACATCCTCTCTAATTCTCATTTTTTCATGTGCAAATTGGAAACAATACCAGCACTGCAAAAAGAGGTAACAGAAATAGCTTTGGGTGGGTGGGTGGGTGGGTGGGTGTGTGTGTGTGTGTGTGTGTGTATTTCTTTTAAAGACAGTCTCTGTCTTTTAGGAGCTAACAGTCTGTTGAAGAGACATCATCACTAATGTTTATTTAGAATTCACCATGTGCCAAGAATCATGCTAAGAACTTCACATCTATCAGCTCACCTTTTTCTTCTAATAATCCTGAGATACATAGACACTCTTATTTCTCCCTTTTGAAGATGAAGAAACTGGGGCACAGAAAATTTGAGTAGTTTGCCCAAAGTCATATAGCTAGTAATTGGTAGAGCCACATTCAAACCCAGGCAGCTCCTCATTTTGTGCTCTTAAACTACTAGGCTATGCCACAAACCAAAAATTACAATAGTATTATAATAGTTTAAGGTTGAAGCACATTCAAGAAACAATGCAATGCAAGGAAAAGAGCCCAAGTTTGGTAGCAATTGAGCTGAGATTTAAAGGCTGTCTGCTTAACAAACAGAAAAAGCATACAGTGAAAAGATGCAACCAATACAGAAATTACATCTAGATGGTAATTGTGACACACTCTGATGTTATCAATGCCTCAAAATCTTGCAGAACAAGATAAATAATTGTACACTATGAGCAATGCCACTCATGAAGCATTGTTGACTAGAAAGAATGTAACTAATGGCAGCATACATTAAAAGCAAAATAAAAAGGAGCTAAATCATCAAGCTAGTTTAACCTGTCACTGGTATGATGCACAAGGATACCATAGGTGGAGCCTGCCCTGAACAAAGTTAAGAAATCATTAAACTAGTCTTGGGGCAACTCTTCTCACCCACCCCCACCACCACATTCCTTCAATGCCAGCACTTTCGATGACAACCATTTCTTATGTTCCTCACAGTCTCTTCTCTATGACAATTTCCCACCATTCTAAAGTAAAATTTATAAATAATAGCTTAGGAGAGAAGTACACTAGATAAGGTATCAATATCTTCAACCAGAGAAACATAAATTAACTATGGAACTCTGGGGAAGTGGAGAAAGAAATTGATTTTTAAATGCTGTCAAATTTCCACTTGAAAACTCTAGAACATGCATAGACTTCTTAGTACTGAATTTTAATAATTTGTTTTATATTTTATATTTTTGCCTTTAAGAGCTACTGAATCAGAATCCGTACTTTCTACCAGATAAGATCCCCAAATGATTCCTATGTACAGTAAGGACTGAGAAGCACTGCTTTTTATAGCAATAATTATATAAATAGGAAATTATTTTCAGAGAAGGTATTTCAAATATATACATATGACTTATTTCTGAACAATTGTTTTCACTGAACAATAGTTAAAGAAGAATGGCTGAACAAATGGATCAGAAGTCATATCTTACTTGTTCTAATATTTCTGCTTAGAACAATACAGACTTCCCAGATAGACATCCAAAAAATATTATCAATAATTAATATAGGAGGTGGGAATCAATGTTCATTTACCCTTACATAAAATATGACTGCATTGCTTATAAAGTGTTTTAACCATTTCTGACATTGGCTTAAAAATGGAATTAAGCTTAAAATTTTATTTATATTTAAACCTGGCCACATCTAAATTTATAAGCAAGGATGGTAAGATTATGTATAATCCATTATGCATCAAAAAGGAAAAATGCAATATTTGGATGGAAAAGACAGGACAAAACTTTTAACAATGTAAAGGATGCTGAGTGATCTTCAAAATCAGACATGGATACAAATTCTTATTTTGGCACTTAGATTGGACTTTGAACACACAAGCTACTGTCTCTACCTTTAAATTTCCTCATTGTAAAATTGGGAAAAAAACACTTACCCTCATAGAGATATACAGTAAATGAACCAACTACTAGTGTCAGTCCAATTATTTATGGAAAATAAGATTTTTAAGTTAAAAATGCCAAACTTACCTTATCAAGTTTTAGTTCCAATTCTGCCACATCTCCTTCTACTTCTTCCAAAGCAGCCCTAGAAAAATTTTAAAAAATAAGTTGTTTCATTTGGTTAAATGTATACTCTTGAAAAACAATTCTTCACTTTAAAGTGAAGATAGATATGAATGGTTAAAAATTATACTTCATTATCATATAATGTGTCAGACAATAAAATATTGTTTAGGACAATGAAAGAATACATTAGGCTAAAATACCCAAAGCATTATTATTATTCAAGTTAACAGTAATTAGAACTATTCTGTATGTTATTTTTAAATGATTAAGAGTTTATAAACAGATGCTAGAAAATGTACAAAGGATACTAATCAATAAAATTACCCAAAATCCTACCTTCAAAAAAAAAAAAAAAACCAAAAGAAGTTTTAGAAGTTGAAAGGCAAGTGCAGTGGCTCATGTTTATAATTTCAGCTACTCAAGAAGTGGAAATAGGAAGGATCACATTTCAAGGCCAGTCAGGACAAAAAGTTCAAGAGACCCTATTTCAACAAAATAAGCTGGGCATAAGCATGGAAACACATGCCTGTTACCCTAGCTAGGGAGAGGCCCTTGGTAGGAAGAGCCATAAAGAGGATCAAACTTTGTTTTTGTTTGACTTCCCAAACAAAAAGTGAGACCTTATTTGAAAAATAATCTAATGCAAAAAGGGCTGGAGGCCTGGCTCAAGTGGTAGAGCACCTGCCTAGCAAGCTCAAGGCCCTGAGTTTAAATCCAGTTGAGCCTTTCAAAGAATCAGATTTCTAGACAACAAAGCACATGCAACCAAACAGCAAAACAAAACTGACAACCAAAAGGGGCTTACACTGTTAGAGATAAGAAAGATATTACTTTTCTCCTGTCAAAATAATTTTAATACAGAAAAACTAGTAAAAGTTAGGTTGTATAAAAAGCAGAAAGTAAACAGTAAGCCAGATACTCTTACTAACAAAAAGGAATAACAATTATAATACTAGTTAGCACCTGATATCACTTCAAGGCAGTACTACCCAACTGGAAATTTGTCTGGAACAAAATAGCAGCAATCAAAACTTTTTAAGGATAAGATTTTACATTAAAAGTAATATATTATAAAATATAATTTACACTTTATGTGTACCTTTTTTCGTAAGTGCTGGCAATTGAACCCAGGACTTCATGCAAGCCAGGTGAATGCTGTACCACTGAGTAATATCCTCAGCCCTACGACACTTTCATATGCCTACTTGATAAACCAGCACTTTTCTAATAGCTGTTTTAAGATGTAACCAAAAACTGCTTTAATTGGATAGTAGTGGGAGACTAGCTGCCCAAAAAGCTATACTAAATGCTGCATAAGACATTCTCAAGCAATGGAGTTAAGCAAAAGACTGCTAAGATATAAATATTACTTCCAAGGCTACCCACTTTACCTCTGTATGACCTTTGAATAATCACTTTATCAGCTTGTGATTCTACTTCTCTATCTGGTAACACTTATTTTTTGAAGCTTTTAAATCTTCAAAATAAAATACTATAAATTATTCAGTACAGAGATGCCTTTATAAAATGAAATACTCTAGCATAAGGTTCAAGAAAATGGGAAGTAGTATAACTCCACAGCATAGAAGCAGAAATACTTCCCTGACCAACAGTTGGCCATTATCTTCAACAGTGTTTTATAACTACACATTGTTCCTTAGCCTAGAAAACATTTCTCCTTCACTTTAATCCTCATTCCCTTTACCTGCACATCATTTAAACTTACTTCACACATGAAAACCAACATATCTCTACAAGGGTATTCACTGTAACAGGCTGGAAATCTGAATGTCCAACAATTAGAAGCAATGTAAACAAATGATAGTATATTCGTCCCATTATGTGAGGAAGCAAGGTTTTAAATAAGATTGAAGTACATGCCTATTAGACTAGCACTTGGGAGGCTGAGGCAGGAAGATTGTTGAGCCAAGGAGTTCTATACTGATGTGAAATTATGGACATGACAGATTATATTACATTATTACATTACAAAATTACATACAGTTATAGTGTGAGTCCAACCTATAGAGTGGATGAGAAAAACTATTAAAAACACACATTGGAAAATATCTAGGAACATATTTACCAATCTACTAACTATAACTGAAGAATGGGAATTGGAGAATAGAAAGTATAAATAAGAATTTGCATTTTTTACTACTATGCTTCTGGACAGTTTTTTGTTGTTGTTTGTTTTTTGTGACTGGGGTTTGAACTCAGGGTCTACACCTTGAGCCACTCCACCAGCCCTTTTTTGTGATGGGTTTTTTCAAGATAGGGTCTCAAAAACTATTTGCCCAGGCTGGCTTCAAACCGTAACCCTCCTGATCTCTGCCTCCCAAGTAGCTAGGATTATAGGCATGAGACACTGGCGCTCAGATGTTTCACAACTATTTTCAACAACTATACATTTTAAGTAATTTTTTAAAGTTAATGAAGAACGGAAATAAATTAATTTGGCCATCAGCTCCCCAAGAAGTGGCTACCCTTGAAATAGCTCCCTTACCCCCTGAGTTCGGATGACAAACCACCCGGTACCACTGTTCCCTCTCATCGGTCTGAGTTTTCCCCCACAGTACTGCAGACACTCAAATGTCTGGAGTCAAGGAAGAAATTCAACAAGTACTTACTCTAATTTTCAGATACTGTTTACATTTTAAGCTTTATCCTGACTCAATCTTCAAACGAATTAGTAAAAATGAATAGTTTAAGATTTGATTTAATTATTGGTTTGGGGCTGAAGGTATGGCTCAAATGGAAGAATGCCTACCTAGCAAGCATGAGGCCCTAAGTTCAAACCCAGTACTAGAAAAAAAAAAAAAAAAAGCTTTTAAGCATTGGTTTCTACTAAACATATTAGTTCGATAGAAACTTCATGTGTCCTTCAACTTTATTCCATTGTGCAGGTCCACAAATTTACTTTTGTGAAATAGCACATTAAGGAAAGGTGTGAATACATGTATAAGAGAAAATGTTCTGCTTTTATACTTCACTTAAAAACACATTCCTCTGGCCAGGCACAGGTGGCTCACACCAGTAATCATAGCTACTCAGGAGGCAGAGATCAGGAAGATCACAGATCAAAGACAGCCCCAGCCAGATAGTTCGTGATACCTTATCTTGAAAAACAAAAAAATCACAAAAAAAAAAGGCTGGCAGAGTGGCTCAAGTGGTAAGAGTGCCTACTTATGAAGAGAGAGGCCCTAAGTTCAACCCCAGTGTCAGTGGGGGGAAAAAATTCCACCATAATCATGTATTCAAGGAACCTAAAACTTTATCTTTAAGGTCCTTCAATTCAACAATCCACCTTCTCTTTAAAAATAAAAATCTCAGGGGGTAGCACAGTGGCTCAAGTGCTAGAGTATGAGCCTAGCAAGCGTGAGGCCCTGAGTTTAAACCCCAGTACCGCAAAAAAAAGAAAAAAGTCTATAAAAATAAAAATCTCTGTTACTGATCATCTATGCTGTATATCAAAACTTGTACCAACAGGATAGTAGTTAAGTGTGTAAGGCAGACTGGTTCATTAGTGAATTTTTTTAGTAGAAAAAAACAGAATATGGAAAAAGCAAGGTTTTATACAAATTCTGCTCCACCACTCCCTTATACAGGCCTAGGCTATCTTACTGAAGACTTTTCATCTGTAAAATGAGTAGAGGGATGATCGTTTAAAAGAAATGTATGTAAAAGCTGGTGCCCTGTAGACCCAGCTGCTGAGACTGAAGCAGAAAGATGGCTACAGTCCAGAGGTTCATGACTAGCCTGTGCAATATAGTAAGATCTTGTCTCAAAAAGATAAAAAAGAAGAAACAAGCCATAAAGAAAGAATTGAGGAACTGTCCATATCATCAACCACAGTTAAGTTACACAAAATACTAGCAGCTTTTTTCTCTCCTTTATCCTACCCTGCACTCTGACAGGAGTTTTGACTCTCTATTGAGAAATGTGATAGGACCATTCTAGAACATAAGTTTAATAAATAAATTAATAAATGAAATAATCTACACAACAGATCTCCAAATGTTGGATGCCAGATATTACTCCCCTGCAACTCTCCTAAATATCACTGGGCATATAACTTTTATAACTTTATAAAAGTTATAAAGGGCATTAAAGGCTTAATGAAGCCAAAATTATAGATCACTACCTTCTATAGATTAAAATTTAATATTTAAAAATATCAGGCTTGGGATAAAGGTCAGAGGTAGAGTGCCTGCCTAGGGTGCACAGGCCCTGGATTTATCCCCAGCACTACAAAACACTAAATAAAGAAAAATCAAGTTAAACACACACAAATAATGAAATAAAATATATGCTTATGCATCGAAGTAAGCAAAACAGACTATAGCTGTTAAAAGAAAAAGGAAAGGAATTGGTGAAATAACATGGAACAGAAAACTACAACCCAACAGGCAAATCTAGTCCATAGCTTGCTTTCATCATTTTACTTTTTGTACACCCTTCATTCTTTTATATATTTATATACCACAAATTTTTATGATCAACTCAGAAAATAGTTAACTCAAAATATAAAAATAGAAGATGAAAACAACCAAGCAGCAAATATTAACATTAAGGCATTTCTAATCACATAGTGATCACTTTGGGCTGTGAATTAAATGAAGCTCTGTAAGAAGCATTGAAATAGAATTCTCCCCACTCAGATAATTATACATTCCTGGCATAGCAATAAACTTTTTAAACTACAGTTTTTAAAAGGGTATCTATAAACTAAATAATATATGTAATATGAGCATTACATTTTCTTTACAAAAGGAAAATTATTTGAAGCTGTATATAATCCAGCACTCAGGAAATAGGCAGGAAGATTGTTAGCCAATGCTGTATATCAAAACTCGGTCTCAAAAAAAAAAAAAAAACCTTTAAAATGGAATTAATAATTTAAAACTAGTTCACATGGTGATGCAATCTAAAATGCAACAGGATATTCAAGATCATTAATAAGCACATACATATCCTCATTACAATTTGCAATTAAACATGCTCCTGAGGCTCTAAGCCACATCCACCTTCTAAAGAATTATTAAATATATAAAATAATACTTAATAAATACTCAAAATATAATGCACAGGGCTGGGGATGCATAAATAAGGCCCTGGATTCAATTCCAGTGTGTGTGTGTGTGTGTGTGTGTGTGTGTGTGCATGTACATGTGTGTATGCATGTATATACAATGTGCAGATTTTGAAACTAAAATTGTATTCCTTTTTTTATATAGTAGATCTAGTCCTAAAAATTGATACCTATTGAATAACCACTTATATACTCAGAAGAACTATCCCTAATAACTTCCTCTTTCAGTCAAATAGCCTTCTGCAACTTGGGCCAATACTGGACTATTCTTTACAAAGAAAGAAAAATAGCAGGATCAGGTGATCCTGAGTGAGTCATTAGGTGGCCCCAAAAAAGGTGATAAAAGCCCCCAAAGCCGTTCACTGGTGGCTCATGCCTACAATCCTCGCTACTAAGGAGGCAGAGATCTTGAGGATCGCAGTTCAAAGCCAGCTCGAGGCATATAGTTCAAGAGTTCGTGAGACCCTATCTCACCTATCTCGAAAAATCCATCACAAATAGGGGCTGGTGGAGTGGCTCAAGTGGTAGAGCACCTGCCTAGCAAGCATGAGGCTATGAATTCAAACCCCAGTACTGCCTTAAAAAAAAAAAAAATTCCCACACTAAAAGATAGCTCCATCTGGGGTTTCACCCCAAAATTACACACCCTGGAAACCCACTTTTTAAAAGAAATCTCTCATTAAATCATTTTGTAACATGTACCTAATTTTACTTCTTATGTGTAATGATGAACACATTCTTTATATTTTAATTTCAACTATAAGATAGAGATAATAACAGGCTCTCCCATAAAAGTTTATGACAAATATTTAATACATGTGAAAGCTTTCGTATAGCATATGATATATAGGAAGTAATCAATGAGACTATATAATAGAATAAGTTATGATTTGGAAATTCACTTGGTTTCCAGGGTTATCAAGGTGGGGTTCTGTTCAACTCTGCTAAGCGCCTACAAATAGAGAAAAAAACAATACTATGACCAATACAAGAGAAAACTGAAGTTCTGAATGTCTATGTATTATATAATAAGGATGTGCTTGGGCTCCAAGTTGTAGTTTGCTACAGTGCTTACCTAGCAAGACCCTGGACTGATCCCTAGCAGCAAAAGTGTCTGCTCCCCGTTCATACACACACTTCCCAGAAATCCCAATGGATAGAATTAAAAGGTCTTTCTTCCCTAATTGTCTTAGAAATGTTGTAAGTGCTCATATGTCCTCAGATCGGTTTACTAAGCAAACTTGGAAAGATCCATGAGACATTCAGTCCTATAATGGGAAAGAAAATGATGAAAAAGTAAACCAGAAATGGGAACCAATTTTTAACCTATCGACTAATACAAACCCCTGAGATTATGTAATCTCTTCAGACCTCAGTTCTCTCATCCACTCATCCAGAAAAAAACAGACTGGTACTTTTTTTTTTTTTTTTGTAACAGCAAGGGGTTTGAACTCGGGGCCTCATGTTTGCTAGGCAGGCACTCTTACCACCTTGAGCTACTGTGCCAGCCCCAGACTGGAACATCTTTAATATCACCTCAAGAGCTAACATTCTATTTCCTGGCATGAGCATTCAAAGCAAAACTACAAGCCAAGTTTGATTCTCTTCTTTAACCAAGATTTCCTCTCAGCCCTTCCTTGTGCTTTCAAAAAAAAAAATTAAAAACTCTAAATCATAAACACACTCAATGGATTTTATATTCCCTCTAAAGTTTCATCTTCATACTTCATAAAAGGCAAGGAATATAAATAAAGATAAAAATAGGGGCGTTACTTAAGTTGTTTGCTCAGCTTAACATTTTAGTGAAAAAAAATTACATTTTATATCCACACTTCTATCTTCCTAACTATGTTCCACTAATTCTTTTTTATTTTTACAAAGTATAAACATTATCCTGCCACTCCTCAGATAGAAAACATTTTTAAAAGGGGGATGGGTATCTAAAGAAACAAAACTTTTTTTCCCTTGGAGTCCTCCCCTATACAGTGCCCAAAGTAAAACCATAAGGGGCAGGGATGATAATAATCAAAAATGCCACCAAACCATACCACAAAGTTGTAATATAAAAGGCATTTATTAATTATATACAAAATAAAGAAAACTTTATATATCACAAATATATACTATGTATAGCCACAAACGGGGGGGGGGGGAACTCAGCACTGCCCCTCCCAGACAAAAATTTAACAATAAGTACTACATAGGACAGGACTGCCAGCCCAGGATTTAAATTCAAAAATAAAAAGACAACTCTTAAAATATCACACAGTTCATTCTCCTGCACAGAGAAGTTGAAGCAGAAGAAAGACAGACATACAGGAGTTTCTCCTCATTGATCTATGGCTTCTTACCTCATTGGTCATGTTCAGCCTTTGCTCTGCATACTAGACAGCAGCTACATACAGTTATTTTTATTGTGTGCAGTAGCAAATATTCATTATTTATAGAAAAGTAGTCTAAGAAAATATTAGTAACATTTTATTTCAATCAGATATGAAAGTATTCTATTTTTTTTTTCCCTCACAAGAAGTCAGTACTAATTCAGAAAGCTATTTGCACTTTCTCTCATTCCCTAAAAGCCCGCATTTTCTTGTTTGGGGAGTTCGATTTTCAAGTAGGAAAAACGGCACCGTAATTATAGTGGGGGTTAACACCATTCTAGTATGCCATAAGGAAAAAGTAATAGAAGAGATGGCCCATTTGTTACATTGGTGTCAATAAATCAACAGTGACAAGCAACTAGTTAACAGTCCCTTCCAGTTTTCACCATAAAGAGTATAAAACTAGAAGCCACTAGTTCATCTAAAGAGGGATAAAGAAGAGGGAGGGTGAAGGGAAAAAAAAAAAAACTACAGACTAATGACTATACAACGCTGCCTTCAACTGGACCCAGAAAATAAAAGCTAAAGAGCTTTCTGCCTTAAAGTTGCACATGCCCCAGCAGATTTCTCTCAAAAAAAAAATTTTTTTTTACTTTCTACAAAGTCATTCCATTCTCTAGAATTATTATCACTGTCATAGGTTTTGACATAAAAGGAAAATTGGAAAATTATTATCACTGTTTAAAGGGTTAAAATCAAAGTTAACCAAAGCAGATAAACTTCAGTGCTTGTCTTATTAGTAGAGAATCTTAGCAATGCCTTCAGAGAAAAAAGGGTATCATAAACTTCATGGCTTCAAAACAGGGAGAGAGTTCCATGAGGAAAGACTACTGTGGCTGGTAATGCTGTCAGGATGAGCAAGCATTTAAAGCAGACAGAGCTAACAGCACACTCTCAATGAAAGAAAGTGGCAAGCTGATAGGGACATCTAGGCCAGCATAAGACAAAATTGACAGAAATCATAATCAGAGGCCTATTTGCTATATTCCTGCTTTCATGGCTGTTCCTGTACCCCTTCACATACTTGAGCCACAGAGTACCCTGCAAATCACAGCAAGTAAGTAAACTCATCCTTTTAGGATTCTCTCAATAATCACATCTATAACTTTCCCAGGTTCCTCCATTAACAATCAAATACCCATAATACCACCTAATGAAAGTGATTCTGTCTTATTTTTCCTGTGTTTTACAACTTGCATGACACTTTTGTACATGATACTGCATTTGTTACATTAAGAGAAAAATAAAGAATCATAATATGAAACAGAAAAAGGAAAAAAAAACATTAAGAGGAAATCAGAATCTTGAATTTGGAAGAAACCTTAGTAAATTGCTGAATGACCAGAAACTTTTAATGAAAATAAAACAGCTGTGTTTAGAAAAGCATTTTACACAGTATTTCATCCCCATTAAGACCCTGCAATTTTACAAGATCTATAAATAGGATGCAGAAAAACACGCATTTAAGAGTGCAATAAATAAGCTCAGGGTTTAAAGGCAATGTTCACACTGTGAACAACCTAGGATAGTAAAATTGTGACACTAATGCACCTTCTACCCCTAGCAGAACGAGCACCCTTCCACCACCACCACCTCCACAGAGCACCTGTGCTCACTTCACATGAAGCATTTGACATTCAGTATGATGGTAGCTCAATCATCAGTCATCATGTCTAGACTGAGAGATCTCAAAGGCAGCAACATGATTCATTTAGCTATCTATCTCTAGTTTAGTTAGATACCAAGTAAACACTGTTCACTGAATTGAAGGATGGATGAATGGAGCAGTTAAAAATCACTAAGTGGCCAGGCATGGTAGCACACACCAATAATCCTAGCACTCAGAAGACTGAGGCAGAAAACTGAGAGTTTGAATATTGTATGTGAAATACAATATTAAGTCATATACATTTTAAGAGTCCCAATTTTTTTCTATGTCCTGGCCTGCCTCAAAACCACTCACCTCATGGCCAGGGAACAAATGAGAGAAGAAGGAAGAGATTGGAACCCAACAAATCCCTTTATGGGCATGTCTCCAAAGACCTGAAAGCCACTAAACTACATCTCTTAAAGGTTCCACAGCCTCCCAATAGCACCCTTCTGGAGACAAAGATTTTAATACATAGGCCTTCAGGGGAGCATTCAAGACACAAACTATAGTACAAAGTCATATCTCAGACCTGAGTTTATACTAATGAGTTGGCTCTTAGCTGGAGGGGATGCTAGACAGTTTCAAGATGGGGTTGGTGGCCAGAAGATTAGAACTATTATCCCCATCCCATGACCTCTAGGGAAGAGAGAGGGGTTAGAAATGGAGTTCAATTCCCAATGTCCCAGCTGGGTACATAATAAGACTTCAATAAATACTCTTGGGGAAAAAAAATCCTATAACAAAATAAATAAAAATTAAAAACCATTACTCTCAAAAAAAATTTCTGACAAATGAAGAAACTTAAAATTTCCTTCTTTTTCTCTAATGACAAAGAGTGGCAAATATCTATTGCTTCGGATATGTGAATGAAAAAACAATGATCCTTGCCATCCTACAGCTCATACCCTGAAGGGGAAGATAGGTAATAGACAGCAAACACAATAAATAAATAAATAAATAAATAAACTGGATGGTATGCTGTAAGGTGATAAGTACTAAGAAAAAAAATAAAGCAGAATAAAAGGAGAGGCGGTCAGCTACAAATTCAAATAGAGTGATCAAGGCAGTATTCATTGAAAAAGTGACATTTGAGCAAAGGCCTGGAGGTAGTTAACCAGACAAAGTAGGATGTATAGGTAGAAAAAACCACCAATTCAACCAGAGTCTGGGAATGTTCAAGGAGTAGCAAGGAGACCAGCATGGCTGAAAAAGAAAAAGCAAATGAGAGGACTGCACAAGTCAGAGAACTAAGGGAGAGCCCTATCACATTCAGACCCTCAATGGGCCCACAGTAAGGATTCTAGCTTTATTCCTTATGAAACTGAGTAACCACCAAAAGGTCTGAGCTAAAGAAGGGACATGATATTCTTTACTGTATCAAGACTCATTTTGGCTGCTAGGTAGAAAAGATTGTAAAAAAACAAAATAGGAAGTAAAATGACTAGTTAGAAGGCTGTTCGATGAGAGTGAGAATGGCTCAAGTGATTATGACAAATGCAGATTCTGGATATATTTTGAAGGTGGAGCCAACAGGATTTCCTGATGAACTGAGTATGACATGCAAGCATGTGCATGAGTATACCAGTATATAGGTAATACAGAATCAAAGTGACTTCAAATTTTTGGCTAGAGCAGCAAAAAAGAGTTACAACCACCTGAGATGGGGAAAACTGTAAGCAGAGTAAGTTTAAGGAGAATAGATCTGGAATTCAGTTTTAAACAGCCAGAGATAAAACTCAGGGGTAGGGCACTTGCCTAACATGTACAAAGTCCTGGATTCAATCACCAGGACCACAAGAACACCAAAAGCAATACACTTTTTGGAGTTCAGTTTTAGACCAGACCTGAAATATTTATTAGATTTACAATTGGTGATATCAAATAGGAAGATAAATATAAGCACTTAGAGTTAGGGAAAGAAGTCGAAGCTGGAGGGGTAAGTCTAGGAATCATGGGTATGTAGGTAGTATCAAGTGCCATGACACTGGACATTATCAAAAAACAAAGATAAAAAAGAAGACTACACTTTGGTGCACTTCATACTAAAAAATCAGAATAAATTAGGAAAAAAAAACAGAGTGGCAGAGAAAGGAAGTGAAAAATAAAGCACATCAAGGAAAAGGAAAAGAGAGTTAACCAACTATGTTAAAACTGCTGACTTGAGTCAAATTAGATATAAGAATCAAGAATTAACATGAATTTTAAGTCAAATTAAAATGGCTGGGAGCCAGATGTGGTGGTGGCTCACAAATGTAATCCCTGCAGGGATCTCGAGTTCAAGGTCAACCTGGACTACTAGTGAGGCACTGTCTCAAAACACATACAAATGAGAATGTTTCCAACTAGAACCCCTGAAATGCACAACATCCAACAAAGAAGATACGCATCTAGATTCCCCTCCTCTCCATTCTCATGCCATTCATGGAAAACCAAAGTAACAAACTGGACAAAAAAAAGGAACATTCATTTTCTTTCTCAGATGTTTGATGCAAAAGTTTTATTACTGCTAATACTAAACAAAGTCTAACTCCTACAAACACAAGGACTGCTAATCTAGCTCTAATTCTCCATGCACTTTTTTTCCTACAAAATTAGGACTGACTGCATTCCAACTCTATGGTTCATTTTGTATAGTTACTGTTACTCTTCATCGGTCAATTCTCAAAATTAAAAATGAACTCATATGCACATAACCAATCATTTCAAATTTATTTTATTAACTGTTCAGGATAGTTTATATATTCTATTCTACAAATTTAGCAATCCTGTCATTCAGCAGAAAACAAAGCCAGAAGACTCAGTTATCTTTGCTCAACTAATCCAGCTACATTAAACTTAATATATCATATATCAAGCATATTGCTGAAGAGTCAAGGATACGTATACTTAAGTGTTTATTCTCAACCTTAACACAACCACATTAATTATACTGCCATAGAGTCAAAACTCTTTCCACCCCACATGGTACCCCAGAAGTTCAAAACATTTTGTGTTTAACACAATTCAAGGCAGTGGGGGTGGGGGGACTGTTATACTCTATAACCTAAACTTTCAAAGACTTATTGATTGGCTCAAATTTTATTTATCAAGCCAAGTACTGTAGAGCACAGCAGCTGCAGCCCCAGACACTCAGTGGTTAAGGGAAAATGATAACCTGAACCTAGGACCAACCTGGGCAACGTAGGAGACCCCATCTTTTGGTGGTGGGGGAGGGGAGACTTGTCATGTAGCATGTCTAAATCCAAATTTAACAATCCACCTGATAAAATAATTCTACTAGAGCCTCAAATTAACTGCTAAATCAATTTTGAAAAACAAATCTCTTGGTTTAATGCTGTAAGGAACAGACATGCATGACACACACTAAATGCTATAATATATAAGGGTGCCAAAGTGAGAAAGTCTCTTGGAATAACAGCAACCATACCTGGCTCTCACCGACTAATAAACACTTCAAAAGTATAGACTTCTGGGTCCTATTCCACTCCTTATGACAGAATCTTATGAACTGAGGAATGTGTGGTTTTAATAAGCCACGGGTAACTCTGATGCAGTCAATCACAGGAAAGATCACTACAAGCCAGGTGCCAATAACTCACACCTGTAATCCTAGCTACTTGGGAGACTGAGATCAGGAGGACTACAGTTCAAGGGCAGGCTGGCAAACAGTTCATGAGACCCCATCTCCATAATAACCAGAGAACTGGAGGTGTGGTTCAAGCAGTACAAGCACAAAGCTGGGAGTTCAAACTTCAGTCCCACCAAAAAAAAAAAAAAAAATCACTTCATTCAAGGGAAAATTAAGTCTATAAATTCTTTCATAAAACTACATTGTAACAAATTAATTTGAGCTTTTCTTTGTAAAACATGTAACATTTTACAATAAGAAGAAATCATATGTATGCTAATGTATTAGGGACAGAAATCTTTAGTTTTAAATTCTAGTGGCTTCTTTATAGTATTCTAACATCGCTAAGGAAAGTAAAAAATATGTCTCTTAACATGGAAATAACCCGACATTAAATAGTTGTAGGTTTAAGTAGGTATAAGCTGTGTTACACAGTCTAATAATGATATATTATTTCCACCTACAGCAATGAAGCCACACTCCTATAAGGGGCAGGAGCTCTAATGAAGGTGAAGGTCACTCCAGATAATTGACTGGTAGAGCGTCTGCTTTGCAAATGTGAGGTCCTAAGTTATAACCCCACCAAAAAAAAAAAACAAGAAAAAAAAATCTAAAAACAGTAGGAGAGTACTACCTACCTACTATATTATTAAAATAAAATTCAATACCCATTACTAATAAGATAAATAAAGATAAAGCTAAAAAGAAATGCAAACTGCATGTTGCCATTCCACATATCCACTAGTGGAGTAGATGTGAGTTCTAAGTGTTCGTAATGTTTGCCAACCACGGTATAGGTGGTCTATTTCATTTTTGTCATTCTACTAGGTATGTAGGGGTATCTCAGTGTGATTTCAATTTGTGTGTCCCTAATGACAAATGAAGTTGAACATGTTTTCATATGCTTATTGATCATTCTTACAATTTTTTTGGGGGGGGTGGTGGTATGATGAATTGATCTCAGGTGGTTTTGGTTTGGGGTTTTTGTTTTTTGTTTTTTGTTTTGGTGGTACTGGGGTTTGAACTCAGGAGTTCACACTTGGTAGGCAGGCGCTCTACCATTTGAGCCCTGTTGGAGGAAGCAAGTCACTGGGGTCATGCCCTTGAAAAGCATACCTCAAAAAAAAAAAAAAAAACTTCTACCAGTCAAATGTAAACATTCACATATTATTACATCATTTGCCTACTAGCAACATTTAATGACTATCCACTGCAATGCTGAAAGACTTACTTGCTCTTCAATGACAGAATAAGGACTACACTTCCCATTGAGAAACTATACCTTGCCTGTAACTATTAGGTTAAAAAAAGAGGGAAAGGGGACTGGTGGAGTGACCAGAGTGGTAGAGTACCTGCCTCTAAAGTGTGAGGTCCTAAATTCAAACCCCAATACCATCAAAATAAAAAAATAAAAAAACACAGAGAGAGGGAAAGAACTGAAAATCATTGTGCTTCATTATTATGTTTAAATGTTAATGAGGAATTCTGAGATTATTGATGTGGTCCTTAAAGGTTCATATGAGAATGATCTAGAAAGTTTTTCCAAAGTATCTATGCCTGAATCCTGTTTGCCCCTAAAAGTTCTGATTCAGTAGATCTAGGGGAAAGTCCATACAAAGGTATTTTAGAAAAAGCCTCTTGGGTGATTCAGATATACACTTGTGATTTGGAATTGCCTATCATATGATCAGTTAAGTATTAAAATAAATGAAAAGGACTAAAAGATTCTTAATAGAGGGAAAAGGTCACCCATGTAATGTGCTGTCTTTCTTAAGATCAAACTCTACCTTCATAATATTTCCATACTTTTACTTCAATAACCACTACTAGCACCTGTGACCGGAATACAACTGCTGGATTCGAATCAAAAGAGATGCCATCTGCTAGAATCATGGTAAAGCAGCACTAGTAATGCATTAGTGTTGTAATCATAGGAAAGATTACACACTAACACAATAGCCAATTGATAAGCAAGAAATCTCCTCTACAATAGTGTTCTACAATTGCAAGTGGTGGTTTGAATCAAGCAGTCTTGTAACTTGTACACATTTTTTCTATTATCATAGTCAGCATTGTGGCATACTTGAAAGATTGCAGTTTTTAAATAAATACTATAAAAGCAAGATTATCTAATACCTTAAGATATTCAGTTCTTTTCAAAAGATTCAGTAACACAGTAATTTTTGCTAAGAATTATTTGTGTAACAAATATTTGGAAATAAGTTCTTTTGATATACTCATCTTGACAGTATTATATAAAGAACTCTTGTGAAAGAAAAAGTAACAGAAGTTTTGGATATCAGACAATTTTCACATATGATTTAACATTCTGGTTCATTTTTTGTGTCAAAAAAAACCATTTTGTCTGTAGTTACGTCTTTTTTAACCTCATATAACATGAATCAGACACAAAAATAGGGAAGTAACAATGCATACCTATGCACCTATCAAATGTTTCACAATTATCAAAATTTTCTCATACTTCTTTCAAATATTCCTATCCCTTTTATTATTGCTGATGTTCTTTAAAGAAAATCCCAGATTATTTTTATTGATCTTTAACAAATAAGATTTTTTGAACAGAATCTCTTTATCATTACCACATATATTAACAATTTCTTAATATCTTTCCCACATTATTTCAGAATATATTTGTTATAATTAAGCTTTGTTCAAGGCTGTATTTTTGTCCCATATTATGGTACACTAAAATAGTTTACCTGAAAAGACAATGTTATATGCACTATGCAAATGTGAACATGTTTCCAACTATGTTTCCTATCATGATCCACCAAAATCTTTAACAAAACATAAAATATCTTGCATGCTTTAGCCCTTAACCAAATTAAGGCCTCAGAGATTACTAATAATCCCAAATTTTCTTGCTGATTAAATCATCCCCAATGAAGTAACTGATAAAGGCAATGAAAAAGCAACCTTGACTGAATAATAAATTGGAAGGGGGGGAAAACTAGCTGTGAAAGTATTATTGGTGAGGCAGGAGAATAACAAGTTCCATGCTAGCCTGGATTATAGAGCACAACCCTGTTTCAAAAACAGTCAAGTAAGAGCAGAAGGCTGTTCGCCAGGGACACATTCCAAGATGCCTGAAATTATGGATAGCACCAAACTCTACAAATGCTGTGCTTTTTCCTATTCGTACATACCCATGATAAAGTTTAACATATAAATTAGGCACAGCATATTAATAATAAAATATAATTATTATAACAATATATATAAAAAGTTATTATGAATGTATTCTCTCTCAAAATATACTATAGTCAGACTTTCTCTTGTGACATGAGATGATGCATGCCTACATTAATAAGGTGAATTGAGACACGTGACAAGGTATGTGACATAGTTAGACTATTAATCTGCTTCAGGTGATCCTTGATCACTGAGTCATGATGATGCAGAGTCATGATGATGTCAATAGTTGGATGTCAGAAACAGAAGTCAATAGTTGGGGATCTTCAATAGCTGATGGCTTTTTGCTAAAAACTTTTGGAAGAACATTGTACTTGGAAGTTACTATCTCCATATTTTATGCTGTGGTGCCTACTTTGTCCTTTTATTAATGCAGGTTCTGTTAGATATCTTCTCCTCGAAGAGCTCAGTTTCATCATTAAAGATTTGCTTTGGATGGTATCCTATTCAGCTTCTTCAGCACTACTGAAAGACCTGAATCTGTGTAACCATCCATTGTTTTCAATAAATGGCTTGGTAGTAGTTGTTTCAGGGTTCCCTTGCTGAAGTCTTCAAATGGGCTAAACACTTTCTGGCATCAACACATTGCCACATTTTCTGTTCAGGTCTTCTACCCACAAAGTTAATGACTCTTTCCATCTTAACTAAGCATTTTGTACATATTATGTAACTTTTAGGTTGGGGTATGACACAAAACTAGCATGATTTTTTTTTCCATCTTCACAATTTCCAAGAGATTCATTCTTACCACGTTAGCCTCTGTGACCAAATACCTCAGCAAAATTCCTTAAAGGAAGAATTTATTTTAACACAAGTTTCAGAGCTTTTAGTCCTAATTTATGGTGAGAGATTATGATGAAGCAGTTCACATCATGGTGGACAGGAAATAGAAAGGGACCAGGGACACCCTTCAAAGGCACATTCCTTAGAACCTACTTCCTCCAGCTGGGCCCAATCTCCCAAAATCATGAAACAAGTTTCAAACTGAGCCTGTGGGGAACACTTAATATTCCTCTCCTAGCCCCCAAAGGCATATCTCAAATGCAAAATGCTTTTAGTCTACCTCCAAAAGTTCCCAAAGTCTTAACAGTTCCAACATGAATCAAAAGTCCAAATTTAAAGCCTCCTCCAAGATTCAAGGCAAACTCTTAACTATGAGCCCCCTATAAAAATCAAAAAAGAAAATCATACGCTTACAATATTCAATGAACAGAGTAAACACACCCATTCCAATAGGAGAATAACAAGGAAGGATTAAACCAAAGCAAGACAAAAACCCATCAGGACATTAAATCCTGTAACCCCATGTGTGGCATCCAGTGCATGTGGTGTCAAAACTAAGCTCCAAGGGCTTGGCTAGTCCCACTCCTATAGGACTACAGCTGCCACCAACATGGCCTTAATCTTGGGGAAGCACCACTCATTGCCTACAGCTTTCCTCAACAGATGTTGCATGTCTCTTGCATCTTCACCACTCTCGGGTGTTCACTGCAGCTTAAGCTGCCTCACAGCTTCACATAATGTCTCTGAAGGGCTGCCTTCAGAATCCCTGACCCTGTCACACAGTGTCTAGTTTCCAAGGCCTTCTTTGAAGTATGGGTGGAAAGCTCCATGACCTCACAATTCTTGCATTCTTCATGCCTGAAACACCAACATCACATAGACAATGCCAAGGTCTGCTGCCAGCTTGGGCGATAGCCAGGCCCCCTTGGACCACAGCTGTGGTGGCTTCTGAGTGCTTGGGCCACTGAATAAGGTGAAATGAATCTTGGGGAAACACTTTCCTAGGCTGCCCTTTGTGAGCAGGGTGCCCCAGAGGCACTCTCTTCTCAGGTTAAGTCTTTCAAGTATGTTTACTCTTTCATGTCCTTGAGCACTTGATGAATGGAGTCAGTTCAATTAATGAGATGACCTCAAGGCATCTTTCCTATTGATGCAAAGTAGTTGGCTTCTTTTTAATGGCACTAATCTCTTCAGAAACCAAGCCTTCCTTAGCCCCATCTTTATACTGGCTTTTCTGAACTAACTGGAAGTTTTTCAAATCTTTCTGTCTGCTTTTTGGCTCCCAATTCTCATTGTAAACCTGGATAAAAACACCGAGAATGATGGACTGCCTTGAAATTTCCTCTGCCACATCAACTAGTTCCTTTGCCTTCAAATTCAGCTTCTCACAACATCTCAGGGCACAGACAAAATGTACACAAAGTCTTTGCAAGAATGTAACATGAATAACTTCTGGTCCAATTCCCAATAGAGTCCTTACCTCTACCTGAAACTCATAAGCCTGGTCTTCACTGTCTGCATTTTTCTTGGAAGAATCACCCTTTAAGCTCTCTTTACAAGATCCTAAGTTTTCTCTAGCCCACTTCATCAAACTTTTCCAAATTTCTCCTGTAAACCAGCTCCAAAGGCTTCTGAACTACATCATCTGGTAAAGTCATAGCAACAGCTCTACTTCTCTGGTACCAAAATACTTGATGTAACAGCTTAGGGGAGGAATAATTTGTTCAGGTTCATGGTTTGAGAAGGTTCAGTGCACGGTCTGCCCATGCACTTGGGCAGAACCTCATGGTGGTGGGAGTATGTGAAGGAGGCAGCTTGTTCACCTTGTAGCAAATAGAAAGCAAACAGAGAGTAAGGGAACAGGAACCAGGTATAACCTTCAAAGGCATGTACCCTGGGACCTACTTCCTCCAGCTGAGCCCCACTTCCCACAGCTTCCACAATCTTCCAAAACTGTACCAACTGGGTACTAATAATTCATTCAACACATGCACCTGTGGAGGACATTTCATATGCGAGCCATAACTTCATAGATCTTAGCAATCTAAACATACAGAGTTTTTGCTTCATTCCCATTATGTGCAGAATTTTCATCTTTTCATTTAAGTGAAGCACTTAAGTTTCTTTTTGGTATATTTGAATTGCCAGCATCACTACTCTTGCATTTTGGGGCACTTTGGGACCATTACTAAGTAAGATAAAGGTTACTTGATCACAAGTAATGTAATACCACCACAGCCCATCTGATAACCCAGACAGCTACTAAGTGACTAATGGGTAGGTAGCATGTATTTTGTGAATACACTGGGCAAAGGGATGATTTACATCCCAGCGGATAACATTACTCAGAAAGGCAAAATTTAAAAACATGAATTGTTTATTTATATAATTTTCCATTTAATATTTTCAGGACTGAGATAGATGGATGTAACTGAAACCTTGAAAGCAAATCCAGGGGGGTAAGTTTTCTTTCACATGTAAAATATGATGATAATTCCTACTTCAGCCAGGCGTGGTAGTACATACCTATAATGCCAGCACTTGGGAGATAGGGGCAGAAAGAGTATGAGTTTGAGGCCAATCTGAGCTACATAGTGAGTTTGAAGCCAACCTGGGCTACACAGTGATAACCAGTTGCAATAAATAAATAAATAAATAAACAAATAAATAAATAAAATAAAAACAATTCCTACCTCATAAGATATTTTAGAAGTTAAGTGAGAAAACAGATATAAAAGTATCTGTCTAGGCCGAGCACTGGTGGCTCATGCCTGTAATCCTAGCTACTCAAGAAGCAGATATCAAGAGGATGGTGGTTCAAAGCCAACCCAGGCAAACAGTTTGTGAGAGCCTATCTGGAAAAAACCCATCACAAAAAAAAAAAAAAAGCTGGCAGAGTGGCTCAAGGTGAAGACCCTGAGTTCAAGCCCCAGTACCACAAAAAAGAAAAAAAAAGTACCTGTCCAGTATGCAGTCTAGCACGCTCTAAAACTATTTCTTTATGTCAACACAGGTTGGTATTACATTAAATGAAGAAATTAGGAGGAATACCAGTATTGGTTTATTTTGGCACATAAAATTATACTTCTACCACTTCTAAGATAAAAATACATTTTCCCTTATCTTTTGCTCACTATATTATCAATATGTAAGGTGCCAGTTGATAAAGAGTTTACCTCATAAAAATGGAATATAAAGTGGCAAATCAGCCAGGACTGGCACCAGCTTAATAGAAAACAACCAAAGTACACATACTCACATGATATTCCAATGTCTTTCACCCATAAACAACTTTTTAAAAAAGATTTCACTCTAAGTTATTGAGCAAGGACCGTATATGAAATATAATCTATAACCAAAAAACCTCCAGGATGATGCACCACAGACATTGTTAAAGAATTTAAAATTAAAAAAAAAAAAACTATCAAGAAAGACTAAAGTGATTGAAAGCTTAGTAAGGCAAATATTCTTATATCTGAACAATGCTCAAGGGCAAAAAAAATCCTTCCCGATTCAGAAATAATTCAACTTCGTTGTTGTTTTTGTATGTGTGTTCAGGATGATTTCAAATTCGCAATCCTCCTGCCTCAGCCTCCTTACTGCTGGAATTATAGGTGCACACCATCACACTTACCCTCTCAAGTTTTTATTTTGAACAAAATAGTCACTTCCTGAGTGAACCAAAATATGTTTAAGTAAAGGAAACATTTTTTTCTTTTTCTTTTTTTGAGGCAGTATCTTGCCATGTAGCCCAGGGTAGGCTAAAACTCACAATTCTTTTGCCTTGACCCTTGACCTACTGAGTGCTGAGATTACTGACAAAGGTTGGTATTATATCTGGCTGGAAACACACAATTTTTATTAAAAGTTTATAAAATTCTATAGAGCAACTATGTACAATTTAGGCCCCAAACAAGTCCAAACTCAACTGCTGATCAAAATGTAAAGTTCCATTGAAAACAAAAAAGTACTCTTACACACAGTCACATTCTTATAGATTTGTACAAGAACAAGATTTTGACCTTTAAGTCGATTTTACACTGGTGTAAAAAAAAGACTTAAAAATGAAACCTAAAATTACACAATGAAATGTGCCCTCTGATCTTGAAAACAAAAAACAGTTCACTAGAATGTAAAAGTAACCACTGAGTTTATTCAAATTACTAAAGACAATGTTGCAACTACAACATCCCTGTCCCTATTTCAACCAGCCCTGTCCTCCTATTTCCTTATCCATTTAATAGGAAGAATGCATGCTTTACTTTTGAACAGTGGTGAATTTTTTCTTCAGCAAAATCTGCTGTTTGCATTAACTCTACAGCACACAAGGTAGTATATGCACATGCCAGATTTAAATGCCATACGATTCATGTGTGAAAGAAAATAAAAATGGTAATCAGTGAAAAGACAGCACAACAGAGCAGGCCACTACAAGTGCAGCTGCCTTACTATCCAAAAACAAGGCCATCCCTGATGATTTTTCTCTAGTGTTTTTGTTTGGTTTGTTTGGTTGGTTGGTTAGTTGATTGGGTTTGTCTGTTTTCCTGCTTTTGTGACAGGGGTCATGCTATGTTGTCCAGGCTGTCAACCAACCTCAGCCTCTGGAGCAGCTGGGATTATAGGTGTGTACCACTGTGCCCAGCTCAAAAATTTTCTATTTTCATGAGTTTTAATATAGCACTCATAATTCACATAATACTCTATGCTTCTATACATACAGCATGTGAATAGAGACTTAGAAATATTCTACCCAAATGCTGTCCCAATCTATACAGTGGCAGGACTATAAAAAAAACTATAAATATTAGGAATGTAAATAATAACACTTCTATTTCTTGGCATTATTCCACCTACTGAAAATCTATTCTACTCCCAAAAAATGTGTGGAGTTCTTGGAATCTTGGTATCTCTTCCCAATCTGCAGCTGACAATAATTGGAGTACTACTCCTAAAAATGTCTACTCTAAAATAGAATAGGTATCACATTTAACTTTAACAAAAGTTTGCTGTACTGCACCATACAACTTAATCAGTATCTTTATTTTATATTTAATGATTCCTTTATTTTAAAAACAAAAGCATCACAGTTTGTAACCAACACCAATGGCTAGAAGCATTTCAAATCACTTCTCTTAACTAGTTTTTTGTTGTTGTTATTCTTGTTGTTTTTAATCAAGTTTAAAAGTGGGCTGGGCACTGATAGCTCATGCCTATAATACTAGCTACTCAGGAGGCCGAAATGAGGAGGATGGTGGTTCAAGGCCTGCCTAAGCAAACAGTTCACGAGACCCCCATCTCAAAAAAAAAAAAAAAAAAACCACAGCAAGGACTGTGGCTCAAGCAATAAAGTACCTGCTTTGCTGATCACCTGCTTTACAAGCGGGAAGTCCTAAATTCAAACCCCAGTCCCACAAAAAAAATTTTTTTTTAAATTTTTAAATATGAAACCAAGAGAACACAAAACTATATCCTCTAAAGAGAAAAATTCTGTGATTACTTAATTTAAAAATAAACAGCTGAAACATATTAACCAAAATGTCACCAAAAAGTAGAACTTTCTAAGGTACTCTTTAAAACTTAACTTCATTTGCCACCCTGTCCTGGAAACTAACCTACAAAGCTGTGCTAAACAACCCATTTATGTCCCCTAAGTCCTTCAATTCACCCAGAATATAGTTTCAAAATCTAACAGCAACAACAGTAATTAAACCAAGTGCAGTTTGTTTTTACAAGCAACAGTGGTAAGCTCCAAGTAAAATTAACACCCAGAAAAGACCAATGGCCAAAGTATTCTTAAACATTCTCTAAGATGTAAAGTTCCTTCGTTTGACACTTCTTTCCTTGCTCTTCACTGAAAGCAAAATGGGAAATTAATCAAATTAACAGTGATAAAGATGAGAACAGTTAGTTCCAGGCAGAGGATGCCAGAATTTACAATCTAGGCTTGGCAGGGATATCAGTGGACACACACACACACACACACACACAGGGATATCAGTACACACTGGACACACACACACACACACACACACACACACACAAAATGCTGGGAGGAAGCTTTCAAGAAATGTCACTATCTGGAGTCTTTACTCCCATTTCCTGCATGCTGAGCAGGAAATGTCTCTCCCTCTTTCCTCCATTTCTCCCCACTTTTATCCTGCTATACTAAATTCTTTCCTAATAAACTTCATTATCTCTTTCACTAAAAAAAAAGAAAGAAAGAAAAGAAGAAATGTCATTATCTAAAAGAAGTTTTAAAACCTTATTTTAAGGCCTAAGGTTAGCCCTGTCAAATTACAATCTAGAAAAACTCTTCTCAAAGACAAGTTTCCTACAATGCTCGAAACAGATGAATCTGAACCCCCTCAGGACTGCCACCTCTCAAATGTAAGAATGGGCAGGCCATGTGAATCAGAGGGCCACCACATCACTTTAAGTGACAGATCCACTGGGAGCATCTTACTGTAATCCGGGGCCCTCCGGGGCCAAGGCTGATGGAAGCGGAACACAAATGCAATCTTCAGGGCCCTCCTACTTCCGTTCCCAAAACAGAAATGCTGTTCTTCCTGGTGCTCACCCCTCAGCCCAGTACCTCTCGGCAGCCTTTCCCCCTTCAACGAACCCAAGTGGAGACAGTCACCCACCAGGGTCGATGGAATGCGGTTGGTCAAAGCACCCCCCCCCCTCAACTTCCCAACAAATCAACCGCCAGCGCCTTCCCGAGCGCCCCTCTGCTGGAGCAGGGGACACGCAACAGAAGTCCCAGCTCGCCCCTGCTCCTTCCTCCTCGGTGAGGGGGGCGGAAAAGCGCAAAGAGGAACTAAGTGAACTGCAAGAGGATGCCCTGAACGCTCGCTCGCAGGCGGGTGGAGAGGGGGTGGACACCAAGAAGGAGCGGAAGGAAGGCGAAAGGAAGGGCAGCAACAAGAGGAAGGGGGCGAGGGCGCACGCCCGCAAAGGGGAACAGACTACGGGAACGCGGCGGGACCCCGATTCCTCCAAGCAGGAGGTGCGCCCGGCCTCCGCCCCAAACAGAGTGCGAGGGAAAGAGGACCAAGAGGCTACGTCCCCCTCCCGGCCACGCCTCGCCCCTTGGGAAGGACCGGCCAGTGGGCTGCAGTGCCCGTGCCGTGTGTTAAGCTGCGGCAAGGGCTGCTCGCCCCGTCGGAAGGCGCGGACTGCGGGCCCTGCCGGGCGCTCACGGCCCCGCCGGCGGGCGAGGCAGCTCCAGGGAGACGCCAGCCGGCCGTGCCGGTTACCTGAAGCGGGGCGAGTCCTTCAGACACTCCTCGAAATCCACCGTCATCTTCATCCTGCCTCCGCCTCGTCTCGCGGGCGGCACTGGAAGAGCCGAGAGGCCCGCGGGAGCGGCGGCACGGGGAACCCAGACGTCTTCAGCGGGTGCACGGCCGCCACTAGCGCTGCGCGGAGCTGTGGAGGGCTTCTAGCCCGCTGGTCATAGCAGCCGCGAAGACAGCGACGGCTCCTCAGGCCCTAGTCCGGCCCCTCTTCCTCCCGCCCCAAGCTGAGCGCTGGCCTTGGGGGAAACAGCCCCGGAGTGACAGTCGTGGCCAGCCAGCCACAAACCCGGCTGCCAATGGGAGGGGCTTCCGGAAGCACCGCCTGCGGGCGCTCGGGCAACGCGCTTGAGCGACGGCAGTCTGAGCCAATGAGCAGCGCGACCGTGGGCACCGCCTTGCCACAACCGCCCCCGGCGGCCAACCGGGATGCACGGGCGTCGTTAGGCGGGCTGCACCGGTTGCTGGGAGGCCGGCCGCTGAGGTTACTGGGGAAGGAAGTCACGTGACCGCGCGCAGCGCTTCCCTTAGAGCCCCCGCCTCTTCTCCTGTTTCCCCAGCCCTGCTGTGCAGAGCTGCCAGTGCAGTGGAGCTGCCTCCTGCAGGTCGGAAAAGATTTGCTCTTCAAAGCAGCTTTGGCAGAAATCTGAAGAGAGCGGGGCAGAACTTATTAAGAGATACTAAGCTACCGATTCCTTTCAGTTTAGAGAAACTGAGGCCAGGAGAGGAGTGAGGGCAACTTTAATAATAAAGTCCATCTTTCACTTATTAATTTGAAAATTGCTCCCACATGCATCTTTTTATATAAGCAAAGATCACTTCCAAGAGCTGACATTTAGGATGGGCATGGAAAGATCAGAAAGACTTAAGACAAGTGTGAAAGGTAGGGTGTTTGGTGTGGAGGACCTGCTGTCCAAACCATAGAAGCCATTCGTCCTAACACTCTGCCCAGCAGTTTTCTCCTGTTCTGCGATGATAGGGTTCACAAAATCAGCTCATTGTGCTCCACTTTCAACACCTGCCCCTCTGATCAACAATTTTTCTAAAAGCACTTTAAGATGATCCTGATCTTCACAATCCTACAAAGCAAGTATTGCCAATGATTGTAAAAAAAAAAAGTATAATGGATACATTATTTTAAAAATAACCTTAAAATATGGGTGTATCCCATACTTTTAAAAAATTAAATTTAAAAAATGCAGAGGTAGGATGTTCTAACAGCAGAATCACTCTGATTGAGAATGTGGAGTCAAACTTCCTGGATTTACCTCCTGGCTTTCTCACTTTAAGACAAAGATGACATCATTGATCTGATAAAATTATCCAGTTTGCACAGTGCCACGTAGTAATTATTCAGTAAATGTTTGTTATTATAATTATACCACTTTCTTCTTTAGTGCCATAATCAAAGGTTAAATCTAAGCCCTCTCACTACCTAAAGTCTTAATATAACCTTTGACCATGTGCCTAAGTATAGTATGATGGCATACTGTTTTCCATAACCTCTGGTTAGACCTTGATCTCTGAAAGGTAACAATATAGTGTTGAAACATTTCAAAGGCTATAGAAGCATTATGTGTTTATAAACTTGGCTTCATTTTTCAATTGAATTGCATATCCTTGTAATCTACATGGGTCTCTCTCTCTCTCTCTCATCTGAGGTATGGGAGTTTGAACTCAGGGCCTTGCCCTTGCAAGGCAGGTACTCTACTCCTTGAGCCACGCCACCCAACCACACAGCTTCCCTCCATAGCTAGAAACATTGACTGTTAGATGTTCTCTGTCCTCAGATACATCAGCTAGTCAGCTAACTTCTAGCATTGGAACTTGTATATCAAATTTACCAAGAGATTTGGCCATTTCTATTGCATTTAACTTAATTCCTGATTTATGAAAAAACTAATCTGCATATACAATAGCTTATTGTTCCAAAGCTTCATCACAGTGTAGAATTTTGGAAAACACCAGAAATGGCATTTTGGGGATCAAATTAAAAGTTCAACTGCATGGAAAGATCTCTAGTTTGAAGCCAGCTTGGGCTATGTAGTGAGACCCTATCTAAATAAATAAGTAAATAAATAAAATTGAGGCGTATGGTACCACAAATGCAAATAATTAAGCCAATAATCAAAGAACACCTTTATTCTGCAGTTAGCTAAATTTGCATAGTCTCAGTCAAAATCTTTCTTCTCTGCTCTGTGATAAAGTCAGCATTTTGAGGTATCAACTATAAGATATGTCCTGGAGTAAGAACCATTAAAAGTGGGGTGGTAGGACTAAGGAGGTAGCTCAGTGGTAGAGTACTTACTAGCATGTGTGATGCTCTGGGTTCAATCCCCAGTACTTCAAAAAAAAAAAAAAAAGGAGAGGGGTGGAGTGGGGACAGTGGAGCAGTGGATTTTGGAATAGAAGCACAATATTATTACCCTTTTCTTATAATAATGGAAATAGAGGTCCCAAAATAAAAAAATAAATTGTCAGATGACTCAGGCCAAATATAGGCTCTATGACACCAGAACCCAACTGCAAACTGCCCACTCTCCCTTTGAGAAATCTGCCTTCACTCTGTGATTTTGGCTGCTTGTACAGCATTTCCTTTTCATGTCTTTCAAGCAACTCAGGGCTGGGGATATGACTCTGTGGTAGAACACTTGCGTAGCATGCTCCAGGCCAAGAGGACAATCCCTAGCACAGGAGAAGAAGGAGGAACACAGCTCAAATGCCAACTCTTTCTGGAAGTCTTCTCTTTTTGCTGAAATGCAGACCTCTCTTTTCAACACATGGTAATAGTTACTCACAAGGCCCAGTACACACTAAAAGGATATAAATTACCAAACATGAAATCTTTCCCAAATTTATTCTTCTTAGACTTCTCAGTCCCTCTCTCCCAATCCTCTAGAATTCTGGACACCTGTAGCCTTTCCCAAACTACTCCTGACTTTCTTCAAACCATTTATCCTGTTCAGCAGAGGTTGTTCAATATCCCATCTCTGGTGTATCTGGATCAGAATACATGGTCAGCAAAAACCTAACTCTTGAAAATTTACAATTTACGTTCCATCTTTATGCAAGAATTTCTCCTTGTTTAAGGTTAATGCCATCTAGCCATACCACTATCTTGCTTGCCTGTTGCTGTCATCCTCCAATTTCCTGTAACTCCTTGTCCTTGCTTGGCTAATTGCATTGCAAATTATCTCAAGTAAAGGGAGTTGTGATGAGAATTATTGTAGGCAGGTGCTCAAACTGGAAAGTGCAGGACCACAGCCACATCTGGGAACTCCCAAAGTCTGTATCCTCTCTTCTTCCTACTCCCACATCCTGCCAACTTTCCTCTGGGTTCTTTATGGATTCAGTTCCCTGGAACTTGGCTTGCATGTCATCATTGCTACTGGCTGCTTCTACACACTGGTTATCAGACAACTACCAGGACCTAGCAGGTGATATGAATGGATGGAGCTGGCCAAGAATGAGCAGTAACTCGTGGTGGGAGCTGGCGTTTATGGAAAGGATGTGCCCTGTGTACTGCTAAATTCCAGACAGTTTTTGACACACCAGATCTTCAGATAGTATAAGAGAAGTCAAATAGCTAAATTTTAATGCAAATCTGGCATTTTTATTTTAATGAAAATAAAATGCATTTTATTTTCAAATATGGTAACCTTTTAATCAATTAGAAAACATTACACAGGTCATAAAAAAGTATGTTTCAGGGTCACTCTACAACTTCTGCTATATGTTCCTTGCCAATTCTTGATACATCCTTTCAATTTGTGCTCCTGATGTCATTAATCACTTCAATCTGTTTCCCAATTCCCAGATCTCAGGAGAAAAATCAAATTAGCCCAGCTCATCTTTTTATGTCAGGCCTCACAGGTCGTCATTCCTTGGCAAGCCAGTAGAGAGATGGGATCATTTAAATTTAATCATTTGTACAGGCATGGGGACTACAGGATAGCTGAGTAGTAGACAAAGCAATTTCCCTTAAAAAAAATGGCTGGGTCCCATAAAACAGCTAGTAAACTCTCATGTTCATCCAGGACTTTAACCCCTGACTCATACATAGTCCTCCACCCCAACTCCTGCCACTAGCTAAGGTAACTTCAACATTCACTCATTCCTTCTTTGATTCAGTAATATCCATTGAGCATGTGCTCTGACTAAGACCTTATTGTAGAGCTTGAGCTTTACAGGTGAAGTAAATCTAGAGCTGCCTCTAGAGCTCTCAGATCATCATAAATTCTATGCCAGGAACACACACAGAGGCTACTCAGACTCTGACAGCTAAATCTCCTGGGGAAGGAAAAGGGTTCTCACATCTCTACAATTGTAAAGAATTTCGAAAAAACAAGATCCAAGCAAAGACAAGGAAGATCTTTCCAAGGACCTTTAGTCACAAGGAATTATGTGAGTAAAGCTCAGAAGCAAGGGAAACACATGGTCTTCAAGAGCTATAAATAGAGCATACAAGCTTTGCAAAAGAAAAAAGAAATGAAGCCGGAGAGGGAAACAGTAGCCAGATTACAAAGGACCTTGTCTGCCATGGTAAGTGTATCTTAAAGCAAAGAGAAGCCACTAGAAAAATTTAAGCCTGGGAGTGGCATGGTTACAATTTAAAGGGGAGTGGGGCAGGGGAATAGGGCTTATTAGGACTGAGGCTAAGTGTTGTAAACACTTTTGAGGTTTCCAGCCAATGCAGTTGCAATCAAGAGCTGTTTGGGAAATCGAAAGGATCTGATGGCCAGCTGAATATGAGGGAGGAGGCAAAAAAAAAAAAACCAGTCTAAACTCTGAGGACGACACCAGATTTCAGGCTTGGGTGACTGGGTGGGAGGTGGTGCCATTTATGGAAAGAGGAAAAAGTTTATCTGTCTCAAAATATGCTTCTTCAGAAAAGCCTTAAATGTTCCTAGCTCAAATCTTGTCTTAGCCGGAACATTCTACACACAAGCTTAACCTAGATGTCTCCAATTTTCTCTCTTCCATATATTTCCTTCATACTCCCACCCTTACTTCAGTACTCTATTTTTTTTTTTTTTTTTTACTCTTCCAAGCTGTTGGTATCCACCCTATCTTCCCTTCCTCCACCCTAGATTGTTCCCTGGCAGTTTCACAACCCAACTCTGGATCCAGCCAAACATTCTCCTTCTGCTCTCCCCACTTCTAGTTGCTCAGCAAAACTGGAGTGAATGTGTTTGTGGGTGTGTGTGTGTGTGTGTGTGTGTGTGTGTGTGTGTATTGCTGGGGATGGAACCAAGGGGCTCTAGCATGCTAGGCGAACACACTGAACTCCACCCCTTGCCCTGGAATTTATAGTTAAAGCAATGGGAAACCATTGGAAAATTTTAAGCAGATAAATGATGTGATTCAATTGTATTTTAAAGTGAGGTAAGCAGGCAAAGGAATGGAGGTTTTGGGAGCTGAGATTATCACTGCCCTCACCACTACATACTTAGGATTCTCAGCTCTCTGTATTATTGATTTGTGGCCAGATCCCTGGCCCACTGATGCAATTGCTATTCTCAAACCTTGTCATCCTCCTCAAGCCTCTCTCCCCACCGATGGCCCAGCCCTCTCATGATTTATAGATGCCTTGAGTCTCACAAAGAAAGTAAGAGTCACTAGGAACATTCACATTCTTCTCTCTGTTCCCATCTTCCTTTCTTGTGGGTTGCCTATCTCAGAGGAGGTGCATCTCTTCCTACCACTCCCAACTCAGGCTCAAAACAGGACCTGCCATTCTCCTCTGGGAACAGCGCTATCCCTTATCCCCTCTTTCTCTGCGTCTTCAAACTTTCATTCAAGTGACCTTGCTTTTCTCTTTGACAAAGATAAATGAAATCATGTCATCCATCATCTGTAAAGAAAAGATAATTTTTCTTATGAGTTAGGTGGGCTGTTCATCCAGAACCCAGATGGCAGGCTTTCCATGGACTTTGAGCAGGATTGGAGACAAGGCCTGTAAAGCCAGCTCTCTCCTCCCTGTCCTTTCCACATATCTGCTTTCTTCATCTGAAAACCTATAACTCACTCCATCTGATGCCCCAAGAGCCAGCTCCCAAGATTACCCAACCAAGTGGGAGGAACAGGTTTTATCACTTGGCCCATAGTCTTAATTTCTCTGGAGGAATATTGGCCCACCCTAGATGATGCACCCCATCAAGAGTCAGTTAAGGGGACTGAAGGCATGGCCCAATTGATGGAGTGCCTACCTAGCAAGCACAAAGCCCTTAGTTCAAATCCCAGTACCACAAAAGGGAGAGAGAGAGAGAGAGTCAATTGAAGCAGTACATGGTGGCACATGCCAATAATTCCAGCGCTTAGGAGACTTAAGGAAGAGGATCTTGAGTTCAAAGTCAGCCTGTGCTACATAGCAAGACAGTGTTTCATATAACAAAATCCCTTCATATTATTAATGTATACTAATTCAAAAATAAATGAAATTACCAACAAAACAAAACAACAACAACAAAAACTCAATGGTGCCCAGCTTAAAACAGATAAAAGCAGAGTCAGTATGTTGGATACAGGTGTAGGAGACCCAGAGTCTTGCCAACCTGGCCAGGCTCCTCACCTCCATATAACCCACAGATGGATGCCAAGACAGTTCTATAGAATAAACTGCAGACCATTTAATCTTACAAATATCCAGCACTTTCCAACCTTTCCTGCTTTCTTTGCTGCCAGTCTCCATTCCAAATGGACTCAGCCACCCATGAAGGAATTCTCTCACCTACCCCACATGCTGCCTTCTTGGCCCCACCTTGGCGTGCAATGTCCCTCTGCCCCAATGGGCCTTCTCCCTCAGTCCTTGGGTACTTTGCCAGCACAGTGACAGGACTTCTTTGTTCTACACATTGTACAGAAATTGGTTGGAACAGGTTTCGAGGCAGAATTAACATCTGGATTTATATCCCGTAGACTCTCCAGAACTCTGGGTAGTATACTATGCTCTTTTCATCTTTGGAACTCTAGAACTGAGCCCAGTGCATGGCACTTACTAGAGGCCTAATAAATGTTAAAAAAATGGATATATTCTTTTCCCAGAGTGATCGCCTCCTTATTCAATTCCCTGTAATTACTTGTGCATAAATGTACATTTTACTGACCAGATTATAAACTCAGATATCTGTCTGCCAGGAAGAGAATGAGAATTAAGTAAAATATAGATAAGTGCTTGATACCCCGGTAGTTTATAACTGCATAACAGATCTAGCCAGGCAGTGGTGGCTCATGCCTGTAATCCAGCTACTCAGGAGGCAGCAATCAGGAGGATCACGATTTGAGGCCAGCATGGGCAAAACGAAAGCCAGACTCTATCTCAAAAATACCCAACACCAAAAAGGGCTGGTGGAGTGGCTCAAGTAGTAGAGTGCCTGCCTAGCAAGCATGAGGCCCTGAGTTCAAACCCCAGTACACAGAGAGAGAGAGAGAGAGAGAGAGAGAAAGAACTCTCTGTATTGTTTTCTGTGCGGGCAGGGCGGACAGAGTCTTGAGTTTCTTTAACAGCCTTTAGAGTTGAAACTTAAGGGCTGGCTAAGGTTCCTTTTGCAACTCTAGGACCCAAAACAAAGTCCAACAATATAGTGGGTGCTCAGTAAATACAGGTGGATTTGGAATTAAAAGAAGTGTTCAACATTTCAAATGTGACAGTTTTTTAAATCTCACAAGCCAGAAGCTTGAGATAAGAAGGCAGGTTTACCAAAAAACTCTACTCAGAAGCTTCTAGACATCATCAATAGCTATAGCAAAGTAGCAGGATATAAAATCAACATAGAAAAATCATTAGCATTTCTATACACTAACAATGAGCAAACGGAAAAAGAATGTATGAAAACAATTCCATTTACAATAGCCTCAAAAAAAATCAAATACCTAGGTGTAAACCTAACAAAAGATGTGAAAGACCTCTACAAGGAAAACTATACACTTCTGAAGAAAGAGATTGAGGAAGACTATAGAAAGTGGAGAGATCTCCCATGCTCATGGATTGGTAGAATCAACATAGTAAAAATGTCGATACTCCCCAAAGTAATCTACATGTTTAATGCAATTCCCATCAAAATTCCAATGACATTCATTAAAGAGATTGAAAAATCTACTGTGAAATTTATGTGGAAACACAAGAGGCCACGAATAGCCAAGGCAATACTCAGTCAAAAGAACAATGCAGGAGGTATCACAATACCTGACTTCAAACTATATTACAAAGCAATAACAATAAAAACAGCATGGTACTGGCACAAAAACAGACATGAAGACCAGTGGAACAGAATAGAGGATCCAGATATGAAGCCACACAACTATGAGCAACTTATCTTTGATAAAGGAGCTAAAAATATACGATGGAGAAATAGCAGCCTCTTCAACAAAAACTGCTGGGAAAACTGGTTAGCAGTCTGCAAAAAACTGAAACTAGATCCATGTATATCACCCTATACCAAGATTAACTCAAAATGGATCAAGGATCTTAATATCAGACCCCAAACTCTTAAGTTGATACAAGAAGAGTAGGAAATACTCTGGAGTTAGTAGGTATAGGTAAGAACTTTCTCAATGAAACCCCAGCAGCACAGCAACTAAGAGATAGCATAGATAAATGGGACCTCATAAAACTAAAAAGCTTCTGTTCATCAAAAGAAATGGTCTCTAAACTGAAGAGAACACCCACAGAGTGGGAGAAAATATTTGCCAATTATACATCAGACAAAGGACTGATAACCAGAATATACAGGGAACTTAAAAAACTAAATTCTCCCAAAACTAATGAACCAATAAAGAAATGGGCACGTGAACTAAACAGAACTTTCTCAAAAGAAGAAATTCAAATGGCCAGAAAACACATGAAAAAATGCTCACCATCTCTAGCAATAAAGGAAATGCAAATTAAAACCACGCTAAGGTTCCACCTCACCCCTGTTAGAATAGCCATCATCAGCAACACCACCAACAACAGGTGTTGGCGAGGATGCGGGGAAAAAGGAACCCTCTTACACTGTTGGTGGGAATGTAAACTAGTACAACCACTCTGGAAAAAAATTTGGAGGCTACTTAAAAAGCTGGACATCGATCTACCATTTGATCCAGCAATACCACTCTTGGGGATATACCCAAAAGACTGTTACTCCAGAGGCACCTGCACATCCATGTTTATTGCAGCACTATTCACAATAGCCAAGTTATGGAAACAGCCAAGATGCCCCACCACTGACGAATGGATTAAGAAAATGTGGTATCTATACACAATGGAATTTTATGCAGCCATGAAGAAGAACGAAATGTTATCATTCGCTGGTAAATGGATGGAATTGGAGAACATCATTCTGAGTGAGGTTAGCCTGGCTCAAAAGACCAAAAATCGTATGTTCTCCCTCATATGTGGACATTAGATCAAGGGCAAACACAACAAGGGGATTGGACTATGAGCACATGATAAAAGCGAGAGCACACAAGGGAGGGGTGAGGATAGGTAAGACACCTAAAAAACTAGCTAGCATTTGTTGCCCTTAACGCAGAGAAACTAAAGCAGATACCTTAAAGCAACTGAGGCCAATAGGAAAAGGGGACCAGGTACTAGAGAAAAGGTTAGATCAAAAAGAATTAACCTAGAAGGTAACACCCACGCACAGGAAATCAATGTGAGTCAATGCCCTGTATAGCTATCCTTATCTCAACCAGCAAAACCCCTTGTTCCTTCCTATTATTGCTTATACTCTCTCTACAACAAAATTAGAAATAAGGGCAAAATAGTTTCTGCTGGGTATTGAGGGGGGGAGCGGGAGGGGGTGGAGTGGGTGGTAAGGGAGGGGGTGGGGGCAGGGGGGAGAAATGAACCAAGCCTTGTATGCACATATGAATAATAAAAGAAAAATGAAAAAAAAAAAAAAGAAGGCAGGTTTAGGCTAATGGGGCCCAGAGCACAAGTTGACTCCAGGGCCTTTATCATTGCATTTATACCTCAGCAATCTCCAATGCTACTACTTCCTTCTATCCCTACCCACCTTCCTGCTTTTTTTTACATAGTAAGAAAATGTCTTTTCTGCCTCACTTAATGCCATTAGGTTCCTTCCTTTTTTTTTTTTTTTACCATGGTAAGAACTGAATGCAGGGTCTTGCACATGCTAGGCAAGGGTTCTACCACAGAGATACATCCCCAGCCCACTTCCTATCTCTGGAAGTTCTCCTGGAAGTCTTCCCCTCCAATGACTTCCACATTTAATTGGTCCTGAGATCCTGGCAACTGTTTCCCATGTACGAGTTCTTGAATCTGTGCCTTTCATCCAAACCCCAGTGTGTTGCCTTGATTCAAGTATTCGTTATTTCTTGCCTGGATTGTTCCAAATAGCGTCCTACCCAGTGTCCCCACCATAGTGTCATCCTCTTCAAGTTAGACTCCAGTCTAGTCTGGTAGAGTCCAACTAGATGGCTCTCATATAAACTAATCTCAAGCTCAAAAGTACTGTGCCTCTACTACCCAGTCCAGATATTATAACCAGCACCAGCGTCACCATGGCAGGGGACACTGCCCCTGAGCCATGGCCAGTCTTGGGAACCAAAAACATCTCCCATTGCTGTCACTCCTGTTTCCAGATGGGATTCTGTGCAGTGACTGCTGCTGCTGTCTGTGGCACAAGACCAAGTTTGGATGGGTGCTTCTCTGTGATCCACCCTAGGTCATGGCCTCCCTGTGTGTGAGGAGGACTGGGGAAGAGAATAACAGCCACCACAGACTGGGTGGCTTCAACAGTAGAAAGTTTTCTCATGGTCCAGAAACCAGAGTTCTTACTTCTCCAGGAAATCATCAAATGGCAGACGACACTGGTATAGCAGGAGGGCCAGGAGGCCCCAGGCCCAGCATGGGAGGCCTTGGCAGCTTCAGCAGCTGGCCACAGGCCTTGTGGAAGCAAGGCCAAAGACAAGTAGTGGATCCCTGTCACCAGGCTGGGCTGCCTGGTCATGGACATGAAGATCAGGTCCTTGGAGGACATCTATCTTTTCTCCCTGCCCATCAAGGAGTCAGAGATTATTGCCTTCTTCCTGGTGGCAGCCCTCAAGGATGAGGTCTTGAAGATCATGGCTGTGCAGAAGCAGACTTGCGCTGGCCAGTGCACCAGGTTCAAGGCATTTGTAGCCATTGAGGACTACAACAGACACGTTGGTTTGGGTGTTTTGTGCTGTAAGGAGGTAACTACCACCATTGGAGGGGCCATCATCTTGGTCAAGCTCTCCATTGTCTCTCTGTGGAGAGGTTACCTGGGGAATAAGATTGGTAAACCCACATCTCTCCCACACAAGGTGACAAGTTACTGTAGTTCTATGCTGGTGGCCCAGAGGCAGTGGCATCATCTCAGCTTCTCTTCCCAAAAAGCTGCTGCTAATGGCCAGTGTTGATGAGTGCTACACGTCACGTCAGCCAAGGGACGCACTGCCATGCTGAGCAACATCACCAAGGCTACCTTTGATGCTGTCTCCAAGACCTACAGTTCCCTGATCCCAGCCTCTGGAAAGTCTCCCTATCAGGTTTTTTTTTTTTGCAGAGGGGAGGGAGAGGGATTGGGGTTTGAACTCAGGGCTTCGTGCATGCAAAGCAGGCACTCTACTGTTTGAGCCACTCCTCCATTGCATTTTGCTCTGGTTATTTTGGAGATAGGGTTTTGCCCAGACTGGTTTTGAACCATGATCCTGCTGAACTTAGCCTCCCAAGTAGCCAGGATTATAGGTATGAGCCACCAGCACGTGACTCACTGACCATCTTGTGAAAACCCACACCAGAGTCTCCATGCAGAGGACCCAGGCTCCAGTTGTGAATTTCTGGGAAGAAAGGAAGGAAAGAAGGAAGGAAGAAAGAAAGAAGGAAGGAAGGACAGAGAAAGGAGGTTTATTACATGGCATGGGAAGACAGCACTTCAGTTCATCTTCAGCCATCTTTAAGGTACAGACATGAGCTTTTTTGTTTGTTTGTTTGCTTGTTTTTATTGTTTTATTACTCATATGTGCATACAAGGCTTGGGTCATTTCTCCCCCCTGCCCCCACCCCCTCCCTTACTACCCACCCTGCCCCCTCCCTCTCCCCCCAACCCCCTCCATACCAGGCAGAAACTATTTTGCCCTTATCTCTAATTTTGTTGTAGAGAGAGTATAAGCAATAATAGGAAGGAACAAGGGTTTTTGCTGGTTGAGATAAGGATAGCTATACAGGGCATTGACTCACATTGATTTCCTGTGCGTGTGTGTTACCTTCTAGGTTAATTCTTTTTGATCTCACCTTTTCTCTAGTTCCTGTTCCCCTTTTCCTATTGGCCTCAGTTGCTTTTAAGGTATCTGCTTTAGTTTCTCTGCGTTAAGGGCAACAAATGCTAGCTAATTTTTTAGGTGTCTTACCTATCCTCACCCTCCCTTGTGTGCTCTCGCTTTTATCACAGACATGAGCTTTGTAAACAGACAAAGAATCAGGGCAGGGGATGAAAGGGATGCAGAATATTAAACAGTCCCACTCACAGGTATATTCTGGTGGTCAAAGGTGGTGGCAGGTGGTCTGGCAGCTCATTGTCTCAGGATTGGTCAGGTGAGGACTGGTTGACTATTATCTCAGTCTTTGTCTGAGGGTTCCAGAGAGGCTGTCATTGCTGTCGTCACTTGAGGGCAACAATCTGGTTCCCATGAGATGAGTGCTCCTGCTCAAGGATACTGCCTCATCATTAGAGGTAAACATCCTCATTTCGGGGTGGTGGAGGGCCTGTTCTAAAAGGTTCTGCTATTCCTAAGAGGGAGTTTCAGACCCTTCCCATAAAGATGTTATTAATCAGTCCTGTCCTACTGGATTCCAAGAATACTGCAAAGTGAACAGCTTTGAGCAAAGCTAAAAATGGAGTCAGGGATGCTAAGCTTTTACCCTGCTTTTCGTGAATTCGTGGGCCCAAGTAAGGAGTCAATGCTTTTCAGCAAAAGTAGTTTAAGTACTTGTTACAGTTCTGCAGCCTAAAAGTTCAAGATCAAGGTGTTGGCAGGTTTGGTTTCTCCTGAGCTGCTTCCCTTGGTTGGCAGATGGCCACCTTCTTGCTGTTCTCTCTCTCTGTATGTGCATACCTGGTTGAGCTCTTCTTATAGACACCAGTCCTCTTGGATTAAGGCACCACCCTGTGATCTCATTTACCTTAATTCCCTCTTTCAAAACCTACCACTGGGCTGGGGAGGTTTAGGCCAGTAGTAGAGTGCTGAGTGCACGGAAGGCCCTGGATTTGATTCCTGCACTTAAAAAAAAAAAAAAGTCACATTGGAGCTAGGACTTGGGCACATGAGTTTTGACATAACACAGTGACCACAGAAGAGCAATGTTCATTGCTTCATGCCCTACTTTCTTACACGCAGCATTCGCCGAGCCTTCCTTGGTCTTTAGCAGGACAGCGGCTACTTACCCTGTAAATTCCACTTCCGGTCATCTTCTCCAGGAGACCCTGCACCTCCATTTAGCCCTATCTGCTCTCTCAGTGGACCCGGTGCATTATTGCTCCCTACATAACACTTACCACACACCTCCCTCCCCCATCCTGCCCTAGATAGAGCTTGGGACAGGCACTGGTGCCATTATCTCTGGTCCCACGTGTAGTACTGGGCCCGGTTCCTAGCAGATGCTCCGCAAAGGTAATGTGTGCCAGAGCGCTCACGGTTCCTCTGATCATTACCTCCTCAGCTAATGATGAATTCCTGGGTGTACTGTGTTGTTCAGTCTTCTGAGCCCCTGAACTCGCTGTTCCCCTCCTCGACATTCCCAGTGCTTCTCGGGGGAGGGGTGCACACGTGTAAACATATAATGTAAGGGATAATATAACAAATACCTTGCACTCACTTATGAAGTAGAACCTGGCCGGACTGTTGAATCCCACTGTGAATTCCCCCAACTGCCTCTCCTTACCAGCCCCTCAGAAATCACTGCAGGGTTTTCTATTTATTATTCTCTCTCTCTTTGCTGGGGATCACACCCAGAGCCTTACATATACTAGGCCAGCGCTTCTATCACCGAGCTACATCCGAGCTCTCTTTTTGCTTTATGTGTGTACTAAATGACATTGGCTTTATACATTTTACACTTTAAGTAACTTTAAATACTTCTCTCTCTCTGTTTTGAAGGGTCAGATTCATGTTTGTGAGACTCACCCTCCATGATCCAACAGCTCCACACCATTCACTTTCTCTGCTATTCAAGTATATTTCAGTATAAGTATGTAAGTATAAGGCAGTGAATATATATTATTTTGCAGTACTGGGGTTTGAACTCGGGGCCTACATCTTGAGCCACTCACCAGCTATTTTTTGTGATGGGTTTCTTTGAGATAGGGTCTTGTGAACTATTTGCCTGAGTTGGCTTTGAACCAACTCACATGATCCTCCTGATCTCTGCCTCCTGAGTAGCTGGGATGACAGGCATGAGCCAGTGGCGCCCAGCAGTACTTTATTTTTTGAATGGTTTTTGTTTGTTTTCAGAATTAATGCTTCTGTGAGGGTTCTGTCTGTGTCTCCTAGTACCCACTTGCAAGGGCATCTTCAGGGCATGTGCCCAGAAGCAGACTGTAGAGCTGCACGTGTCCAGAAATCTTCTACTTCCTCAGATGCAGGCAGCGTGTTGGCCACCTATAAATCAGTCTGCATGGTTTATGAACTCCCATGTTACCACAGACTCACCAGTACTTGGCATTGTCAGATGTTTTCATTCTTGCCAATCTGATGGCATAAAAAGCATAAGTTACAAACTCAATGAGCTTGCAATATATATTGTATGTATAAATTGTATGATGCACATTTCCTGGTTATGAATGAGGTCAAAACATTTCCACAGGCTTCTTGGTCATTTATGTTGCCTCTTTTGTGAAATAGCTTCCTGTCTTTTTATTAGAGGTATTTTTCTTTATTTGTGGAAATCTTTTTTTTTGGTAGTACTAGAACTTGAACTCAGAGCCTTGTGCTTGTTAAGCAGGCACCTCTACCACTTGAGCCCCTTCCCCAGCCCCAGAATATCTTTATATGTCTTAGATGTCAATCTTTTGTTTGGTTGGTTTTTGCAGTGCTGGGGTTTCACACATGTGTTATTGGGTTTCACCCATGCCAGCAAACACTCTACCACTGAGCTACATCTCAAGCCTTTATGGTACCTTTTGATAAACATAGTGTTTAATTTTAATATAGTAATATCTTCTTTTAAGGGGTAGGTTTGAGACAGAGTCTCTCTATGTAGCCCAGGCTGGTCTCAAACTTGTGATCTTCCTGCTTTGCCTCCTGAGTGCTGGAATTACAAGTGTGCACCACCACACCGGGCTTTATAGAATGAAATCTTTTTCTTTATAGTTTGTGTTTCTTTTGTCTGAAGGAGTTCTTTTATACCCTGAGTTTACAATGGTAATTCTTTTATATGTTTTTGTAAAAGTTTCTGCCATGTGAGTTTTTCATATCACATGGAATCAATTCTTATAAATGGTATCAGAAAGACATCTTTTTAAAAATCTAACATATGGATAACTAATTGTTCCAGCTGTATGCTTTAGAAAGTCCATCCTCATAGATTATTTTTAGTTTGTTTACGCAACTATTTCCCTTATTCACTCACATCCTTTCTAGAGTTGGGATTTTGTTTTTGTTTCAGAGTTTCCTTATGTTGTCCAGGCTGGTCTCAAACTCCTGGACTCAAATGATCCTCCTGCTTCAGCCTCCCAAGTGCTGCGATTATAGACATGTCACCACTCATGAAGTCCTTAAAAACAGGGACAGTCGTATTTGTGGATGTATACTCAGTGCCCAGTGTCGTTTTGTACACTGCAAACATTTGCTGCAGACGGTTGGATTTGCTTCTCCAGTTCCTAGTTCCACGCACCTCTTTAGAGAGGACCCAGAAACACTGTCTTGACCAGCACTTCTTCTATGGGTGAAGAAATGGAATCCATCAAGAGTAGCCTGTCACTCATGAGACCACCTGGGGATTTAGTGCCAGAGCCAGGGCTCGGTGTGCAGTTCCCTGTTTCTCCTAAAAGCCAGGCACTGCTGCCAGCCCCACTTACCATGGCCACACAGTGCCCGAGCACAGTGCTCTCTTAGCAAGGACAAAGACGGGGGGGCCTGTTTCTGTATAAATCGAAGACAAAAGGAGGGGAAAGGGCTAGGGATGTGTTCCAGTGGTAGAATGCTTTCCTAGTATGCTTGAAGCCCTGGGTTTGATATCCAGCATCCCAAAGATGGAAGAGAACAAGAATAGTCACAATAAAAGATGGGAAGAAGAGCAGGCACAGTCTGTTACACCCATGCTCCCAGCTACTCAGGAGGCAGAGATTGGGAGAATCATGGTTTGAGAATGGACAGGGAAACAGTCAGTGAGACCCTACCTCAACCAAGAAGCCAGGTAAGGTGGTTTGTGTCTGTAATATCAGCTATGCACAGAGCTGAAGGTAGGAAGATTACAGTCCAAGGTCAGTGTGGGCAAAACCACAGAACCTTATCCCAAAAATAAATAAAGCTAAAAGGACTGGTGGCATTAGAAAGATTGAGCTTTTCTTACCCCAGTTCTTGCATGGTACAGATGGAAAAGAATATGCCTTAGAACACAGTCCATGAGAATGTCACCTCCCTGAGAGCAAGGACTGCTGTGCTCACCAGTGTGTCCCAGTCATGAAGCATCGAGCCTGGCAAATAGTGGGGCTCAATTAATATTTCATGTTTAACAACTCCCACACCTGCCAGATCTGAGCTTTCCTCATTGTAAGAGGTGAAGGGCGAAGTCAAGCCCTCAGCCCTCCCTTTACCACACACAGCAGACACAGAAGGAAATGCTTGTTTCAAAAAAGACAAACAAACCTGGCTTGTGGTGCTACCCAGTTCTGAAAGCTCTGGGTAGTGAGAAGATAAACTGCTTCAAAGAGGAAAGAGGAAACAGGAAACACGTGTAAAAGCGAAAAATTGGGTAAACATTGATGAGACTGTGCCGGTAGAGGTTCTTGTTCATTCTTGGTAGGAAGATGGAACTGAAAGACAATCTCACAATATCTCACAATTTTAAGTATGTGATCTTTTGAATTGATCCTAAGAAAAGATGTGTACACAGGCATACTATAGTGGTATTTCTAGAGGAAAAAGGGATGGGCTACATTTTTACTAATAGTTAATTGATTACCTAGCTCACTGTGTATTGGGACGGGGGGCCTAGCTCTGTGGTAGAGCCCCCATGCTAAGGGTAGCCTGGACTGGGCTCCACCTACTTACCACCTCCCACTTAGCTGGGACCACAGGCACATATCACCACACCCGGCTTATTGGTTGAGATAGGGTCTTTCTATTGTTTTTTTGCCTGGGTTGGCCTCCAACTGCAATTCTCTCAATCACTACCTCCCAAGTAGCTGGGATTACATGTGTAAACAACCATGCCCAGCCTCAATTTTTAAAATATCAAATAATAACAGTTAAAATGAAATTTTTAGGGCTGGGGGCATGATTCACATGGTACAGCACCTGTCTTGCAAGCATGAGGCCCTGAGTTCAAACCCAAGTACCAACAACAACAAAAAGTATTTTACTCTTTTTTTAATGGGACTGGGATTTGAACTCAATGCTTTACACTTACAAAGCAGGCCATGTACCACTTGAGCCACACCTCTAGTCCATTTTGCTCTGGTTATTTTGGAGATGGGGGTCTCAAGAACTATTTGCTCAGACTGTCCTCCAACCATGATCCTCCTGATTTCAGCCTCCCAAGTAACTAGGATAACAGATGTGAGCTACAGGTGCCTGACCAAAAAGTTTTTTTAAAAAAATGAAAACTCATGAGTGGTGGGACATTAAAGAAAAAAGAAAAAAAAAGAAAACCTGTGAAGACAAAAAAGTTATACCAAGACCCTAGACTTGTTTTTTGTGTTTGTTTTTATTTCAGATAAAGAACAAATAAAGTACACTGTGATACTGTTGTCTGGAGTTCGAGTCCCTGTGCCCTGTTAACAAGCCACCAAGCACATCAGCTGCAGCCTCACTCCGCTGGCTTCATGACCTTGGAGGCACTAGCAATGAGCCCGCGGTGCTTCACAAGCACATGTGGATTCTTTTATTTTCCTTCCTCTTTTCATTGCCGCGGATGGAATTCAGGGCCCCACACATGCTGGGCAAGTGCTGTGCCACTGAGCGACACCCCAGCCGCATACCTTCTTTTCCTTACTTTGTTTTTCGGGGCAAGAGGAGGATGTGCTATGGATTGAACCCAGGGCTTTGCACTTGCTAAACACACATTCTACCAGTGCACACCCTCAGCCCCCTGCTTTATATTGTTTTAAAAGAAATTTGGCATTTCCAGATATGGGTTGAGGTTTCTTCAAACACTAGGAAGGGGCTTTAGGTTTGTTGCTATTGTTGATGATTTTAAAGCTCTGAGCGCTTGTGAGGCTTAGACAGTGACACACAAGTCCCTTCCACTGCTATAGGCGCCCGCAGCGCAAGCCATAGCTGCCAAGGTCACCTGCCACCATCAACATGACGCTTATGCTTTGCTTCCCCTTCTGTCTTCTTCCTCTAACTGCCTCTAGCTTCTTGGGGACAGTGGAGGTGATTGGGGAGAGAAGGCAATAGAAATAAGTTTGTCATCTTCATCCTCTTCTTCCTTCATGTGATAAAATTGGTACTGATAGATAAAGCCAAGCTGTTGACTTTCTGGGCTGAAATTAAAAACATTTCTTTAATTTTTTAAATCAACAATAGGAAAAGAGCAAAAAAGGTAAGAAGTTACTTATCCCCAAACTGTCTGCCACATGTGGTTTGGGAATGCCCCATTGCTGTGTCTCTCCTAATGACAAGGTGGGTTGTTGTTGTTATTTCGAATAAGTGTTTAAAGTCTTTTTGAACACACTGTCTAGATTACAATTATAACTTCAAGAAAAGGTTTTTTAAAAAGATGTTTTGCCCTGTGTCAGTGGCTCACGTCTATAATCCCAGCTACTTGGGAAGTAGAGATCTGAAGAATAGAGGTTAAGGCCAGCCCATGCAAACAGTTCAAGAGACCCTAACTCAACCAACAAGCTGGGTCTGATGATGCTCACCTGTCATCTCAGTTATGTGGGAAGCATATATTGGAGGAATGTGGTCCAGGCAGGTCTGGTCAGAAGCAAGAGAACCTACTTGAAAAATAGCTAAAGCGAAAAGGGCTGGAGGTGTGGTCAGATTCTTAATTTTCCTGCCTAGCAAGTATGAAGCCCTGATTTGAAACCCCCATATCACCAAAGGGAGAGAGAAAAAAAGACAGAGAGAGAGAGAGAGAGAGAGAGAGAGAGATTTTCTTTCATCAGAGAAAAAAATTCATTTTTAAAAAAATTCTAATGTTATTCGTAATAGTCTGCACCAAAACAAATGCTTGCCAAAATGCCATAAGTCCAGAAGTGCACATTAGAAACAGCAAATGTATGTACTCTAGAATGCAAGGGGAAGGACGATGTTTATAGTTAGTAAAAATAGTCCAAACAAGAAACAAAGTGCTAGAGAAATGTCAGTGCTCATAAGTGCCAGGAGTCCTCCCCACATGGCCTCCATGTACCCTGCTATCTGGGTACTGTGCTTTCCACACAACTGATCACAACCAGGCAAATTCAAAGAGCAGAAATTGCCCAGCTCCCTGGGTCCCAGCTGCCACTCACTCTGACTCCTGGCTCTTTGACCTCTCTCAGAGAGCTGGAAGATTTATTAGAGCAAAGCCAATAGGTGGCTCGTACCAGTGACTTGCTGCCACTGACAAATGAGGGTGTGGCACTGTTGACATTGGCCAAATTGCATATAATTAGCCAGAGTCACTCCTTCCCTCCACCCTGGACTCAGCTGACTGCTAGGCAACCACCTGGAAAAGAATATCAGCAGAGATGACCACTGGGCAGGTGGAGACATTCAGTCTTCTGATGGCCTGGAACCTCTCACTTTCCTCCTCAGCTGATTCCATGATTGGCAGCTGAAAGAGGGGCGAAGATCAGCATGGCCACTGTCTCTGCTCTGTGGGCAGCTTGCCGTGACTCTCAGAGGTAGCAGAGGTGGGTGGCACTATGGAGATAAGCAATTCACACCTCCCCTCCTGCCTCCCACTCCCTAACTTGGAAACACAAGGTACTTTGGGATCTGGAGTTGGCCTCTTGCAGATGCTGTTCCACGGCTTATATGCCAATGCTTCCCTATGGCTGAACCTTGTAGAGTGGTTGGGCTTTGCCTTTAAATCACTGGCCACAAGACATTTGGCCACATACCCAAACAGGGTGGATTTTCTACAGCTGAAGTTATAACTTTACAGAGCTCTAAGAACATCAACCATCCTAACGGAGACTAACCCAGTGACGCAGCCAGCTTACAGGACAAAAAACAGAGCAGGATCCTTCAAGCAATGCTTGTCAAACTTGTGAACCCAGATCCTCTGGCCAGAAATCTATGTCCTGGTTACTGACTAGTGTGAGTGTGATTTAGACATGTGTGAGGATAACAGATACATACATGTAATTGAAACTTCTCCTTTCCAAATGCCACACTCTGTTTTCTTTCTATTATTGTTTTTGCAAAGCTGTTTTTGACCCACTAAATTGGTCTATGGCCTACTAATGAGTCACAACGTACAGTTTGAAAAGCACCATTCACATAAGCAAAAGCTCTTTGTATTCTTTCCTACTGGATCATCTTCTTTCAAGTATGTTGTAAATTTTCTGAAAACAAGTATCATCTCTTCACTCTTAATTCAAAAAATACTTTCATATTCCTTGAAAAGCCGTTTTATAGAAAACAATCATTTTCCCTCCTTGTCATTCTCCATACTGCAGCCATAGCAAGCCTTTAAAACCTAAGTCCTAGCACTTGGGAGGCTAAAGCAGGAGGATCATAAATTCGAGGCCAGTCTGGGCTACATAGTGAGACCCTGTCTTAAAACAAAACAAACAAAACCTCTTAAGTCCTATTATGGCAACCCTTGACATAAACCTCTTCAGTATCCCCTCTTGCCAGTAATCATGTTGACAGCATGCTTGCAGACAGCCCCCCCCACCCCCGCCTCTGTCTGTTTTACCCATTTATTTATGACCCCAGAAATAGGGTCATTGTCATACCCATCTACAGAGATGATGAGTAACCTGCCCAAAGGACACAGAAAGTAGGAAGCAGGGCCAGGGTTGAAGCCAGCAGAAGCCTAGCTCTGCACCAGTGGCCATGAAGCCACACTTCCCCTCTGCAGTCAACGGCAGGTCAGCTGCTTAAAATAGTTTCTGAGCCTCATCATGCTACCCCTGTGTGCTCCAGCATTCTGGCTATTTCCATGACCTCACATGTGCCAGTCACACTGTCTACAATGTGTTACAGCCTGGCCTGTATGTGGCTAAACCCCCCTTGGGTTTCAGGTTAGATCTTCCATGTTTCTTCACATCACCTGAGCTGTCCTCTCAGCTCCCACAACAGTCTTTCTCTCTCTCCTATCCCCCTCTCTTTCATCCATTCAATTCACTTTATAAATTATTTACTGAGCACTTACTGAGCTCATATTTTCTAAAGGGGGGAGGTAGATAATGAGTGATTAAATTATTTGTCAGGTGGTAACTGTTAATGAGAAACATGAAGCAAGGTAAGGTGGGTGGGATATGCCACAGTACAAGGACAGGTGCCTATTTCTAAATTTGGTGGCTGGGGACAGACTTATAGAGGAAGTGACATTCCAGCAGAGATCAAAGGAAAGGAGTGGATTTCTAGGGGAGACCCAGTGCAGAAGAAGGGAGGGACCAGCATGCAGAGCCTGAATGAAGTGTGCTGGAAGTGTTGAGAACAGTCAGGCAGAGGGAGCAAAGAGGGAATCAGAACAAAATAAGGTCAGTGAGGGACAGAGGCCAGATCTCTTAAGACTTTGCAGATCACTTTTTTTTACCCCATGTGAGCTGGAGAGTCACTGGAGGCAGGTGGGTAGAAGTGTTTGTTTTGGCGGCACTGGGGTTTGAAATCAGGGCTTCATTCTTACTGGGCAGGTGCTTTACCACTTGAGCCACTCCACCAGCCATTTTCTTGTTGGGTTTTTTTGAGATAGGGTCCCATTAACTGTTTCCCTGGGCTGGCTTTGAACTGAGATCCTCCTGATCTCTGCCTCCTGAGTAGCTAGGATTACAAACCTGAGCCACTGGCACCCAGCTGATGTACTAGTTTTCTACTCCTGCTGTTACCAGTGTGCTGTACCAGAAATTAAGTGGATTAAAACAACATAAATTTATTCTCTTACAGTTTTAGAGTATCTTGCGGGATAAAATCAATATGTGGATAGGGCTGCATTTCTTCTGGAGACTCTAGGGGAGAATCTGTTTCTTTGCTTTTTCAGCTTCTAGAAGTTCCCTCCCCTTATCTTCAAAGGCAGCCACAATGCATCTCTGTGGTCATTCTTCTGCAGTCAATCTCCCCCTGACTACAGCCAGGAACGGTCATCCACAGAAGGATTCTGTGGACACACTTGAATAACCCAGAAGTCTCCCCATCTCAAAATTCTTAGTCACAATCTGCAAAGTCCTTTGGCTATGTAAAGTAATCTATCCCGGGGCTGGGGATGTGGCTCAGTGGTAGAATCCTTGCCTAGCATGCACAAGGCCCTGGGTTTGATCCCCAGCACTGCCATTACTACTAATTATTATATTATATATTCAGAGATTCCAGAGATTGGGTCATGGACACCTTTTGGGAGACAGTGGTATTATTCTGTCTGAAACAAGAATAACGATCTGGGTTGGTGGAGGGGCTCAAGTAGTAGAGAGCCTGCCTAGAAAGCACAACGCCAAGTTCAAATCCCAGAACTGCCAAAAAAAAAAAAAAGTAATGTTCCAACTTAAGTGTTTGTTTTGAGATAGGGTCACACTATGTAGCTCAGTCTGACCTCGAACTTGAGATCCTTCTGCCTCCACTTCCCTAGTTCTTAAAGGCACGCATTCTTACACCTGGCTGATCTGTGGGGAATGGCAGGGAACAAGAGTGGATGCAGGGAGAACAGTTAGGATCTATAAAAACCCAGGTGGGGGTTGATCAAGACCTAGACCAGGTACCAGGAGTAGAGGTAGCGAGATATAGTCGAATTCTGGAGTTTTGGGTTTTTTTTTTTTTTTTTTTGCAGTGCTGGAGTTTGAACTCAGGGCCTACACCTTGAGTCACTCCACCAGCCCTTTTTTGTGATAGGTCTTTTCAAGATAGGGTCTCATGAACTGTTTGCCAGGGCTTCAAATTGTGATCCTCCTGAGTAGCTTGGATTACAGGCGTAAGCCATGGGTGCCTGGCAAATTCTGGAGTTTTTGTGACAGTGAGCTCATGTGATTTTCGGATGGGTTGGATGTGGGTATGAGAGAGGAGTCAAGCATTCTCCTCCACCCCACCCCTTAGAGTTCTGGAAACACGCCGTTTATTGAACACTGCTATTAGATGAACATTCCTGGGGAGAGGGTCCCAAGTCTGGCTTCTTCATTGTTGTATCTGCTCACCATATATCATGAGTGCATGCTATTCATGTCTATTATGTATTATTTGTTTCTTGTTTTTCTTATCCCATTATCTTTTAGCCATAGTTACATGTCAGGCATTTTATATAATCTCATTTCGTCATTAGAACAGTCCTATGAAGTAGTTACTATTATTACCCCCACTTACAAAATGAGGAAACTAAAGCCCAGAGAGCTTAAATGACTTATAATTGAAGATCCAGGACTTAAAGTCTTTATCACATAAATGGACCTATTCAAATTGAGTAAAGATTTGGATTTAGCTAAATATCTGACCACATATTGAATGGGAAAAGGACACAGATTTATAAATATTTCAAAGTCTTAACCAAGATAAAACATGCTGGGAAACAAGTTAGAGTCACCAAATTTAAGAATTTTCAAACTCTACAGTCTATCTTAGCTGTGGTTGGGTTGCTGTAATGGCTGAAGCAGAAGGTAATTTCAGAAAAGTTTTGTAACCACCCTAGAAGTAAAGCAGAGAAAAACAGATGACCTCAGGCAAACCATGGTGGTACAGTGAAAAATGCCCAGACTTGAGAGTGAAGAGGGAGGGTTTTGCCCTCACTTTAGAAACAACCACTTATTAACCAATACATTTGAGGTATTGATTTCTTTTGCAGACCAGCTCAACTATAAAACGAAGATACTATCTGCCTTGTCTGCCTTGTAGAGACTCCTGGGAGAAGTTAAAAATTTATTAATTCTATAGGAGGCTTGTAATGTGTCTGGAACCACCCTAGACACCTGTTGCCTCGTGAGCAAGATAGACAAAACCCCACCTGCATGGAGTTTGCATTCTAGCAGAACAGTGGATAATTTCAAGAATGATAAATGCGTGCTCACTTAAGCAGCACATACACTAAAATTGGAATGACACAGAGACTAGCATGGTCTTGTGCAAGAATGACACACAAATTTGTGAAGCATTCCATATTTTTAAAAAAGTGATAAATGCCACAAAGAAAAATCAGGATTATAGAGTGATCAAAGAGAATGTAACACTGAATAAAATGAGAGTGTAAACAAGACTGCAATCTGGGGAAAGGGCAGTGCAGGCAGAGGGGACAGGATGTTTTACTTTCTTGAGGTGGGAATGGACTTGGGATATCAGAGGAGAAGCAAGGAGTGAGCAAGCGGGGAGAGTGGCAGATGATGGATAATGGATGGTAGATGAACTGGATGGGGTCAGAGCGTGCAGAGCTTTGCACGATCTGCAGGCCATGGCAGAGAACTTCGATTTTATTGTGCACATGGTAAGAATACACTGGAAACAAAAACATGCAAAGAACAACATGAGCAGTAAGAGAAGGATGTGTAACAGACTTCAGCAGCAACAATGGTACAGCTGCACCAATAGCAGTTTTCTGAAAACTACTTGGGTTGCAATCTTGGATGCACTACTTACTGTGTGTGGCCTTGTCAGGGCATTTTCTCAGGGCCTCAGTTTCCTCATTTTTAAGAAGTAGTAATAATAGAATCTACCATGTTAGGGTTGTTTTGAAACTTAAATGAACTATTACATATATAATCCTTAGAATAATTTTTAGAACAACAGTGCTCAGTGTTAGCCGTTTCAACTATTAGTAACTGAGATGTTTAACAATTGAGTCTACTTCAGAATCTGCAATTTATTTTTAAATGGAAAATTTACATATGAATGTAAAGAAAAAACACTGTTCTTATTTTTGGTGCTGGAATTGAATCCAGGGCTTCATGCATGCTGAGCACACTCTACCAACAAGCTACACCCCCAGCCCCAAGAAAAACACATTGCCTTTCATTTTATTTTTGTACTTGATTGTGCCCAAAAGGCTGAGAAACTATTTATTTATTTATTTATAGTCAGGGCATAACTATGTAGCCCAGGTGGGCCTTGAATTCATGATCCTCCTGCCTAAATCCCCCAAGTGCTGGGATTATAGGTATGCATCACCACACCCAGAAAAACACTGCTTTTTAAACAAAAAGGCTAAACGTATATATTTAAAATAAAAAGTGTTATAAAATTCAGACTTTAATAAATGAAGCAAGCCTCCCCCAGACTTCTAAATGACATTAAAGCCTCACAGATTTATCTGCCCCTTGTTCCCTCCTTTAGGGGCCAGCTCTCCCCTTTCCTCTTGGCTGGTGGAGAGCTGGTGAAGAGTGAAGGTGAGATCCAGTGCCTACTGAGGCTCTGTGGAAATGACCTATGTGTGTATCAACCTGTCACTGGCATTGTTAATTTTCAGGAAAAGCACTTCAGCCACAGTAAGATCTATTGCATGCAGTAATATGGCACTACTTCTGCCATCAGTGTGAAACAACAAAGGCATCGTGTTTTCAATGGCGTAACATGATACCATATGTACACACTGACCCTACATCATCTTTGTGTGAGTTCTCCTTACTTTCACAATACTTAGCAAAGCCTTATTGCTGCTATTTGAATGTAAGAAGGAAATTAATGTGTAATTGAAGCAAACCAGATTAAGAACAAAGCTTTTCTGAAACACCCCGTCATCTACCTTTCTTAATTTGTTCTCTGGGAATTGAATAGCAGCCAAAAAAAAATTAAAAAAAAACTCTTCAAAATCAGATTAAGATGCATGTGAGTAACAAAATACTGCTAAACAAGCCTTCCTGCATCAATAAATAACTTGAAAAGAAAGGGGCAGATGAAAAATCCCTGTGCATTTCTGAAAACTTGGTGGAGATGTTTATCATTTGCTTATGCAAGAAACTGTCCTAAAATTTTATGCAGCCATGAAGAAGAACGAAATGTTATCATTCGCTGGTAAATGGATGGAATTGGAGAACATCATTCTGAGTGAGGTTAGCCTGGCCCAAAAGACCAAAAATCGTATGTTCTCCCTCATATGTGGACATTAGATCAAGGGCAAACACAACAAGGGGATTGGACTTTGAGCACATTATAAAAGCGAGAGCACACAAGGGAGGGGTGAGGATAGGTAAGACACCTAAAAAATTAGCTAGCATTTGTTGCCCTTAACGCAGAGAAACTAAAGCAGATACCTTAAAGCAACTGAGGCCAATAGGAGAAGGGGACCAGGAACTAGAGAAAAGGTTAGATCAAAAAGAATTAATCTAGAAGGTAACACCCACGCACAGGAAATCAATGTGAGTCAATGCCCTGTATAGCTATCCTTACCTCAACTAGCAAAAACCCTTGTTCCTTCCTATTATTGCTTATGCTCTCTCTACAACAAAATTAGAAATAAGGGCAAAATAGTTTCTGCTGGTTATTGAGGGGGTGGGGGAAGAGGGAGGGGGCGGAGTGGGTGGTAAGGGAGGGGGTGGGGGCAGGGGGGAGAAATGACCCAAGACTTGTATGCACATATGAATAATAAAAGAAGAAGAAAAAAAAAAGAAACTATCCTGATAAAGTCCTGGTGTAAAGCAGAGCCTATTTATCACCATTTGAAAAAACATGTGAACATGTTTGTGTTTATTTTCAACCTAAATTCAGGCACCCAGTGTCTTCAAGAAACTATTTTGGGTAATGGTACAGTGTTCTGACACATTTTCCCAGAGTAAAATTGACACATCTGCTGAAATTAACATTTTTATCTCCATGAATCCACATGAGAAATGAAAATGATACAATATTGTATTTTCTTGCTAACCAACATTTATAAGCACACAGTTGTTCAAGTCCAACTTACTCCTGTCCAATGAATGAGGGGCCATGTGTCACTAATTTCTCTCACCTTTGAATTGATAGGCTTTGCAGCAGGTGGATAAACTCAGCTCAAATTAAACTGAACAGATATTTCTTGTGGTATCCCAAATCCCATCTGTTGGGATCTGAGACAGCCTTGCATACCCTGGCAATCCAGCAATTTTGTTTGGTGCCCAGATCTGCAGACAAGAGAAAGGAAGAGCAATGTAGCTGGAATAAATTCTTATATCTAATCAAGAAACAGGTCCATGGCACTGGTATCTATGTAGACTTTCTTCTTGGTCCCTCCACCCACATCTGGCTGTAGATCAACAATAAGACTACATCATTACAGATTGAAACCACATATTAATGGTTCACTAGTTAATATACCTCAAAATTCAAAAATAAACATTCATTGTGCACCTTTCTATGTGTTAAAAGTATGAGAAAGATGTGAGTAGCCAAGGGAAGAGATGACAGGAACACAAAAAACACAGAACAGAATATGACACAGGATGTCATATTCATAATGTAATAGGAATTCAAAGGAAACAAAAATCATATGTGAAAAAGTTTAATGTAGGAGATGCAATTTGACCTAAAAGAAAAACCAGAATGTTAAAGGGTTAATATTCAGAGGAAGTGAAAAAGCAAAAGCTAGGTTAGAGAAAAAAAGAACAGCAATTGAGTTTTACCCAAACCCAAGGGACATACAGAGGGTAGAAAGAAATATGGCTAGAAAGGAGGAGGCGGGCCAGAGCATAAAGGACCTAAGGGCAAATTGAGTTTTGATTTTTATCTTATAGGTTCTGGAAGCCCAAGGGGCTTTTAACTCTGGGAATATTTTAATGTATGATTACATTTGCTCTAAAAGGATAATTAGCATCCAGGAACTGGATGAGTATAAACTGGCAAGAGTGACAGAAGAGGTACTGAAGGAATGAGACTAATTGGAGGGGTGGGAAATACAGGATCAGAGTGAGAGCAGAAACAGAGAAGCTACAAAAGGACAGATTCAAGAGAAATTTTGAAGGAAGCATTGAGAGTTTAGGACATCAAAGATGACTTGATGCATGGCAGGGTGACAGGAAGCAAACACTCCACAATTATGGCATGGTTTGGTAGGGAAAGTTTGAGTTTAAACAAAAGAATGTAAACTTGAGACCTGTTTTTTTTCAGCTATCCTTTTGAAAAATTTTGCTTCTACTGCTGAGTTCCAAAATTAGCTCCGAGCTGTCTAGCTCTGTGCTCAAGTGTTTTGTTATGGAGTGTTGGAACATCCCCTTTCTATGAGCCTTGCCACCTTCCTGTCCAAAATTTCATTTAACAAAGAAAATTGGGGGTGGTAATTTTAAATGTTTTCTAAATAGACTTTTTTGACATCAGTACATATTTTAACTTGTAACTAAAATTAGGATGCAGTAACTTTTGTTTATAAGATGTGTAAACAAAGAGCCATAAAACTTGGGGCTCTAACATAATATATACCAAAAGCCTCTGACTCTGAAAAAGATTTCGTACTTCTTGTGCCATCTGTTTGAAGACTAATTAAAGGTTTAAAAATAGATGATCTTTTGAAAGCAAATAACACAAAAATAATGGAAAATATTAATAGAGATCTCATAGACCCACATGATAGAAAACAACGATGTGTGTGAGGCACTGGATTAAGGAAAAGAACAGGCTAAGAAGATGCTCCATGAGATACTTAATAAACACTATGCACAGTATAATGTGCAGAGGGAAGGAGATAGATTTCAAAGAACAGGACAGCAGGATTATTGATGAGGTACTTTCACGTCTATTTTTCAAACCATTATTACTTTTTAAAATTTCTTATAACTAAACCAAGAGGCCATTTTCCTATTTCCTAAGTCTATACTAATTATGAAATGTAATTGTAAATGCACAAATCCCTGTCCTTTGTCTATATCCACTTTGCTTTTTTACCTAAACTCTTTGAACTGTCTACACATTCGGCATCCACTTCTGCTCTTTACACTCCTTCTGTCCCACTGCAGTGTGGCTTCTACCCTTGTGAGGCCAATGAAATCATTCTTACTAAGGTACGGGAGATCTAGGTGACACTAAATGTAATGAAGACTCTGTCATGTTAGCACCCTTATGTTAGAGATTAATTCCTGATACACTTAGAAATATCTGAAATATGTTCCAAACTTATAGCCATCAGGTTTTAAACACATCCTCTGACAATAGGTAAATTTAGCAAATAGATCTTTTCATTATTTAAAATAATTGAAAAGTCAACACATTTTTACTCGCCTCTTTTACATAATTAATCTAGAAAATAATCTAAAAGGTTGAGGTAGCTAGCTATGGTGGTGCACATCTATAATCCTAGCACTTGGTAGGCTGATGCAGGAGGATCCCAAATTTAAGACCAGCCTGGACTATATAGCCAGTTCTAGGCCAGCCAGGGCTACATTGTGAAGACCCTGTCTCAAATAACAAACTAAAAAGAATAAGGTAAAGTATGACTTTCATTTTAGTTATTTTTTAAATTAACAAAATTATGTTTATGACATACATGGTTTTATATATATATATATATATACATTGTAGAATAGTTAAATCCACTGATTTATACAGCCATTACCTCCCATTTTTTGTGGTGAGAACATTTTACTAAAATCTCTTAGTAATTTTCAAGTATATGAAACACTGTTATTAACTAGTCACCATAATAGATCTCCTGAACTTACCCCTTCTATCAAACTAAAATTTGTATCCAAGATAGATGAGGTGGCATGAACCTATAGTTCACTCAAGAGACTGAGATAGGAGGGGAATACTTCAAAAAAAAAAAAAAAAGGAGGAAGGAAGGGAGGAAAGGGAAAGAAAAGGTCATATTTTACCTCACTTTTTTGTATGTTATTTGAGGCAGGGTCTCATGACCTAGCCATGGTTGGCCTTGAACTTGCTGTGTTGCACAGCCTGGTTTCAAATTTGGGATCCTCCTGTCTCAGCCTACCAAGTGCTGAGATTACAGGTGTGCACCACTGTAGCCTGAGCAACACAGACACTATCTCAAAAAAAAAAAAAAAAAAAAAAAGGAAGAGGTGAGGGAGTGGGAGGAGGGGAGAGAGGAAGGAGTTCGTATTCTTTGGTAAACATCACCTCCTCCCCTCCTCAGGCAGTCCCTGGTAACCACTTTAGTTTCTGCTTCTGAGTATGACTTTTTCATGTCAAAAGTAAGTGAGATCATGCAGAATTTGTTTCTCTGTGTCTATCTTATTTCACTTATGTCCTCCAGGTTGACTCTTGTCACAGTTGACAGGGTTTCCTTCTTTTTCACAGTGCTGGGGATAGAACTTGGGACCCTACACATACTAAGCAAGTGCTCTACCACTGAGCTACAACTCTAATCCCAGGATTTTCTTCTTTTCAAAGGTGGAATAGTATTCCACTGTGTATACAAAACACCTTTTCTTTCTCCATTCATGTTGACTCCACGTGTTGTCTATTGTGAATAATGCTGCAATGAACACTGGAGGGCAGGCATTTCTTCAAAATACTGATTCATTTCCTGTGCTATCTGTTGGAAATGGAATTGGATCATATGGCAGTTCTACTTTTAGCTTGTTGAGGATCCTTAGTACTGTTTTCCATAATGGCTGTGCTAATTGACATTCCCACCAACAGCTTTTAAGTGTTCCCTTTTCTTCAGTTCTCACCAACACTTGTATCTCTTTAATTCTTCAGAAGAATCCCATTAACACGTGTAATACTACCTTCTAGAATTTGGACAGAAGAAAAAGCTAAGTGTTTGAAGTAACTGTTTTCAAACTTTATTCAAGAGGAAAAATAGACAAACCACAGACTAGGAGAATATATTTGCAAAAGATTAATATGATAAAGGACAGTTATTAAAAATATACAAAGAATTCTTAAAACTCAACAATAATAATCTGATTTTTAAAACTTGCCAAAGACTTGAAAAGACATCCCACCAATGATACTATATGGATGGCAAATAGATATAAAAGATGCTCAAAAAAAGAAAATTTTTAAACAAAATGCCCCACATCATATCTCATTAAGGAAATGCAAATTAAACAAGAGCTACTATTACATATCTCCTATTACTGCATGATTCCAAATATGGCATTCTGGAAAAGGCAAAATTAGGAAACCAGCAAAAAGATTAGTAGTTGCGTCAGTTAGGAGGAAGGGAAGGATGAATGAGTGGCACACAGAAGATTTGTAAGGCAAACTATTCTGTATGATTTTACAGTGGTAGATACCTGTCATGATATATTCATCCAAACACCAGGAGTAAGCCCTAATTGTAAACTCTGCACTGTGGTGCAAGATGTTGGCACTGGGTAGAAGCTGTGTGTCAGGGCAACAGGCACATGAGAATTCTCTATATTTTCTGCTCAATTTTTGCTGTGAGCCTAAAACTGCTCTTTGACTCATATTCTAGCTGAATCACAGAACTTTTTTCTCTCCAAAGTACTAAAGACTTTTCCTAAGACAGGTAGGACTGAGCACAGTTCAAAGGGTATTAGATTTCATTAACAACCCATTCACCCTGGTCTGATACTTGGCAATTTCTAATAGTCAGAAACAAAGTCAGGAAAGTAGAAATTAAAACAAGCCTCTTGGCACCAAGAAAAGCATGCAAAAACCAGTAACTACCCTCTGCTATTTTACTTCTGAAAAATCCCTTCAATGGCTCTTGAGAGCAATATTCATAAGAACAAACAGAATTAAACATTTAGAAAAACTTGTCTGGGGTCCTTGGTTTGTTTGTAGATACTGGAAAATACAACATTTCCTAACAAGTTTTACTCCCAAAATGCTTAAAAGGGAGTTTTGACCTAGGTCTCAGTTGTTTTGAGAAATCTTACTTGGGATCCTGATGTGATGGTTCAAGGCCAGCCCAGGTAAATAGTTCAGAAGACTATCTCGAAAATAACCAGAGCAAAATGGACTGAAGGTGTGTGCCTCAAGTGGTAGACCACCTACTTTGCGAGCTTGAAGTCCCGAATTAAAATCCCAGTCCCCCCACTCTGACCACCCCCTCTCGCAAAAAAAAAAAGCTTACTTGGGTAGAATTACCCTAAGAAGGTTTTTTTTGGTTTGGTTTTGTTTGTACCAAAACCCAGGAAAGCGTCATAAGGAGTTTTGTTTTGTAATTTTTCGAGACAGGATCTTGCTATATAGCCCAGGCTAGTCTCTCTGACCAAGCAAAACCAACAAGCCAAGACAGGGTCACAGTGGTTCAATTCGAGAGATTTACCAAGAAAATGAGGACCCAAAGGAACTGGATTCTAATGTTTCCTCCACTAATAACCAATTTGGTAACTTTGTCTGAGTTGTCTTCTGTAAGAAGCCAAGAAATTAGACTAGTTGATTTCCAAAATCCTTCCTGGTTCTAATATTCAAACATTAAGTTTCTGAGGCAAAGATAATAGGAAGGAAAAGATGAATTGCATTTTGAACAAGTATTATCCTTTCATTTATTCAAAATATATTTATTGAGACTTCTACTTAACTAGCTTATACAAAGCTCTGAGAATACCGTAGTAAGTAAAAGAGCCCTCGTTTTCTTGGAACTTCCTATTTAGTGAGGAGGTTAGGCAACCAAGCAAAGCAACTAGGTGAGCAAACAAGGATAGCAGGATAGTAGGAAAGATACCTTGTTTAGATAGGGTGGGTAGGAATACCACTCCTGGGAAGTTACATTTGAACCTAAAGAGAAAAGTCTTATGAGGGTTAGCCAAGTGGCTCAAGTGACAGAGCGCCTGCCTAGCAAGCAAGAGGCCCTGAGTTCAAACCTCAGTACCGCCAAGAAAAAAAAGTAACCACAGTAAAAACTGACTGGAGGTGTGACTCAAGCAGTAGAGTACTTCCATTCAAGTGTGAAGCTCTGAGTTCAAACTCCAATCCCATCAATAAATAAATAAATAAATAAATAAAGTTGATTGTAGTGAAAAGCATTTGAGGTAGATGGACTTGCTAGGCCCCAAAAGGGGGAAATTTTATGTTTCTGGAGAAACAGACAAATTTTTTTTTTTTTTTTTTGCGGTACTGGGGTCTGAACTCAGGTCCTACACCTTGAGCTACTCTACCAGCTTTTTTATTGTAATGTTTTCTCTTGAGATAGGGTCTCATGAACTATTCTGGCCTCGAACTGTGAGCCTCCTGATCTCTGGCTCCTGAGCTAGTATTACAGGGGTGAGCCACTGGCACCCAGCAAAAATTATGACTTGTAAGTAAACAGCAGAGTGGCACAGGACTTAAAGAGATTGTTGGGAGCAGTAAACGTAGTTTTAGTAAGAAATCTGGACTCCTTCTGAAGGGCTTTAAAAGAAGGTCAGCTAGCTACACTTGCTGCTGTGTAGAAAATGGATTGGAGAGGAATAGAATCAAAGTAGGGAAATCACTTAGAAGGCTGTCATGGCAAGTATGATGGTGACCCAAGATATCTATGGTAGAGATTGGAGAAGGGTCTCAGATTTAGATACATGATGGGAATAGCCAGGAAGGCTTGCTAATGGACTGGACTTGCATATTTGAGAGAAAACAATGAATCAAGGTTGAGAATTGGTATGGTGCCAAGTTACTGATTTGGGGAAAATGTCTGAGGTGGGGAGGATGAAGCAATTAAGAACAATTAGTGGGGGGGAGAGGGAGGGGATGGGGGAAGAAATGACCCAAACAATGTATGCAAATATGAGTAAAAAAAAAAAGAACAATTAGGAAGGAAAAATAAAGAGCTCAGTTTTGGAGGATATGTTTGTGATAGGTATAAGACAGCTATGTAAGCAACAGACATTCTGATAACTCAGTTCTATCTTGCGAACATGTATTTTGCTTTGGTCACAGTAATTGTATACTTTTTTCCCCTAGAAATTACCTTTTATCTACCTTTATAAGCATATTACCTACCAATATGGGCATATAGTTAGTACTTTTTTTGTTGTACTGGGGTTTGAACTCAGGGTTTTGCACCCTATCACTTGAGTCACACCCCAACCCTATAGCTGATACTTTTAATAACATTTAAGAGTTCTCACAAAATAAATCCTTCAGCTTTATATAGTGTATCCTCATCCAAACTGTTAACATTTCAGATAACTCTAGTTTAGATCAACAGAACAATGCTTGAATCTTAGAATAAAAAATACTATTTTGGGTTCAATTCACTTTGCAATTTGACCAACTGTTTTGTTTGTTTTGTCTTTTTCTTCCTAGGCCTGCTTTCAGATTGAGACTAGGAAGAAAAACCCCACTAGGCTGGATGATATACTTTGCAATTTACCATGAAAAGCTCAAGACTGCTCTTCTTGGGGAAGCCCATACCTATTTGCTTTCCAAAGTCGGCACATCAAACCATAACACATTTCCTTAGATAGTTTTAAGCTAGAGTGGAACTCCCATATGGTTGTGGCCCTGTCCCAGTTCCTTGCTCCTTACCCTCAATAAATTTAGAGATTAAAAAAAAAAAAGGCCACAGAAACTTAATCTGCTCAGTCTGTGAAATAAAATCAACATTTTGTATTGGGCAGTGGTGTTAAGAAAATCATTTGACACTTCTGACTTTTGTGGGGAATGACCTATCTTGCTTAGTAATAATTTGTGATAGGTGACTAAAGAGATCATAATTTGGTTTTAAGATAATCTGCAAAAATCTGCTAAAATAATTATAAACTGCTCATCCTAGCCTTATATACAAGGAAGGCCTCTTCAGAATAACTGAAGATGGTCAAGCAGATGCTTAAGCTTTCCTTGTTTCCTCTAAGCAGCGCTCTATTATGAATGCACATCTAAGCTCAGAAATCTTTCAACATAGGAAAGTCATAAATCCTTATTTCCCCATTTAGCTTCGCATGGTACACTGCAATAGAGAAAAGTGCTTAGTTTCCAGTTGGGTGTCTTTTTTACACAGGGAGTTGAAAAGAAAAATTCTGTCTGTAAGAAATTGCTCTACATAGGGAAACTTCAGAGACCAGGGAGTGCAACAATAGTTTAACTAAGCCTTCTTTTTCTTATGTTTGTTAGCTTTGTTACCAGTAACACTTTTCAGATTGAATCATGTTATTCAAACAAAAAAAAAGGGGGTTATAAACAAAAAAAACCAAAAAACAAAAAAAAAAAGGGGGTTATCTTTTGTAGCTTTTTGCTTAAAAAGCTACAAAAGATCAGGCTGTATAATCTTCTATTTCTAGTCAACACTGCCATCAATTCAGAAAGAATTAAACAGAGGGAACAACAATTTATAGAAGTTCCAATAATTCCCACTGGTAACAAACTGAGATGCTGCTTGGTAGACTTACTGCAAAAAATTTCAGGTTGGGCAGTTGCAGTAAAATCATGACTAAACATTTGCCAAATCCACCCTCCCTCACCTACCTACTGTCATCATTACCTCCCCCAACAATTACTCAAATAAAACCAGAGATGAGTCAAACTCAAATATAAAGTATAGGAGCTAATAAATAAACCAACCAAGGCTTGGGGGCTTTAGGCACAGGCAGAGATACTCGCTAATTTTTTTTTTCCAGTAAGGAGCAGATGTGCTCTTGTCAACCAGCTATGTAAGAGCCGATGACAAGGACATTTGGAAACTGCTTAGAGCAGCAAATCACGGAGCAAGAGTCATATCAGTACTAAACCATGTAGCAGTTTACAACTAACCACACCCTCCTCTGTCCTGGAAAGGCATTTTATAGTTTCTTGCATAAGTTACCAAAAATTAAAGTCTCATGTTTGGCAAATTATATATAAATCATGCTCTTCCTCTTCTACGAGTAAGTTCAACTTTCATATATTATAAACTCTAGTCTATTACCCCTATTTGGAATGTTATTTGATGAACAAAGTGGGGTGGTTATTATGAATGATTTGAAAAATGCAACATTAAGCAGTTTTAAACACTTTCCTTCAGTTAAGATTTATCAGACTATTTTTGAGACAGAGTCTTGCTATATAGCCTAGGCTGGCCTTGAGCTTGCATCCTCCTACCTCAGCCTCCTAACTCCTGGAATTACAGATGTGCACCACCATGCCAGATGTTTTTTCTTTCCATTCGTTTTTGGTTCTAGGGTTTGAGCCCAGGGCTTTGCACATGGTAAACATGAATTCCACCACTGACATTCACCCCCATCCCATCAGACCCTTTAATATGGTAATGTATATCATTCTAAGTCTCCAAGATGTTAGGAGAATCAAATATTTAGTATATGCAAAAAGTGTTTGTTCATGGAATGCTTTCCATGGAACATCTGGGATAAGTTTCATGGAACACACTGGGAAATGCTAGTTTAGGTGTATGTTGGTTTTTATAGGCTAGTTTGCTACTTGACTTTATAATAGTGATTCTATGAAAAAATCATGCTCTGAGTGTGAAACAGTATGCTTAGAACATTGTGGAATACAACCAAATCATACATTTAGACATCGGTAGCCAACAAGTATGTGATTTTAATAAATACCAGAAAACCCAAAGAAAATTTCAATTTTTCAGATTAAAATAAAACCCAGAAAGTGAAAACACCTGAAAAATGTTTCTCCTAATGCACATAATATTTATCAATCCAAATAAATTCATTTGTAAGGTACAATTTCTAAAGTGAATTTTCTACATCTAAAACAGCACAGATTACATAAAGTCCTGAGTTCAAACCCCCAATCCCCTTCCCTCCCCATCCAAAAAAAGAAAAAACCTGTCTGTTGGGCAGCAGTGGCTCATGTCTATAATTCAGCTCCTTGGGAAGCTGAGATCAGGAGGACTGTTTAAGGACAGCCCTGGCAAACAGCTCGAGATACCCCCATCTCCAAAATAAACAAGAGCAAAAATGGACTGGAGGTGTGGCTCAAAAGGTAGAGTGCCTGATTTACAAGCTTGAAGCAGAGTTCAAGCCCCAGTTCCAAAAAAAAAAAAAAGCTGGGCACTGGTGGCTCATGCCTGTAATCTTAGCTACTCAGGAGGCAGAGATCAGGTCCACAGCAATACCACCCTGAACGTGCCCAATCTCATCTGATCTGGAAGCTAAGGAGGATCGGGCCTGGTTGGGAGAGGAGGCAGAGGTCAAGAGGATTGAGGTTTGAAGCCAGCCCAGGCAAAAATAGTTATCAAGACTCAACCTCGAAAAATCCCATCACAATAAACAAACAAACAAACAAACAAATAAATAAATAAATAAGGGGGCTGATGGAGTGGCTCCAGGTGTAGGCCCTGAGTTCAAACCCCAATACTGCAAAAAAAAAAAGACCATGAAATTCAGTTAGAATCCTACCATTTAGCAGGTTTGAGAAACTGAAACTGAATCATCTGGCCAAGCATTTTTCTCACCTATAAAGTAGAGAGATAATGTGTACTTCGTGTGGTGATTTAAAGGACTAGATATGAAGTACCTAGCACAATGCTGGGCAAGAACAAACAAGTTCTCAATAAATGGTATCTCTTATTATTTTGTCTTTAAAAAAAAAACAAAAAAAACCCTTTTTCTTTTTGAGACAGGATCTTGCTATGGTACCCAGGTTAGCCTAGAACTCATTATCCTCCTGCTTTGGCCTCTCAAGCAGCTGGCCTTATAGATAAGAACCACTTTGCACATCTCTTATTATTATTTATACTACAACTAATCAAACTACTCAGCCACAACATAGCCCAAGAAGAGCAGCCTCACTATCTAGACCACTTGGTAATGGACTATGATCTTGAGATAGCTGCTTGCAAAAATATAAAATTTACACACAGGCAAAAGTCATATCATACTTCATTGTAATATGTCTAATGTATAACAAAAAAGAGAAATATTTAAAAAATGAAAGTTTAGGGGAAAATAGCATTTTCCTTTAATCTTCATCAGTTACTTTTACTTTAACAATTCATTTATACCATTCTGTCTCAGACTTTAAAGAGTCATTTCTGTTGAATTTTAAACAAATGAATAAACAAAGGTGTATTAAAGAGTTAAGCAGAAGAAGTAATATTAATTAAAAGAATGAAAGTAAGACCTACCTTGGCTAGAACTGAACATTCAGAGATAACTTGCTCCAAAGGAAAAATCTAATTTGAACCATAAAGTTTCGTGTGTGTGTGTGTGTGTGTGTGTGTGTGTGTGTGTGTGTGTGTGTGTACACATGATGGTGCTGGGGAACAAACCCTAGGCTTTGTGCATGCTAGGCAGGCATTTATCCCTGGGCTGTATCTCTAGGTCATAAAAGCTCATTTTTTGACTAGTCCAATACCATGTCAATTAGAACTCATGACTTGGTGAAAAAAAACACTTTTACTCAGTTGCATTTGACTACCTAAAATCCTATCAAGCATGCTATTTGGCATATCTTACTCCTCTAAAGAAATTAAGTACTTTCTAAAACCAGAAATTAGTATGCTTGTGATTTAAATTTCAATAAATAGTTTGCAAAAACCACAAAAATTATCAGTTGTTAAAGATCTTACCTTTTCTTCAGTGTACAGTAGGCTACTTCTACAAATAAAAAAGAGTATGTGGATACTTCCTAAGAACTTAAAAAAGAGAAAACCAAAAACAGAGATCTGGGTGCATGAACATATGTGTAGTTAAAATTATTCACATGGAGTTTGGTTAGATCCCATTTAAAAAAAAGAAAAAAAGACATTCAAATCTAACAGCAAAGAATCTTCCCACTTTTTATTTTGATATACCGATACTTCCATAAACTTGGAGTGGAAGATAAGTTGTTAAATAAAAGTCATTTCATATATATAATATACAGATATTATTTTAAAGATGTTCATATAATGAATTCTTTTGGTACTAACAAAAATTAAGATACAAATAACTGACTAGAAATAAAACCATCACTAAACCAAGATAGACAGGAACTGCACTTCATTTTGGGAAAAGAAAATCCAAATAATTCTTACTGCATTAGAAGAATAAAAGTACATTTGTCATAGTATACGTTATTATATTCCCTTAAAGTAGGGACTGTTTAAATTTTTTAAATTAAAAAAATGTTCAGGTTTAATTCTGTCTGTACATTCAGGAACAATCACTGGTTACATACAATTCTCTCATGCAAAAAAGCCTCAGTTAATTGATTTCTAAAGTCTAATTAAGTCAAATCAACCAATAGCAATTTATCAAGCAGAAAATCAGAGAGATATAGAAACTGAGCAGTTGAGTTGTATTTCCTGTCTACACTACTGCAATCTATCTTCTTCATGTAGGCAATGGTGGTCAAAAAATTTCAAATGACAGAATATGTGAGAGAAAGAAGAGTTCCTAATGCCATGACAACCTTTGCCATCTTTTAATACAGTCCATACACTTCTACATGTATGTGTGGAAAGGAGCAGGAAACAAAAGCAGTAGGTTAAGACAGATAAATAAAGAGAATGCTGAAATAGCTACATTAGAATTATATTTATTAAAAAACTGATCTGAAGTCTGCTCAGGACACCCAAACAAGCAAGCAGAGCAGACATTAGTGCAAATTTAACTTGATAATTTATGAAAAAAAAAAAAAAGCTAGTTTTGATTAGAAAAATTTCAATTATTTCCTTGTAAACACAAAGAAAACTCAACAGGAATTTTAAAGGTCACAGAAAACGCAACAGTTGCTCTTACAATCCTTCTCGAGGCTTAATAGACAAATCAAGTTGAAGACAAGTGTTAAAATACCTTTCAGCCTGAAAATTTATGCACCTCTATATCCCGTTGTTCCAATTGGCTTCTGATTTAAAAAAAAAAGACTCAACAAACTTTTTGTAAGAGGTACAGCTAGGAGTGATGAATATAAATTAATTCCCCTCCCCACAAAAAAGACATCATTTACCCTCTAAAGCATAAAAAGCTATATAATATCTCATACAAATTAACCAGTGTACTTAAAAAAGTAAAGCAGTTTTGGACTAATGACATTACACTGAATTTGTGGTGAAGTACGAGGCACAAGAATGTATGCACTAATTAGGCATTTCAGTCTAATCAATCTCTAGATTACCATTTAATTCTTGGCAATATATAATAATTGTTATGCATTTTGGTATGTAAGTCATGAATTGTATAGAACAAGAAGCAGTGTATTATAACAACAGGGTTTGTATTTGACAAAACAACTGCAATGGTGAACAAATTTCTTCTATGAACTTTGCGATTTGCTTTGCTGTTTGTCACTTGTAGTAGATCCTGCAAAGATAAAGAGGAAAAGTAAACATAATTTGCCTTATATTGATTGCTATAATGGTTTGAATATGAAATGTCCCCCTCAGGCTCATGTGTTGAAGGTTGATTACCAACTTGTAGCACTATTTTGGGAGATTCTGGAAACTTTAGGAGGTGAGGCCTGGCTAGAAATAGGTCACTGGGGGTGTGTCCTTGGAGGCTGTATCTTAACCTGGCCCCTTCCTGTCTTCTCTTTGCTTCCCTGCTGCCATAAGGTTAAGTAGCTCTGATATTCTATGCTCTCTCTGCCATGATGCTGTGCCTCACCGCAGGTGCACAGCAATGGAACCAAACAAAACATGGACTGAAACCATAACCAAAATAAGTTCTTTATTTTAAATCGTTTTTCCAGGTATTTGTCACAATGACAAAAAACTAGCATAATTGTCAACCTGGAAGTAACTATCTGAATTTAGGCTCTCTTACATTGGTATGGCCAATAACTCTAATAAATAAATAAGATCAATTTCATGCAGGCTGAATTAGACTGTAATAAAAGAATCTGTATATACCCCTAAATGCTTTCTTTCTTTTTTTGGGGGGGTATTGGGGGTCAAACTCAGGGCTTCACACTTGCTTGGCAGGTGCTCTACCACTTGAAGCACTCTGCCAGCCCTGCCCCTAAATATTCTAAGGAGTAGAACAGGACTAGTTATTTGTTAATAAGACAAATAGGTTTCGGAATGAATATTTCTGCAAGTAAATCACGGTGGAACCTTAAGAGTTTATTATAAATCAAATATCTGAAACTATAAAAATATTTACATTTCTTACCTGAAAACATAAAATATTACACCTGAATCTAAACACTTTTCTCTTTATGAAAACACCAATAAAACGGGTGGGATGGAAGAGAGAAGTGGGAAGAGAGGGAAAGGAGGACACTGCCAATGCACAGTAAAACTGGATTCTATAGAACCTAAAGATTATAAAAGCTTGTTAAAAAAAAACAACTAAGAGACTAAAAAGAGTAGAGAATAAATAAGAAACTTATTTCTCTAAGCCTTAACATGTAGTTTCCCAATTCTTATGGACTTTTGTGATGCAGGATATAATCCTATGAGAGGAATACTTTATTTCCACTGAAAAAAATCAGACACTGAACTAATACAAATTTTAATCATCATATTATGCTTAAATGGAAAATATATCCATGTATTAAATATGCAAAATTTAGTACCTTACAGACAGAGATGGGCAAAAGGCCAGAGTCATTTTTCCAAAGAGGAAGGATGGCAGGCAAGAAGGAAAAATACATCCTCTTATTGTTTGCCATAGTGGGAATGGATATAAATTTTCAGCAGCAAATGAGGGTTATTTCTAGTACCCCACTTCAGTCACTAAGAGTGGATCTTGAAAGTCTGAATTAGAAGTTGATGAACAGTTATAAAGAATCATTCACTTGAGGTCGGGTATGATAGTTCAAACCTATAATCTTGCTACAATGAGAGGCAGAGATTGGAGTATGGAGGTTCAAGGCCAGCCCAGGCACAAGTTCATGAGACCCCCCCGCCTCAACCAGTGCCTGGTGCAGTGGTATGTGTCTGTCATCCTAGCTATGCAGGGAAGCACAAACAGGAGGACCACAGTCCGGTCTGGCCTGGGCATAACATGAAACATTTCAAAAATGACCAATGCAAAAAGGGCTGGGGGCGTGTTTCAAATGGTAGAGTATCTGCCTAGCAAGCATGAGGTCCAGAGTTCAATTCCCAGTACTGCTGATACCCCTCAGAACCATACTCTTTAATACATCAAAAGAAACTATCAAGATACAGGTAAAAGGGAAACAAAGACTTCAGGGCAATTAAGGAATAGGTAACCTAAAAATGGGTAACAGATTTTTTTAGAGAGGTATGTAATAATCATTAGGTAAGATGAAGTTTGTTCAAGTTAAATATAAGCTAAATAGACTTTGGTATACACAATGGAAAAGAAATGCTGTATGAATCAGACTGAAAGGCTAAAGCATAATATGGAAAATATTTAACAAAAATACTGTAATTCTGACACTATAATGAGACAGTGACACATCAGGCTGTATCACAGACTTACTCATATTTCACACTGTGCTCACCAAAATAATAATAACTGTTTATGTTCTTAAGACTTAACCACATTAGACACCACAAACAAGTTATACCCTCTCCAAAAAGCATATATGCAAGTTCAAAAAGTGTAGGCAGTCAGCACAAAAAATTCTTCACTAGTGGTGCAAAAGATTCACCTTTGTCAAATACCAAAACAAAGCTGACCACAAAAAGACTGAGAGTGTGGCTCAGTGGAGTATACTTCCCTGCACGTACAAGGGCCTGGGTCTGATTCCCAGTATCTTAAAAAAAAAGAAAGAATACTTAAAAAATCCATTTTCTATGACTGGTAAGAAGGACAAGTTGTCTAAGCCTTAAAAAAATTGGAAAAAAAATCAAAGGTGTGGGGCATACCTATAATCCTAGCACTTAGAAGACTGAGGCAAGGAGATCAAGAATTTGAGGCTACATAGTGATATTCTATCTCAATAAACAAAACAATCCCCAAAGGAATCAAGATTATTTGTCAATTCAATTATTTGTCAATCAAAATTATTTTTCAATTCTTAAAATGGCAAGATAATGACATACTTTTTGCACCTTAAAGGGATATCCAAACAATTTTCCAGGGTTATGGCACAGCTCAAGTGGTACAGTGCCTACCTTGTAAGCAAGAGGCCCTGAGTTCAAACCCCAGTACTGCCAAAAAAAAAAAATCCATACTAAAAACATTTCTTTTAAAAAGTTTTAATAGCATGTGTGAGGCCCTGGGTGTAAACTACAGCACCACCACAAAACAAACAAGTAAACAAAGTCAGGTAAAAATGTTTTAAGCTTTAATTTAGATTGTTATGTCAAATAAAATATGACTTAGCAGGGTATAGTGGCTCACACCTGTAATCCCAGCTACTTGAGAAGCAGAGATCAGAAGGATCATGGTTCAAGGCCAGCCTGGGCAAAAAGTTCTCAAGACCCCATCTCAACCACTAAAAGCTGGGCATGGTAGTGCAGTCCAGCCGGCCTTGGCATAAATGTAAGACCCTATCCCCAAAACACCTGAAGCAAAAAGAGCTGGGGGTATGACTCAAGTGGTAGAACGCCTGCTCAGCATGCATGAGTTCAAACCCCAATACTGCCCAACCCCCCCCAAAAAAGATCTGAAACACTCAAAAAAATATATACCTTAATATGAACACAAGTATCTTTGCCTAAGGCCAAGTAAGCCATAAGAAAAAACGGTCATATGATGTAACAACACTAAACATTAAATCAACTCTAGGCATGAAAAGGTTATTTTAAAATCAATCAAGGGAATTCAAATTTTAGAAATACTGGCATACCAAAGTGAATCAGCAAAATTTTCTGAGAGTTTTTTCACAAGTTTAAAGCAAAATAATGTTCATTATCATAGGCACAGAGAATCACAAGTCTCAGTGATTTTTTTTTAAACATCTGACCTTGATTTGACTCTTCAATATTCATGCTTTCTCCATCTGCAGACTCTAACATTTCTTCGTCTTCCTCGTCATCATGTAGGTCTTTTGAAATTAATTGTCTAGCTAATTTAATATTCAGTCCTTCATTGTAGTGAAGCTTCCTTTTCATTTCAAATTGTCGCTTTTTTTCTGTAAGATTTAAAAAAAAGCAAGGTTGGAAAATCTTGGCTCAAGGATTGCCCCATGCCTGTTTATACGTAAAGTTTTATTGGAACACATTTGGTTTGTCATGTTTAAGGCTGCTCTTTGTGCTTAAAGTAGAGTTTAGTAATTTGCAATAGAGAACATACAGTCCACAAAGTCAAAGATATTTAGTATTTAGTATCTGTGTACTTCACAAAAAAAACTTGCCATCTCTGCTTTAAGTTAAGTATATCCTAATGGAAGAACAGGAATAAGACACAGCTATTAGAAGTTTCACTCGTGAAGAAAAGTTAAAAATAAAGGAAAATTCTCCAGCAAGAGTTGAACTGGATATGTATATAATACATATACTATGTAAAAGTGTACAACTATACATTGGTGTAGCTCCCTTTGTATAGATGTATAATGTACAAAGCTTGCACACACATATATTGAAAAGACTTAACAATCAAAAGTGGTTAAATTATGTTTTAGTATTTTTATGTTTTCTGTTTTCTTAAGAAAAAATTCCTTTAAAGAATCCTTAAGAAACTTCCATGATTTTAGAATTTACCATACAAACAGAGCTAGCAGAAATTCAATATAACTGGTCACATTTTACTAACAGCACTTTAAAGAGCAATTTTATGAGGAAATAATTCTAAGATTTAAAATTTTCTTAGGTCACTAGATCAAAAAAACAATAAACAAAAAGGGGTCAGTATAAAATTGTCAACTCTTTATTTTGTCCAATGAAGAGGATTAATATTCATCACCATTGTTTTATGTTCATTTAACTATTTTAATCTCAAAAAGCATAGAGATAACACTCAGAACAGGATATTCAAAGTAATTTCTTAAGGGTCTTTATTTTCGTCATAAGTATTTATTACCATTTATACTTAAAAATGTTTTTTTAAAAAGTTCATGTCACTAGACATCAATCACTTTTCAGCCTCTATTGGGGTTGGGAGAGGGAAAGTTTTGAGGCTGATATCCATATCATACCCTGTAATTTGTTTCAAATTACGAACATCTTGCCAGACATTTCTATTCTGCTCTATTTACAAATTACTTCTGTGATTCATTTTGCTCTTTAAGGGTGCCATATTGTAGAGAAATAAAACTAAACCAATAAAAAGACAAAATCCTCACGACTAAATTTTCATTTTTGAGATGGGGTCTTGCTATGTTGCTCAGGCTGGTCTTGAACTCCTGGGCTTAAGCGATCCTCCTGCCTCAACCTCATGAGTTGCTGGAACATGTGTCACCACACCCAGCTATGACTAAATGTTTATTGACACATCTTTCAAATATTCAGATGATGTAAAAGCAAAATATACAAAAAATAATGGTTCTAATCACCTCCATTACCATAATTTAGTAAAAAGAGTAATGAAGTAACAACACATTCAAAGTAGAAATTTAAAAAGTCACTCTTAATTTCCTTACTCAGAAATAGGGGCTGGGAATGTCGCTCAGTGGTAGAGTGCTTGCCTAGCATGCACAAAGCTCCAGGCCTAATCCTCAGCACCGCAACAACACAAGCATCCAGAAATTACCACTAATATTTTATATCTCTGGAATTTTTTCCTTGTGGTGCTGGGAACTGAACCCAGGGCCTATGCATGCTAGACAAGAGCTCTTACCACTGAGCTGCATCTCCACCCTTTTTCTTCCTCTCTCCTTCCCCGACCCTCTCTCTAGCTCTCTTTTTTTTTTTTTTTTTTGAGTTAGGGTCAAGTTAGCCTGGACCTAGAAATCTTTCTGCCTCAGCCTCCTGAGTGCTAGGATTACAGAAGTGCACCACACCTGGCTTATGATTTTTTTCTAAAAATACATTTTATAAAAAGGATTCATATATTAAGGTGTAAGCCGTTTTTTTCACTTATTATATTGTTAGGATAATAATATATCTCAGTTTACTCAGGGAAGTCTCAGATTATGGCTACAGTTTGATAGAACTGTAACAGTAATCCTGACCCTATTTAAACAGGCGTGTTGGCACACACCTATGATCCCAGCTACACAAGAGGCAGAGGTATGATGATAAGCAAAAGCACAAGACCCTATCTAAAAAAGAAACTAAAGGCAAAAAGGGCCGGGGGCATGGCTCAAGTGGCAGGCTGCATGCTTAGCAAGCGGGGGTCCTGAGTTCAAACTCCAGTACTACCAAAAAAAAAGAACCTGCTTTAAAAGTAAACAAATATATAGTAAACTAAACATTCTTCCTTGTATTCAGCAGATTTAAGTATAAATGGTATATTATACAAATATATATGCACATATAAAATGTCATAAAATATATATACACATACACATTTTTGCGCATTTGTTGTATTACTTCCTCAATATAAACCAGTGTTTTTCAAACTGTGCATAAGTCACAACCAATATTAACAAAGATGAAATAAGCAGCATAAATTGGAATGTATCACATAAAATAAAGGTGAATACTATTTTGTGAAATTTTTCATTTTGTAATTTTATGTGTACATGTACAATGAGTAAAATTTGGTAAGAAATGACTGAACCATTTTTCATACCCACAAGTATAAGTACCCATTATCCCACATTCACACTAAAAGCAAAACTGTCATTCTTTTTTTGTATGGTGTTGGAAATCAAACCAAGGGCCTCATGCCTATCAAGCAAGTGCTCTACCACTGAGGTATATCTTTAGACCAACTGTCATCCTTTCACCTTCACTGATCTGAAAGAAAGGTAGGATGCTGTTTTAATTTGCAGCTTCTTATTCCTAGAAGTTGACAATATAGTATGTCTCTTTTGTAAATTATATTTATATAATCTAGGAATGTTATTTCTTCCTAAGTTAAATAATTTAAAAATATGTTAAGTATTCATTTCATAGAAAGCTGCTAATATAAATGATCTCAACCTGGAGAATATCTTGATTATTTAAAATTATTAAAAGTTAACATTTATTGAGTGTGTATAACATGCCAGAATCAGTTCTAAGCAGCTTTAAAGGCTTTAATTTCATTTAATAGTCACCAGTTTTGTTTGCTTTTTTTTGAGATGGGTCTAGTTTACCCAGGTTGGTCTTGAACACATAAGTTTGAGAGACTGTTCTTGCCTCAGCCTTTCAAGCAGCTGGGACTAAAGATGTACACCACATCAACCAGCTCTAAAGTAAGTATTTTTATAGCTCCCCTCCCAGTTTAGAAATAAGAAGCAGAGGCTCAGAGAAAGTAAGCAAATCAGCCAAGTAGCACAAACCCAAGCACAAACCTCCCAGTTTAGAACAGAGGCTCAGAGAAAGTAAGCAAATCAGCCAAGTAGCACAAACTTGTCTGTCAGACTCCATAGTCAATAATCTTAGTTACTATGCTACAAATTACTAGATAATTTTTTCCTAAGACTATCTCCTATTGGGCTGGGAGAATGTCACTTGGGGACATGGCCCAAATGGTAGAATGCCTGCCTAGCAAGATTGAGGACCTGAGTTCAAACTTTGGTACAATTTTTAAAAATGAGTATCTACGTCAATAAATATTATGTTCCAAACATGTAACTGTACAAAGTGTAAAACAACTCATAATTTAGTAACTACAAGTGGGACCCAAATTAATGAATATTTGGTCTAAAAGCTCCCACTGCAGGTTGGCTCCTGGAACTACAACTTGAGGAACAATAATTCTTGGTGAGAACTGACAATCCCTACTCTTAATCATGTTTTTGGAGAGTAATGAGGAAACAAACTCTAGAAAGAAAATTCTTTTTTTTTCTTTTATTATTCATATGTGCATACAAGGCTTGGTTCATTTCTCCCCCCTGCTCCCACCCTCTCCCTTACCACCCACTCCGCCCCCTCCCTCTCCCCCCCCACCCCCTCAATACCCAGCAGAAACTATTTTGCCCTTATTTGTAATTTTGTTGTAGAGAGAGTACAAGCAATAATAGGAAGGAACAAGGGTTTTTGCTGGTTGGGATAAGGATAGCTATACAGGGCATTGACTCACATTGATTAGAAAGAAAATTCTATGTGAATCATTTTCAGGGACCTCTTTGGGTATATTTTGGAAAAATAAGTCAGGAAGTCAGTGTGAGTAGAAGAGATATAATACAACTTAAGAATGTGCTATATGTCAAATTTCTCTCTTGTATAGACATTAGGCTCAGACCAGTGTTTTACTGAATAGGTGGGCTATAGTCTGAAGACAGGAAAGAATACCAAATAGTTCAGTAGTTACATGTGACAAAGATCCTGAAAGCTCACTAGCAAATACTCAGAGGTTTAGTTATAACATCCCCAAACTTCTGTAGGCAATTCCCACATTAAAAGCTTCAAGCATTTTTGTGTGCATTTTTCTTGCATTGTTTTTCCACAAAGGCTTGTTTTTTCCTTTCTGTCGTTGTCGCCTTCTTTTTTGAGGTGTCTGTGATCACACCCAGGGCTTTATGCATGCTATAAAGTGGTCACTCTACCACTGAGCTACATCCTCGGCCCTTGGTTTTTTCATTTAAAAGAGAATGGAAAACTATACAGAGTTATACCTCAGTATCTGAGCAGAATTGGTTCCAGGACCCCACAGACACCAAAACCTACAGACGCTCAAGTCCATTATACACAATGGTATAGTATTTGCATGTAACCTTCACACACGGTTTACACTTTAGATCATCTCTATGATATATCTTATACCTATTACAATGTAAATAACTGCTATCCAGTATTTTTTAGGGAAAAATGACAAGGAGAAAAAAATCTGTAAATGTTCAGGACAGGCTCATTTTTTATGAAATAATTTTGAACCATAGTTGGATGAATACTCAGATGTGAAACCTGCACATATAGAGGTTCAACTAACTATATACAATTTTTAACTTTTTTTTTTTTTGGTGGAACTACAGTTTGAACTCAAGTTATGCTACCACTTGAGCCACACTTCTAGCCCTAATTCTTGAGAAATTACACATTCACATGGTTCAAAAGTATAAAAAGCAAAAAAAGTAAAATACATTTCTTCTCTCCCCATCTCCAAAGATAACCATGGCTACTTTTAAAATAAAACAGAAACCACGAGTTGGTAATAATGTCTACTGAACCTGAATTGTATGGACTAGGAAAGTCTCTTTCATCCCTGTTAAAGAGGACTGTCTCCATCTCCTTTTCTGTGACACTATTGCTCTTTTTGTTCCATGGAACCTATAAAGTTTCTCGCTCTAAATTTGACCATCTTGTTTCATTTGACAAATTGCAGCACTATGTTAAAACAGAAAAAGCACAAGCAACAAAGAAATTAGCTCTTCCATTTATCAACTTTAGGACCACTCAAAAACTCAAAGATTAAAAACATTGTATCTGACCATCTTGTTTCATTTGACAAATTGCACCACTATGTTAAAACAGAAAAAGCACAAGCAACAAAGAAATTAGCTCTTATATTTATCAACTTTAGGACCACTCAAAAACTCAAAGATTAAAAACATTATTTTTTCTTTTCTGGGTGGCAATGGGGTTTGAACTCTGGGCCTCACGCTTGCTAGGCAGGCACTCTTATCAGTTGAGCCAGGGTTTTTTTGTTGTTGTTGAGATAGCGTTTCATGAACTATTTGCCTGGGGCTAGCTTCAAACTGCAATTCTCCTGATCTCTGCCTCCTGAGTAGCTAGGATTACAAGTGTGAGCCACCGTGCCTGGCTTAATTTAAGTATTTATTGAGTGCCTACTCTATATCAGGCACTAAGAAAGGCATGTTCATAATTTAATGATGGCAATATTGCTCCCAAATTCTTAAAATCAGGGGGAAAATACTGTAATGCAATAAACTCACACAAGTATAATCTGAATTTTAAAGTGTTGCTTTCTATTTTCCTATGCTTCACTTTCCAACAGTGAAAACCATTTTCTAATCTTCCAAATAATGGACTTATTTTAGCAAAAATTATTAACATTATGTAGTAAAAGAAATAAACCACCTTGCTCTTCAGGTGAGAGGTCATTATCCTCCTCTTCACTGCTTTCTTGTTCTCGAATTCGATACTTTGGCTCAGAGCCTTCAGCAGCAGCTAATCTATATAACAATCATTTATAAAGAAATTAACACTGTGACATTCTTGTATTATTTAAGGTCCTGTTCAACTTTTGAGTACCACAAAAACATTTAAAGATCATTAATATACTAGCTATAACCTAATGATGAAAATAAAAAACAAGAGTGGGAATGAGTATAGAAACCAACAAGAACAGTGGAATGGGTTCTAGAAATCCATCCACAGCAAAAGAAGAAAGCTTTTGTCTCATGAATTAGCTTATTTTTGCTTTCATCACTTTCATCTTTAAAATGCAGGTAGCAGGATACTTAAACACAATACACAAAATTAAGACAGATCTCAGTATCTCATTTTTAGGTACACTAATTTTCCTGCTACCAGGAAACAGGGTATACTGTTTTTAATCAAGAAATAAAAATGTAACAGTTGAAAAATCCAGATGGGAGATGAGGATATTGCTCAGTGGCAGAGCAGGTGATTAGCACACCAAGACACTGGGTTCAATCCCTAGCATCCCATACCCCACCGAAAAACCCCAGATAAAACTCAGTCTTTTTTTACTCTTGTAGAAGTAAGACAATGTAAATGTCTTTAACTTTACACAATGAAAAACTGCGTAAGTGAAAATGCTTTAGTACTTACTTCTTAGCTAAGATACCTGGAGTCATGGCTTCAGTGGCTTCTGAATCACTGTATGCATCTTCATCATCACCTATCATACTAGGATGACACACACACATTTTAATACATGAAATATTATTTTCAACCACAAAAACAATCCTTTTAAAAAATTATGGACTCAAAACTCCAAAAAAATCACAATGTAATTATCTGAACTACATTATATAATCTCAAAAATAAAGACATGAAACAACAGTAACAATATCTGTCTTTTAGTGGGTTAGAAAAACAGTTATCAACCATGCAGTTACTTTTTTCTGAAAAGAAAACTTCTGATTTCTATTTGAGAAACAAACAAACCCAAATCTAATTTTCCTTTCAAAAAAGGCAAAGCTCACTACTTTTCATGTCTGACTAGCAGCTAACAATCACTGGGGAACAACAAATGTTTATTTCTATGGTTATAATGTAGAAAATGCTTTCCACAATTCAAGTTACATAATATTTACACTAATTAATAAAAATCATATAGTTACGTTATTAACTAGTACTCTATAACAAATATAAAACAAATTCAAATCAGCTGCTATCTAGAACCTGTATCAATGCAAAATGCAAACAAGTCACAAAAGCAAGGTCTATGTAGCATTACCTATGGTAAGGAGTGCTTGGTTCATCTATTTTCATTAAACCATAATCTTTGTCTGCTGGATGATATGTTGCCAGGATGTTCATCTCATCCCACTTCTGGGATTTTTTACTAAAATTTAAAAGAAAAGAACACTTAGTGACCATATATTAAAAATGAAGTTTCAGAATCAGGCACTTGAAACACTACTGTACTATGACATGGCATTTTTACACCTGGCCCATAGAACTAATTAACAATTAAAATAGAAATTGATACCACTATACAATCTCAGGAATTAAGTTCTAGGCTACATATAGTAAAAAAACTTTCAAAAAGCAAAACAAAGGCTGGGGCCACAGCTCAAGTGGTGGAGCACCTACCTTGCAAGTGTGAGGCCCTGAGTTCAAACCCCAGTACTACCAAAAAATAAAAATAACAAAACAAAACAGAAACATAACAGGAAGTGATGGTGCACACCTATAATCCCAGCACTTGGAAAGTCAAGGCAGGAGAATCAAAAGTCTGAGGCCCTCCTGGGCCACATAGTGACACCCCATCTCAAAAACAAAGCAACAATAAAAATAACTGTAATATTTCCCTGACATAATGTCTTCAGGAATATCCATAAGAACAAGAATATTATAAAACTACAGAGAAAACCTTATTAAATTCTAATACTACTAAAGTACTAAGTTAGCATGGTAGTACATGCCTGAAATCTTAGTGCTCAGGTAGCTGAGGTAGGAGGACTGTGAGTTTGAGACTAGCCTGGGCTACACAGAGTTCCAGGGTAGCCTAGGCTACAAAGTGAGACCCTGTCTCAAAAAAAAAAAAAAAAAAAAATCCTACATAAAATTCACCACTTTAACCAGTTGTAAGTGTAGAGCCCTGTGGCACTGTTGTGTGCTCATTCCTACTATCTATTTTCATCTTATTCTTCTGTAACTCTGTACCTATTAAACAGTAATTCCCCACCTTCCTTTTCCCCAGCCTCAGCAACCATCATTTTATTTGCTGTTTCTATGAATGTGACTACTCTAAGGACCTCATATAAGTGAAATCACACATTATTTGTCTTTTTGTAACTGATGTATGCCCTTCAGCACAATGTCTTAAAGGTTTAGCCATGTTATAGCAAGTATCAGAATTTCATATTTTAAAGTTAACACTCTAACAGAAAAACTAAGTGCTTCTGACTAACCTTCTTTTCAAGTCTATTTTTATCTTTCATTTTCTCAACAGGTAAAGACTGGCACAGATATTGCACAGATGACTGAGTCTACGACACTCACTTTTCTCCAAAAGCACATTACTGGAAATTGCCTAAAGTCTCTTCATGAAACGGTCAAAATTTTAAACATTTGTAAGAAGCTAAAATTTAAGATACATAGGCCATTATTTTTAAGTACAGAAACAGCATTTCAAATGCTGTTATTCATTAAGCATGAAACTCATGTGTTATTCACCTGAATTTTCAACTAATCAAATTGAAATATCACTGATATTCCATGAGTCACTTGATTGAACCAGACACTGATTTCTTTAAATGCCTAGGCCTCTATCACAATAACAGTTGGTCTTATGGCAGAAAACAAACAAAAACCAAAAAATTAGGAGACAATGTTTAAAGTTTAAGTTTCAGTTATTCTTCACTAGTCCTGCCACCGTAGGCAAGCCCAATAAACATTCTCTCCTTGGGGTATATTTAGTCTACATGAACGTTACATAAAAGGGAATTTCAGTAACAGTCCTTATGATTTAGAGTTGTTGAGAAAATCAACTGAAATGTCTGTGAAACCAAGTTGTAAAAGTACCATATAACTGCAACGCATTTTTATGATTTGAAAATCTAAAATTTAGGGCTAGTGGAATGGCTCAAGTGGTAGAGCGCCTGCCTAGCCAGTGTGAGGCCGAGTTCAAACCCCAGTACCACTAAAAACATTTAAAAAATAAATAAAAAATAAAATAAAATCTAAACTCTTGGGTTAAGAGTACTGAAACAGGATCTCACTTAGAATAGTATAGAATGGGTTGAGAAAGGTCATCCTAAAAGTTTCAACTGCCTTTGCACTGAATTCCTTCCATGTTTGCCCCACAAGACTCAAAATTTAAATGATTTTGAAATATTTAAATCTGCTACAGAACGAACAAGTATTTTTTAAAAAGCAATCAGTTTTCTATTTCTGACTACAGTTTCAGTACTTTTATTTTGCTAAATAGCTCTACCATCTATAAACTTCTGTAAACTTAAAAAGCAAATAATTCAGTCTACTCATGTCCATATTCTAGGGAAACTCAATAGTGAAAAGAGATATACTTCTAAAGATCTGAGATAGAAAAAATGATTAAGGAGCTTGTGATTAGTAGGATAATGAAAAAAATAGATGTAAATTTTAAGAGAAGTAGATTTTGTGAATCCAGTTAACAGAGAGACTCATAATACCATAGTTAAATGTTCCCTCCTGGTAAGATTCCCTAATAAAGATACTGTAAAAGAAAACTAGCAGGCAAGCAAAACCAGCATGCAGGGATGTGCACTTAGGTTAATTACCACTGGAAAAAAGAAGACCGTGACTGAAAAGACAAGGGACATTTCTGAGGTGATGGAAACATTTTTTAACCAAGATGGTATATATACGGGTGTTTGCTTTACAATAATGCCTTAAGTTTTAAATTTACTTTTTAATATTTTTCTGGATGTGTGTACAATATTTTTAAATAAACACATACTAATACTAATGACCTTGTTGAGTGCTCCCTAATCTCAAAGTAAAACAAGTTACTCCTAAATGAGTTAACAATACTAAATTAAAAACAGAAAGTTATTATTACTGCATGGATAGAAAAAGAAATGAAGGTAGACCTTTGGAGTTTAAAGCTTATCACTAATGCAAGGAAGAGATACCAACACCCTTTAAATCTGTTTTGCAAGATAATGACGACAGAAAAAAGAAAAAAAGAAAGAAAGAAATATAGGACATGTGCCAAAATTGTGTTTTCTTAAAATTAACAATAGAATTCCTCTAATTCTGCAGGGGCTCTACTCTCCCACTTTATACTTTTCTATCTCAATAAACTCTCCTGCAAAAAAAGAAAAAGAAAATTTAATCATAAACCCAGCACCCCTACACTTTTCTGAGAAGACTTACAGGCTTCTCCGTGGGTACACAAAGTTTTCAATCAGTCCCTATGTTTCCTGACCCTTTAAAAATGAGGTAAAGCCAGTGAATCTGGGCAAGTAGTCTTTTTCAAAACCTATGAGACAAAATCTAGAATTCACTTACTTTACAAAAATTTATCTGTAATGTAAAAATTAACATTGGAGGTGCTTTAGGTTAGGCTACTTAGAACACATAAGCAGAGAAGGAAAAAATTTTAGTTGCCTACTGCACACATTCTCAGCTGAAGCCAAACAAAGCAATTCCCTCCTTCCTCCCTCCCTCCCTACGAAGTACTGGGGATCAAACCCAGGACCTTACACAAACTAGGCAAGTATTCTACAACTGAGCCAACAAGTGTGCTTTTCAAGGCATATTTAGTGCCATGATGTTTCACATTTTTTTGGCAAATGGCTCTCAAGTGTAAAGATGCCGTCCAGTGTTTCTAAGTGTAATAATGCTGTGATGTGACTTCTATTAGATCAGTTTCATTTACCCATAAATGCTTTTGGCTATGAGTTCAATGCTAATCAATCAACAATATAAGTTAAATAAGGCATCTTTACAAAGAAACAAGCAGAAAACAAGGCGATGTACTGATTAGTTGATGAAAGGTGACCAGAGGCTTCAAGGAACCTAATCTCTTATTTACCCTAAGAGCAAGGGTTCAGTACTTACAATTTAGTGTCTGTGGGACTTTATAGAACACAATTACTGTAAGTAATGACAATCAACTTAGATACCTTGCTATTTGCACATTAATGAGATTCATTTGCCTTCTGCTCTTCTAACATTTCAAGTTAGACCACCACTCTACATTTCAAGTTTCTGAATTTTAAGTATGCTGTAATTATAAGAGCTATTTACTCTTTTCAGTCTTTTTTATATGGGAAGGGGATACTGATTTTAATTAAACGTTACAAAGTTTGCTTCACAACTAAGAGATGGCATAGATAAATGGGACTTCATAAAACTAAAAAGCTTCTGCTCATCAAAAGAAATGGTCTCTAAACTGAAAAGAACATCCACAGAGTGGGAGAAAATATTTGCCAGCTACACATCGGACAAAGGACTGATAAGCAGAATATATAGGGAACTTAAAAAACTAAACTCTCCCAAAACTAATGAACCAATAAAGAAATGGGCAAGTGAACTAAACAGAACTTTCTCAAAAGAAGAAATTCAAATGGCCAAAAAAACACATGAAAAAATGCTCACCATCCCTAGCAATAAAGGAAATGCAAATTAAAACCACGCTAAGATTCCATCTCACCCCTGTTAGAATAGCCATCATTAGCAACACCACCAACAAGAAGTGTTGGCGAGGATGCAGGGAAAAAGGAACCCTCTTACACTGTTGGTGGGAATGTAAACTAGTACAACCACTCTGGAAAAAAATTTGGAGGCTACTTAAAAAGCTAGACATTGATCTACCATTTGATCCAGCAATACCACTCTTGGGGATATACCCAAAAGACTGTGACACAGTTTACTCCAGAGGCACCTGCACACCCATGTTTATTGCAGCACTATTCACAATAGCCAAGTTATGGAAACAGCCAAGATGCCCCACCACTGACAAATGGATTAAGAAAATGTGGTATCTATACACAATGGAATTTTATGCAGCCATGAAGAAGAACGAAATGTTATCATTTGCTGGTAAATGGATGGAATTGTAGAACATCATTCTGAGTGAGGTTAGCCTGGCCCAAAAGACCAAAAATCGTATGTTCTCCCTCATATGTGAACATTAGATCAAGGGCAAACACAACAATGGGATTGGACTTTGAGCACATAATAAAAGGGAGAGCACACAAGGGAGATATGAGGATAGGTAAGACACCTAAAAAATTAGCTAGCGTTTGTTGCCCTTAACGCAGAGAAACTAAAGCAGATACCTTAAAAGCAACTGAGGCCAATAGGAAAAGGGGACCAGGAACTAGAGAAAAGGTGAGATCAAAAAGAATTAACCTAGAAGGTAACACCCACGCACAGGAAATTAATGTGAGTCAACTCCCTGTATAGCTATCCTTATCTCAACCAGCAAAAACCCTTGTTCCTTCCTATTATGGCTTATACTCTCTCTACAACAAAATTAGAAATAAGGGCAAAATAGTTTCTGCTGGGTATTGAGGGGGTGGGGGGGAGAGGGAGGGAGCGGAGTGGGTGGTAAGGGAGGGGGTGGGGGCAGGCGGGAGAAATGACCCAAGCCTTGTATGCACATATGAATAATAAAAAAAAAAGTTTGCTTCAAATGCATTCAACTATACTTTACTGTTCATGTTTAAAGAGACTCTCATAAAGTTATTAATATTGCTTACTTGAACTGTGACATAAATAATAATGTATACTGTATTAGTAGTATAATAGCTTCTTTGCTTTACAGTTTTGTAACACTGAGAATGGCTATAACCCTCTAACTAGTCAGGTCAATCACTCATCTACCTTCAAAAATCTCTCTTAAGTGAATCTGCCCTGCCCTGCAGGTAGAAGCAACCTACCTAGTTGAGTAAGCCTAGTACAGTGGCTTTCAAAGCAGAAAGACCTGGATGTAAACCACAGGCAATTACAGAGCAGATGGGGGCTAACCCACATTACAGCATGGGGACATGAGTTACAGCAGATCTAAGCTGAGAATAAGGAGAAATTAAGGAAGCAGAAAAAGAGAAAAAGAAGATACTTGGTCCTTGGACAGAAAAAAGCTCACAATGGAGAATAATATAAAAGCCAGTGAGAGCCATCTTCCTGCTGCTGAATATTTCGAAGCTGCATTAGAGCCTTCTTTTTTTTTTTTTTAATCTTGATCTTCTTGCTATAATTGTGTTTTGATGATATTCTGTTTTCTTAATCCCATGACCTACACCCATGGTGCCCCTCAAATTCCCCATTTAAAGCAGTTTCTGCCAAATAGAGGTTAGAAAAACTGCATATGAGAAAACGTAAGATTCAAGCATCTAAAGGCCATGATTTTAAGTTGCACTCCTATTTGATATTTTCTTCAAGATAACACAGTCCCCATAAATTTGTCATCACCAAGTAGCAGTTCATTTTATGGTACTAAATTAGATTCTCTATACGGGAATGCCCTGGAACTCATATTCTAAGTTTTCATGAATATACTCATCTTAGCTTCATCACTACAAATTTCAGTAACTTTTTAGGCCTTATTTCCAAAATGCAGAGTCCTTAAGTTTTTAGTTATAATATCTAAGCCCCCTTGCACTTCTAATCCAGTGGTATATTTCACAATATTAGACACTACACTGCAACGTTCTTTTCATTGAGCATTGCACCTTGGATATTTTTCTCTGTGCACAAAATGCCTATCTCATTCATTTTCAAAGGCTGGTATATTGTTACATTACACAAATGTACCATAATTAATATTTCACTAGCTCTTCCTAATGGACCTTGGACTGTTTCCAGTTATTTACTATTACACACGATGCTTCGGGTCAACACCCCCTCAAGCCGCTCTTCTCTAAACTGTCCTGAGTTTAGATACGTCTGAGCGGGACCAAAACGCAGAACGCGCCCCCAAAACTAAGCCATAAATAACGTTCCCTTAAAGACAAATCAAGGACTTGGACAATTCTAGTCTCGCTAGGTGCGGAGACGATGGCAAAGGAGAAACTAAGCGCATGAGTGTAGTAAGATGCTTAAGGGGGAAGCGGTCTTTTTTGAGAGATGTCTTGTTAGTATTAGACTGAGCCTAGATCGTAAAGGGTTCCTAAGGCTAGAAAACGCTTTTAATTACTGAACAATTTTAGATACCTGGGTATAGGTTAAGGAATAATAAACGCTTAACCCTTTACGCTTTCGAACGTCCAATTGATTCCTTAATGCTCCCAATTACAGAAAGTTCAAAGACGATGTCTGTTTTTAAAATGCTACATTTGCACATATACTTTAAAAATAACAGGCGATAAACGTCACCGAGCCCCTCTCATTAGGAATCACTCCACCTTGCGCGGGCCAGAGGAGCGGAGCCAGGCGGCGCCCCGGCCGCGTCTACGCAGCCGCTGGGTCCGGATCCGGAACGGCCGGGAAGGAGGGGTTTCCCGGGCCGGCCCTCCCGGCTCTCACCTCAGTTCCTCCTCGACGTTCTGGCGGGGCTGTTCGGCCGAGGCCACCACCGAGGAAGTCGTGGAGGTCTTGTTCTTCAAGATTCCCTTGATGGGCCGGTGCGAAGCAGTCGAGGCCGCCATTGCCGGTCTCTTCAGCTGACGGCTCAGGGTCGTTGCCGGCGAGGAGTCCGGGAACACCGGGTCGCGCGCTACAGAGACCCGGCAAGCAGCTGCGGAGCCCGCTGGGGACTAAAGCGGCCGCTCCGGTTGTCGTAGAAACTACTATCGGCGTGGCTGTCACGACAAAACCACCGCGACGCCACAGCCAACGCCGCGCGGCTGGCGGCCTTTCGCCGCCGGCACTTCAGCCGCGACCCGCAGACTGAGGCCAACCCAGTGCCCCAGCGCGGGAGCGACGCAGACGCCGAAGCCAAGCCGGACCCGCCCTCTCGCGATATTTACGGCGAGGCGGGGCGAGAACAAAAGCCAGCCTCCTCTCTCCACCCCTTCCAGCCCTTGCTCTCTACTCGCCCCGCCCACCCCGCCCCTCCCTCCCTCCCTAATGGCTCCTCCCTCCGCCCCCTGGTGGCTCCGCCCCCTGGTGGCTCCGCCCCCTCCAGACTTCATTTTCCGCTCTCTCCGCTCCCGGCGGCGCTCGCAGCAAAGGAACTATTTTTCCCTAGGGAGAGAACCCACTTGGTTTCTAGACGTGCACATCTCTCAAGCGCCCTCTCTCCCAACACCTTATGAGGCTGTATTGTTATTTCTGTTGAATGTCAGAAAACTGAGGCTCAGAGGTGGCCTCATCGCCACAGATAGATGATATCTTATTTTGAAAGAAACCATATGTCTCTTCTACTTAACCCGCGTAAAAAACTTAACCCCTATTATAAAATTAAGGAATATTAGCATTGGAATGATCCTTGCAGATCTCTTAGGAGATTACACAATGGTGACTTTTATTAACTCGTAGAATGCCCGCGTTGGTTTTTATAGTCTTAACCTCTTTGTACCATTGGAGAAGCTGATGACAGAGAGGGCAAGTGACCACCACTGTCACGTAGACCATCCATAGAATGCGAAGATAGACAAAAACATGATGGGCCACGGAGGGTCTGAGTGATGCCTCTACAAGTCAAGGGGCAGCTGGGATGGCAGAAGCCAGAGGAACAGCTTGCTACAAATTCTCCCTCAGAGCCCCCCAGGGTCAACCCTGCTGCCCTATTGATTTTGGACTTCAAATTCGCAGTTCGTTTTTGTTATTTAAAGCCACCTAGTTGTGGCACTTTGTTGTGACAACCCTTATCTCCCTCCCTGCCAGTTCCTACCTCCAGTCCCCAACTGATTGCGATTGACGCCCTGTCCTGATCAGGCCTCTTCATCATCCTTATGACTAGCCAGAACAGACTAACTGAGCCACCCCAAATGGGTGCCTCTAGCAAACCCACCTGGTGACTCAAAGACTGCTAGGTCTGGAAGGGACCTTGACAAGCAGTCCTGTGAGGTGGCTATGCTAGCCTGTCTCTAAAAGCCCAAGGGCCCAGGACCTCACCCCCCAAGCCCTACCCCACACAACTCATTTTACTTTTGAACAGCTTTGTCTCAGGAAGCTCCTTAGATTGAGTCAAACCTAATTCCCAGCAGCACCTGCTGTCCCTCTGTTGATGGGGAAGCAGTTTTCATTTTAAACAGTCATCTTCCTCAAATCTCTTATCTCTGGGCCCCAAGTCTCATCTCCCTCAGTGCCTTAAGGACAATGCTCAGCTTGTGTCCTTATGCTTCTGTTCCCCAGCAGCAACTTCAGGGGTCCTGAAAACTATTCTGTTTTGATTTTCCAGCCTGACCCTGGCTGAGTCCTGCTGTGTAGGGCCTCAGTAAAGGAAGGAATGCTGATGGAGATAACGGAGGGGAAGTGGGCAGGAAGGCAGAAGGGAAGCAGCTTTGTTAGTACTGGAGCTGAATATTTTCCCCAGGGATTTCTCCCAGGTGAGGCCTCCATAGCAGGCATTGGCCCTGACCCCACCTCAGTTCCCAGTCAAGTGTCCCCCACTGCCTTCCCTTCCTCCCAGACTAGGACAATCCATTGGATCTAGTATTACAATCTGACAGCTCTGTCTGGACCAGCATCAAGAGTGAGTTCTCAGTGGCCAAAACCCAGCTGGGCTCCCAGAACCTGTGTGGCCTCTCTTACTTGCCCAGTCAGCAGGAGCCTTGCTCAGCGGTAGCAATCCTGCTTGCAAGATAATCCACAAAACTTGTCTTCATGACTGTAATTATTGGGCAATTTACTTTGTTCCTGCTTGAGCCTGGCACTCATCACTCTGAACCTAACACTGGGTCCATAATTAAGCAATGCCTTGCTTGGAGACCCTTTAATGAAAAGGGCTACCACAGTGTGACATAATGTGTTTTTATTACAGTTAATAAACTAAAAGACATTGGACCAGAAGTGGTGGAGAGTTCTCTGAGAAATCTCTTCCTTCCCTTATATTTGTCAAAGTTAAATTTTTGTCTCATACTATTTCTTTCACTCAGATTCCATAAAAAGTGAATGCAGATGAACAAGTTAACAATTGAAAACCATAAAATAGTTTGGCTGAAAGATCGCAAGTACAGCAAAATATATATACATGTGCATAATATACATACACATAATATTTATCTTTTTCTTTTTCTTTTTTGTGCAGTACCTGGGGTTTGAACTCAAGGCCTCACATTTGCTAGGTAGGCACTCTACTACTTGAGCCACTCTGCCAGCCCTCTTCCTTATATTTTAGAATAGTTAAACCACTTTATTCCTCAGTGTGTCACAAAAAATTTTACAAAAGCCTCTAACACAGAGCTCTCCTTCATTGCCTTTGCTGAAGCTTGATCTTGGAGATGGTCATCTGGACCAAAAAGCTTAAGCACCAAATTTGGCTGTATTTATATGCCATTTCCTGTGTGACTGCCAAGAGCTTGATTATGAATGGAATCCTCCATTCTGGATTCAGTTTCTGGAAGTAGCTTTTGAGCTCAAGGCAAATCATATACAGTATTTTAAACAAATACATGAAACAGGATTGTCTGGCAATTGTTTCATCATGGTTACCTGATCCAATGCAGCATATCTGGAGGAGAAGAGGAGACATATTTAGTGTACCCTGAATGTGACTGAGCCAGTTGACTCTCTGTCTCTTGGAATAGCCTACTAAGCTGATTGGTGGAATTCCCATCAACAGTAGAATTCCAAAACGAGAAATGGCTTTGGTGGCCATTTCCACCCAGCTGCCTAAATCATCAACCACAGGTCCTTCAGTAGGGAAGTGGATAGTCCCCCCACCCAAACCTCTGGAAAAATAATCAAAGATTGTGATTTAATGACCACTGAGTCACCAGGGCTTTTTGTTTGCCAGGAACTAGCATGATGTTAGCACATTGTTCTTTTCCTTTTCAGGTAATCCATCCCCCAACAGGAAGATCACAGATTTTGCAGTATATTATAGAAATTCACAGTGGCAAGGGCAAGATTAAGCAAAATACAAAAAGTATTAGAGACAGAGAGCAAAAGAGAGTATACCAAGGACAAAGATTAATCATTTTTGCTTAAAAAATAGCTTTGATTTCCAACCATGAAACTTCCCACTGTTTCTCTTCAAAGATATCACCATGAAAGCCTCCAAGTGGCCAAGACACTTTTCTAAGAAGGCTCACATGTCCTCCTTGGTTACACAAAGTTTTAATCTGTCCCTATATGGTTCCTGCCCCTTAAATCCAGGGGATCTGCACAAGTAGTCTTTTTCAAAACCTATGAGACCAAACCTGGAAAGAAAAAAGAAAGCAAGATAAGTTGTGTGATAAGACTAGGATGGTAAGTAGGAAATGTGAACTATTATTTTGGCTAAACTTGTGCCTGACAGAAATCTTTCTCTTTTTTTACTGTAAAATTTTCCATAAGTGTTAACTGGTTTAGTTTGTAACCTATCGTAAGAAGTAAGCAAGCAATGCCATATATTGTAATTTCATTATGTCAATTTGGGCAGGTTCTATTGCACTTTATTATTCTATGAACCCATAATGGGATAAGAATAGACTGATTCAGAATACAGGGCCTGAGGATGGAACTAACAGTGGAGCATGTGCCTGGCATGTACTAGGTCCTGGGTTCAGTTTCCAGAAACCTCCACACACACAACAGAATTAATACCAACACCTTCTCAAAGGGAAGGAACATTGCCACAATTATTTATGCAGCCAGTATTACACTTATTCCCAAGCCAGATAAGGACACAACAGAGAGAGAGAGAGAGAGAGAGAGAGAGAGAGAGAGAGAGAGAGAGAGAATGAGAGAATTATAGGCTAATCTCTTTAATGAACTTAGATGCAAAAATTCTCAATAAAATTCTGGCAAACCGAATTCAATAACATATCAAAAAGATCATATACCATCATCAAGTCAGTTTCATTCCAGGGAGGGAGGGATGGTTCAACATACACAAATCATTAAATGTAATACAGCATATTAACAGAAGCAAAGACAAAAATCACATGATCATCTCAATAGATGCAGAAAAAGCCTTCAACAAAATTCAACATCCGTTCATGATAAAAGATCTGATGAAACTAGGAATGGAAGGAATGCACTGCAACATAATAAAGGCTATATATAACAAGCCTATAACCAACACCATGCTAAATGGGGAAAAACTGAAACCATTTCCTCTAAAGTCAGGGATGAGACAAAGGTGTCCACTTACTCCACTCTTATTTAATATTGTCTTAGAATTCCTAGCCAGAGCAATAAGACAGGAAGAAGAAATAAAAGAATTTAAATAGGAAAGGAAGAAGTCAAACTATCCCTGTTTGCAGATGACATGATCATATACCTAAAAGACCTGGAAAACACCAAAAAACCCTTAGACATCATAAGTAACTTCAGCAAAACAGCAGGATACAAAATCAATTTAGAAAAATCAGTAGTCTTTCTATATACTAACAATGAACAGACTGAGAAAGAATTTAGCAAAACAATTCCATTTACAATAGCCTCAAAAAATACATAGGAGTAAACTTAACAAAGTGAAAGACCTCTACATGAAAACTCTAAGCCATTGAAGGAAGAAATAGAAGAAGACTTCAGAAAATGGAAAGACCTTCCATACTCACGGATTGGTAGAATCAATATTGTGAAAATGTATATATTACCAAAAGCAGTCTACATGTTCAATGCAATCCCCATCAAAATTCCAATGACATTCATCACAGAGATTGAAAAATCCACCCTAAAGTTCATTTGGAAACACAAAAGACCATGAATAGCCAAGATAATACTGAGCAAAAAGAACAATGTTAGAGGTATCACAATACCTGACTTCAAACTATATTACAGAGCCACAAGAGTGAAAGCAGCATGATATTGGCACCATGACAATATGAAAACCAATGCAACAGCATAGAAGACCCAGAAATGAATCCACACAGCTATGACCACCTAATTTTTGACGAAGTCACCCAAAACATACTATAGAGAAATAACAGCCTCTTTAACAAATGTTGCCAGGAAAACCGGATATTTACATCCAGAAAATTGAAATTAGATCCACGTCTTTCACCCTATACAAATATCAATTCAAAGTTGATCAAAGACCATAATATAAGGCTTTAAACTTTGAAACGAGTGCAGGAAAGAGTAAGGAGTACACTGGAACATATAGGCACAGGCAATAACTAAATAGTTCTCCAATGGCTCAGCAAATATGAGAAAGGATTGACAAATGGGACTACATGAAACTAAAAAGCTTCTTCACATCAAAAGAAATGGCCACCAGATTGAAGAGGTATCTCACAGAATGGGAGAAAATCTTTGCCAGCTATACGTCTGACAAAGGATTAATAGCTAGAATACACAGGGAGCTCAAAAAAACTAAACAACCCCAAAAATAAATGACCCAATGAAGAAATGGACAACTAAAGTTCTTTCAAAGGAAGAAGTCCAAATGGCCAAAAAAACACATGAAGAAATGCTCACCATCCTTGGCCATAAAGGAAATGCAAATCAAAACCACATTAAGATTCCACCTCCTAAGATTGGCAGTACTGGGGTTTGAACTCAGAGTCTACACCCTGAACCACCATCCGTTTTTTGTGATGGGTTTTTTCGAGATAGGGTCTCGTGGACTATCTACCTGAAGTGACTTCAAACAGAGATCCTCTTGATTTCTGCCTCCTGATTAACTAGGATTACAGAATTGAGCCACCAGCACCTGGCCCTCCTAAGATATATTGTAAGCATTTTTTAAATGTGACAATGTTTCCCCAGTACTACAATAATATAATAATAAAAACAAAACAAAAGAAAACAAAAGATTCCACCTCGCTCCTGTTAGAATGGCTGTCATTAAGAACACAAACAACAAATGTTGGTGAGGATGTGGGGAAAAAGGAACCCTCATACACTGCTGGTGGAAATGCAAATTAGCACAACCACTATGGAAAACAGTATGGAGGCTCCTCAAAAAAACTAAAAATAGAACTGCCATATGATCCAGCAATACCACTCCTGTGGATATATACCCAAAGGAATGTAAGTCAGCTTACAATAAAAGCACCTGCACACATGTATTTTTTGCAACACTATTCCATCTGACTATGGAAATAGTCAAGATGCCCCACAACTGATGATTGGATTAAGGAAACGTGGTATTTATATACAATGGAATTTTATTCAGCCATAAAGAAGAATGAAATGTTGTCATTTGCAGGTAAATAGATGGAAGTAGAAAACATCATCTTCAGTGAAGTTAGCCAGGTTCTGAAGGCCAAAGGTCACATGTTCTCTCTCATATGTGTAATATAGGCCCTATACAAATATAAGCAATATCATATATACATATAAATATACACAGAACATGGATACAAAAATGGGACTGGTAGAGAAGACTAAGAGAGGAGAGAAAGAAGGAAAGAAAGATATGGCTAATAATGAAAAATATCACGTCTGTGCAGGAACAAGACACAACGAAACACACTGAAAACTGTTGAACAATACAGGCTGGGGGAAAAGAGTGAGGAAGTGCAGTGGATCGGGGGTAGATTGACATAAGCACAATACATTTATGGGTAAAATATTGAGGTAAAAATCCCAGTGAACAACAAACAGACATCTAAACAATGAAGGATAAGAATGTAAAACAGGACACATGGAAGAGAGAGGGTAAACGAAGAAAGTAAAGAAAGTGAGTGAGGTTGATGTACTTTGTATACGAGTATGAATACGTAACACTCAACCCTGTTGAAATCACCATAAGAAGGGGACTATGGTAGAAAGGAGAATAATAGAAGGAATGAAACATATATATATATATGTAATACATATATAGAGACATATAATACACATATATGGAAACATCACAATGAAACTGCCTGTATAACCATCATAAACAAATAAAAATGTCTTTTTTTAAAAAATGAAGGATAAGGTAAAACAAGTCCTATCCAGGGGTATCCACTGGTACCTAGGCATAAGGAAAGGGTGAAGGAGGGCTAATATGGTGGAAGTACTATGTATTCATGTATGAAAATGAAACAATGAGGCCCACTGAAACTGTTCTAAGAAGCAGGGAGAGGGGAATAATGGAGAAAGATGGAAAGGGTGAATATAACTAAAATACAACGTGAGTGCTTTTGTAAATCACAATATGCCCTTGGGGACAACTATAATATGCTAATAACTAAATAAAGCAAAAAAAAAAAAGAACAAACAGAATACATGTGTTGTTGATATAGATATTTTATGGAAAACCTTAAATATATTTTGGACCCTAGATAGCTGTCATTTATAATCAGAGGGCTTTTTTACATTATTGCCGTATTTACACTCACTTGCATTTGTCCTAGTTTGCAATTTCTCAAATATGTAATGTTATGTATTTATTTAAGACAGGGTCTTGATATGTACCCAGGCTGACCTTGAACTCTTGATTCTCTTATCTCAGTCTCCAAATTACTGGGATTACAGGTGTGCACCACCATTGCAGGTTATAATTTCATTATTTTTATATGACAGCCACCAGATCGGTCTATGAAGCTGCACTTTCTTCCCTATTTGTCTTCATACTGCTCTATATTTTTAACTGGGTTATGTAATGATCCCAATTTCTAAAATCAGTTCCATTTTGCCACACCTAGTGTTAAGACACAGGGCAAACAATTAGAACCCCCATCCTTGTTTCTTTTCAATGAGCCCAGCCTTCTGTGACTGCTTATTGCATGAGAAAATGTCTAAACTCCTTGGGCTTTTAGAACCTGTCCCATCTGTGTCTCCAGGCTCCTCTTCTTTTCACATCCACTTCTTCCCTTGTGTTCTTCACACTAGTCACACTACCCTTCTCAAGGTGCCAGATACAGAGGGTCTTGGATCCAAAACAGGGCTCTGGCCTGTAGTCCCTGCTACCCTTGAGGCTGAAGTGGGAGGATCACTTGAGCCCAGGAGTGCAAGGCCAGCCTGGGAACATAAATGAGACTCCTCAAAACAAAAGAGAAAAACACCTGATTGACATAAATAGGAAGATAGATCTTTATGTATCTTTGCGCTTAGCGCAGAGAACCAAAGCTGGGAGAGATGCAAAAAATGTAGCGGGTGTGTGAGTGAGTATGTTTGTGCATGCGTGCGTGTGTGTATCTAATAGTGAATGCTTTTTTAAGAAAGTGCTCTGAATCCAACATGAAAAGAAAGGAAATGCCCGTGTTCCTCACCTTTTCATGAAGGAGCACACTTTACTAATTTGTGTGAAAAGCCATCCCCATTTTTATCCTTGAGTTACCCCAGTTCAAAAGTCACCTCCTTCCCTGACTCCACACAAGCAGAGCTAGCTCTGCCTCCACGAGATCCCCTGGAACTGTTTGCGTATCTCTGTCTCACAGTAGTGTTGTTCTCTTGGTGTCTGCTCTCCTACTGGACCTCTTTGGGAGCAGGCACATGTCTTTCTTCTCTTTACCGCCCCTCCCTCCTAATGGTGTCCATAAAAACCATTTTGTCATTTCTTGGAAAGCAATCTGATTTTACGTCTTATTCCACATGGCAGAGTAAAATACCAACAGCTGTCATGCTGGGAAGGAAATACTAGAAATAAGAACCACTGCTGAAGAGGTAGAGAAGACTTAAAGGAGAACTGGCCTGTCTAAATTAGTGAAAAACCTTTATTGAGGGCTATTATGTGCTAGGCTCTTTTTCTAGGTACTATCTTTGCTTGGTTCCATACAATAAACTATAGTAGGTTATTTCCTTTCTTTTCATTTTAAGTTTAGAACCCTTTCTAAAAATTTTCTTCATCATTACACACACACATCCTAGTTTTGTGCATCTCTCCCAGCTTTCGTTCTGTGCACAATGAGAGTAAAGTGCGTTTTCACAAGGGTTTATCTTCCTGTTTGTTCCAGTCAGGTGTCCTAATTAAGCAATCTATGCCATGGATAGGACTAGGATTGTAGACCCTTTGTGTTTTCCTGTGGCTAAGGCAGGTGGGGAAAATCACAAAGCTCTCCCAAGAGGAACTGGTGTCTTGTTTTCTTGCCCATGGACTGGAAGCCAGGAGGAAGCAGCGTTAAAGCAGACTGCAGAGAAAAGCTGAGACCTGGGAGCCCAGCAGCTAGGGCTGTGTGGGTTGGTGGTATCTGTAGACATGTTCTGATATGGGGAACATAAAGCAGGAAATGCTGAAGGCTTCCCATACTCCTTTTTCGTATACCCAATCAAGAACATTCCAGGGCACAAAAGAATTTGCGCTCACTATTTCTCACAGGTGGAGGTTTTCTAGCCAGTGTGTTAAGTAGCCAAAGGAGCTCAGTGGCAGAGCACATGCTTAGCATGCATAAGTGCCTGGGTTCAATCCCCAGAACCCTCAAAAAGAGATGCCAAAGTGAAAATTAGCTTTTCCCCTGGAATTTAAAAAATGTGGCACCTGTACTATTTTTCTGTAGGTGAAAACGAAAATATTCTTTCTTTCTATCATTAATGGTTTACTTATTTGGAAGCCCAGCCCTGTCCAAGACAAACCCCCAGTCAACACTAATTTTATCTTAATTTTATGAACATCTACCATACCACTAATATTCTGACATTCTTTGTTTTCTTTTGGTTTTGGTGGTACTGGGATTTGAACTTACAACTTCACGCTTGCTAGACAGGCACTCTACTGCTTGAGCCACTTCTCCAGGCCAAAAGTGTAGCCCAGTTTGGGCTTGAACTTGTGATCCTCCTGTCTCATCCTCTTTGTCTTGATTACTGGCATGTGGCACCATGACCGGCCTTATGTTCCTAAATACACTACTCATTGTGCTAGTCAAAGCCAGTACCATTTTCCGCATTTCCAAAGAGTGCAGAAGAATGTTTAATGCTGTGCTAGGCAGAACTCCAGTGCAGGACTGTGGAGCTGAGCCCATTTTGCTCTCACTCCATCCCTCCACAGAGGCAACAATGGAATGAGGCTGCAGGGTGAGTTCCTTCAGAGTTTTTCAGGGTCAAGGAGAACACATAAAAGCATTAGCTACTTTTGTTTCATGTTTTCTTTCCCTTCATAGAAGGACTTAGAAATTGAGAAAACTTACATGAGTAGGCAGAAACCAAATGTAGGTAATTAAGTTAGCGTCTTTATTAGATGTGAAGTTACACTTCTTGGAGGATAGAATATGATGAGATTGAGTCAATGCTGTAATAGCTCTGAGCAGAATTTAGCACAAATGTCTTTCTCTCTCTGCAAGCACGGGACCCTACTTTCAATCTTTCCAGATTCTGGTACCAGCCAAGCTCTTCGCTCCTGAGACAGCTGCTTTCAGGAGCCAAATAGGCCAGCCCAGCCAGCTCTCGGGCGTCGGGTGGCATGGTGAATGAGCCCTTTCAAACGGGTGGCAGTGTAACTCACTAGGCTTCCCATCAGCGTCACCCTCAGCCACCCTAGACATGCGCCTCTTTCCCCATGTCAGCCTCAGGCATATCCCTGCTACTCCCTCCACCTTTCTGTTGTGCACTCTGGCCTCCATTCCTCACCGACAAACTGCTTCTACTTAGGGCCAAGATGAGAATATGTGGCAATGAAAGTAGTATCAGTTGGCCCCAATCAAGCAGAAAAGAAGATGGCCATCTTTCAGGGATAGGGGTATATAATGGAGGCCGCTGCTGTACCAAGAATTACTCCTTTAGTGTTTGAGTTCACTGGGGAGACCCAGATGGTTGAGTGAAGGGCGCTCAGAAGAGTGGCTGCCTGCTGAATGGTACCATTGTGATAGTATACACCCACTGAGTATTGGCTCATCTGACACCCCAAGTCTCTTCCAAAACAGTGACTGCAGTACTCACCTCAGCATAATTCTGGTTGTTCTTTCCTAGGCTACTGTCCCAAATGGTGGTTGGCAGTTCCCCCATGGGCCATGGTGCAGAGAGCTGGGAAGGAGATGACTTTTCGCCTTGACTCTCGAGGCTTCCTTCATCATCCCTCTACCCACCCTGGCCCACCCGCCTCCTCACGGGAAAAAATCCTTCTTGTTATCTGTGTATCCCTGCTTGCTCCTTCCAGCTGTCCGCTGGTACACTCCTGCCAATCTCCAAACCTCATCAAGAACTTGGGTCCGTTTTTTTTTCATTTAAGAAATATTTAATTATCTACCTGTGCCAAATAGTTTGCTGCATGTATAAAGATGTGTAAGACATGATTCTTGTTCTTAAATATAAACTTACAATAAGAAAATATAAAACAAAAGCCAGGCTCACACCTGTAATCCTAGCTTTTCAGTGGGCAGAGATCAAGAGGATTGAGGTTTGAAGCCAGCCTGGGCAAATAGTTCATGAGACTATCTTGAAAATACCCAATGGGGAAAAAAAAAAGAAAAGAAAAGGGGCTTGTGGGTGGCTAATGTCATAGAGTACCTGTTTAGTAAGTGTAATGCCCTGAGTTCAAGCCCCAGCACCGACAAAAGAAGAAAAGAAATATAAAACAAAGCATCACCAGATTAGGTGGTAAATGCCTAAGTGGACACACAGTGCATGGACACAAGGAAAGTTTGATATATTGATTATCTGGTGCTGTTACAAAGTAGCACAAATTGGGTGGCTTAAAACCACAGAAATGCATTCTCTCACAGTTCTGGGGACCAGAAGTCTGAAATTGAGTTGTCAGCAGGGCCATGTTCCCTCAGAGACTCTGGGTGGAGTCCTTCCTTGCCTCACCCTGGCTTCTGGTGGTGGCCACAGATCCGTGTCATACCTTACCTTGTGGCTGCATCATTCCAGTCTCTGCCCCTGTCATTGCATGGTGTTCCGCCTTTGTCTTTTTGTCTCCACAATGCATTTTCCTCTTCTTATAAGGACATCAGTAAAGTTAAGTTTGGGTTCATCCTAATGACTTCATTTTAACTTGATTAAGTATCTAAGACCCTGTGTCCTAATAAAGGTTAAGACCTTAACATCTCTTTTTTAGAGAGGGGAGGGAGGACACAAGGGAAGGACCAGAGAAGCTGACTTGACAGATGAGGTGGGCCGGCCAGTTGGAGTCATTAGGTAACTGAGGAGGGAGAAGGAAGCTACGTCATCTGGAGCCACATGTACAAACGAACTGGAGCCTGACAGGTTGGAACCTTTGGAAACTGCAAATGGTTCAGACTGGCAGGCACAAACTGTCTGTGCTACATAATAAAAAGAGATAATCCTAAAACGTGGCAGGAACCAGGGAATGAATCCAGTCATGTCCCCACACAAACATTCCTTCACTGTCCTTTTGTTTGGCAGAAACCAGTCATCTTAGACTCCTACTTTTGTATCACTCCCCTAAATCACAAATTCTGCCGTCTACAAATCTCCTAAATCGGCCTCTCCTTCCATCCCCACTACCTAGTCTAGGCCTTTGTTGGGGCACATATCAGTGCCCTTGCCATCTTGAGGGTCCTTCCCACTTTTAGTCCCCTCTCCATCCTCTTCTGCAGCCAGAGACATTGCTCAATGTTACCATTCAGGGCAATGCCCTTCCCAGAGGGAAGGTGTCTGGCCCAGTGGTAGGAGGCTCCCCATTGTGTAATAAATGAGGTTTCTTCTACCTGCTGCCCATTGTCACCAACTTGTTCCTCCTCAGGCTCTGGCATCACTGGGCCACCCTGAGGACAGAGCATTTGCTTCACAGAGGATATCAGCCTCTGATCTGCTCTTTAGGGAATTTTTTGTTTGTTGTTTTGTTTGTTCGTGGTCCAGGCCAGCCTTGAACTGCCTCAGACTCCTGAGTGCTGGGATTATAGCTATGAGCCACCATGCCAAGCTACTTCCTACATTTAAATCCTTCAGTTACTTTCCTTCACTGTCAGATTGAAATCTGAACCTTTTGTCATTGGTTAAGACACTATCAGCTGATGCTGGTGGCTTATGCCTGCAATCTTAGCTACTTGGGAGGATGAGATAGGGAAGATTGACTTTTGAGGTCAGCCCAGGCAAATAGTTTGTGAGACTCCCCCCCGACCCATCTCCAAAATAACCAGAGCAAGATAGACTGGAGGTGTGGCTCAAGAAATAGAGAACCTTCTTTGCAAGCTTTAAGCCCTACATTCAAACCCCAGTCCCACCAAAAACAACAACAAAAAGCCTATCTACCTATCTAGCTTCATATTCCTCTACTCCTCCACTGGCCCCAAATACTAAGTAATCCTGAATTATTTCTTCTGCTTGGGATCCAGCCTTCTCCCACTCTATTTACTGCTTCTTCAGCTTGTTTCTCCAAATGCAGCTTCAGATTTGCTCCTGAAGGACACCTTGCCCATGTCTTCCAGGGCAGGGTCAGGGTCAGGGTGTCCTCCTCTGTGCTTGGGTAGTACCCATGATGCCCTCTCTGCCCTGATTGCAGACTCCTAATCAGATGTGGTCTCCATAACCTATATTGCAATGGTTGGTCTTATGGTTTATTTTTTCCTCTAGACTAATAACTCCAGCAGGCTCCAGATCAGTTCTCCAGAAGCAGTTCACTTAAACCTTTCAGTATCTGTGAGACTATTCTATTCTCCCCCACCCCTAATTTTTGGCATTCTTATTTTGCTTTCTTGATGAAATTGCTGGATTTCTAAACATTAGATGTGAACTCTGAGCCATCAACCTTCTAAGAGGTAGAGTTTGCAGTTACTCATGAAAAATGCTGAGTAGCCAGGCCTGCCTGAGGTAGGGATGGAGCACTTAGCAGGAAGCTGGGGGCATCACTGTAGAGGAGATGTGATTGCATGGAGACTAGGAAGGCTATTGTGAGTGGATCCCATTTGTAAATGCTTGAAATAACTTGCTTTCAATCACCAGTAATACCTGATAGAAATTAGTATTTATAACTTACATTATTTATAATTAGGATTTAAGAATACTGATTATTACATCATCATACTATTTTTAGATTCTATTATTATTATTATATTATACTCCAGAATGTTATTTTGTGATTTTTAAAGATCTTGACTAACATTAAGTAAAAGAAGAAAAACAGCCAAAAGGAAACTAAACTGTCATTCATAAAATGTCACAAATCTGTTGGGACCTAATTTGAAGTACAAATGTGACTCTGGCCACAATATTTTTAAAATGATAGAAAGATAGGAAAAAAAACCCCATTCTTTAAAACCACTCATAAGGTGGTTTACTTTTAAGCCAGGCTCTGTACCAACTGTGTTGTGAGTTCACTTCATTCCTCTGAACTCAAAGTAGGGAATACAAAGATGAGCAAGACAAAATCCCTGCCTACCCTTACGTGGGAGACAAGCCAGACCTCTAGCCAAAGTCAAGGAGATAATTTAGGTAAATAATTTTTTTCAGTGCTGGAATGTAGCTCAGAGCCTCATGCATAGTAGGCAAGTGCTCTACCACTAAGGTAATGTTCAGCCCAAAGTGAATTTTTTTTTTTCTGTGCTTGGGATCAAACCCAGGGCCTTATGTGTCTACCATTGATCTACATTCCAAGCTGATTTAGGTAAATAATTCAGAATTGACACTCACACATCAGATTTCTCTTTTGAGGCAGAAATTCTTAGAACAAGAGCCATTGCCCTCCTGTAAAGCTAGTATATGAGTGTTGGAGTTCTTAGGCATAATTCAGATAATGAGTCAAATCACTCCTCAGAGCAGAAAACTGCCAACCTCCGTACTCAGGGAAAAATCTACCATACCATTTCTTGATTTAATTGAATTTGGTGGTTTAATGCAATGTTTTCTAGGATGTCTTTAAAAAGTTGATCTATTAACTGAATAATTTTCTTTTATTATTCTGAAATGATCACCAGTCTTCATTTTAAATTGCTTTCCTCTGTTTTTTTTTTTTCCTTTTCAGTTTAGTGTTTAGTGTTTAGAAGCCATCATTCTGTGTCAACGGTTGCTTTATAGGAGGTTTCCTATTTGTGGTTCCTTGTGACTTCAAGGGAGATGCTATTTCAGCAAAGGTGAAGATGCGTGTCTTTAATGTGGTTGGGAAAGTGGCTGTGACAACACCAGATATAATGAATAATATTAGTCAATGAAAATGTTTGTTAGAGATCTGGGAAAGATTCTCAAAGATGGGCTATTCTTTGGTAAATCACTCATCTTCCGAGAATGATGGAACAACCTATCACCCTTACTGTGGATAATTCTTTTGCTCTTGGTTGGCAGTGAACTTACTTATGAGAAGTAAGTATGACACCTCAGGGATTTTATTTGTTTGAGAAGAAAAAAATTCTCTCTCCTTTCAGTGACAGGCTGTGATACTTTTTTATTATATTTCAATACAGATCTCAGAAGAGTTGACGTTACCAAGGAGAAAGAAGTAAGAAAGGAGAGAGTGAGGTAGGTCACACGGTATATAACAGATAAAACACCCACACTTATTAAGAAAGTAGTGATGTTTTTCAGTTGATGTATTAAGTCCATGTGATCAGTATTCACCACTCAAATCACAAGGAGGCAGTACAGTCTTGTGGGAGGAGAGGAAAGAAGGTTTTTAGAATGCACATTCTTCATACTTCTTGTGCTGTCATGTCCACAGCTCCCACAGAAGCTAGGTGGTCACCAGAGCCATTCAGGTCTCTGTTTCCTGGTTGAGCTGCCTCTTACCATATGAAACAATATCTACCTAATGCTAAAAATAACCAAGTGTGAGTCCAAGAGTCTGATATCCACCATCCTGGTGGCCCTCATCTCATTCATCTCTAATACCATCAAGCCTAAATGAAGTTGGCATCTTAATAATTATTCCTTGAATAAAACCACCTAGGTAGTAAGGACTGACTTGTCAAAAGTGACACTGACTTTATACCACACTTGCTTTTTTTTTTTTTAATCTCAAGGAGACAAAACACTTTTTTCTCAAAGAATGTGTTTTATTTTGTTTGTGAGGAAAAGGAACAAAATGAGATTTTTAAAAAGCCCCTAAGTCATCCTATGAGTAAATTACTTCTTTGATAAAAATCTGGGTCCAACTTAAGTCATAACTATAACTAGCCACATAGTTTTGCTCAAGTCACTTCATTTGGCTAATTTTCAGTTTCCTCATTTGGAAGATGAATGTGCATATGAGGGGTTCATATTCCAGGGGTCAGTTGTGGGAACATACCAGAAATAGCAAACTGGGAAGCAGTCTTAGCAGAATATGTCCGGCACACAAATATATAACATTTGTAGCTGGGTTCTGTTTTGACTTCTATGACTGATTCTTTCTGGGTCCTGGGACATTTGTTAAGCTTCTGCATTCACTTTATCATTTGTTCATTCACTCATTCATTCAACAAATGTGGATCGAACATCTTACTGTGTGCCACACCCTTTCCTAGGCTCTGAGGATACAAGATGAACAAAAAGGTAGGGTTGTTACTTTCAGAGTGCCTACATGCTAATGGAAGACATGGTCAACAAACAAGATAATTCAAGATCGTGAGACGTGCTAAGAAAGAATCAAAAGGGTAAGGAAGGGAAAGTAACTGGGGCAATCACCATTAGGGAGACAGATGCCTCCTGAGATGAGACTTGAGAAATGGACTGCCACCAACCTTGACTTCTAAGCCTGCCAAGGCAGTTTTGCTGCTTTTTTTTTTTTTCCTCCAGTGATAGAACACTGAAAAGTTGTTTGCCTGAAGGAATGCACTTGTTGATTGCATACTAAAAATTACATTTTGAGCTGGACATGTGGCTCAAGCAATAAAGTGCCTGCTTTGCAAGCACAAAGCCCTGAGTTCAAACCCCAGTTCCACCAAAAGAAAAAATTCACATTTTCTTGCAATCCTACCTACACAGGAGATAGAGATTGGAAAGACTAGGGACAAAAAAAAAAAAAAAAAAAAGAAGAAGAAGAAGAAGAAAGAAAGAAAGAAAAACAGAATGGAGTTCAAGATCAGCTAGGCAAAAGGTTAGCAAGACCAACAACGAGATGTGGTGATGCAGGTCTTTAACTCCAGCTATGCAGGAGGTGTAGGTAGGAGGATTGAAGTCTGAGGCCTGAACTGGGGTAAAAAACAGGAGACCCTAACTGAAAAATAACTATAAGCAAAAAAGGACAGAGGGTGGGGTGTGGCTTAAGTGGTTGAGTACTTGCCTAGCAAGCAAGAGGCTCTGAGTTCAAACCCTAGTACCAACAAATGTTTTTGTCTTTATTTTAAAGTGTAAATTAATTGTATAAAGGGGTCTTTATTGTGATATTTATATACACGCATATAAGGTACATCCCCTCTTCCTTCCCCGAATTCTTCTCTCCTCCTCCTCCTCTACTTTCTCCTCCTCTTCCCCCTCTTTCTTCTTGATACTGAGGTTTGAACTCAGGGCCTCATGCTTCTGGACAAGTGCTCTACCACTTGAGCCATGCCACCGGCCCTTTTTTACTTTATTTTTCAGATAGGGTCTCAAGTTTTTGCCTGGGCTGGCCTAGACCTCAATCCTCCTTATTTACACCATCCAAGTAGCTGGGATGACAGGTGTGAACTACCATGCCCAGCTTTATTGGTTGAGATGGGGTCTCTTGGACTTTTTGCATGGCTAACGTCCAGCTGCAACCCCTCAGTCTCTGCTTCCCGAGTAGCTAGGTTTACAGGTGTGAGCCACCACACCTTGTCTTCCCCCTGAAATTATTCTTAGTAATTTATAGGTACAAAGATTACCATCTACACTGTTTCCAGTGCTCAGTATTCTTTGTTGACAAAACACCCTGAGGCAAAATTCCATTATTTTCAGCCTCAATTTTGTGGCTGTCCAACGCTCCTTCCAGTGTTTCTGGTTATTACCGCCCACTCCCTCGTTTGGGAGGGAGGATGCAGGGAGTCTTCTGATGCTGTGGTACACACACTGGTTCTGTGCTTGGACCAACCACAGGCAAAGAGGAAACACCCACTTAGTCACAGCTGAAGTACGCTGACAAAGGAGTAGCTATCTGCTTCTTCCAGCACTGCCCAGGATGGAGATGACTCAGAGCCGGGGCAGCGCTTTCACTTTGGAGGCGTAAGAAACAGAAGGCTTGGGTGGACAACAGGTGGGGCTGGTGGCCGCCAGTGTAAGATGCTGGGAGGCTTTCTCTGCCCAACTGGCTACAATGTTTGAAATTCTGCTGCTAGAGGTTAGCATCCAGTCCACGTGTTCTTGAAAAGTTTTGTTTGTTTCTTTTTGTTTTATGAGTTTTGGTCTTCAATTCTTCCATTAATGCAAATTTTTGGAGGAAAGGTCTCTCTTTAAACATTGTAATTTACTATCTATTTTTTTCAGTCCTAGAGTTACTAGACAAGAACATTTCCACTTGAGCCACACCCATAGTTTATGATGCTTTTAGTTTGTTTTTCAGACAGGGTCTTGCATTTCTGCCATGGGCCAACCTCCAACCCCGATCTTCCTACCTCCACATCTCAGGGAGCTGGTATTACAGGAACATACCACCATACCTGGCTTTTTTTTTTTTTAATTTTTTTATTGGGACTGGTGTTTGAACTCAGGGCTTCATGCTTGCAAAGCAGGCACTATACCACTTGATCCACACCTCCAGTTCCTTTTGCTCTGGTTATGTTGGAGATAGGGGTCTCACAAACTATTTGCCAGGATGGCCTCAAACTGCTATTCTCTCAATATCAGCCTCCCAAGTAGCTAGGTTTATAGATGTTAGCCACCAATGCCCAACTCTGACTTGCTCTTTGAGCTAGAGTCTCAATAACTTTTTGCCCAGAGTGGCCACAAACCTCAGTCCTCCTATCTCCACTCCTGTTTAGCTGGGGATTACAGGTATAATCACCACACCCAGACCTATAATTTTATTATCTTAAAAGAAACTCACAAGAATTCAAAAATGGCAAGAGTCAGCTCATAGGTATTATTCTTGCTCTGGATCCCATCTTCAGAATTGTCCCACCTCTGAAATGACAAATCCATATACCCTGTTATGAGGGCATGACTCCTACTCTTCCAACCTTCCCACTGGGTTCCCCATCACACTGCTCTTCAGTTTCCCAGAAACGTCTCTTTCTACGAGAGATTCCCAGTCTGTGTCTGCCATAAAACACATGCAAACAACCGTAAGCCACGGTAGAGGGCCACGATTCTATGTCCTTGATGTGTGATAGATGTAATAGCTAGTGGACAATCAGTGGACAATCATCCACACTACTTGTAGATTTTTTTAAATGGTGACAAATTCATCAGTAGCCTAGTGCCTAGTGCTTGTTTGGAGAATTGTCATCCTTAAAAATTTGTCATGTATGGGGACCACCATACGTGAATATGGTATTCTTATTCCTTTAGACCAGGCAGCTCTCTGAGCCTGCTATCAGTGAACACATCTGGAGTCCCCATTTCTTCATGGGAAACTTTCTATGAGTGCCTGTGGGGCATGCTTTTAGAAGTCCATTCAGCGGCTGCATTTGTGAATGTTGAATGTTGATAGAGTATTCTTGGGTCACCACATAATTATTGGTGGCTCTTCTACTCCTTACTCCCTTTCTTTTTTTTTGTGGAATGGCTCCAGGCCCAAGTTGGAGCCCTTATTACTTACTATTTGGCTTTAGAAAATAAAACATTACTGCCGTAGGCTGAAAAATGACCCTTGAAAAATATTAGGTCTTAATCTCTGAAGATTCTAAGTATTTAACTTGGAAAAGGGGTCTTTGTAGATGTGACTAAATTAAGGATCTTGAGATAGGGAGACCTTAAGAGCAATCATGTGTGTACTTGTAAAAGGGAGAAAGAGAGAAATCTCTGTCTCTGTCTCTGTCTCTCTGTCTCTCTGTCTCTCTCTCTCACACACACACACACACACACATACACGATTACTCTGTGAAGACAGGGCAAAAAAAAGATCTGAAGATTGGAATATGTGACCACAAACCAAAGAATGGGCAGTCACCCAAACCTGGAATTGGTAAGGAAGTCTCTCCCCTTAGAGCCTCCAGAGGGAGCACGGCTCAGTCTATACCTTCACTTCTGTCCAGTGATAACTGATTTTGGACTTCTGGTCTCCAGAACCGTGAGAGAATAAATTTCTGGTATTTTAAACCACCAAGTTTGTGGTAACTTTTTATAGTTGCCACAGAAGTGAATACAATTGCTATTGTAATGGAAACCACCTGTATTTCCCTGCCAAGTTGTAATCTCTTCCCTCCATTCTCTGGAGGTAACAAAAACCTTGAATTTGGTGTTTATTAGTTCCTGAATTTCATTATAATTTTATAACCTGTGTATGTATTTTGAAATAATATGTCATTTTTATACCTAGAGTCATTGGTGTCCTTCTGTATATTGCTTTTTGCTATATTTTGTAGACTGTATTTTGATACATGAAGCTCTAGTTAACTTTCACTGTTGCAAAAACATTCTAATTTTGTGCATGTGCTTATGTGTATGTGTGCATGTCTCTTAATTTTTACACTAATTTTTCTCTTGATGAACATCTAGGGGGTTTCCAGATTTTTAGTCTTTCAAACAGTGTACAGTGAACATTTGCACATGTCTCTCCTTGCAGACACATTTCTAGGGCATTTACTAGGGAATAAAAATACTAGGTCATCCTCAGTTTTCATCCTCAGCTTTACTAAATAGTGCCAAATTGCTCTGTAGAAATATCAATGACACACTTGGTGAGGATTTTTTTTTGGGAGGGGGGGACGGGTCTCTCTACTTATCCCAGGCTGCCCTTGGACTCTCCATCCTCCTGCCTTGGCCTCCTGAATGCTGGACTTATAGGTGTGCACCACACCTGTCTTAGTGGGTTGGATTTTGACTACAGTCCATGTCAATAAGAGGCATGATATCAACTAAAGGTGCACAGATGGGAGACCCAGAGAGTGGTAATCAAATTCTCTTGGAAAAAAAACAATGGCTCTCAGTTGAAGCACAGGAGCAAATCTGAATCACTTGGGAGAAATTTTCTCAGTCTTTTGTGCTTTTTCACCCACTCTCTCCCCATTCTGGTATACCTTCCCAGGGAACTAAACCCCTCTTCCCCCATGAGAGTGACATGTCTTAATTAAGAACAGTAGCCTGGGTGTCCAAGAAGGGCTGAGGGGGAAGAGCTACGAAAGCCTGTGGGAGAATGAAGTGCCAGGTGAGGAGAAGGCCTTTCGGTCAGACACAGAGTGTCTCTGAGGGAAGCTGGGCACTTTCCCTTCTCCAGGTGTCAGGATACCATTCGGGCTCAGCACCCACATGCATGGAGCTATAGCCTCTGGTAGCTCACGCCTCAAGGTCCTTTCGAACTTTGCTCCCTGAGAGAGTGACGTTATATTTCAATAAGCTACTGCTCTCCCTGGGCCTCAAGGTGTACTGAAGATAACCAAGGGTTGGCTTAAGGTGGACATTTTTATATTTCAATTATAATTAGCAGGCTAGGAAAACTTCCAATGCATTTATAGAACACAGCATGTAAAAAAATTATGTATCTATCCCCATGTAAAATGCATCAAAATAATGCATGCATCAAAGAATAAATTATTTATTATTACGTTGAAAAATACATACATTGATAAAGTTGGGAGAAGATACAAAATAATGTAAAGGATTGGCCTTTTAATTTATTTGTTTTTGCTTTTTGAGACAAGGTCTTGCTGTGTAGCCCAGGCTAGCCTTGAACTCACCATCCTCCTGCCTCAGCCTTCCAAGTATTGGGTTTACCATACCTGACTAAGGGTTAGTCTTATGAATCTTTTTGGCTTCTTTTCCTTTAAAAAAGATAGATATTCTTCCCTTCTCAGAAAACCTTAACACTGTAAGTGGAAGAATTCTTAGAGAGCTGGTATAAGTGGCTGACCTGTGAGAGGTCAAGAGTGGCACTGGGTCCCCTCCCCTTGCTTCCTGCCTCACAACTCCCTGTCATTTCCAGTTAGTTCAGGTCACCTTTTCTGCTGGAAAACCTTAGATAACTCTTGAGTCTATTTTAATATCGCATATAATCAAAATATTGACATGAACATAAAAGTTGACCATATTTAGCAAACATAAAATCTTCGTAGCTACTTCTATTTATCAAGGTAAAAATGGTTGCTTTGGGGGGAAGTCTGTTGTAAAATAAAACAATGTTTAGTCAATTATGAAAATAAAAACTTTCTAAGTTACTTGATAATTTCCTTTAGAGTATACAGAGGACCTCGTTGGTAGTAAATTGTGATTACTTCAGTGGAGAAAATGTAAACTACCACACTTCCAGTATTCACTAATCATGGCCTTGTCTCACACATGTGATGGACGGAGATGGTGAAATAGGTGAATAGTTCCCAAAGGCCTCAAAGTCTGAGGCAGCTGTTGGAAGAAGAGGCTCCTTTTGGGCAGGCTTGACAATAGACTTACCAGAGAGTCAGGCTGAACTAATAGGAAGTTTCAGAATCTGTGTCCATTTTAGGGCCTACACTATAAACACCAGTAGCAAAAGTAAAAAAAAGGGAGAAAAATCACCCATAATTCCACTACTCTAACTTTCATTTTCTGTCTTCGCTTTTAGTCCTTGATTTTATGCCATCATTTCATGCAGCTATAAATACTACATAGTTAAAATGCTGCATTCTTTTTTTTTCCCACTCAGCTTTATCTTGTGAAAACTTTTGTCTTAGGGTTATTTTGGTTGCAAGGATAATTTACTTTGTCAAGTTAAATGATCTCAAGAATGTGTATGTGTGTGTGTGTGTGAGTGTGTGCCTAATCTTACAGAAAACCAAGGACAGGAACCAAAGACAGCGAACTGCCTTAGAAACTTGCTGGGATTTGGAAAGCCATAAGCAAGTGAAGCTGCTTCATTAGGGGAGTTGGGTGGGTGGACGGGGTCTCTGCTGATTTGCATTTCTGCTCTTCACTCTCATAACTTCCGTTGTTGCACTCACCAGTTGCACAAACTCAGTGACCTTACAATTTGTAAGGGTCACAAACGCAGTGACCCTACAATTCTGGAGCTATCAGTCATCTTTTCTCCAGATCTTGTGAAGTCAAATCTCAATTTGATTGCTCCAGTTAGGCCACAAAAGTCACAGGCTGCTGTTCAGCCTGCAGATTGACTGTTACTGGTGCAGGTGGACATGCCCTGGTTCTTTCAGGTGTGGGTGTTAAGATGGAATCACCTGCTCTAGACTGTAGTTCTGCAAGGCAGCAAGGACTCCCTCCCAGGTAGTGTGGGTGGGCAGGTACCAGCTCCTGCTGGCTTCTTTGTCTTCACATTTTAATGAGTCATGACATGACATCAAGTGGCTATTCTAGAATTTCTGATCACATTTCTCTGCTGTTGTAATTTGCTTTCTTTCAGTTTGGGAATTGCTACGAGTAAAATTATGGTGAGCATTTTTGTGTATACATCTTACTTCTCATCCAGATTATGCAAAGTTAAATTATTATTTTTCTTTTATTACATAGAGATTACTTCTTCTGAGTACCTCCAGGGCATAAAACATAACTTGCAATGTTTTTGTTTAAAACGTATCTATATTTGTAAAAGATGTATACTTATGTAGCTAGGGGCAAAGTAAAAGAAGTGATAGCTGGGATTTGCATCAAAAATGGAGGCATGGTAGGTAACAGCTGAGCAAGATTGGTGATACTGGTGGAGCAAATGGTGGGTGTGCAAGGATTTATTAAGTACTGTTGTCTCTGTTTTGATGTTTACTTCTCACTCCCTTCTCTTTCTCTCCCTTCTGGATGTTTTTGTTGTGTTTCCTCCATGGGAGTACCTGGCACCCACATTTCCTCTGGAATCCCAAATTTTCAGTTGCCCTGATACTTGCTTCATAGGTTCCTTTTCCTTCTTTGCCCAAGTCCATCCATCTATTCACCCATTCAGTAATTCATCCACATAAAATAATTAAGCTTATGTACTGGGCAAACACTGAAAAAGGTATAAAGCATAGTCACTTTGCTTCAGATGTCACCACACTGCTGCTAGGAGGAATGAAATCATAACATATTTTTGTACCATGAAATAAAAGACTCATGGCAGCTTAACACTCTGAGGAATCATGGTATTTTATAGAGGCGCCAACTGCCTTCTGATGGGATGGGCAGTGGGGTAATGCATCAAGCACAGCCAGCAAAGCCAGGAGAGACTTAACCACCTAGCTCTAAATCCTTGACTTTTTTCCCAATGATTTCAACCTTTTGGAATTTTAAATTGAAGCTGTATCTTGAGTTCATATTTATTTAGAAAAAAGAACCTCAAATGCTCAAGGAAATCAATGTTTTATATTTGTGGGTTTTTTTAAAAGCAAAAATCTAACCAAAGGGCTTAATTTTCTATTCATTTCCTAGAACATTAGTAGATTATAAAATTGATATGAGGTAAATGAAATTGTAGGGTGATCATTTTGAGGGCTTTCTGATTTTAAAAGTCACAAGATATAAAGCCCAATTCCAGGTGGTTCCTGACTTCCTGGTGGAGCAGGAAAGTGGGAAGGCCACGAGGAGAGATTGCACCACCTTGGCTGCCTGTGTCTTACAGGGGTTGGGACTTCTTTGGAGCTCCCAGGGCACCTCTGCCAGCCTCTCCCCTGTATTCCTGCCTTGGTAAGTTAAAATGGCAAGCAAGTAAAGACTTGTCTCTCTTTCTAGACTGCAAACTTCTGAAGGGTTTTAGGGAGTCTGGATTTTTCTATGCCTGGAATGCAGTTGGGCCTCAGCAATATCAAGTGCATGAAAGACTACAACAATTTTTTAAACTCATCAAGAAAAAAATTCCATTATCTTCTCCCTCATGCACTCTCCTCTTCTTTGCGTGGACCCTGATGGCCATTCTTCAGCCTTACTCTGAAGAATTCCTATGAAATAGTAAAAACTTCAAGGAACTCCCTGTCAGAGGCTGGAAACCCCCAAGTCATTCCCCCTAAAGGAGTATCTACTGCAGAATGGACTACTGGATCTAGGTCACCAGAATATGTCTTCACCATCAGATTTCCCCTTTCCGAACAGGACTGCTACCTTTGAACTAGGACACTTCAGAACTTACTTTTTCTCAACCTAACTGTTGCAGGATTTCTAAGAACAGACTTATAATGAAAACCCACAATAACCAACCCAATTTGGAATCTACTGTGAGCCACAGCAGGTCAGCAATGTGTTTATTATTGGACTAGCAGAGTAGCAGGGCAGGCATAGCTGTGTTTGGGCCAACTTTCCATGAGTTCCCCTCCATTACTTCTGTAGTCAAACTTCCCTTCTGGTACTTGCAGTGGCTTGTCATGGTTGGTTGTTGCGTGTCTTCATTAGGGACGGGGTTGGGCAGAGTCAGAGAAAGCAAAGCAAAAGAAGTGACATGGAGTGACTATGGCTCCCTGTAGAGTTTCCTTACAAGAAGTCGGGGCAGTTCACCTGATCTGTCACTGTCATTTTCTCGACGTCGATGTCATTAGACGTCAAGATGTCTTTTAGAGAGGTCACTGTTTCTGGAGGGAGATAGGGGTTTCTTCCCAAGATCCAAACGTGATCTAGGTGGAAAAGCCAGATGATGGTGGTGCAGGAGTACACAAGAGCATAGTTCTCATAGTCGGTGGCCAGGACCCAGTACGGTGCTGATGGCATCACTAAGAACCAGGAGAAGGTGGCATGAGGAGAGACCAAGGCAAGAGAGACCTCATTTCTAAGACTCTGGTTCTATTTCTTAGGTCACTTGTTCTTAACTGGCTTCACATTGGAATTATATGGAGGCTTTGAAAGACACTAAGCCTCCCACCCCCACCCTTCCCTAGCTTCAGATCTGCATGTGGTTGGTACTTCTTTTTTTTTTTTTGAGATAGTCTTGCAACATAGCAAAGATGGCCTCAAACTCACTATTTTCGTCAGTGAGGAATTGCAGGCATGTGCCACCCTGTTTGGTGGTACTTGATAGTTTCTAAAGCTCCCTGGTGAGCCCAATGTTTGGCCAAAGTTGAAAAGCCATTTCAACAACCTGGTAGTGGCGGATGTTCTGGAGGAACCAGATGGTTCGGGAATACCTCCTCAACCAATAGACTGCAGTTAGCACCAATGCATGTGGAGGAACATCTTAGCTAAGTGGAGTCAATAATATTCAGCCAGCGGCCCCAGGCCATCCACCCAACTCCCCTAATGGAGCAGCTTCACTTGCTTATGGCTTCCCACATCCCAGTCAGTTCCTAAGACATTTCACTGTCTTTGGTTCCTGTCCTTGGATTTTTGTAAGATTAGGCACACACACACACATTTTTGTAGATCATTTAACTTGACAGGGTCTCTGCTGATTTGCATTTCTGCTCTTCATTCTCATAACTTCCTGCACTAGGCTCCCTTCTCCAGGCATCTCCCAGGTTATTCCTTCCACTTGAAACAGCCCTTCTTTCCCATAATCTCTCACATACCCTTAGATGTTTGCTATGGGCAAGCCCTCCAGTAAGAATAAATCTTTTCTTCCTCAATTTCCCTAGCAAACAGCCCCTGACTCTCTGTTGGCTCCCATTCCAGGGCTCCTTCTGATGATTACACGGGTAACATTTAACTTTCACTCTATCCACCACCCCACTCGTGTTATGTAAAAAAGCTCTCAAATGAGAGTTTGGAGACTCAGGGTTAAGTCCATCTCTACCTTTAATTAGTTCAGTACCTGTCCACAGCACTCAGCTGTCCTGCACTTTCTTCTTTGTAAAAATGACAAGACGAACTATGTGTACGAAGTCCTTGACATTTTATGGAGCATGCACTGTCTGGTTTATCTTCAAGGACCCTGGTTTATACCATGTCATATGTGTGGGAAGAACTGTTTTCTCCTCCCAGCATTACTTTCTTGGTCTATAAATAAGAACTTCCTCTCTGCTCCACTTTAGGACTTGACTGTTGTATGTGCTTGGAGGTAGCAATGGCAGGGGTGGGGAAGAGGTGGTGATTTCTCCTGCAGCTGGTGACCTCAGTGTCTGCCATGTAGTAGGGGAGAGGGACTCCCAAGCACTTTCAGGATTAGAAAACCCCAAAAGACTGGGCTACAGTGTAGCTACAGCAGCAACAAAGCTGACATGCGGGGGGAATGGAATGCATCCATTCCCCAGTTAACTTAGAACTTAGAGGGCTTATGGCTAAATATCAATCAGAGTCCCAATAATGTGACTAGAGGGTGGCAGATCCAGGATTCAAACTTGTCATCTCTTGCCTCCAAGCTTTTGCACATGCTAGTTATTCTGCTACCATATGCTAGTTTGGGGGGCTCCTGTTTCCCCAGGGTTTCTTACGGCTTGTGCCATATATGCTTCCATTTGAGCCTCTCCAGTTGGAACACTGATGAGAATTTTCCAGTGAAACTCTGGTTACTCATCAGTATCCACATGGTATGTCCACGTCATAAGGACAAGACCAGCTCTGTCTTGCTCATCATTACATTTCAGTGCCTAGTCGGTGTGTGGCATAGAGTAGGTGTTCAATAAATAATTGTGTGTTGAACCCTGATGGATGACAGTCTGATATGACAAAGGATTCCAATCCAGGACTCTAGCTTTCCATTTGCATATCAGCTGTCCCTGAAAGTTCCTGAGAGAAATAGATACTTACACTTAAAAAACTTAACTCCCAGCTTGGCAGGCTCTGAGAGGTTGCTCTGGGTGGCTTCACCTTCAATTTGGTTCACAGTTCCATCAGGTCTGCAATGAGTTAAAAAAAAAACAGGAAAGGAAAGAAATAAAGCAATAGATAAATGTGGGAGGGGAAAAAGAAAGAAAGGAAAACTCATTGAAAACAAAAAAGATCAATGAAAGGTAAGATTTATGCTTTGAAGGACCAAATTCTGCGAAGAAAGACAGCCTAGGCAGTGGTGGGAGGGTGAGGGAATAAGAAGTGACTATGGAAATGGTTTGGGATTGGATAACCCTTTAGGCCCTTCACTCACTTCAACACTTTTTTTTTTTTTTTGATTATCTGACATTTGCCTTTCTAGCCATTTCCATCCACCAGGCTCCAAAGAGAGAAGGGAAGAACAAATAAATTGACTCAACACACAAAGAAGATTCACTTCTTTACAAATGAGGAGCCGAAGGAGGAACTTGATCACTGAAGATGGTGCGAAACAGCCAGGGAGTCTGGAATTGCACAAGCTTTTCCCTCTTTGGATCTTGGCAATGTCATGTGAACTCTGAGTCCCCTTCTACTTCAGCAAATGTCCAGGTGAATGGGAATGATTTTGATAAAAGCAAGCAGTGAGGAAACATTGACCTCGCCTCAGTGATTCTCAGAGGAGCCCAGATCTCAGCAAGATTAAATGTGAAGAAATGCACATTTTACAATTGATGCCCCCTAATACTTATCATTGGCAGTGCTATTTCTTTCTTAGTGGTATATAAAATGGTGGCATACCTTAAATGTGATAGTATTGGATTGAAGGAAATCCTTTCACCCTTTTGAAGGGACCTGGCCCATTTCTGGCTAACTCTCAGTGACCCTGTGAACCTCGGGGAAAGAGGAAAGGCCTGGAGATGGGAGCAGAGAAGGGAGGTGCTCAGGCATCAGGGGATTCCTCCTCAGGAGGGGACAAAGGAGCTGCTTATCCTTCAAACCTCAAGCAGGGCAGCCAGACTAAATCAAAGTTGGTAGGCTAGTACTAGGTTAGTGGTGATGTTCAAGAAATCAGACAGTAAGGAACAGGTAAAGGAGTTTGGTAAAGGTCCTCTGATATTCCTGGCTATGTTGTCTGTTTGTCACCATGTAGGGATGGAGAGCATGCCCTGCTCTCTGAACTGTAACTCAGACAGCTCAGAAGATGGTCTATTTCTATCTGCAAATGATAACTTAGCAACAAACTAGGTTCTTCTCAATACACTCCTTTTTTCACCATCATTTGTGTTTTGTTCCAGAACAGTTTTCAAAACACCAGTTCTCTGGTCATAAATTTGCAACTTGAGCATGGGAAAACGTGTTTGTATTTTCAAAGGTAGCAGCAGCTTAACCATAAAAGGTCATATTTATTAAATGACTACTACATACCAAACACTATCCAAGAGCTTTACATGTGTCACCTTGTTTAATGCTCAAACAGCCCCCTGGAGGAGGGTTCTATCATTACTGCCTGCAGAATGATCCTAACTAACCTAAGATCACAGACGAAGTGGCAGACCAGGCTGTGAGATGAGGCAAACACCAAAGCCTCAGCCCTTCATCTTCCAGTGCTGTGCCAGCTGTTCTGCCCCTAAGTTCTTTGATGCTGGCTGAGAATTCCCTTGCTCAGACTCCCTGTCATGTCCTCTATTCATTGTGCAGTGCTCCTGGAAGGAGAAACTACCCCATTTTCTCCAGCTACTTCTCCATGCACCCTGTGTTCCAAACAATTGGGCAGAGCAACCCAATACTAGGAATATAGTGAAAGAGGACCCTGGCCCCTTCAAATAAGATGGCAGGGTAGGGGGATCTCATGGGTTTAGGATGTGTCTTTGTCTTAATTCTTGGTTTTAGAAAGGGACAAAATATTTGAAATGGGGTCATTGTAACTTCACTGCCTGCCTGCTATAGTTTGGATGAGTGTCCCCCAAAGTCTCCATATTAGAGGCTTGGTCCCCCGGGTGGTATTATTGAGGGGCAGTAGAACTTTTAGGAGGTAGGGTAACTTAGTGGAAGGTCCTTAGGTTACTTGGGGTGTGCCCTCAAAGGGGATTGTGGGACAGGACAGGGTACTGTCTTGTCTCTTTTCTGCTTCTTAGCTCCTGGGGTGAATGGTTTGCTCCACCACACACTCCCGCCATGATGCGCCACCCTCACCAGAGGCTCAAAGAATGGGGCCCCTGGATCTTGGAGGGGAACCACCAGGACCATGAGTCAAAATAAATCTTTTCTCTTTATAACTTAATCACCTAGGAAATTTCACTGTAGTGATGGACAGCAGACTGGTAGGGCCTAGCGAATTCTTGTGAGAAATCTGGCATCTCCAGCTTGTTCCCATAGCTCTTTACCAGGCTCAGAAATGAGCTGGGTTTTCTTTGAGAAAAGAAAGATCCTTTCTTTGTTAATCTGGTGTGTGCAGGGGCAGGAAGTCAGCCCACTGGGATGGTGGACGGCCACAGAGAGCCTCTGTGTGCCTAGGAATTTCCAGGCTGGGTGTCAGTTGTGTTCTTGGAGTAGACACAGTTGTTCAAGCTTGTAGAGAACAGGAAGGACAACCCTTCATTCCCAGTCTTTCTTTCATCTCTCTTCTCTTCCCCATTTCACTTCTCTCAGATCAAATCTTAGCTTTGTCATTTATCAGCTACTATAAACCTTGGTCAAATTATGAGTTTTCTCATCCATAACATGAGGATGATAACAGTACCTACTTTGGAGTTATCATGGGGATTATATGAATATATATTCATTAACATATATATACACCTGTGTGTACACATACACACACACACACACACACAGGGAATAGTGCCTTGCACGTAGGAAATGCTTAAATGTGTTTGTTGGTGCTGTTATCTTTGTGGATGGAGGGTGGGTAGGAAGGACTTCTGTGGCTCTCTAAATTTATGTTTGCTTTCCAAAGTGTAAATCTATCAATGTTAGAAGCCCCCATGATAGAAATGTATACTTCTATAGGACACTCTGTTTATATATCCTAGTGTGTGCATGTGTGTACAGGAATTTGATTCTTGCTTAATGAAAGGAGTTTCCTAACAGAAAAAACTACCTGGAGATAGGGAACTGTCATAGGAGGCCATCAACTACCAGTTCCAGGAAATATTCAAGCAAAGCTGGTGAGCAGATGGTACAGAAGGGGCTTCTGTCTTGGTTTGGAGGTCAGTCCAGGTGATCCATGTCCTCTACAACCAGTGACTCTATTTTGTGATGAGGGCAGGAAGGCTGACAGTTTGCGTTACTGTTGAGTCCCTAGTGCCTCTCCCAGGGCACTAGGAAAATGATTAAGGAAATGAATGAGTGTATTCTAGTCCTGTCTGTCTTGCCTGGCCCTGACTGCATGAGCACCAGTCACCCCAGGACAACACTGCAGCCGCTCCTGTGTACATTCACTTACCTCAGCTCCTGATTTAGAACTTTGATGTTTCCGTTTTCCTTTAGAGAGTAGTTGGCTTGGATGCAGCTTCCTTTCTCAAAGCTCACTGGGATCTTCTCAATTTCGTACCATCTTCCAAGATACTGCAGAGACATCAACAACCAGAGCAATGCCCTGGGTCTCTCTGGGGACATGAGAACTCTTCCCCATTGTTAACTTGCAGAAGCAGAGCCCTTTCCTGGGGAAACCAGGCAGAAGGGGCTGCATTGTGTCCAGTGTAACTGAGCAAGACACTGATGCAAATGACAACAAGTGAATGCACTGTGTGTGCCCTGGAGAAGGCTACATTCTGTTCCTAAAGCGCTCTTTATTTAGACATGTTCTTAGTGTCCTCTTCAGCCAAACCTTGCTGAAATTCTAGACTCTGTCAAAGGAAGGGATGATGGAAAGTACCTTCCATCTCAAACATTTGGTGATGGTACAAAGCATCTTTGAATTTTGTACAAAGCCAGACATGTTGGCTGTTGGGGCACTAAGACTCAGAGTTGGTTGAACTTTTCCTCAGATGACCTTACACAAGAAATTAATCATAAAGGCTTTTGGGAGTTGCTCAGGATTTAGACAACATCTTTCCTCAAGGTGCAGGGGGCTTGCTTTTTGTTCATAACTTTGGGGTAGATCGAGTCAACTTTAAGAAAACTGCTACTGTGGCCAAAGGGCTAGCGGGGAGCAGGCACTCTAGTGTTACCAAACATACCTTGCACAGAGGCTGTAACAACTTACAATTTCTGTGGAAGGCAGTTTGGCAATATCTACAAAACTAAAAGTACATATATTCTTTGGCCTGGCAGTTTGATTTCAGGGAGTGTATCTCTTGCCATAAAAAAGTGACACATGTATAAGGGTATTTGTTGCAGTACTGTTTGTAATTATCAAAGACAGGAAACAGTCTAAGTGAGCATTAGAAGGGAGCTGGGCAAATAAGTGATGGTGCATTCATCCAAGGGATTTTATTCAGCCTCTTTTTAAAGAGTGATATGCAATTATATCTAAGATACATTTAATGAAAAAAAAGCAGAAGATCAGGTACAAAATGGTGTGGATCTTAAACTACATTTTGTGTAAAATTAGGGGAAAAGCTTATTATATTTGCTTTCTATTGCTGTTATAATAAATTACCACAAGCTTAAAATAACACAGATTTTTTTTTTTTAATCTTACAGTTCTGTAAGCCAGAAATCTGATCCTAGTGTCGCTAGGCTAAAATTGAGATGTGGGCCACATTCGTCTCTGGAGGCTCTAGGGAGAACCAGTTTCCTTGCCTTTTCCAGGTGGTAGAGGCTGCTAGCTTTCCTTGGGTTGGGACACCTTCCTTATTTTCAAAGTCAACCAAAGCATTCTTCCATTATATCTCTCTGACTTTTATTCTTTCATCAAACCACTCTCTCTGACCACAGCTCAGAAAGTTTCTCTGCTTCTAAATAGTTTGGGATTAGCCTAATCTGGCCATCTCAAGGTCCATTGTTTAGTCATATCTGCAGATCCCTTTTTCTATGTAAAGTGACATATTCACAGGTTCCAGGGATTAGGGGATGGGCATTTTTGGAAGTCATTATTCTATCTACCACAGTTGTATGCATATTTGTTTGTATATGTCCATGTCGTCTCCAAAATGATACACAATATTCTGTTTTTTACTGGTTGCTCATGGGAAAGGAAACTCAGGTACAAGGGGAACTGAAGGAAACTTCTCATTGTAATGCTCTTTTGCACGTTTAGTTTGGTTTTTCTTGTTTTGTCTTGTTTGTGCCATGCTGGGGATCAAACCCAGGGCCTTGTACCTGCTAGTCAATACTGTACCACTGAGCCACACCCTCAGCCTTCTTTTTGCACCTTTAGAATTTTGAACTGTTTGGGTATATTTATCTAGTCAAAATATTCATTGAAATTATTTTATAAAGTTAAAAAATATGTTATTTAACAAAGAAAAATTAGGGTTATGCATTCATCTTCAAAAACTCAGAATTTGACTGCAAACAGGCAGCAGCATTGCTTCAGTCACGTGGGTTTTGGCTCAAATATATACCCACATTTATGACCAGAAATTTCCCACTCATTTATCAGGACACAGCTGTTAACTGAAACACCAAACTTGGGCCAGCAGAGTGGCTCAAGCTGTAAAAGTGTCTGTCTAGCAAGCACGAGGCCCTGAGTTCAAATCTCAGTGCTGCCAAAAATAAAAAACAAACAAACAAGCAAAAAAACCTCACCAAACTTAATGTTCATTTAAAGCACCAAAGATAGGGTCAACTAGCTTGACAGACATTCTCAGAAAACACTCCATTTTCCAGTACATTTAAAATACTTCTGTTACTGTTCAAGTGACTTGGTGCTCCCCAAAAGCAAAGAAATGTGGTTTTCCAGAAAAGAGCAAATTCAGGGCTGAGAGATTGATTTTTATGTTATGCTCCTTCATGATTTCAGATTATTTCTGGAAGCCCTCTTAACCCTTTTCAGTTTCTCTACCTGTATAAGGAGAACTCAATGTTCAAAAAGAATCCTGGAAAGGAAGACATAAAACATCTTAATTGGTGGTGACATATCCTTGTATATAGGAAATCCTAAGGAATCTAAAAAAAAAATTCAACCATTAGAGCTAACGAGCTCAACAAAAATATTTGTAAATCATTTATCTGATAAGACACTGTATCTAGAATATAGGAAGAACTCTAACATTGCAACAGTTAAAGATAACCCAATTAAAAATGAGTAAAGGATTTGAATAGAAAATATTCAAAGAAGATTTTATACAAGTGGCCAATAAGTAAAGATGCTCAACAGTATTAGCCATTAGGAATTACAAATCAAAGACACAACTACTAAAAATGGCCATAGTAAAAAAGACAATAATAACAACTATTGGCAAAGATATGGAGAAATAGGAATTTTGTGCTGCTGGTGAGAATGTGAAATAGTACAGCTCTTTTGGAAAACAGTCCCACAGTTTCTCAAAAAGTTAAACACAGAGTTATCACAGCAGCAATTCTACTCCTCTGTCTATACCCAAGGAAACTGAAAATGTATGTCCCTCTCCCCCAACAACCTTGAACGTGACTATTCATAGTAGCATTGTTCCTAATAGTAAAAAATAGAAACAACTCAAATAATCGGCAAATATAATGAGGCATAATCCATCCAGTAGAATATTATTTGTCAATAAAAAGGAATGGGGTACTATTCCAGCCTTAAATTTGGATGAACCTTGAAAATATATTAAGAAGTCAGTCATAAAAGACTATGTATTATATATTCTGTTACTATGCAATATCTAGAATGGGAAAGTTCACACAGAAGGTAGATTATTGGCTCCTCAGGGCTGGAAGGGTTGGGGGAAACAGAAGAGTGACTGTGAATGCCTTTGGGGTTTCTTTTGGGGTAGTGAAGGCATCCTAAAATTGTTTGTGGTGATAGTTGCATAAGTAAATATACTAAAAATCATTGAAAGTGAAAGAAGTCTTTAAACAAATAAATGATTTGCTACATGAACTAATCTCAATAAAAATTTCCTGCTTTAATTATCAACACAGATCAATTTTAATTTCCGAAGTGTCTTGGAATTTTTACCCCAAAATTAAACGTCTTAGGTCTTTTCTGTAAAGCTTCTTTGTGGTCTACCAGGTTTACCTGAGTAAAGGGATCAGCTCTTAAATTACTAGCAGGGCAAGTCAATGTGGATTCAGCATACATCTCCTTCCCACCTCTCCTGTTGGAGCTCCCTCAGTCCTATGATGGTGCCTTTTCTTAGTCAACAAGCTCTCTTTTCTCACACCTCAACCTAACCCATTCCTTCAGAACTCCGATGATGATTAATCTTGACAACTTGATTGGATTAAGAAATGCCTAGAAGGACTGGGGGAGTGGTAGATCACTTGCCTAGCAAGAACAAGGCCCTGAGTTCAAACCCCAGAGCTGACTCTCCCCTCCCTCTCCCCTGCCACCCCATTCCAAAAGAAATACTAAGAGATTAGTAAAGCACACCTGCACACCTCTGGGTATGTCTGTGATGGGTTTCTAGAGATAATTAGATCCTGAGGGTTCTGATCTAATCAATGGATTAATCGTTTGATGGATTCGTAGTATGATGGCATCACTGGGAGCCAGTGAAAGGTAGGAGGTGGGGCCTAGTTGGAGGAAGTAGGCCACTGGGCGTGGTCCTCAGGAACTGTATCTTATTCTGACTTCTTCCTGTAGTCCATGGTGTGAATTGCTCTGCTGTGCCACACTCTCCCTGCCTTAATGGACTGACACCTCTGAAACCATGAGTCAGAATAAATCCTTCCTCCCTTAGGTTGTTTCTGTCATGTATTTTGAGCACAGTGATACAAAATTGACTAATACAGCTTCCAACAGTCATTCACACTGAGATACCAGTGACTGACAATAACTTCCGTGTTACTCATACCAGGTGTGTTGCCTCTTAGAAAGAATCAGAGCCTTCTACTAAGGAGAGGAGGCCTTGGGGTTAGAGTCCAGGCATGAGCTAGCCATATTGGGGAGCCTCTAGGTCATGTCATCTGATACGTGCATCTCTCTGCTTCTCCCTCTGTTCCCCGCCAAGGAAAGAGCGACCATTTAGGGAAGACTGGTTATGTTGCAGGTAGCAAGAAAGCCCTCCACTGCCCTCTGGTCTTTCCTAGGCCTATCTGAGTAATCCTTGGGTTTCCTGCACTGATGGGAAGCCTCATTTTGACCTTTATGTGCATTTGCTGGCTGTGTCACCTGAGAGGGACATTCAGTTCTCTCTGTAGGACAGCGATAACAGTACTGTGGCAGCCACAGTTAATGCCCCATTCTGAGTCCCCCTCAGCACCATTCTGAGTTGTCCTCAGAGTGCCTGCTCCCCAGGTGACACTCTGTGGCTCTCCTGTGCTGAGGGGCTTGCCAGTGCCCTGGGAGCTCCCATGGACTGTTGGCATCATCCATGGGCAAGCTAAAGTGCATTCCACACATTTCCTCCAGGAAGCCTCAGCAGGAGGGATCCCTGTTGTTTACCCTTCATTGTGTCTCTGCCCTTGGGGCTCGCTTCCCATATGACCATGGCTTCCTGCAATCATCTGCCTATGACTCCTTCCTGCTACCCTGCTTTGAGTCTGCTTTGGGGAAACCAAAATAAGGTAAGTACCTGTCCCAAGGCTTGCTGTAGAGATTAAAGCAAACTAATAAAACTGAGGCTTTCAGGATACTTATTCAAAAAGGACATAGAAACAAATGGGGGGTTAGCCTTTTACCATACCTTATTCACGTCAAAATTCTCCTGCACTGGAGGAGTTGGGCATTTCCCAAGGTGGAATGCTTGTCCTTTGGCTGCAGTGAAGAGGCCCACCAGTGTGGAGAGGAATAACAGCATCGTCAGCATCTTGGAGCAGTCAGCTGCAGAGAGAGCCTGGAGTCAGGGGGAACAAAGCAGTTGGAAGTATCTGAGCCTCCTGAGGACACATGGTGATAGAGAAAGATTCCTGGTGCATGCCTGGTCCCTCAGCAGGTATCCTCCTCAGCCCTCAGGGGACACCTGCTACTTTGAGGCCTTCTGCCCCATAGTCTTGGCACTTCTATTCGAGCACTTCCCACCTGTGTTAGTTACTGGGTGGATTTTGTATCTCCCCCCCCCACCTCATTATGTGCTTCCCCAGGGTAGGCACCACGTCCAGGTCTCCTCAGAATCACCACTAGGACCTCAAAGTGTCAGGTTCCATAGGTACTTGTTGTGAACAGAAAGTGTGTATACAGGGGTAGGGGATAGGCATGGGGGAACAACCTTGGAATGATCTATGACAGAAAAAGCAAAAGAAAATCATACACAGCATCAAGTGTCCTGTGAGATTCATAAAGGAACTGCTTCCTTAACCCCCCATCCCCCCCGCCCCCAGCCCCTATCTTGCTGGGCTGTTCTACCAACCCAAGAGCAGCCTGGAGACCTTCACAGTGGCCTATAAAGTTTCTTGGCCTAAAAAGTAGGAATAGTAATCATGCCTATCTCATGAAACTTTGTGTGAATTAAATGAAAAAATATAAAGTCAGGATTGGTGGCACATGGGGCTGTAGTCCCAGCTACTCAGAAGGCAGAGGTGGGAGGGTCACTTGAACCCAGGTATGCATGACCAAGTTCAAGCTTGGGTGACATAGGGAGACCTCATCATGAGAGAGAGAGAGAGAGAGAGAGAGAGAGAGAGAGTCCAGGCCAGTCTCTGACAAAGTATGTGCTCAATAAATCCTACTATTGTTATTATGAGAAGCAGAAACAGGATCATGTTTCCCTTATTTTTCTACATCGTGTTGAGGGCATTTGTCATAGTTGGTGTGCATTTATCCAAGGACTATCAGCTGATCTGTAACTGCAGCAAGCATTTCAGCCCAGGGGGTCCTCTGGTGGTCACAACTGGCTCTGGCTGTGGCTGAGAACAGGCTGTGGACGTGCTGGGCTCCTCTCTGTGCCCTTCACTGACTTGCCTCCTGTCTGTTCCCTTCCTTGTGACTCTTTGCCTGTAGCTGCACATGAGCTATTTCCAGCTCTGTCTTTCTCCCTCTGATGAAGATGACTGAGCCAATGCAAGCAAAATGTTCTCAGATCTGAGCATTGAAAAGGATTTGTCATAACAAGAATAATTATAACCACTCTATTATGAGTTTTGAAACCTCCAAATAACTTTAATAATCAATAGCTTTTCTTCTGGAGGTTTCATTGCCTGGTTTTCAAAAGAATAGTTACGCAAGGAGTAAGAACTATAGTGAGAGCTGCCAGCTGGAGTTGGTGGGGGAGGGAGCAGCTGCTGAGGCGCCCTCAAGCAAGTCTGTGGTGGGACCACTTTCCTTAGCTGTGGAGGTTTCGTTTTCCATCAGCTTTCTACCACCATGTAAACAACACCTGTCTTTTAACTTTGGAAAGATGAAGGGTGTGTAGAAACCAGGCCTAAATCCACAACATTTTCACAGAATTCTTGGAACCTCAGATCTTGCCCAGAGCATCGAATCTCACAGGGTAGCACACAGTGGGCACATTCTACAGGGTCTCATCTCATATCTAAGCAATGACACCAAAAGTCAGTTCCACATCTTACTCTGACACTTGTCTTATTACAAGACATTCTGGGTGCTGAAACATACCCTTTAGTTCTGTAGGAGGATTTCAAAATAGGGCTAACATTCCTAACTGCAGCTCTTCCAGTGGTACCTCTAGTTGCAGGAGTTCCTGTGGTTAGAACTTCTTGCAAAAACAGGAGTTGACAGCACCCATGTTTTTCCATGTCCCTTCCATTCGGATTCATCCAACACTATGGAGCATGTTATCAATGTATATGTATTAATTAGGGTATTAACGTATGACCGTGGGTAAAATACGGAGTACTTATGGCATACATTTCCGCACCTGATACTATAGGAAGATTATCTGAATGAGTTCGACTTTTGAAAATAAATATAATTTAAACATTATTTTAACTGACTATTAAATAACCCAAAAGTAATTCTTTTAAGGCTGCACTGTATCCACCCAGGCCTAGGCCCTGACTGAGGCTGATGCCCACTGAACCTCTCCATGGGAAGCCTGACGTTGGTACCTAAGTACGCTCCCACTGGATCTCCAGCATCTCATTTGGAAGCAATCTGCACTGACCTTGTCCTGTACTCAGGGATATTAGTCTCACAGATTACCTCCTGGTATAGTGTAAGAATTCAAGCCCAGGTCTCCCAAGAGCACCTAGGTGTCACATAGTCTTAGAACTCAAGAGATACGGAACATTAGGGACTAGATTTTGAGATTTCATATGACAAAATAAAATATACTTCCACAGATAAATGGTCTTCAAAACCCATTTAGCCTATGAATCTAGCAAGAACCAGATCTTTTAAACAATCTTTTGGTGCCATATTGTTTAATATGCTCCTCACAGGATTAATTCCAGTTTTCAGTTGATTTTACTGTCAAGCACAGTTGGGTCACTCATAGAGAATTCATGTAGTGCAGTCTTGGTGCATGGGAAATTTTCTCATGGTCTTCTTTGGTAGGGAGAAGGCATAGAATAAGAGAAGACTTTGAGCTGAGCACCAGCCCATTGCTTGGACTATCTACACCTCAGTTTTCTCACCTGAAAAATGGAATTAATAATACCTACCTTTTTTGAGAAGAAGTGAGACCAAATCTGTAAAGCCACTGCACAAGACCTCCATGGGTGGGAGTTATAATTTATAGTTGAAAGGGGCAATGGAAAGTCAAGCCAGTCTCTATTTTAAGCATCATTTATCATGAATGAAAATTAAAACTATAAAACATACCTCGTTTTATCAAGATGAAAGAAGCTTCAGCATACAGAATCATCCAAATTGAGATGCCTGTCTTGGAGACTGGCTTCTCCCAAGTCATTTTATAAGCTTCTATCAGGACCTGCATGCCACACCCCCTTAGTTCAGGAAGGCTGGCCTAAAAGCTGAGCTCTGTATGAAGCACAAACATGTGATGTTGTGTCTGTCCCTTCCCCCAGTTTCCTTCACAGCTGCTCCCTGAAGAAGAAACAATAAGCTATTGTTTATGTGTGTGTGAGAAAAACAAAGTGCATCTTCATTCAAACATCTTTTTTGCTTTGTGGACTTTAATTTAATTTTTTTTTCAATTAGAATGCACTTTTAAGTCCCGGCAAGATAAGTTGTACTATGTTTTCAAACATCTGGTATTTATTTTTCATTTTTGTATAAATAAAAAAGCAACAATCTCATTTCCTGAAATGGAGCAGGGACTTCACCCCTTGTGGTACCAAGCCTGGAATGTGGCTCTGCTAACAGAGGCAGGATTAGGAATCAGAATCTGCTTGCTGAGATGCAGGGGAGGCCCCCACTTCTCTGAGCTGTCTCCCCATTGAAGGTAGAGCCAGACTGTTATTATAGTCTCCATCAGAACTGGATGTATAAGGGACATATCAGTTCTGTACCAGGTGGAGCTCACACGGAGACATTAAAGTGTCTTCTGTATCTCCTCTCTCTCTGTACTATTTATGTCCCTCTCAATATGTATTCTAGGCAGCCCAATACTGCCAGGGGTAGGAGTGTGGGGTGTGGATTTAAACCGGGGGCACTTTTGGTTCAGCCACATTAAGTCATCCAAGCAGAGGAATGGATACCCACAGGATCATAGACTTGGAAACTGGATGAATGGAGGGTGTTTTCCACTTCTGCTCTAGGAACCTTGCAGAGTAGAATGCCAAACAGACCAACTCAAGTGACAAAAAAAGAACATTCCAGCATGACCTATACAGACTAACTGCTAACTATTCATATTCACTAACCAGGTAACTGCCACTATTCAGGCCTCAGAGGGGACTGCAGACACAGTTGTAGATTGAGATACCAGAGTGTGAGGGCAATGGATGACAGTGGTGACTCCATTTTGGATGAGGAAGACATTTTAAAAACAAACATCTGTTTCTATACACTAACAATGAGCAAACGGAAAAAGAATGTATGAAAACAATTCCATTTACAATAGCCTCAAACAAAATCAAATATCTAGGTGTAAACCTAACAAAAGATGTGAAAGACCTCTACAAGGAAAACTATACACTTCTGAAGAAAGAGATTGAGGAAGACTATAGAAAGTGGAGAGATCTCCCATGCTCATGGATTGGTAGAATCAACATAGTAAAAATGTCGATACTCCCAAAAGCAATCTACATGTTTAATGCAATTCCCATCAAAATTCCAATGACATTCATTAAAGAGATTGAAAAACCTACTATTAAATTTATATGGAAACACAAGAGGCCACGAATAGCCAAGGCAATACTCAGTCAAAAGAACAATGCAGGAGGTATCACAATACCTGACTTCAAACTATATTACAAAGCAATAACAATAAAAACAACACGGTACTGGCACAAAAACAGACATGAAGACCAGTGGAACAGAATAGAGGACCCAGATATGAAGCCACACAACTATAAGCAACTTATCTTTGACAAAGGAGCTAAAAATATACCATGGAGAAATAGCAGCCTCTTCAACAAAAACTGCTGGGAAAACTGGTTAGCAGTCTGCAAAAAACTGAAACTAGATCCATGTATATCACCCTATACCAAGATTAACTCAAAATGGATCAAGGATCTTAATATCAGACCACAAACTCTTAAGTTGATACAAGAAAGAGTAGGAAATACTCTGGAGTTAGTAGGTATAGGTAAGAACTTTCTCAATGAAACCCCAGCAGCACAGCAACTAAGAGATAGCATAGATAAATGGGACCTCATAAAACTAAAAAGTTTCTGTTCATCAAAAGAAATGGTCTCTAAACTGAAGAGAACACCCACAGAGTGGGAGAAAATATTTGCCAATTATACATCAGACAAAGGACTGATAACCAGAATATACAGGGAACTTAAAAAACTAAATTCTCCTAAAACTAATGAACCAATAAAGAAATGGGCATGTGAACTAAACAGAACTTTCTCAAAAGAAGAAATTCAAATGGCCAGAAAACACATGAAAAAATGCTCACCATCTCTAGCAATAAAGGAAATGCAAATTAAAACCACACTAAGATTCCACCTCACCCCTGTTAGAATAGCCATCATCAGCAACACCACCAACAACAGGTGTTGGCGAGGATGCGGGGAAAAAGGAACCCTCTTACACTGTTGGTGGGAATGTAGACTAGTACAACCACTCTGGAAAAAACTTTGGAGGCTACTTAAAAAGCTGGACATCGATCTACCATTTGATCCAGCAATACCACTCTTGGGGATATACCCAAAAGACTGTTACTCCAGAGGCACCTGCACATCCATGTTTATTGCGGCACTATTCACAATAGCCAAGTTATGGAAACAGCCAAGATGCCCCAGCACTGACAAATGGATTAAGAAAATGTGGTATCTATACACAATGGAATTTTATGCAGCCATGAAGAAGAACGAAATGTTATCATTCGCTGGTGAATGGATGGAATTGGAGAACATCATTCTGAGTGAGGTTAGCCTGGCTCAAAAAACCAAAAATCGTATGTTCTCTCTCATATGTGGACATTAGATCAAGGGCAAACACAACAAGGGGATTGGACTATGAGCACATGATAAAAGTGAGAGCACACAAGGGAGGGTGAGGATAGGTAAGACACCTAAAAAACTAGCTAGCATTTGTTGCCCTTAACGCAGAGAAACTAAAGCAGATACCTTAAAGCAACTGAGGCCAATAGGAAAAGGGGACCAGGAACTAGAGAAAAGGTTAGATCAAAAAGAATTAACCTAGAAGGTAACACCCACGCACAGGAAATCAATGTGAGTCAATGCCCTGTATAGCTATCTTTATCTCAACCGGCAAAACCCCTTGTTCCTTCCTATTATTGCTTATACTCTCTCTACAACAAAATTAGAGATAAGGGCAAAATAGTTTCTGCTGGGTATTGGGGAGGGGGGGAGAGGAAGGGGGCGGAGTGGGTGGTAAGGGAGGGGGTGGGGGCAGGGGGGAGAAATGAACCAAGCCTTGTATGCACATATGAATAATAAAAGAAAAATGAAAAAAAAAATCTGAAGGGGCATGAGAAACAACAGGCTTCTCAGAGAAGTAATAGGCCTCTTACCAACATAACAGAATGCAGCTGAAAGATGTGGGTAGTGGGCCCCAAGGCCAGGACCAGCTGATCAGACCTTACCAGAATGTTCTATTTGATAAGGATGGGGACAGGAAGGTGCCGGGTTCAATGGAGAGTTGATTACATGCCAATCAATCACAAATATAGTTTCAAGGTAGAATAGTTGGGCCTACACTGGGCAGAGCCCTATATTACTCCTTAGACTCCAGATACACTGTGGCTTAGCTTTCTGCCCTCCCATGCACGAGCTTTACTGTCTCTTCAATAAACCTTGTGCTGACTTTATTCTTAACTCCTGGCCCTGTATCCTCAATCCTCGACTTCACCTGGACATGACTCAGGCTAAGTGAACCCGTACACAAGAGAGCTGCCTCAGGACATCCAGAGTTGGGTAGACGGCATGCTGTTTAAGGAGCTGAGAATCTGAGATTTTATACAGATCCAGAGTCAAACAGTGCAAGGGACAAACCATGCTATGAGTGGTCACTGGGTGAACAGCAGAGGAAGGGAGCCCATGACACTGAACAAATCACTAGGTTCCCAGACCTATTTGGACCCGAGACCTTGGGGATGAGGCAGCTTGTAATCTCTTCTGCACACTTTTAGAGCTGACTAGGAAATGTCCCACTTTGTCCTGTTGCAATTTTGGTGTTTTGATAGGTCATTAATATTTATATGGAGGGACTGAATGTGTAAGAAGCTCCCAACAGCCCAGCTAAAGAGGCCTCTTCATTTGTGTAAAATGCACAGGTCTGTGAACCAAGCAGTGAGGCTTCTAGGCCCAGTTTTGTCATCACCTTGAACAACACTGGCCTTGGCAATGCCCTTCCTCCTTCTTCCCCTTTAGCCTCCTGTGACTGGGATGTGGTACCTACTATGGGAGAAGACAGGACCAGGCAGGGCAGGGAATGAGAAGGAAGTTAGGGGGTGCTGCCCAGGCTTGGGGACCATTTACCTCTTTGGATCCACACAGCTCTGCCTGAATCTTTAAACACTGGGAGGACCCTGGCTGCTCTCTACCTTCCACATCCTCAGCTCCCATCAGGGCCTGTGGTCTCCTGGAGAGCACCAGGACTCACTGGGTCCCCATTTCTTTTCCACATGTGCCCCCACCATAGGGAAGGAGAGTCAGACAGCAGTGTGGTGAGGATGGGAGGGGAGGTGGGTAGAAAGGTGCTTCCCTGGGGTAAGGGTACCTGCTGTTGTCTTCAGATGAAGCTGTTTATCTGAATCAGAAAATGGCAAACACAGGTTCTCTTTTGTGTGCTAGGCTGCTCTGAAGGGAATAATGAGTTGTGAAAGCCAGCATGTGGTTATCTAACTTCTATGGTCACAAAGGAGGAGCTGCGAGGAAGCCAAGAGGCACAGGCTCCCTGAGACAGGATTTGGAGCTTTTTCAAATTCCAAACAATTTTCCTGGTGAACTGCAGTAACCCACCAGCAGGCAGAAGAGATGGAGTCAAACTCAAGTGCATCTTGTCACTGGAGGAATGGCTCAAGTGGTAGAGTACTTGCTCAAGCGTGAGGCCCTGAGTTCAAACCCCAATACCACACACACACACACTTACACACAAGAGCAGGAAATCAAATGCATCCTGTCCTTGCAGAGTTTGCTTTGATACCAGAAGAATAGCATCTGTGCAAGGGTTTCAGTTTATCCACGAGCTTGCCCAGCACTCAGCCCAGTGCACACTTGGTCATTCCGTGATTCCATGATTTGCCTAATCCAAGTGGTCTGTTTGCATCTTACACCAGGATTGCAGTACTGAGTAGTGTGTACTTGTGTGTGTGTGTGTGTGTGTGTGTGTGTTGGATGTACTGCTGCTCAGGTGAGAGCTCCAGGAGAAAAGCAGCCTTTTGTGATGTGCATTTAGTGGTTGGATAGAACCTTCTTTAAATTTTAGTGAGAGCCCTGAGCCCATGTGAAGAGGAAAGACAGAAGGGCCTGGATGGTTTTAGCCTGTTTTATGGATTAACAAGTCAACACTCTTGTGCAGCACACAGCAGTTCCAGGACTCGGACACATGCATGCCGCTGTCGTAGAGCTCTTCCTATGCAGGACACTGCTGTTCTTCCTGCCTCCTGAGCCTCAGGTGACTTGGGTCCCTTCCCAGACTCCTCTGTCATCTTCGTGCCCCTCCTCAAGTCTGCCCTGTGCTCATCATACACTGTCACCTGTAAACAAAGGACAAGAGAGCTGTGAGCCATCCCCACACCACTTTCCCCTGTCTGGAGGGCATTGGGCCTCACTGGCTAAACCCTCTGAACATGGGGTAAAAAGAGGAAGAAGCAGAGACACACCAGAGTTGTGACTGCAGGACAGAGTGAGCTGGCCTCTCATTGGCTCTGCATCCCTTCCTTTAGAAACCTTCTGTTCCTCCATTTTGTACCAATCTGTTCCCTCACAGATAAGACAGGATCTTTGTAGTAGACAGTCCTGAATCAATGTCAGTCTCAAATTTGCGAATGATTGAGTGAAATGACACCACTGGATCTTACAAACAATAAAACCATCACCACCACCAGAAGCCCATTCTTACACCAGAGGCCGAGGGCTCTTTTCTTGAGAGTTCTCGTTCCTGCCCAGGGCTTCTCCTTGGAGCAGGGCCCAGCTCCCTTCCTTACTCCATGTCCTGGTTCAGATGTCACTTTCCTTAAAAAGCCTTCTTGACCTTTCAAAATAGCATTCTTGTCACTGTCGCTTCACCTGCTCCATTACATCTGTATTATATCTTTACCTGAAATGATATCCCTTATTTATATGTTGACTTGCTTATTGTGTTTTTCTAATATATCAACTCTGTCAGTGCAAGGAACTTACCTCATTGACTCCCTGCTGTGCCCCCAGGGCTAAACCATCTAGTGAGTACGTAGTAAGTACTTGTAAAGCTGGGCATGGTGGTACACACCTCTAATCCCAGCACTTGGGAGACTTAGGCAGGAGGAGGCCAGCCCAGGCTACATTGCGAGGTCCAGGCCAACCTGGGCTAAATAGTGAGACCCTTTCTCAAAAAACCAAAATAATAATAATGATAATAATAACTTACAAAATGAATGGAGACTATCCAAATATTTCAATGAGTATTTTGAGATATGGAAAAAGAACTAGAGGGAATAGTCTAGAGATTTCTATTTGAATTGTTTCTCTGGGACTGTGCCAGCCTGTAAGTTTGTGTCTTTTTCACCCAAATCATACTTATCTGCAGGAATTGCTGCTTCCTGAAGAATACACAATCAGCTTCTCTTCAACTTCAAAGAAAGAACATTTCCTTCTGCTCTGTCAAAAGACCAGATTACAACAAATGTGAAGACCCTAATTGGTTTTCTTTTTTGCAATTCTAGAATTCTCTTTTATAGAAGAGAGTTCTGAGCTGAGTAGAGGAAGTGGCTTTCTAGTCAGAAAAGGGCTGAGGAAGGCAGAAATGTACTTTCAAATGTACTTTCCAAAGCTAAACTGAGGAATTTCCTAGCATGCCAGCTAGAATGGCCTACTGACTCCCTGTCCTTTTTGGGAAGTCAGATGAACAACTAAGTTTCCCTTTGTGGCCTGGAACTTCAGCATGAGCAACTCCATTTTGGTTTTGTCCATTAGATCAAGTGCTGGGAGCAGTCAGACCAATGGCCTGCTATAAATTTTATTTAATAACTCCGAACAGTTTGCAACAAAGCAATGCCGCTAAGGTTTCTAAACGTGTAAATTGCCTATTCATTTATCCACCCATTTTATCCCTCCACATTGAGTCAGTCACTATGGAGCTGAAGGCATGAGTCTAGTGTTTCCTCAACCAGGCTCATTTTGCCTGCCAATCAGTATGGTTTTACAGGAACACAGTTCTTTGGTTGGGTGATCTGTCCTCAGATAGGTGACTGTCTCTGTGCTTTCACTATAAGACCTGCAGTGAAGATGAGATTGCTTTGGTGAACACTTTGTGGCAAGAAATGGAGAGCTATCGCATCTAAAAAAAAAAGTTTCCCTGATAAAAACATCTCTGTTTCTTAATAAGTGGTTCTGTCAACTACAGAGGCCTGTATTCCCTGCTAAAGTGATTTATCTTGTCAGCTAAAAGAAAGAGGAATAGTAGCTGTACTTTTCATGAGAGGTTTCCTGATTGCATATTGACTCTTCTGCATGTGGCTCATGTCTGGCTCTCAGGGTGTCCCCCAGATTCTTACCCGTCTCATGCAGTGCTCCTCACTCTCTGCTTTGTGTTTCCACAGCACTCGCTGCTCTGTCCTCAGGTCTGCACAGTGTGTTACATATCACTATCATGCCACTCTCCTCCTGGACACTGTCAGACCACTCAGACTGAGGCAGGCTAGAGTTAGAGGAAGTGTGGGAATCATAACAAATAAATGACTTAATATTGTATCTCAAAATGAATGTTCCTCTCTTTCTCTGAGCTTTCTATTCAATTACAGATGTACACACACCCTGGATCAGGGATGGCTCTGATCACCCTCACCTACCCAGGTTCTTCCCTTCCCATAGGTCAGCATTAGTTTTAAAAGCACCTAGAAAAGAGAAGCAAGCTATCTCTGCTTCCAGTTTCCACCTGGGCCCACCATGTTCCCTTTTGTAATTCCCTTCCCTAACTTTTAATAAAGTCTGTTTACACCCACGTGTGACCTGCCATGGTTTCTTCCTTGCTGGACACAAAGAATTTGGAAGTCTTCTGATCACAGATTGCATCATTGTCATAACAAGATGAGCTACCCAGCACCTTGCATAGCACCTGGCAAATGCCCAGTGTTTAGCAAAAGTTATTGTGTAGATGTTTGAATGAATGAAATGCTTAATTCTCAGTAGTCATAAGGATTGATATTATGAAAGAAAATGATGTAACAAACCAGGCGTGGTATGCATTCCTGTAGTCCCAACCTCTCAAGAGACTGGGGCAGGAAGATCCTTTGAGCCCAGGAGTTTAAAACCAGCCTGGACAATATAGTGAAACTCCAAAAAACAGTAAGTAAGGCTGTCTTTCTTCTTGTTCTTTCTTTTTTTGATGGAAAGTAATGCTTATTTAAATAACACAATATAATAATATAATAAGAAAGAAAAACCCACATCAATAAAATTGAGTAATATTAAGGAAATCTGGGAGTTTTTATTGGTGCATATTAATTGTACAAAGTGAGAGAGATTTCATTGTTGTGATGCATATAACATACTTGGATTGCAGTCCTCCTAAGTTTACATTTCCCACGTCACCAGGATGACAGGTGTAAACCTCCATACCCAGCTTTTTTTCTTTTTCCACTGAGATGGGGTCTCACAAACTTTTTTCCCCCAGGGCTGGCCTCAAACCTCAGTCTTCCCAATCTCAGCCTCCCAAATAGCTAGGATTGCAGGTGTGAGCCATTGGTGCCCCATTAATCCTCCTATTTCTATTTATGCTTCCTCATCGCTGGGATAACAGGCACGCACAACCAAGCTCAGCTTCTTATTGGTTGTGATGAAGTCTCCAACTTTTTTCCCTGGCTGTTTTCAAACCATCATCTTCATTGTCCAAGTATATTTTTTGTTTGTTTTAAAGATCTATCTTCTGTGTATGATAGAAAACATGCAGTGTTTGTTTTTCTGAGTCTGGTTTATTTCGTTTAACATGCTGATCTTCAGTTCCATTCATTTTCTTGCAAAGGACATTTTATTCTTCTTTATGTCTGAATAATATTCTGTCTCTCTATATGTATAATATATATATATGTTATATATAATATTAATATATATTTTATACATCCATTTGTTGATGAGCACCTAGGCTGACTCCATAATCTGGCAATTGTGAATAGTGCTGAAATAAACATGGGTGTGCAAGAATCTCCACTAAGGCTAAGCCTTTCTAAGAGGAATTGGAAGTTGAGAGAAGATGACACCTACACCCGCTAAAGGTCAACCCTCAGAATGTTCCAGTAGACTTGAATGAGCAATTGAAGAAATCTCTCAACTGAATGACCATCATTAACTCATCAATCAGATTGGGTTTGAGATTTAGGGTCTCTGCCCAGCCAATGAACCACCTCTGAAAACAACTGTGAGAATCCTCTATGTAAAGCCCCGTGTTTCAAGTTAACATTACATGTGTTCATGATTTCTTCAGATGTCCTCTTTCCTCTCCTTCTTGCCCCTGTGTGGCCATTTCCTTTGTCTCTAGGAGCCGGAACCTGTTGAGGATCCATGCTGCTAAGCATCTGGTGAACAGGAAGAAAGCAATCAAACTGTGGAAAACAGCAACTCGATATGGCAGGCAGTAAAGACCACTGCACTGAAGACAGGAGGCCTGGATTATGGTCCTCACTCAGTTACTGATTCATTTATCTTCATCCACTCATTCAGCAACCTACACCAACTTGCATACAAAACAAGAACAATTCAGGCACTGTTCCAAAGCCTGTGGTGGTGAAGAAAAAAGACAATGTCCCATTTGGAGCAAGCTTTCTCTTGCTCCTGTTCCTCCTGACCTAACTGGCCTAACTGAGAGCCACTGGAAATGTAGAAAGGACAAAAGATAGACAAACATGCATAAAGTTGGGGCCAGGTGTGCGGGGCGCTCAGATGGAGATGCACAACAGCCTCGTTGCTTTTTTACTTCTCTTTACTCTGCTTCTTTTCTCTATCTTTATTCTTTAAGGTCTTGCTTCTAAAGTCTTTCCTGCTCTTTAAAGTCTCTTTCTTAGACTCACTCTGTCCCATGTTTTCTCTTAGCTTTATTTTAGCATACTCTCTCTTAAAGTCTTTGCCCTCAGATTTACACTGTCCCATGTTCTCTCAAAGTCCCAGTGCTCAGACTGGCAGACAAATAACAGCAGCAGCGTCTAAAAACTGCATTAGCATAACTCTTAAAGTCTCAGTTCTTACACTTGCACTGTCCCATGTTCTCTTTAGCTTTTCTAAAGCCTATGTATACAGTTCTCAGTGCAGAAAGCTGCTCTGATGGAGACACACAACAGCCAGCAGCAGCACCAGCCAATCAAAAAGCCACGCACCCCTCTTCACTGCATCTTTTATATCCAGTGGTAAATGAGGAGGTGGAGCAGCAGGGGCGTGACATTGCATCAAGAGAAACCTGCCTTCCTACTTCTCTGAACATAAACGATTTAGGAAAAGCAGCTGTGCTGCATCTTACCTGGGCTTCTCATAATCCACTCCCCACACCCATTTCTTGTGACATTTATGTTCCAGAGAGTCAGAAAGACAGATAGGAAATACATATGGGAGAATAGGGTGAGTGAAGGGTGGCTACATCAGTTTGGAGGTCAGGAAAGACATCCTTGAGCTGAGAGGTGAATGAGAAAAAGGAACTTATCACTCAAGGATCATGCAGAAGGGCATTCCAGGAAGAACGGCCACTACAAATGTCCTAAAGTAGAAACGGCCTTACGTCTTCAAGGGACATAAAGACCAGTGTGATTGGCAGAAAAAGGCGAGGAAGAAAAGTGTGTGGAGGGGTAGGCAGAGAGAGAGGCTGGCTGTATTGTGCTTTGAGGAATTTGGATTTTATTTCAAGTACAATGAATAGTCATTAGAAGCTTAGTTATTTATTTTGAGACAAAATCTGACTACACAGTCCAGGCTGACCTTGAACTCATAGTTCTCCTGCTTTTGCCTCCCCAGTGCTGGGATTATAGACATGTGTCACCATCCTCTGCTTATTTGAGGGTCTTAAGAGAGAGCATAACAAGGTCATTCAGGTTTCCCTGTCATGATGAAGTATGACATGGTTACAGATGGATCTGCTGATAAGCTATGTAGTCATGCAGGGGACAGATAAGGTAATGATGGTTTGGACTAGAGTGATTATAATGAAAATGGAGAGAAGTGGATGAATTTGACATTGCTTTGGAGATAAGTGAACAATACTTGCTCATTAACTGAATATGGAAAATGAGGCACGAGGATACTCTAGACTGACTCCTAGACTTGTAGGTTGAACAGCTCAGTGAGTACCTCTGCCCAACACTAAAATAGGGAGCCTGAGGTAGGAGAAAGTTAGGAAAACTTGAGTGCTTTATGAGTAAGTGATGTTGGAGTTGCTATTAGAGGCCCAAGTGAAAATGTTTTTTAAAAGGCAGTTTAATATTCAAGTCCAGTTTGAAGAAAAATCAAATATCTGGAGTCAGAGATTTGGGAGTCATCAGAACACAGGTGGCCCAGGAGCCAAGGAACTGAAAGGGATCACCAAAGGAGAGCATACGGAAATGGAAGAAAGGGTGAGCTCCTTGGTACCTTCTAACCTTTAGAGATCGAGCAGAGGAGAAGGAGCCACTAAAGGTGACAGAAGGAAGAAAGGAAAGTGAACATCACAGAGCCAATGGGAAAATGCTTCAAGGAGGAAGTAATCAACTTTTGCTAATAAATCAAAGAATGTAAGTCCAAAGAGGTGACCACTGGATTTAGCAACAGGGAGCTCATTGGTGACCTCGGCAGCAGCAGTCTCTGTGGAGTGGGGATGCAGAGGGAAAGAGGAGAGGAACATTCTCTGGAGCTGAAGGAAAGTAGAGAGATTGGCTAGTAGCTGAAAGCAGACATGGAAGTTAAGGGAGACACTACAAGAGCAAGCATGGAGGAGGTGATTCAGTAAAGGAGAAATATTGACTATTTCAGAGAGGAAGGTGGCGATGGCAAGAGCAACCCTAGTAAGAGAGAGAGAGAGTGGGATCCAGAGCACAGGTGGAGGCACCGGCTTTTGAGAGGAGCCAGAGTTGCGTCTGTAGAAGCAAGAGGGAAGCAGACAGTGGGCACCCAGATGCAGGGATCTGTGTAGGATTGGTGGAAGAAAGAGGCAGAATTTTCTCTTTGTGTGATGGTGGTCAAGTCACTGATCTTGCTGAGCTGTGTTGGAGACATTGAAATGACTGGAGAAGCAGTTCTGCCCTGATCATGGAGGATGAGCTTCTCCAAACATATCTGCTCGGCTACCTTAACTCTGCGTTATTCTGTAAGGGACATTGTGGTTAAGGTGCAGGGTTCAACCTAGAACTGATTAGAGCAGTAGTTCTAGACCACAAAACACTGCACATCAGGTGCTAGGCCAGTGTTTTCATTCTTTCTCTTTCTTCTTTCCCTTCTCTCTTTCTTTTTTCCTTTCTCTTTCCTTCCTTCTTTCCTTTCTCTCTTTCTTTCCTTCTTTCTCTCTCCCTTTCTTTTTTCTTTCTCTCCTTTCCTTCCCTTTTTTCTTCCTCTCTCTTTCCTTCTTTCCTTCTCTTTCTTTCTTCTTCTTTTTCTCCTTCTCTCTTTCTTTCTCTCTCTCCTCCTCTTCCCTCCATCCCTCCCTCCCTTCTTTCTTTCTTTTGCTTTTGAGATAGGATCTCACTAAGCAACCCATGTTGCCATCCTCCTGCCTCCGCCAACCCAGTGCTAGGATTACAGGTCTGCACCATCATGCCTGGCTTTGGGTTGGTGCTTTCTATATATCAGCTCCAATCATCACACCATCCTGAAATGCAGGTATGACTACTATTCCCATTAGGTGAAAAAACTGAGGGGCAGGGGACTAGAGCTGGCCATGCAACTTTTCTAAAGTGACAAAGTGGGAATTTAAACATTGATCCAACCCATACATCTAACATCGTGTCTGTTGCCTAGCAAACAAAGAAAAAGGAAGAAAGGATTGGCTAGGAAACTGGTCATAGGTCACTGCCCTCAGGTTATGTACCTGCCCACCTTCTCAGCAGAGCAAGGGTGACATCAACTGTTTACTAATTCCTAAGAAACATTAGGGCCAGGCTGGGAGACTAGTATTGCAGATTCTGTAACAAAGGTCACCTGAAAGCAAACAAATTGGACTCATCATCCAACGCTGCCAGCCATCAAATTCCAGGCCTAGGACATCTGCAACCAGTTACTAGTTGCACTGGCTAAATCCTCAGTCAAGTTATTGTGGTCTTAAGCTTTTCCAGATGTTTCCCAGGAAATAATCTATGTCCGGTTTTGCAATCCTGGCTAGAACAAGGCCAGTCTTATGGATACACAGAGGGCCAGTGGGGCTACTGCCACACCCTCCCATGTGGATCAAATTAAGTCTTTTTCAATGCGGAAGTAGCAAGATATCTGTTTTGTTTTTCTTAATTTTCTAAAATGACAAATAAATTGTTTTCAACACAGGTCGAGAAATAGGGTGATAAGGCTTGTCCTGGCTCCTTTGTTTCCTGGGGGAACTTGGAGGATCCCCCAAGCTTTCAGGAAAAAGCTTGACTATCAGTTGTGTAGACTCTGAAACCCATGAATCCCCATGGGAAGTTGGGTTGAGTTGTACTTTTGATCCTATATCTTTTTTTTATGCATTTATGACATTTTTTTGCCAATGTCAAAGGGGTCCATGGCACCGAAAAGGTAGGAACCCTGCCAGAGGATGTCTGGGGTCCCTGCTTGATTTAACAATCTGTAATTTCCATTCACTTAACTTCTGGAACCTCAGTTTCTTTTAAGCAAGTCTATACCAGTTTGGAGGTAAGGGAGTTTTTCAATGTCAGGTAGGGAGGTTGTAAATCAGAGGTAATGGAGCCATGGCATATGGGCTGGGGCTCAGGCCAGTGGGGGGAGGACTGGGGTTCTTAGTCCTCACAAACTGTCACTGCCTGGGTAGGCATGCAGCCTCATATGATGATTCGGGGGCCATCCCCAAGAGGCAGGAACATTATAGCCTGAGATGTCTGGAAGCCATGCACTGCCTTGAGAGGAATAGAGGGGGATGGAGAGAGTAGCAGCAGGAGGAGGATGGTGGCCTGAACCATCCTTCTACCTCCTGCGTCTTTTTCATGCCTGAACACAGTTTCTGATAGTGCAGTGTGATGTTAGATTAAATCCTGGGAAGAAAGAGGTATCACTGACTAATGTCCGGGCTACTGGGACTTGCTGTGCCACATACTCTCCATGCATCTCTTTCTTAAGCTGATGGCAGCATCCAGAGGTAGGTATGGTAACAGCCATTTTTTCATGGAGGAGAGAACAGGTTTGCTGTCTTGCCCAAAATGGCACAGTGAGTAGCCACTGTGGTACTCACAGAACTGGGGCTCACACCCTGACTTACGTGGCTCTCAAATGTGTCACTATGGTAAAGTACTTCCTAAGGCACTCTGCCCATGCTGTCTTGAGTGGGAGCTATCTGTGGCTCTCTAGGTCCCATGGAGTCCCTCTCCCTCTCAGACGGGGCCAAATTTGAAAAACAAAATTTATGTCTTCATCCAAGTCCCAAGAAAATAGCCATTTTGTTTGTGTGTTTGTTCAGTCAGAGCAGTGTTGTGTTGTTTATTTCTGGGCTGTGACCATTCACCTTCAGTTGAGACTCACTTGCTTACATAGGATTGTAAGGCAATGAGCTGTCTCAGCCTAATGGCTTCCCAATCAAGTATTTTGACAACACTGCTTCCTGTACTCCTCCTGCAAAGATTCTGACTTCATGAGGCCTGTGTGAGGAGCCCAGTGCTGGGAATGGTTAAAGTCTCCGCCGGTGATGTTAGCTTACAGCCCAGATGAAAAACACTTATCAAGGGTCTCACTTACCCTTGGCCATCCTGGTGCCGACCCCTCACTGGGAATGCTTCCCTACCCTCTTCTTCCGCCTGTCTTTGCTTGTCCACCTGAGGAAGTCTCCAAATTCCTGGCCAGGCTCTGTGGCTCTCCTCTGTGCACTACCAGGGCTGCCTTCTCCCCAAGCACAAGACATCACACAGTGGGCAGCCTTTGGTTGTCAGTCTTCCCTACATAGCCATTTGTAAGAAGGAATGTGCACTCATTTCTTGGAAGCCCCAGACTCCAGCACAGGGGCCAAGCACAGGGCTCAGTAAATGTTTGTTGAACAAAGAAAAGCATTAAGATATAGGTGGGTAAGAGAATCAAAAATGCAACCAGACTTGGGTGTGTTCCTTCCAGTTCTGCCAGGTCCTAAAGCTGTCCTGTCTCAGGACAGCTCCATCTGCATGTGTCTGGGGAGGAATGAAACTGTATGTGAACCTGACATTTGGAAGTATGCTTGTTCAGTTTTAGAAAAAGGTCTCTCATCTGATGTCACAATCAATACCACAATGTGTTGAAGTCTCAGCGGCTGTGGCTTCAGCTACCATTTGTGCAGTCATCAACAGGCCCATAGCGTCTGCGGGCTTGTGACTTAGCCTGCCTCTTTGTCCCACAGAGAGATGTTGGTTTTGTCTCAGAGGAACAAAGAAACACTCTGTCAGGAAGAGAATGGCTTTCTGGGTTTTCCTGATGCCATACTGGAGAGAAGACACATTTATTTCTGTCTTCCCTGGGGACCAGTAGAGCTAGGGGCATGTCTGTAGTCTTCAGTTTCAACACTCTTATAAAGATGCTGGTGGCACAGCCTCTTTGGGACAGGCTTTCTGAAGCTTCCAGGTGGATAGTTCTAACTTTAATGAGGATGGAAAGAGAAGAGAAGGAGGGCAAATCAGGTCCTATCAAGAACCTCCTGAGTAACATTCAAGAACGAGCCAGACACTCTGGGTCAGCTCACTGCTCCTTCCGGCAGTCCTGGGATATAGGTCTTGTCCTCATGTTACATTCACCTTTGATTCCCCTTCCATCAACATCTGCAATCTGTCAGAATCCACATCTGTCCATCTAGCGTCCTACATTTCTACTTCATTCCCTCTCCCCTTCCCTAATGGCACTACATCAAGTATCACGTCCTTAGTGGGAGTGATGTTTGGACCTGAGTCTTGGACTGAAGGATTTTTCTCTGTTGAGCAGTGATTCTGGGACTTACTAAGATTCCTCCATGACTTCCTTCTGTCTCCCCCACCCCCTTCCCTGTTCTCAGAAATAAACATTTTATTAAGTTAACAAATACTTACTGCGTGCTTCCTCTAAGGACCAGGCATTTGGTAGACCCCAGGAAGATGCAATGTGCAAAATAAGTCCCTGCTCATTTGGAGCTCGCTCTTCCAGCTCCTCCCTCTGAGGAGTCTTCTGACTTCAGCCTAGGTAACGGTCTCTTTCACCTGGAGCAGAGGGTCAGCAAGTGGTCTTGGTACCAGAAGGTGGACTTGGGCAATTGCCCATGCAAACTCCTGAAGATTCAGCAATTCTGCATCTCATCCTGAAGCACCCTGGGCAACCCTGTTCTGCCCATCCAGGGCCTGGAAGTGGCCATTTATGTACCCATTGCTGTGGCCACTTCCACCCAAGAGAAGGAAACAGGATATGGATCGTTAGTACCTCAGATGCCTAGCTCAGCCCTGCCTGGTCCCCAGAGTGCTGGGCACCTTGGGACTAGTGGAGGAACTTGGTCTCCAGAGGGAAAAACTCATTTTCCTGAGGTAGGCCAGGGTCTTTCTTATTTTGGGGTACTGGTCTTTCAAGTAGACACAATGTTCATACATTTGCCCTTAATAATCAAATCTCTTTTTCCCCTGGAACATCTTATTTCTTTGAACTGGACTGCTTTGATATCCTTAAAAATAACAATTCGGAAAAACAAACAAATTCAACTTTCAAAGCAAAATATGTGAAAGAAAGATTTGGCTCAGAAAATCTACTTCAAATAGGAAATTTTCAACCATCTGTGACTTTGTTAAAAGGGCCAAGGAGGGACTCACTTGAAGAGAGGCTCCTGGCCTGAAGGAGATACTGCTCTCAAGCCTAAGGAATGAACACACACTTTGCATTTCTTCTCTACACTGTGGTCAGAGATGGTCATTGTGTTGTCATAGTAACTGTTCCAGGTTGAAAATTTCAGTTCCTTGAGATTTACTTAACTCACTCAAAAGAACCTAGCTAATGGTCTAAATATTTAGGCTTCCACCTAACTCACTCTTCCCCTCCCTTGCCCCTTTAGCCCACCAACCAAGGACCAGGGCTGTGGAAGTTCCCGGAGGTGGATGCCTATGGGAAAAGCGACTAGAATTCCCAGGATCTTCCACTATAAGAGGGTTATTTGAAAAACTGCCCATGGCCTCCTTAGGCAATAATTAAAGCTGAGTTGTACATATGTGCTTGGGTGGGCTGGCTCCAACAGAGGACCAAAAAGACCAGGTTTGGAATGAGAAGAAAGAATTTAAAAAAAATAATAATACACCAAAGCAACAAAACAAAACAATGCTACAAAAGAAGCACTGTCCCCTGAGCAGATGGAAGGCGAGGTCAGCCCAGCCCAGGTCTCTGTACCAGGCCTTCCACAGCATGTGTGTTGGGCTTTGAGGAAGCCCATCTCTGGTCCAGGGACAGCACGGGCCCAGAAAGAGGGTGGGAGATAATGACCATATTAGGACATCCTGCAGAGCAGAGGGATATCCACAGGATCAGGGATTTGGAAATCTACATGAGTAGGTGAGTGAACAGTTCTACTGTAGGAGTCCTGCAGTGTAGACTGATAAACGAATTCAAGAGGCATAGTGAACATCCCTGCATGAATTATACAGTTCAACTGCTAGCTATCCAAATTCACTAGCCGGGTAATTGCTTGCTGTTTAGGCCTCAGAGGAGCCTGTGGATAGTGCTGCAGGTTGAGATATCAGGGCCACTTCAGACCTGTCTCTACCTCTAACATATGTGACCCCCCAGAGCGCCCACAGAGTTGGGTAGACGGCATGCTGTTTAAGGAGCTGAGAATCTGAGATTTTATACAAATCCAGAGTCAAACAGTGCAAGGGACAAACCATGCTGTGTATAGTCACTGGGTAGACAGCAGAGGAAGGGAGCCCATGACACTGAACAAATCACTAGGTTCCCAGACCTATCTGGACCCGAGACCTTGGGGATGAGGCAGCTTGTAATCTCTTCTGCACACTTTTAGAGCTGACTAGGAAATGTCCCACTTTGTCCTGTTGCAATTTTGGTGTTTTGATAGGTCATTAATATTTATATGGAGGGACTGAATGTGTAAGAAGCTCCCAACAGCCCAGCTAAAGAGGCCTCTTCATTTGTGTAAAATGCACAGGTCTGTGAACCAAGCAGTGAGGCTTCTAGGCCCAGTTTTGTCATCACCTTGAACAACACTGGCCTTGGCAATGCCCTTCCTCCTTCTTCCCCTTTAGCTTCCTGTGACTGGGATGTGGTACCTACTATGGGAGAAGACAGGACCAGGCAGGGCAGGGAATGAGAAGGAAGTTAGGGGGTGCTGCCCAGGCTTGGGGACCATTTACCTCTTTGGATCCACACAGCTCTGCCTGAATATTTAAGCATTTGGAGGACCCTGACTCCCATTCCCCCACCTCCCACCAGGACCTGTGGCCTCCTGGGGAGTAGCCGGACTCACTGGGTCCCCATTTCTTTTCCACATGTGCCCCCACCATGGGGAAGGAGAGTCAGACAGTAGTGCGGTGAGGATGGGAGGGGGGGCGGGTAGAAAGGTGCTTCGCTGGGGGAAGGGCACCTACTGTTGTCTTCAGATGAAGCTGTTTATCTGACTCAGAAAATGGCAAGCACAGGTTCTCTTTTGTGCGCTAGGCTGCTCTGACGGGAATAATAAGGGTTGTGCAAGCCAGCATGTGGTTATCTAACTTCTATGGTCACAAAGGAGGAGCTGCGAGGAAGCCAAGAGGCACAGGCTCCCCGAGGCAGGATTTGGAGCTTTTTCAAATTCCAAACAATTTCCCAGTGAACTGTAGTAACCCACCAGCAGGCAGAAGAGATGGAGTCAAACTCAAGTGCATCTTGTCCTTGCAGAATTTGCTTTGACATGAGAAGAGTCACATCTGTGGGAGAGTTTCATGGTCTACCCATGCACAGTGCACACTTGGTGGATCAGAGGGTCTGTCTCTCCAGTACCCAGTAACTGAGAACACTCTGTGATTCCATGGAGTAGTTTATTGGCCTGATCCAGTTGGTCTGTTTGTACCTTCCACCAGGATTGCAGTACTGATTAGTGTGTATTTGCGTGTGTGTGTGTGTGTGTGTGTGTGTGTGTGTTAGAAAGGGTGCTGCTGATCAGGTGAGAGCTCCAGGAGAAAAGCAGCCTTTTGTGATGCACCTCTAATGGTTGGATCAGGACCAGCTTTAGGTTTTAATGGGAGAGGGAGGATGATTCTGGACAGGCTGTTTCGTGGATAATGAGGCAACTTTCCCACACAACACAAAATAGGCCCAGGACCCAGACTTACACAAACTGCATGAGGTTGGTTTTCTCCCCTTCTCTTGCCTCTCAGGCTGCCTGGCTCCCTCCCCTGACTCCCTTGTTCACTCACCTCTCAACCCTCCCCAAAGCTGCTCTTGTGCTCATCATTCACTGTTGCCTGGATACAAAGAAAGAGGGCAATGAGCCCTCACCACACTGAGCCTCAATGCACCAGCTGAATCCAGGGCAAAATGAGAAAGATAACTAGAAAACGAGGAGAAGCAGAGGAAGACTGGGGTTGTGACTTGGGGACAGAAGTACGTGTCTCTTTTTGACTCTGCATCACTTCCTTTGGAAATCTCTTTCTCTATTTTGCAACAATTTCTTCAGTTCATGTGGTTCAGGTGTGACTGACTCTATTCGCCACCCCCACTGCAGGAGCAGGCAATTGTCCCTGCTTAAGAATACTTAACAGTATTCTTGTGGGGACAACCCTCTCTCCAGACCAATTGATCCCCCTGGATGTCTGCAGAGTCCTTCATTAGATTACTGGCATTCAGTACTATGTCAGCTCACAGTTTCCGGGGACCATGTTAGCATCATATTTCAGGTAAGACCTTTCTTGAGGATGGTATAAAGTAGAGGAAATCTGGATCTGTCTGTGCCTGAAACCCAACTGCTAGCGATACAGGAGCGGAGAAAGGAGGAGAGCAGAGCTGTGTGTGTGCATCACGTGCTGATGCTGACAGTTAACTCAGGACACAAGCGCTGAGGACCAGGAGAGCCAGTGGCATAATCCAGCCCGAGTCTGAAGGCCTGAGAGCCAGGAGCTAATGCCCAAGGGCAGGAGGAGAAGGTATCTTAGCTCAAGAAAAGTGAAAATTCGTCTTTCTCTGTCCTGGTGTTCTACTCAGGCTCTCAGCAGATTGGAAGGTGCTGCCTTGAGGAAGATCTGCTTTATTTATTTATTTTTTTTGCTACGCAGCATTATTACAGCTTGAGCCACTCCACCAGCCCAGATCTGCTTTAGTCTATTTACAAATTCAAAAAATTAATCCCATCCAGAAATTCAGTCACAGACACACTCAGAAATAATGCTTTATCTACTTTCTGGACATCCCTGAGGCTGGTCATGAACCCAGAAAATTAACTATCTCTGTGGTTATGGAAGATTAAGACCATTCTAGGCTTTGAAGCACTAAATTTAATTTTATAAGTTTCCTCCTAATTTTTGTATAGGTTTTTTAAAAAGGCCACTAGTAAAGTGGGGAAACAATTAAGGAAAAAATTAGCTTGTGAGATTGTGTCTTTTCACTTTGGCCTTTTATTTAGTGCTTCTTTTTTTCTTTTTAATTTTTAAAAAAATTTTATTAATTAACATATTATAGTTGTACTGGGGTACATTGTGACATTTGCATAAGTGCTTACAATATATCTCAGTTAGAGTCACCCCTACTTAGTGCTTGCTAAAAGGTGTGGAGTAAAGGAAAGGCTTTGTATACACTTCAGAGTCCAGTCACATCTTGAAAGAGAAGCTCTTCCCTTGGGTTACCTCAGTTATGGCTGGGCACTGGGAAGTAGCACTGAAGTGTGGCTCAAGTGGTAGAATGCTTAGCAGTCGCAAGGCCCTGAGTTCAAACCTTAGTTCTGCCAAAAAATAAAAAGAAGAATAATCAGGAAGTAGCCATGGAAGAATATACTAGAAGGGGTGTTTTTTAATTTAAAATCTTTTTTAAATTTAGAATTGTATTTTAAATTAACAAATAATTATATATATTTATGAGATATGATATAGTGTTTTCATACAGGATTATAATGTGAGATGACTAAATCAGGCTAAATAATAAATGCATTACCTTCGGTAGTTTTCTCTTTTTTTGGTAAAAACAGTTAAAATCTACTCTATTTGCAATTTTGAAATACAAAGTACATTATTATCTATTATAGTTGCTATTCTCTGCTAGATCACTATAGTTTATTTCTCCTTCCTCCATCTTTTTTTTTTTTTTTTTGGTGGCGTTGGTATTTGAACTCGGGGTCTCAGGCTTGTTAGACAGATGCTCTACCACTTGAGCCACTACACCAGTTTATTCCTCCTTTCTAACTGAAACTTTATACCTTTGAACAACACCTCCCCTTTTCCCATCTTCCCCCATCCCCTGGGATGGTATTGAATTGAGCTATATTGTATCGAATTTACCAGAATTGACCACTATATTTAGAGAAATCCCAGTGGGTATTCCTAAAATTATGGAGGGGGAGAGAGACAAAGAAGTGAAAGAAACACTGCAGTTACATCAGAGTTTCCACAAGAGCTTCTGCAAGGAGAAGGTGGAGACCTCCCAAGCCCAAGTTCCAGAAGTTTCACCTTCTACAGGATCTCGGGGTACAGCTGGTTTTCTTTTTTAGCTTTTGGCAGTATTGGGGTTTGAACTGTGGGACTCACGTTTGCCAGGCAGGCACTCTACCATTTGAGCCACGCATCCAGCCAACAGCCTGGTTTTAATTTCATTATCTTCTGGTCTGATGGTATTGGTGGCCTGTCCAGGAGTCACAGCAGATCAAGTCCCATCTAGGATTCATTGTTTTGTGGCTCTTCGCATGAATCTTGACCTTTCCTCTTTCTTCCTCAACCAGAAGTTTGTAGTCAAAAACTCTGCTCTCAGATGTTAGCTCTGCTGTCATTACAACAATTATATTTTGAGAAATGTTGGGAGATGGAAATAAGGTTTTTCCTTTGGTCCATTTATGGTAAATATGTAAAATGGCTCCTTACTACATTTCTCAACCCCTATGCAAAAGAAAAACTTCCATCTGATTGTGTCTTAGTGACCCCACACTGCTCTCTATGACTTTATATCAGATCCATTCAATAGTCAGTCTGTGAAAATCTCATTAAGAGATTGAGTCATACCCCTTTTTTGTTTTATTTTTTTAATGGGGCCACACCCCTTTTTTGCTTTAGTTATTTTTTCAACAGGGTCTTGTGTTTTGGTCTGGGGCCAGCCTGTACCAAAATCCTCTTATCTATGCCTCTTATGTAGTTGGCATGACAGGCAATCACCTGTGGCTTATTTGTTGAAATGGGGGTCTCACTAACTTTTTGTTCAAGGTTGACCTTGAACCGTGATCCTCCAATCTCCACCTCTGGAGTAGTGGAGATTATAGACACATACTACCATACCTGGTCCTATTCAATGAATATTTTAACATGATCCTCTAATGGCAAGTGCTCCTCTAGGTGATACAGTACAAAGTAGAACAGACATGATTTCTGCCTTAATGCAGCTTACAGTCCAACGGGGAACAACAGACCCCAAATTCAAGTAACCAAGCATAGAAATAAAGCCATATTTTTAAAAATAAATGGGGGTTTGTGAAGATTAAAGTGGGCCAGGGTGGATAGAAGGGTAGGACACATTCAGATAAGATCGCCGGGGAAGGCCTTTCCATCTAAATATATTCTCTAATGCTAGCATTTTTAATGGAGCTATTAAGAAGCAGAGTTTTTTTAAAGGAGTGTCCATGCATTTGAAAAACACTCGAGTCTCTGTTAAAAGGAAGTATGAGTAGAGGCGGAAGATAACAGTTCGAGAGATTCAGATTCAAGGGGAAAGAGCCAGTCACACAGCATTCAGCAAGATGCTGGGGTGGTAATGTGTGCCTCTAGTTACAGCTGCTCAGGAAACTGTGGCAGGAGGATCACTTGAACCCATAAGTTCCAGGCCAGGTGGGGCAACAGTAGCAAGACACTGTTAAACAGAAAAGAACTCAGCAAGGAGTGCCGTGTTCTGATGTTGAAAAATGTTGAAATACATGAAAGAAAGCAGGTCCTTTGCTCTAACAGTGAGAGTGAGCCCGGGTGGTGCCATCAGTACTCTCTCAATTAAGATAGGTCGGGGAAGGAGTGAGTTGCAGGGTGGACCTCGGAGGACATGCAGGACAACCTTGGGACAAACTACTGGAGGGTGGAGGGTGGGTGTGCACAGAAAACCTACCAGGCAAGTACATTTTGGGGAACGAGTGAGGAAGGGGCTCTGCATTTGCTCTGATGCTGCCCTGGGACCCAGGGTGAATGCATGTGGCAGACTGTGAGTCTATGAATCATCTGAGCATGACAGCTGGATCTGCTCCCCGTTAGAGTCAGTTCCCAGTCGAGAGCTCCTGGTGGCCTGGAATGATTCTTACCTGTCAGCAGAATGTAAGGCCCATTAACATATTCCTTTTGTGTCTTCTTGCAGTGCTGAGTGAAGGGCTGTGTGCCCAGTGGGAGAATCAGTACCTACTGATCCGTCTAGAGAGCTTTCCACCTGCATCAGTCCAGCTTCTAACATTATAGGGTTGGGGCCTGCAGCATGGACTCAGGACACAGAGACCCAAGAGGGAACAGGGTGCTTGGTGGCTCATATCTGTAATCCCAGCTACTTGGAAAGCTGAGCTTGGGAGGATCGTGGTTCCAGGCCCACCCAGACAAAAAGTTTGTGAGACCGCCATCTCAATTTAAAAGAGCTGAGTGTGTTGGTACGTGCCTGTCATCCCAGTGATGGTGGAGAGCATAAAGTAGATGGATGACCACCTGGGCAAAAAGCAAGATGCTATCTCGAAACTTACCAGAGCCAAAAGGACTGGAGGCATAGCTTAAGCAGTAGAGCAACTGCCTAGCAAGCATGAAGCCCTGAGTTCAAACCCCAGTACCACTGAGTGGGGGAAAGGGAAGACCCAGCCTGGAACTGGCCAGTAATATTTCTCATGATGGTGATAGGTCCATTCACTAGTCTCAGATGCAGAGGGATGATTCTCCTCAGGTTTGGAATTGTACAAACTAGAGGAAGAATTCAAGCAAAAAGCCAGGAGAGAAACCACTGTGATGAGGAAGATTAAAGCCCTTTGCTTCTCACATGAGGGCATCACTTTCAACACAAGCGCAAACCCTGTGTTTTGGAAACCCTAGTTCTTGCTGTTTTGCTCTCAGGGAAATTTCAGGAACTAAGACCTCCGTGTGAGTCATCATCTTCTCCAGACTTGCCTTAAGCTCATTTTGCTAGGTCCTGTATGCTGATAGGTTATACAGAAAACACAGGAAGAGAAACCCAAGCTTAAAATTTTATTTGAAGATAGCAACTTGCCCAGGGATCTGCCCTTCCCTTCATAGGTCAGCAAACCCATAGTTTCTATGATCCATTGCTCCAGGGAGAATAATTCCCCTACATTTCACAGATTTCAATTATTCAGGTTTTTATATAAATGAACCTATGCAAAAGGCAGTCTGGCCACAGTCCATAAAGACCTAAACATCATGGCCACCAGTAGTGAATCTCCAGTTCACTACTCTTGGCCATTAATGGTCTTTACCTGTTATAAAGCAAATTACCTGCTGAGGACTGGGTGAGCAAAAGAAGTGACAGAAATTTGAACAAATGAGAAACACACAGGCAAAGGTTTAACCTAAGATCACCTGGGCGAGCTCTCAGGCAGAAAGTATGCCCGTCTTCACTCCTTGAAACATCCCTGGGTGGAAGCTCACTCAGCATCAGGAGTGAAGTCAGGCCAGCGGGAGCTTCCCACAGTCCAGTGGAGAAACGCCAGTCAGAGATGCTCCTGTAGCACTGGATGGGCCTGTGGTGGGGCTTCCATCACAGACACAGAGGCCAAGGTTTGGAGCAACCTGGATGCATAATCCTGCCTTATAACAGGAGCTAAAGGAGGTTTAGCCCAAAGCTCAGCGTTTATTGCATAAAGCGCTTTAAAATTTCTTTGTTATCCAAAGCCTTTGCTTAAAGCCTTGGAGAGGGTTGCCCAGGAAGTCTCTCTTCCTTCAGTTTGTTTCTTTCCTCCAGCTCTGTCAAGGGCACAAAGGTCACAAATGTCCCATGTTGGCTTCATCCATGGGACATTTGCATTTCTCAAGTGATTTTTCCCACTTTCATTTCCTGAGGATGAAACAGAAGATCTGGGAAAGAGAGATGGTCTGCTCCCTGGCTTCTTGGCTGTCTTGATAGAAAGGCACCAAGTTACAGTTCCAGGAACAAGGCCTGCTACTGTGAGCAGAACCATCACTTCTCACTCACACCTGCTCCCTTCCCCTGGGGCCTCCCCTATCAGATGAAGGCCAGGATCCTGCTCTCCAGGGCTTTCCTTTATTCTTTTCAGGGAAGCAGCTCTTCCAGCTGTCACCTCCTGTCATGGACTTTCTCTTAAAGTGGCTCCTATAATCCCTGCCTCTTGGTGTCCACACCCCATGTTACCCGTCTCATTGAGTGTGAGCAGAACTTCTAATCAATAGAATAGGCCAAAGATGACATGATTGAGTGACAACATCACCAGAGGGTAAGTGAGAAGATAAGAAAGTCTCCAGAGGGGAGACAGCTCAACTTGTGTCCATACAGGCTCTTGTTCTAAACGCAGAGGATTATAGACCGAGACACAGGTAACAGTGGGCAGAGATTATTTAGCAAAGCTAGCAAAAGAAGAGGACAGTTCACACCCAGACGTGGGTGCGGGCACAGGAAGAGAGGTGTGCTAAGGGCTCTGACATCAGGGGCATTTAGGGTGGAAAAGAGGGTTAGGGGGTGGTTTAAACTTACCTTTGTCTGGACACCAGTGGCTCATTCACATCTGTAATTCTAGCTACTTGGGAGGTTGAGATCAGGAGGACTGTGGTTCTAGGACAACACAGGCAAATAGTTTGGGGGATTCCATCTCCAAAATAACCAGGCAAAAATGAACTAGAGGTGTGGCTCATGTGCTAGAGTGCCTGCCTAACAAGCGTGAGGCCCTGAGTTCAAACTCCAGTCCCATTAAAACAAAAACAAAATAACAAAAAAACCTTACATTAGATTAAGTGCTCCCCTTTGTCTGTATACCACATACATTCAATCGTTTTTGCTGTTACACTGTTTTGACATTACCAGTTGTCAAGAGCTGTCAAGTCTGGTCAGTTTACTACATTTGGGTCATTATGACATAGATGGTGCTGTCCTTGAGGGTCTCTTTAAACACAGGACAGGTTTTCCCAGATGCTACTTCCAAGACAGGTGTCCTTCCTTAGCATAACTTTTTATCCTTTGCAACACTTCTATGATCAAAGGAATCATTTTCCCAAATCCGCCCCCCTCCCCTCCGCCCAAGGGTAAGTGTTTTTGTTTGAGATGTTCGTGCTCAGTTCTCACAGCATGGTAATCACTTGCTTTTTTATTGTACACTGCAGCGCAGTGAGGAGGTGTGTGTCCAAAGAGGAGGGCACGTAAAGTAATGGAGCTGCTCACTACTATAGAGTCTTCTTGCTTCTGGCTTTTGATTCCCATGCCTCATTTTCCCGACTCTATCCTGTCTCAATCACATTATTGGAACCATAAAATCGCAGCATCCTTTTTGCTGCAGTCTCTTGGGCTCTCTTGCTGGTTTTAAGGAAGCAAGTGTTTCTCTTGGGGAATTCTGCATGGCAAGGACCAACAGACGGACAGCCTCCAACCTCCAGCCAGCAGGCAGCTGAAGCCCTCAGACATGCAGTCTGAAGGATCTGAATTCTGCCACCTTGAGAGCTTGGAAGAAAACCTTTCCCAGTAGATGCTCATGTGAGACCAGCACCAGCTGACACTGCCATTTTGTGAGACCTAAAAAGAGGACACAAGTAAGCTGTGCCTGGACTCCTGACTACAGAAATTGCGAGATGATACATTTGTTTGTTTTAAGATGTAAAATCCATCGTAATTGGTTAGGTAGAAATAGATACTATACCTTCCAAGGAGCAACCCTCAAAACTATGAAGTTCTGGAAAGGGGCCAACAGATGGGCTAAGGTCCCCAGTCTCATATTCATTCATTTCACTTGTTCAGCAAATATTCATTGAGCATTCATGATGAACTTTTATTTGGTGGTACTGGAGTTTGAACTCAGGGCCTCACACTTGTTAGGCAGGCGCTCTAGCACTTGAGCCACTCCATCAGCCCTATTATGCACTTTCTAGGCACTTGGGATACATTAGCAAATAAAAGAAAATCCCTACTCTCATGAAGTTTATCTTCTAGTCAGAAAATAAAACCATGAAGTTAATAAGTTAATTATATAGTATGTTTTAGATGATAAGCACTATAACAAAAGATAAGGGGGCCTGGGAATGCCAGAGAGATTAGTTAATTTTTTTTTTTTTACAGTACAGGTGCAGGGAATTAAATCCAGGGCCTTATGCATCCTAGGTAAATGCTTTACTGCTGAGCTACATCACCAGTCTTAAAATTTTTAATAGATTATCCAGATAAGTGTAACAAAATAGCTGAGACTGAGTAATTTATAAAGAGCGTAAATTTATTTCTCACAGATTTATAGGCTGGGAAGTCCAAAATCACAGTCCTGACAGATTTGGTTTTCTGGAAAGGGCTTCCCTCTGCTTCTAAAATGGTGCCTAGTTGCCATATCCTTCAGAGGGGATGAAGACTGTGTCCCCACATAACAGAATGGATAGGGGCTAGCAGGGTGGCTCAAATGGTAGAGTGCCTGTGTAACAAGCATGAGGCCCTGAGTTCAAACCCCAGTACCATTACAAAGACAAAAACAAATATCAGAAAAGGCAGAAGTGCAAGAAAGGGCCTAGTCAGTTTCCAGCCCTGTTATTAGGACCTAATGTATTTGTGAGGGAAGAGACCTCATGGCTAAAATGCCTCCTAAAGGCCCATCTCTTAAGACTGTTGCATTGGGGAATAAGTTTCCATGTAGATTTTGGCAGGGACAGAAACATCCAGTGCATAGCAGTAGGTCTCACTGAGAAGGTAACATCTGAGCAGAACTTGAGGGAGGTGAGAAAGTATTACACAGGAAGCTCCAGGCATCCTCTGTGCATGTGGCTTGGAAGTGTAGGGGTCAGAGTGTCCTTTCCAACCTCTCCTTCCACTGTGCCCCTTCCATTGCCCGGTCTGCCCTTTATCCTCACCTCCCAGTGCTCTACCCAGCAAGCATCCTTACCCCACAGGAATACCTTGCCTGTTTGATTCACCTGGCAAAATGCTTCTCCTCTCCATTCATCTCAGTGGTCACCTCCCAGGGCAACCCCACAGATTGCCAGCCCTTCTCTTCCTTGTGATCCTTCCAGCACTGCTTATCCTGAGCTTTCTGCCTTCCCCGTGTGTTACAGCTGTGCCTTGTCTATCTATTGGACAGGTCGTGGGCTTATAGAGGTCAGAGCCCCTGACTTGCGCGTGACTGAATTTCCAGACTCTGGAAGATCATAGATGGTATTTCTTTAAAAAAAAATTAGTTGGATGACAGTTCTCTGTGTTTTCCTTTTCTCTCTCTTTCTGTCCAATCCAGTCTCTCACCTGTTTCTGCATCAAGCATTTTTCTCCTGTTTCTCAGTCCGTATCTTTTTCTCTCTTTCACTGGCATGCGCACACACACACACACACACACACACACACTCACACACTCAGAAAAACATATATAAAATTTCTTTAGGGCATCTGTCCTCCCACAGGTGGTTGGGAAGGGAATGAATGCAGGCAGAGCAGGAGCCTTTAATCAAGGGAAAATCTATACAGATGGCTTTTCGTAAGTGTAAGATTCAAACAACAATCACATTTTTATCTACCCTTCAACCAATGGAGGCAGCACATTCCTCTTACCTACAGAGAGTTCAGGGATTTTCAACAGTGGCACTATTGATATTTTGGATCAGATATTGTGGTATTGTGGTTTGCATATGAAATGCCCCTCATGGGCTCATGTACTGGGGGCTTGGTTACCAGCTGATGGGCTTCTGGGAGGCGACTGGATCCCAAGGCATTGACCTAATCAGTGGATGAATCCCTTGATGAAGGATGGCATTTCTGGGAAGTGGTAAAAACAGAAGGTGGGCCTCCTCCTGCTTGGAAGAGACAGGTCACTGGGAGCATGCCCTTGTCCCCTGACCTTCCTTCCCCTCTCTGCCTCCTGTCTGCCATGAGGTGAGTGGCTTTGCTCTGCTACATGCTCCCTGACATAGTGTTCTGCCTAACCACGGGCCTGCTAGCAATGGCACCAAGGGAACATGAGCCAAAGGGAACCGCTCCTCCTTTAAGTTGTTTCTTTTAGGTACTTGTCACAGTGACAAAAGAATTTCCTGTGTTATGTGATGTCGGCCTCTCCCCGAGCAGTCTGCCCCAGTCATGACAGTTGAGAATGTCTCCACCTGTAATCCTAGCAACAAGGGAAGATAGGAAGATTGTGCAGTTCTAGGCCATCCCAGGCACCACTTGTGGTGGCACAGATCTATAATCCCAACTATGTGGCAGGCAGAGGTAGGAACATTGGGGTCTGAGGTTGGTCTGGGTGAAAAAGTGTCACACCCTATCTGAAAAACAAACTGAAAGCAGAAGAACTGGTGGCGTGACTCAAGTAGTAGAACATCTGTGTAACAAATGTGAGGCCCTGAGTTCAAACCCCAGTACCACCAAAAAAAGTCTCCAGACATTGTGAAATGTCCTGTGGAGGGAGAATCCCCTTTTACCCCAATAGTAAGGTAACCCAGTTACCCCAGGAACTGCTCTCATCTGCAATTTTTTTGAGACAATGTAGTCCAGGCCGGCCTTGAATTTGAGATTCTCCTGCCTCAGCCTCCTGAGGGATGAGATTATAAGTGTGCACCACCATGCCCAGCTCACCTTCATTTTTTTTTTATTGTTGGTGCTGGGGTTTAAACTCAGAGCTTCACAGGCTCTGACAGGCCAGACAGGTGCCCTACTGCTAGAACCACTCTTCCTACCCGTCTTGTTCTAGGGTCTCACTTTTTACCCAAGCTGGCATGGACTGCCACCCTCTTCTTTATGCTCCCCACAGTAGCTGGGATGACAGGCACCTGCCACTGCACCCCATTATTGGTTGAAATGGGGTCGAGGACTTTTCCCCTGGGCTGGCCTCAAACTGTGATCCTCCAGACCTCTACCTCCTGATTAGCTAGGATTACAGGCATGAGCCACTGGCAGGGGCATATACATATGCAGTACTGGGGTTTGAACTCAGGGCCTACACCTTGAGACAGTTTTTAGGCAGCTTTTCAAGCACACATTTCTACAGGGTACACCAGAGAACATTGTGTCTGGGTTGAAGACAGACCAGCAAGCAACCTCAGCCCCATTTCCATCTGTTCCTAAGCCCCAGGGCTGATCCAGCACCAACCTGTGGGTCCTCTGGTAGCCAGCAGGCACCTTTGCACTGCTGATTATTCTGGAAAGACTCATTTCAAGACCAAACACAGAGCTCGCATTTCTCTCTGCTGGGCCATTTTGTCCAGTGCATAATCTGCATGATTGCACAGCCATACATTGTACGCCTGGACTCAATCCTTTCTGCCAATAAACAGCAGTGTGGCCATAAGGAGTTGTTCTAAAATCACAACAGCCCCATCCGTATCTAACATGGGTAAACTGAGGTATTGGTGGGGGTCAGAGATGGGGAGGCCCACTGCCCCCTGCTTATGGTATTGGACTGTCCTTGCCAAAGGTAGTTTACTTTTGTGGTAAAATCTGGACATGATGCAGAAGGTGAGATTGCATTTCAAGACAGAAATGCAGTTGACAGAGGACTAGCGAGCCTGATGACTTATACTTGCAAAACAGTCCTTGGGACTAGGTGTGACAAGAGTACCAGGAACTCTGAAAGGGAAGAGTTTATATCTCTTCCCATTTGGTTCGCTACTGGAGAGAGTACTTGAACAGCGTTTTATTTGTTTTCCGAATTCTACTTTGGGGCCAATGTCTTCCACAGCCTGGGTCTGAGCCTCCTCAGGGTCACAGCCACAGCCGTGCACTCCCACATATAACTCCCGCAGCCTGTTCTGTTTTTCCTGGCTTTAAAAATGCTCTTTGCAAACAGCATACACCTTGAGAGAAGAATGGTCTCCTTCATGGAGTAAAAAGGTCCAAGCAGAGTGATTTAAAAGTTTTATTATTGCAATTAAAACAGAACAAGCACTATAGTAGCAGAAGTCTTGCTGATGGCAGCTTTCAGCTGAAATTCAGACACCTTCATGCTCAAATCCATTTGTTGTGTAAGCTGATGACTGGAGGAAAGAATTAGTTTGCCTCTGATTACATGTGATTGTCATCAGTGATGACAATAAACAAGGCAGAAAGACCAAGTGATACTCGTGGGAGGCGCTGAAGAGGGCCTGGGAAAGGTTTTCAACTGAGGGCACAGAGAGGAAAAAAATCTACCAAGAGTCACAGAAGCAAAAGGCAAAGCAAGTGAACTCAGTCATCAGAGCAGTGCAAATTCAAATAACAGAGAGGATCACCTTATACCCGATAGACTAACGAGTTTAGAACACTACATGACACCCCCTGTTGTGGGCTGTGTCTTACAGGAACCCCCCCCACCCCAGACTGCTGGTGACAAGGGGCACTAATGCAGCGTTCCAAAGAGAATCAGGATTTAGTGAAACTAGCACACCCAGCGGCTCAGCAATTTCTCTCCTAAATGTCTCAAAGCAAATTTCATACAGGTCCTGAGGGATCAGCAGGGACACTCACTACAGTGTGACTGGTGGTGTTGGTGGCATTCTGGGTGCCAATCACTGGAGTCACAGGAAGAATGCTGGCATCCACACACCCTGAAGAGCTACGTACAGTGAGAAGCAGAAGATTGCTACATGTATAATGGCATGCGTTTACACGGGAAGGAACTGAATGAGATATAAACCAGGCTAGTACTTAGATCATTAAAGCGTGTGTATATCAAGCAACAAAATACGTTTTGTAAGAACACAAAAACATTAAAAACAGTAAACATTAGAATGTTTATGTATACAAGGGACAGAAAGAGAAATGAAAGCTGGATTGGGGTTAAAGGGAATCCATAAATAAAATAGTAAGCCACCTGCCTGGACCACTGATGACAATATTCCGTGAGTTGAAAAAGGCAAGGGACAGAGTCTTCCCTAGCAAAGTTCCAGAAAGGAATCCAGCCCTGAAGAGGCCTGTAAGACCCACTTCAGCCTGCTAATCTCTGAAGCTTTAAGATAATAAATTTATGTTGTTTCAAGCCATTAGGTTTGTGGTAATTTGTTATAACAGTAATAGGAAACTAATGTAATTATGATAATATATTGAAGGAAATATTGGAAAAGGTATACAGCACATGTAAAGAGAGAATATCAACAAAGAGCTGGAAACTGTTCAAAATAGTCAGAAATGTAACATGTGGCAAAAAATAGAAAGGAATTCAGAATTGCCTTCACCGTCTTACCAAAGACTGAGAGGATACAGAAGACAGACTCAGTCACTTTTAAGATAAATCAAGAGAGATAATATGAGAAGAAGAAATATTTGAAAGCTGAGCACAGTGGCTCACATCTGTAAGGCCAACTACTTGGGAGGCAGACATTAGAGGACTGTGGTTCAAGGCCAGTCTGAGCAAAAAACTTAGCAAGACCTCATCTCAAAGAATAATCTGGGTACAGGATCTCATGTTTATAATTCCAGATACATGGGAGGCATAGATGGAAAGACTATAATTTGAGGCCAGCATGGGAGAAAAGCATCGGATCCTATCTGAAAAATAACTAAAGCAAAAAGGACTGGATGAGTGGCTGAAGTGGCAGGGCACTGCCTAGCATATCAGTATATGGAAGGTCCTGAGTTCAAACCCCAGTACAATATATTATATATATATATATGTAATATTTATATTTTATATAATATACATATAAAATAGCTGAACAATTCCAAAGTTAATGAAAGAAAAACAAAAGACTCAACCACAGTCAACAAGCTGAGAAAACCAGAGGAATGATTAACATAAAGAAAAAACACTTTCAGTTTGTAGCCAAACTGATGAAACTAGATATAAAGAAAATCATAAGCATAGAGGGACAACGGATTGTTGTCACGATCAAAGTGACAGCAGATTGTTCATTAGGAACTACGTAGTTCAAAAACAAAAAAGTTGAACATTTTTTTTTTGGACTGGAATTTGAACTCAGGGCCTTGAGCTTACAAAGCAGGCACTTTACCACTTGAGCCACATCTCTAGTCCAAGAAGTTGAATCTTTAAAGTTCTATAATTTAAAAGAAAAATCTGTCAACCCAAAATTATTTACCTGTTATCTGAACATATGTTTAAATCTACCAACTTACTATTTTTCTTCTTATTTCTTCTACTCTTTATTCTTTATTTCTCTTCCTGTCTTTTTGGGGTTTGTTGTTATTGTTTTGTTTTTGTTTATTTTGAGACAAGGTGTCTCTGTACAGCTTTGGCTGGCCTGGAACTCACAATCCTCCTGCCTCAGTCTTCTGAGTGCTGGGATTACAAGGGTGTGCCACCACACCTGGCTTCTTTCTGTTTTTTAATTTTTTTAGAGTGAATACTTTTTATGATTCCACTGTATTGGCTCATTATATTTAAAATTATATTAAACATAAATGGTCTAATTAAAGTGCTAAGGTTTTCAGATTGTATTTTAAAGGTATGATTTAACTATATACTATCTATAAAACAACAACAGCAAAACTCTCAATTATAAAGCTAGATGGGTTAAAAGTAAAAGGATAGGAAAATTTCATCACACTAATGACAATCAGAAAAGTCAACATCATTTAGATGTCAGCTCTTTCCAAATTAATATATAGGTTCAACACAATCCCAAAATCCTAACAGATTTTGTTGTTGAAATTGAAGAACTAATTAAAAATTATACAGAATTGCATATAATTGAAAACTATTAGCAAACACTCTTAGAAGAAAAGAGGTAAAGAAAGAAAAAAGAATAAATCTCCTAGAAGATGTAATGAACTATAATAGAATAATAGTTATTTTTGCTACCTTTTAGAGAATCAAGACTAAAAAAATAGTGTGTTATAGATCCCGACAGCGGCTCTCACTTTTGAATCTGTAGGCATCTGTCACACGGTCACCATGGCTGCGGCGCTGTAGTAAATCTTGAGGTCAGGTATAGGCTCTCCAACTTTGTTTTCCTTTTTCCAAAATTGTTTTAATTATTTGTGGCTCTCCATAATTTTAAATATCTTATTAGCTTCCGCCACAGAAAGAACAAAGCCCGTTAGGATTTCGGGATTGCGTTGAACATGCAGATTGATTTGGAGACAGTGGACATCCAAATGATCAGAGGTTATGAGATCCTTTCTAACGAGAGATGTCGGCAACCTCGAACTTGGGGCAAGAATTCTCCCTCCAGCACCCCAAGCTTGGACTTCTTCCTCCTTATCCTTGGGGAGGGAGCAGCCGGGGCCCTTCACTGGACTGCTGTGACTGCGAGTCGATCCGGCCTCTTTCCCACCCTACCTTCTGCTCTGCGCCCTTATCCGAGATCACACTGCCTGCCCCACTTTAGGCACGTGAGAGCAGTGGTCACCCGCCCCTCTGAACCCTCTTCCGAAGTAAACATTTTTTGCCCCTTTAACTTACCTCCAGGAGATGCTCTGCGCTTTAGCAATGCTCCCCACCTGCCGGCTCTGGTTCGTCCGGATCCTGGGGAATGTAGCGCCACCACGCGGCAGAGCGGGGTACTGGGATAGTGGTCATCGCTCTTGTCCAGGAGACCCTGCTGTGTCTAACAGCCTAAACTGCCTTCCAAACGTTTCCTGGGTAGTTGGGAAGAAATGAAGGGATGGAGGGAACGAGGGAGGGAGAGAGGAGAAAGGACGGAAGAGATGAAGGAAGAAAATAGGGAAACTATTTAATCTTATCAAAAAAGGGTTTTCAAAATTATGAAATATATCAGATATATAACAAATATTGAATAAAATAATAACCCACCCTCTGCTTTGGCCACATGATGTTTGCTTCAGACATTTTAAAGAGAACGAAACTTTACAGCTGCCATGGAAGTCCCTAGGTCCCCCTCCACGCTCCCTCCTGCGGGTCCCCTGGAGAAAGCGGTATCCTGAGTTTGGTGTTTATCCTACCCAGGCACGTTTTTATCATCCCATTGCATGAGTAAGAAAACAATAGCTAGCATTGTTTTCAACTTCATATGACTTGTGATGCACTGTATGCATCTCTCTAACCTAATTTTGAGCTTCATTTTTACTTATATTAGGTTGATTCATTTTTTTCTGCTACTTAGCAATCCACTGAATTTTCTGCAATGTGTTTATTCATGCTTCTGTTGATGGGTACTTAGGTTGTTTCTGGGTTTCCCTGTTGTGGACAATCTTGCAATAACATTCTCCATCACCACGCTGCACATGTGGGGAGCTTCAGTACTGCCAGTAGCTGCGGTGGAATGGCTGAGTAAAAGAATGTGCATCTTCTTTACAGGACACTATGTATTGACTTTTTCAACCATCAGTCGTCAGCGTCTGTGGTCAGCTACTTTTATCAGATAAACTCTGATGAAGAATGGCCTCCTCAAGGTGCTCTATAAAAAGCTGATGCTAAACTGGGCACCTGCCCCCGCCCGTAATCTAGGTACTTGGGAGGCACAGATCAGGAGGATCGAGGTTCAAGGCCAACCCAGGCAAGATAGTCCATGAGACCCCCATCTCCAAAATAAGCAGAGCAAAATGGACTGGAGATGTGGCTCAGGCTGCTTTGCAAGCGTGAAACCCAGAGTTCAAACACCAGTCCAATCAAAAAGAAAAAAAAAAGCCAACATTATACCCACTGAGTGTCTCCTCTATGTGCTAGGTGTGGAACACATACAGGAAGTGGCAAGTGACAGGTCCTTTGCCTTTAAGGAACTCACAAACATCTGAAGCAAATCAAGGCAGGTGGGTCTGTGAGTGGTGCCACTGCTGATGCTTTGTGGTCATTTATGGACATACCTGAGATGTAACAGCCATGTGCTACATGCCAGATGGCATGTTTCCTTCAAAGGTCCCTCCTTCAATTTTGTCATCATTTAGACTTGTGCAGCACTTCATAGCTTACAAAGTGCTGCACACATTCCCTGATTGCTTCTTATTCTGTCTTCCCTGGAAGCCAAGAGGGAGGGTATCTATCATCATCCCCACCGTAGTGATAAAGGAGCCAGGCACAGAAGGGTGAAGTGCACAGTACCACAGTGCCAAAAATGGTACAGCACAAGCTAGAACTCAGGTCTCCTGACTCCAATCAGCACCTTCCCAACCTGTCTCTGACTCCCCCACTGGAAACCTGTGGGGCTCTCCATCTGTCTATACCAAGCTGAAAGAAAGATGTGCTCAACACAAGTACTCGCTGTTATAGCCAGGACTCCTAACCTCTATGGTGGGCAGAACACACCTGACCCAGGTTATAAATTCTTTTAGGAGCTTCCTCCTTCTCTTTCTGTCCAGGCCTGAATCCTCAAAATCCTGATGGGAAAGAACAATTGCATCTGTGATCAGAAACATTTATTTTGTAGAAAAGACAAAAAATAGGGCACAGGGACCTGGAACTACTTACCAGTCCTCAAGTGCATCTCCTCTTTTTCTCTGTTGAACCTCTGCTCAGTTTTTCCCCTGAGCACTCTCACTTCCATTTCTATCTCATAAAATCTTATTCATAACACGATAGCCAACATTACTGAAGAACAAGGGCAGAGGATGGATGCTACCAGACTCAAGACTTACTGTGAAACTACAGTGATCAAAGCAGCATTGAGTTGGTGACAGAATAGACACAAAGGTCAACAGAACAGAACGTGGAGACCAGAAATAGATTCACAAAAATGTAGCCAACTCACTTTGGTTACAGGAGCAAAGACAATTCCATGGAGAAAGGACAATCTTTTCAACAAGTGGTGCTAAAACAACTAGACTGTGGCATGCAAAAAAATGGATCTAGACAGCAATCATGTAGCTTTCATAAAAACTAACTCAAAGTGGGTCATACACCTAAATGAAAGTGCAGAAGTATAAAACTTCAAGAAGATTACATAGGATAAAATCTAAGTGACTTTGAGTTTGGCAATGACTTTTAAGAGACAAGTCCAAAACTGTGAATCATGAAAGAAAAATGGATAAATTGGATTTGATTAAAATTAAAAACTTCTGCTCTGTGAAAGATGCTTATCAAAGAATGAAAAAACATTTTCTATCACAGACTGGGAGAAAATATTGGCAAAATATGTATCTGATAAAAGACTTATCCAAAATACATACAGAACTCTTAGAATTCAACAATCAGAAAACAAAAAAATTTTAAATAGGCAGAAGATTTGGATACTTCACCAAAAAAGGATATACAGTTGTAAAAATAAACATGTGACAAGATGCTCGACATCATCTGTCATCAGGGAACTGCAAATTAAAACAATGTGACACCACTACACATCTATTAGAATGGCCAAAATTCCAAACACTGACAGCACCAAATGCTCAGAGGGATGGGGCAATGGGAACTCTTGTTCATTGTGGAGAATGCAGAATGGCAGAACCACTGTTGTATTAGAGTGCAAGCGTTGTCAGGACAAATGCTTATAACACACCCCGTATGCTGTCACATACCACAGATGGAGTGCCTTACACAACCGAAATTTTCTTTTTTTTAAGAAAAAACAGTTTTATTAGAAAATTTAAAATGACAGTATGCTAACTTGAACAGCAAGGTTATATAAAGTCTGAAAATTCCCTTTTTTGTATTAGCCAATCTCCTAAGACATGATTGCATTTATATGCACCTTGAAATTTCTTCAAACCTGGAAAAAGGAAAAAAACATGTTTCAGCAAGTGACAGTTCTTCTTTTTCCATTTGCAGAAATTCTGATGATCCCTCAGACTGTTCCTCTGGAACAAGTTTTCCTCTTCTCCCCCAGCCAATCCCAGTGGGTTCACCTTTACATGCTTTGGGGCTAGGACAGAACAGAAATCTATTTTCTTTTTTTGTCTAGGTTTTTTTTTTTTTGGATAATGGATTTTTAAAATTCATTTATTCGCATGTACGTATATCTATTTTCTCACAGTTCTAGAGGCTAAAAGTCCAAAGTCAGGGTACAGGCAGGGTTGACTTCATCTGAGGCCTTTCTCCTTGGCTTGTACATGGCTGTCTCCTCCCTCTGTCTTACCTGGTGTTCCCTCTGTGATAATGTTTGCCTGTGGTCAAATATCCTGTTCATATTAGGACACTGGTGGTATTGGGTTATGATCCATATGATTTAATTTTGCTTTAACTACCCTTTAGAGATACCATCTCCAAATAGGGTCACACACTGAGAAACTAAGAGTTTGACTTCAACATGTCTATATGGGATTACACAGTTCAGTTCATATTAGCTACTCTGGAAGATAGTTCAACAGTTTCTTACCAAACTAAATGTATTCTTAGGGGTCGGGGCAGGGGGGAGAAATGACCCAAGCATTGTATGCACATATGAATAATAAAACAATAAAAAAATGTATTCTTAGCATATGTGATCTAGCAGCCATGCTTTTTAGTATATACCTAATTGAACTGAAACTTATATCCACAAAAAACATGAACAGAAATGGTGATAGCAGCTTCATTCTTAACTGCCCCCAAATTAGAAGTGAGTAAAATGTCTCCAGTAGGTGAATGATAAACAAAATTGTGGTACATTCATACAATGGAATAGTATTCAGTTATAAAAAGAAATGAGCTATCAAAACACAAAAGGAATAGAAGAACCAAATTCTTATTACTAAATGAGAAGAGCCAATCTGAAAAGGTTACCTACTGCAACTATCTGATCTTCTAGAAAAGGCAAAAGCATAGACAGTAAAAAGGTCAGCAGTTTCCAGGGGGAAGGGAAGAGCAATAAATAGCGCAGAGGATTTTCAGGGCTATTCTATATGAGACTCTACTGGGGGACACATAACATTAGGCATTTGTCACAACCCACAGAACCGTTCAACATAAAGAGTGAATCCTAATGTAAAGTATGGACTTGAGTTAACCGTAATGTATCAACATTGGTTCATCAACTGTAATAAATACACCACCTGAGTGTACCATGTTAACAGTAGGAGAAATGGTGTGCTTGGGCCACGGTGTGGCGGGGGGCGTAAACCTGAACTCTGAATCTTAGCTTTCTTACCTGCAAAGTGAGGGTAAAGCACCTAGGGGGTCCTTGTGAGGATTAAATAAGATAAGGTCTGAGAAACATCTGGAACATAAAAGACTCTTGTTTGACACCTATTGCATTCAGCCTTGTAGAATATAGGGAACCTGTAAACCCAGGTTTTTCTCATTCTACCCCGAAAAGCTTTGAGGGCAGAAATGTACTGAACATTTGTGTACCCTGCAGGCAGGTGGGCTCCTCTTGGGCATGCAGTGCAGCAGGGCCAGTGGATAACTCTTGGAGGGGGCTGCTAGGTTGCTGGGTCCCACCTACCAGTGGCCTTAAGGGTCCAGGCAGGCCTGGAGAATGAGACCTGGGGCCTTCCAAGGCCACAGAGTTAGAAGGTGGAAAACCAAAAAGAGAGCTTCATTTTCTACTCAAAGTTTTTTTTTTTTCCTATTAAAAGAGGAAGAGGAAGATAGAGGAGGAATGAGAAAGGATTGGAGAGGAGGGCAGGAGAAGACACTGCAGAAGTGGTGCAGGACTGAGGACATGGTTCATGGTGCCTGACTAGCAAGCATAAGGCCCTGAGTTCAAACCCCAGTACTGCCAAAACAACAACAAAACCCAGCACTGTAGAAGTGGTGCAGAAGAAGGAGATGGTTCAAAGAGCAGGATTCCTGGTTCAAAGGTCCATTTTCCCTATTCCTGTCCAACTGTGAACCCTGGTGTAATATGAACATCTGTCCTGTGAGGTGTAAATGAGAAGACATAATGGATGCCAGACTATCTTAAAAAGGACAACATACCTTGTAAATGCAAGGGATTCCCATCTTGAATCCTCAGAGCTCATACCCATGTGACTAACTTTCACACAGTTAGTGGGCCACACTGAGAGAGACATGAGAACTTGTTCCCTGCTTCTCAGGGTTGCCAGAAGGGTTGAATGAAATTAAACGCAGTAGGTACCCAGTGTTGTTTGTCTGCCTTCTGTCCCACCTCCAGCTTGGGAGGATTGGTAGAATCCACAAGTTCTTGCTTGGTTCTCCAGATTTCTCTGAGAATGAAGGGTCTGTGATGCTGGGGAGGGATGTATTCAGTTTGGAAGTTTGCCAGTACCAAAGTCTGCTTGCCTTAATTAAGTCTAAGGAACACCAGGAAACAGTCCCTTTGGTTTCCCATGATTCCAAGACACTGTGAAAACTCTTGACAAGCATGTTCCCATATGGTCAAGATGACTACTGCCTCCACCACAGGTCTTAGGATAACCCACCTGGGAGCAATCTGGGTCAGAATTGTCAAGCAGAAAAGGTCCATTTTGGGGCCAGGTACATGCCTGTAATCCCAGCACTTGGGAAACTGAGGCAGGAGGAAGGTAAATTCAGACAGGTGGGCTACATAGTGAGACCCTGTCTCAAAAAAGAGGGAAAGGGAAGGGAAGGGAAGAGAAGGAAAGGAAAGGAAGGGAAAGGCAAAGAAAGGCAAGGGAAAGGCAAGGAAAGGCAAGGCAAGGCCTACGTTTGACAGTCCTCTGCATGCACCCTCCACTGTAAAGTGGACTTACTAGTATCCATATCATTGGATTGTTAACAAGATTACATGAGATGATACATGAATAAAATTTAGTACAGCACCTGGCACATAGCAAGTACTCAATAAACATTAGTGATTAATGCTTCTGCAACAGAGTACAGGGACCCACCTCACCTGGAGCACTGGGGCAGGGGTTAAGCAGTGTAAAGCACTGTTAAATACTGTTAAATCACTGTTAATGTTAATGACAGACCTTCATTGTAAGCACTCTATTTTTCCTTTAAATAAGCTAAAATGTTGGGGGCCTGGCTGAATTAATTGTCTGACAGCTCTTAGACCCTTCCCTGGTGTTCCCGCTACTTGTATGAAGGACTACCAGCCAAGCAGTCAGCCATACTGCCCTCATGCCAGCCCAGCTGTTTTGACTCTTGAGGAAGCTACAGGGCAACCATGAATGCTTGCAAATCACAACTCTTTCTCCAGAAGGCACTGTCTCAGCCATGACTATTTCAAACTATTTGTGCTAAACCTTTTGCCATCACAAGCCTTGGTGAACTCTAGATGACCCTGTTAGCCATTTTTTACCAATGTGAGAAAAGGAGCACTTCCTCTGGTGTCCCAGCAGAAGGCCTGCGACAGGTGCAAACACAGTCTTTCATTTCCCCGAGGGACTGTGTCAGGATTAGAGCAAACACATTTTCATTTGTATGAAGGTCTGCCAGGATTCGTGTAAACACCTGTGCCACCCCTCCTTTCTGGCTATCTAAGCAGACTATTTGGCTTTTCAAGACAGCCAGGAATCACCCTTCTGTGCTGCCCACTGGTGTTGCAACATTAGGCCCAGTAAAAGGCTTCTCTCCAGAGGCCCTTCCTTTCTTGCCTAGTTTTGACCTTTATTATTATTAGTGTGGGCTGAGCTGGTAACACGAAGAGAAGACAGCAGCAGTAACAATGGAGTCAGTAGCAAAGAGAAGGCAGTTGAATAGTTCCAGAGAGTGGCTGGGGCAGAAACGCAGGAGAGCAAAGGCAACAGAGGCAACAGGGCTGTGAAGAGCTGAAGATGACAAAGTACAAGCCCTGGTCCCTGGAAGAATTCCAGGGAGCTGCCAAGCCTTCAGGGCAAGGGTCACAGACACCTTAGGGCCCCAGAACAAAGCAGTAGCATCCCAAGAGCTGTAACACTCGTTGTTGTAGGACTGAGGGTCAGGGCACCCAGGGCCTGTTTGAGAGCTGTAACACTAGGACGCTGCCTGCCATTGCTTGCTTTTGTCTGCTGCTGCCGCTCACTGTCGCTAGAAGCCGAGGATTACAATAGCTGCCAAGTGCTGGGGCCACTGGTGGTTAAAGCAGAGCAATAAGCCTCCAACCTCAGTGCCTAGAGTCATAAGCCTCTGCAACAGGCCCCTACCTCTCATGGTTTGGAGCTGTTGCCTCTGCCATTCCTGCCCCTGGGCCTTGGGGTCTCGGGCCGGGGACCACCAGCACTGGAAGAGTTTCTCCTCATCTGCCCGTGAGTTTGTCCCCTGGCCACTGACTGGTTACACATCCATGCCCTCCATGCCAGGGCATGTTTGTGTTTTGTGTCCAGGGTTATTCTCAAGTGGAAATGACTAGTTCAGAGCTTCTGGTTTGTGTTAGTAGGCGAGAGGTGGGGGAGAATACTGTCTTTAATGGGAGAGGGGTTCTTTGTACTTCCAGAGGCACATCAATCACTAACTGCGGTGTCTCAACAGCCTCCTTGGGACACTGTCCTGATCAATCTGAAAACTAAAAAAGAACAGAGACACCAGGGGAACCTCTTGTATCTGAAGCAGAGTGAGTCAGGCACTGACGATGACTTGCCCTTCCCTCTCCTGTGGGGAGGGAAACCTTGTCAGTGACAACTGTCTATTCTCCAAGGTCCTTAACAACACATAAAGATTTCTGGGGAGTTAAAAAAAAATGATTAGGTTTCCCACCCACAGAGAGACGCCAAGTCCTATTTTGAGCAGGAATGGTGCAAATAACAGGGGAGAGAGGTGTATTTTCCCCCTCAGCTGCACCAAATCTAAACATTCTCTGCAGGCTTAATTGCCACGTAACCTTCAACTCGACAAACATGTTTTTTAAATAATTGTGTGGATAGCAAAAGAGTTTTGAAAAGTAGTACTCAGCAGGTTGTAAGTCTATGTTAAATGATTCAAGGAGACTGAAAGAGACCTAGGCTAAGGACCAGTTCTCAAGAGAAGACAGTTCCAAGGAAATAGGTTCTGGGAACAATGTCACTTTATCATGCTGACCTAATATATGGAACCATCTATTTGATTTAATTACTGTACCATGAAATAATCCTCCCATATGGACAGCTCCTGGAAGAAAATGAAAAATTCGATCAACTTTGAAATAGAAACTTTTGGTAGAAGGCAAAAGAAAAAAAGAAGGAAGGAAAGAAAGGAAATAAAAATTTCACCTAGAGTCTGTGTCCTCCAAATTCAACACATTTTCTGATTTACCCACATAAAATTTTACCCAATTAAACTCATAGCATATAAATCCATTTTAATATTCTGTTCTTGGTTATTTAAAGCTGATCAGCATTCTCTATTGGGAAGCAGTATATTTAAGAATTTTTAATCTTATTAGTAATGCCAAGGTAGAAACTCACCAGAAATTAAAACAAAGTATATACGCAGAAAAGTCTTTCAACGGCCTTTGCCCTTGCTGCCTCTATCCTCCCTTCCACCCCTAGCCCTGAAAACACTCCCCCTGTGACCTTCTGAGGTGGGAAATCATTACTTATTGAGTGCTTTGAAATAAGGTGTCTCATTTCATCATCACAATTGCCACATAAAAAATGTAGAGTTAATCTCTTTCCCAAAGTCAACAGGCCACTGGGTGTGGAGTGTTAGTGACCTCCTTGCTCCGCCCTTTTACATCATCATCAGGTGGCATCACCGCACAGCTGAGGGATGGAGTGAGTGCAGACACCATGGTATGTGCGACTTATGGAAACGACTTTCCTGGGAGCAGGTTTTGCTAGAGATGAAGACCTGGGGTGGCTGAAGGGAGGTTCCATGTAGCAGGAAAGGACTCTGAGAAGCAGGACCAGAACTAGGTGAGGCAAACAAGGAACCAAAGGTGCAAAATTTAGGGAGGCATCACTTTCGGGGCTGACCCTGCCCTTGCACAGTGCTGCCCATAAGAAGCCAGGGTTGCAAAAGTCAAAGTTTTAACTCCCCTTTTCCGGATGCAGTCTGAGAAGGGGTCATTCTGCTGCTGTTTCTTTTGGTGTAGAGTTGATTAGCAGAGTGATAATGCCTGCTGAGTGTATGTTGAGGCCTCTCTGGCTGGGGCTGATGAACGAAGGAAGGAGTGGTCCTGAAGGGGAACTGATGAGCAGTTAGATGTGTGTGTTGGAGTAGGCGTGGGTGATGGGAAAGACAGGAAAAGGCACCGAGCAGAATGGTCAGGCCTGGCCTGGGGACAGTGTGATCCTCACAAAGAGGAGAATTTTCCCTGCTTCCCTGATGCTGTGGCAACTGGCTAGGAACCCAACACTTCAGCACTAACAGTCTTGCCACTTTGGGAGCGCTGGAGTGGCTGCAGGGCAGTGGCCAGGGGTCTCCCCACCAGCAGCACCAACATGGCTGGAAAGGAAAATGTGTTAAGTGGACCCTGAGCTGTCCGAGCTGCTCTGGAGATCCCAGAAATAAGGAGGAGTTGGGGGAGGATGCTGAGTGGGTGCACTGAGATCCCGAATCAGCAGCAGGGGATGGGGGTGTGTGACAAAATAAACATGTGACTATGATGTTAACAGGATCTTCTCTGTAGGCTCAGGCTGGGACTTGGGAGATTTTGATAAGAAATCTTGCTTACATCTACCAACAAGAAAAATTCAGAAATATTTCAGAAATAGTTTATCTTGTTTCCTGAGACATTAAAGATATCTTCAAGGTCAAAAGAGCCAAATACCAGTACTTCCCTCTGGTACAATCCACCTTGGAAGACACTTTCTTGGGGAAAAAAAAACTATCCCTTCTTGAGAGAAAGCAAAGAAGAAATGTGATACTGTGTGCATCTGGGAAGACTGCACTGCTGGGAAAGTTCCTTTTTTTTTCAGGAGTTATTTGAAAAATATTTAAACAGATGCTTTTTTTTTAATGTGAGTTTTTAAAATTGTTTATTCATTTATTCATATGTGAATACATTGTTTGGGCCATCTCTCCCCCTGCCCCCGCCCTCTCGCTTACAGGCAGAACCTGGTTCTCCTCTTCTTCTCCAATTTTGTTGAAGAGAAAACATAAGAGATAATAAGAAAGACATAGCGTTTTTGCTAGTTGAGATAAGGACAGCTATACAGAGAGATTCCTAGCATTGCTTCCATGCACATGTGTATTACAACCTGAATTGGTTCATCTCTACCAGACTTCTTCACTACTTCCCGGTCACCTTCCCATAGTGGCCTCTGCCAGTTTAGGATTATCTTATTAGCTCCTTTACATCAAACACTTTCAAGTAAACAGATGCTTTTAAAGGGTTCTTGTTATATCAAGATGTTACATCGAAGGATCTTCTCTGTATTCCAGAAAAACACCCTTCTCCTCAGAGACGCCCCTGTGGTTTAATTCAATTCAATAGAGAGGTTAATCTGAGACACCCCTGTGTCTGGGTTTGTGGGGAGCATGGGGTGTGTCGGCCATAGTTCCTCCACTCCAGGGCTGTATTCTAGATATATAGCCAGAGCTAGGGCATTGCTGGAGGAGTACACTCAGCATTGACATTGAATTACATATGAAATGTTTTGGCTCTATGGTTACCTAAACTGTTACTGGGTGAGACAGGGTCAGCCCGACCTGCAGCACCAGGCTTGGTTAGTCAGCCGAGGGAGGGCTTCTGTGTTTCCATCCAGAGACCGAGGGAGGTAGCAAATACTTTATGTGAAACCACACCTCTCTCTTCTGCTAAACACACAAATGGCTGCTCTTAACTTTGGTCACATCAAATGCCAACTTGTAACCAGCCCTGCTGATGCCTGCCATTTGTGAAGAAAAGTTGGGGACCAAGTTGCTGACCTTTTAGCCCCATCCCAAAGGCCAGAGTCGGAGGGCTCATGGGTGAAGGTACAGCCGGCCTCAGCAACCAAGGGATTGCTTACAGGACTCAGAGGGCATGCTTGCTGAAACTTATTGGGTTGTTATTTGGTTTTGAGGCCTGTGTTAGTCAGCTTTCCATTACTATAACAAAGTAACCCAGATAAGAATCTTATAAAGACGAAAGGTTTATTTTGGCTCACAGTTTGGGAGGTTTTAGTTGGCTATGTTGTTTTGGGTCTGTGGTGAGGCATTGCATCATGGTGGCAGTTAGAGCAGGGCCAAAGTGCTCATTTCATGAGCCAAGATGCAAAGGAAGGGCCAGGGATTTCACAATCCCTTTTGGGAATCTACCCCACAATAATCAAAGGACCTTCCACAAGACCCCACTTCTTACAGGTTCCACCAGATACCTACAGAGCCACCCTTGACCACATCTTAACACATGGACCTTTGAAGGACATTTAACATCTAAGCTATAGCAAGTCCTTGCCTAGTCCAGATTGGTTTGTCCCTTGTAGAGTTTTCTTTACAGCCCAGAATCATTGGCTGAGGAAGGCAGGTAACTCTTCTAGGTGACACAGGTAGCCAGTGGCAGGGTGGGAGTATAAAGAGGTGCTCAAACTGTTTTGCTGAAAAGTACTGATCCCTTATTCAGGCCCATGAATTAACTAAAAGCAGGAGAAGACCATGGCATCTGTCCTCCACTTTGTGTTTGCCTTTGCCCTGAGCCATTTTCTCTGAAGCCACCTTGGAGTCAAGGAATGACTGATAACATCTTCATGTCAAGGGACCAAAACCATCCCCACCAGTAGACCCTCCTCAGAATGGACCACCTGCCTGACTCCAGAGAACAACTCAGAAACCTCTCCCAGAATAAGGACTGAGATACTGAGCAACCAGGCCATATCTGTGACCGGGACTGTTTAAGTATGCATACCTTACCTATCTTCCTCTGCCTCTAAATCTTTGTCTTCTTATACCTATAGCTCATGTCTGTACCCCAAAGTTGGCTGAAGATGAACTGAGTGCTTATGTGAAAGCCTGATGTGCCTCTTTCCACAGCATGTCCTGAGCTATGTAATAAATCTCCTTTCTCTGCTTTCACCAAACCTCTTTGGCATACAGGGGTGAGTGACAGAAACTGGCATGTGGAATTCCAGGTCCAAACAGACCTAGGGTCCAAAACTCCAGTTTTGGGAGTATTGCTTGGGGAGTGAGCAGCCTGGCTTAGTCTCATCTCTTTATTACCTTCAGCCAGGCATTGAGTCTGTAAACCTCAGTGTCCCCAGCTGTTACATAGAACAAGCCCTGTCAGCTTCCAGCTGGCTAGAAAACTAAAGATTATAGAATAGCCTTCTGGAGGTACCTTCTGTATTCACAAAGACAACCAGGACTCTGAGAAAAGTTTGACCAAGAACACAGGGGTCAGAGAATCAAACCAAGCAGCCTGCCTCAGCCACATGGCTTTTATCAGACCGCTACACCTCCTCTACTCAGTGTCTATATCTGCAGAGAATAACAGGCCAATTAAAAGTTGGTGTAGGTGTCTGTGTGCATAGCACCCTCCAATTTACACACATTCGTCATGTGCTCTGCAAACTGCACAGGATTTTGTGGCTTCCAGAAGTTCATCCTTTGTGGAAAAGATCTAGTCTTTCCAAGCCTGCCACTGAGTAGCCCCTCAGAACCAAAAGCACTTGACTCCCCACAGAGTACAGTGCCCACTCCACAGGTATGGCTGGACCGTGATGGGCTCCCTTATTGCATCCAGCCCAGCTCTGTCTCCCCTCAGCAACACTGGGCATCCCTTGGAACTTGGTGGGCTTAGCCTCCTTGACTGTCCCAGAGCAGTGTCTTTCCACCTGGGGCTAGGGCCAGCCAGGGGCTGCCACCTGTGACAAGGGCCAGTGGGCAGGCCTCCCACAGTGCACTTGGAGTAGAAGATGGAGCAGCTGGCTTTGGGCAAGGTACTGTCTAATGTTGAAGAGGGGCGACCTCTAGTGTCAGTTCTTGGAAAAAGGCCCAGCAGCTTCCCTCTGCCGTGGGATTCCCCTTAAGTAGTTCCACTGGTCTTAGCAAGGAGAGGGGAGAGGTCAATCCTGTCCTGTGCACTGGGAGTGAGGAGGGGGGCTTAGCAGTGTGTGAACAGGCAATCATTGGGTGTTGTGCCCTGTGAAGTACCAGGACTGTGTAGTGATTTTGACATGTGTGAGGGGGGGCCCGCATCTACCTTGACACCACCCTATTGTTTGAGATGAACAATCACATTTTCTTTTTTTTTTACATTCTCCAATGTCCCCAGATCCCCTTCCCCCTCTTTTTGAGACAGGTTCCTTCCATGTAGCCCAGGCTGGCCTGGAATTTTCCATCCTCCTGCCTTGACTCCGTAGTGCTGGGATTATAGGCCTCCATCATGCCTGGACCAGTCCTTTCCTTCCCGATAGGTTGCTTTGCCTAAGCCCCTCCTATGAGGAACTGTAGAGTTGTGACTAACTGTAGGATATGACATCCACCATGCCTAGGGGGTAGAAGCTTTGGGAAATGACATGGTTCAGGGGTTCATGAGAGGGGGGTGACACACCTTTGCCCTTCCCAGTCCTGCAAATACATTGAGAACCTTTGAGGTGGTGGTTGTTTCCTGTGAATTATAACCTATCTCAGCTCTATGTAACTTTACTAAGTTTCATGACACCCCAGACTGCTGCAGCAACAAGGCTAGTGAGTGCTATTTGTAGATAGCTTTTACAGTCTCTTTCCTACTATAGATAGGGTGTCCGCCCATTGGTTTGCCTGGGTTGGTCCTGGTTTGCATGTATCACCTTGTAATAATTACTGTTTTGCTTTGTTTTTGTGGGGGGGGTTTGTTTGTTTGTTTTGGGGTTTGTTTTTTTTTTTGGTGGTACTGGGGTTTGAACTCAGGGCTTCACACTTGCTAAGCAGGCACTCTACCACTTGAGCCACTCCACCAGCCCACCTTGTAATACTTATTAATAGTGTTCTTCATACTGAAAAGTGTCCCATTTGGATGGTAAACTACAGTCACCCTATTCACAAAAAGTCTCTGTAAGAAAATACTTGGGATTTACAGATGTGTGACAATGTTACCAGGAACTTGAAATGTAAATGGGTTTTATAATCTTGGTATAATTAGTTCCAAGTCCTGGCAGCCACAACAAAACATAAAGGATTAGGAAGTAGTTCTATCTTGCAAAATGACACCTATTACACTCACTGGAGGGACATTTATGAGGCACTATGTTTTAGGAGGAATTGCTCACATAAATTTTTATATAAGGGACATTGAGTAACATAAAGGACTATGGACTCAGTGGTAGTTTTTACAGAAGTTTCTACACGGCCATTTTTTTTTTTTAATATTAGTCCTCAAAAATGGCTGTGCTTTCTCACTTTCTATGTGAAAAGTGGCACAGGAATAAAAATTATTTCACAGAGATTAACAGAAATAATATGTGTACAAGTGACAAGTAAACTATAAAAATCAATCTATCATTTTCATTATCTTGTTGAGACCTCTCCTATTAATGATGAAGCCAAAGTCTGCAGAAGGATGTGACATGGCCAGTAAGTGACAAACTGGCATTTGAGACTTCTCTTTAGGACTGGAAGTGTAGCTCAGTGACAGAGCACTTGCCTGGCATGTGTGAGGTCCTGGGTTCCATCCCCAGTACTGCCAAAAGAACAGAACAGAAAAGACAAGACTTCTGTTTAACTCTCAATGCTGATGACACTGCAAACCTCTGCTCATTGGGACCCTATTGAGACTCTGTCAAGGCACTGGTGGGAAGCCGAGGTAGGAAGAAATTCAGAGACCTGTGTCTTGGACTATAGGGGGAGAGGTAGCTTGAATGCAGAGGCTAGAAGTGGTGTTGGAAGTAATCATAAAAATTTATTAACCTAATTTTATGTGAGCAAAGTAAAAAGCTTCTTGTGATGTTTGCTTGAGTCATTGCTGACTGAAAAGAGCAAGGCGCCTGTTTTGGGGAAGTTAAGGAAAGGCTATCCCAGTCTGGTTTCCAGGGACACAGCCTTCGGGGCTGGCTCCAGCAGTGGATTCCAGCAGCAGAGCACGACTTTCTTTTCAGCTCCTCCTGCAGGCCAGTGTCTCAAAGTATGGGCCCAGGACCAGCAGCAGCAGCATCACCCAGAAACTCTTTAGATATGCAAATTCCACCCCAGCCTCACTGAATCAGAAACTGGGCATGATTCTGTGACACACAAAGGCTTGAGAATTCTGGGCCAGGCTGGTACTAGGGCCCCACCTGGCCTGGAAGAGTGAAACAAACTCATGGCTCAATTCTCCCAATTGCTGCCTCCTCCTATTTTCCAAAGGCCTTTTCAGGTATGGTTCTTATACCTGGACTTGCTCGATAATGAAGAATCAGCACGACTTTTTAAAAATTGATGTACAATAATGGAATAATTCAATACATGTATACAATGTGTAATAATAAAATAAGGCCAGCTAGCATTTCTTCAACATAGACATTTATTATTTCTTTGTGCTGGGAAACTTTGAACTCCTTTCTTCTGCTACTTTATAAAATGTATAATAAATTGTGAATCGTGGTCACCCTACTGTGCTATGGAACAATGTAACTATATTTTGATCCCCATGATCTTCTTTCTATCCTCCCTTTCTCCTCCCCTTCCTGGCATCTAACCATTATTCTCCTCCCCACTGTTTTAAAATCAATTTATTTAGCTTGTGCATGTGACAGCTCATGGTCTTTCCGAGCCCGGCTAATCTCACTTAACATAGTGTGCTTTGTTTTCATCCATGTTGCTGGAAATGATAGGATTCCATTCTTCCTTATAGCCAACTAATATTCTATTGGGTATATAGACCACATTTTCTTTATCAATTCATTTGTTGAGTCTATGTTTTTGGAGAAGGAACGTGACTTTCATTCATTGGTTTTCCTAGCCAATGCCATGTGTGACAATAAAAACTACCTTCAACAAGCACATCTCCTGCACCCGATTCAAGAAAATTTTGCCACTATAATCTGATGAGCCAATTTAATTTGTTCTTAAAGAAAAAAAAGGATCAGATATCTCTCTAGCTTCTGATGGCTATGCCCAATTTCCAATCAGAACAAATTAAAAGCATCCATTAATTTTTTTTAATGACAGCCAGGTTTTGGGCAGTGAAAAACTACAGCAATACAGAAGGTAGATTTTTGTAGCACAGACTCAAATCAACTGCTACAAAAATCTCAGCTCCTTCTACAAAAGGCTTTTTACAGTCCCAAATAGGTCTCAGCAGAGATAGATTTTCTGAGTCTGGAAGAATACTGATTCACTTTTCAAAGTGAATCACCCTGACGCTGCAACAGACCAATGTCCTGGGTTCAGACACACCAGTGGGAAAGAGAACCCTCAGTCCTCCCCTCTGAGGGGTTGTCTTTGACTAGATAAAAACTCAAAAAGAAATTAAATGGTAAGGGTGTGTGGACCTTACCCCGTCTTTCTTCCCAAGGAAGCTTTTTGGACTACTCTGTATTTTTGCCAGAAGACTTGGCATTCTGTCTACTCTCAGCACAGAAGGAAAACCTAGAAGGGTGAGGCCTGAGTTCCTGTGCACAGCACGGAGAACTGCCTTGCACACCCCAATTTGAACAGTCAGCACAACCCATCTGAGCTCTGGAGCAAGCTGGTCTGGCTAAAAGGGAAGGCAAAAAGATCAGAGGGAGAACAGGAGAAAGAGCATAACAGGTGGAGAAGTAAAAAGAGAATCGAGACCAGGAATATTTTCCTTCTACAACAGTGGATTTCAACTTACATGCACATTAGAATCATCTGGTGAGCTTTTAAAATTTCTGAAAACCAGGCCCTATCCTAGACCAAAATCAGTATCTCTAGGGAATGGGACCCAGACATCAGCATTTTTAAAGTTCCCTAGAGGTTTCAAAGTGCAGCCTGGGTCGAGAATCTTCCTTTTAGCATTCACTTTCTCCAGGATCTGCTGTTTTCCTGCCTTCCCTCAGGAGATCCATGCATTAAGGCATAGGCTCTTCTCATATGTCTTAGCTTGGATCTTCTTCATTCTTTTGGTCTTTGAGGACCATGATATAGAATTAAGGGCATCTTATGCTATTATTTTTCAATAATCTGAACTTCTTTTGTTGAAAACCTCTTTTTTACCTTTGCATTCCATATCCAGAAGAAATAGGTGGTTTTACTATTCAATAATGAGATGTCTATCATTTGGCTTTGAACTACCTGGTCATTTCTGGTTGAATATGATGAGTCAATAAGTCAAAAAGTCTCTTCATGGTAAGACAATGTTTCATGAGAGTAAGAAAGAAAATCAGAATCTCAACAATAAGATAGACTTTTAATGTTTTCCTGGATAAGTGTGATGACCCCTTTCACCAAGGCCCACAAAGAAGGACAATCATTGAAGTAAAGCCTTTTATAAAAGATAGTTTATTCACAAGGTGGCCAGCAATGAAGAAGTGGAAGCCCTAGGTCTCAAATTCACCTCCCCAAGGACAGGTAGCTTGGATGCAGAGTATCTATGGTATAAAGAAGCAGGGTGAACTGAAGCGATTAGAAACAGGAAAGGTGATTAGAAGCAGGGAAAACAAGTAATGATGGTCTGCACATGTGTAATCAAACTTCATGGAGGCCTTGGTGTGATCTTAAAACCAGAGTTTTGGTTCAAAGGCCTAAACTCCTGGGATTCCACATGCCAGTTCTGGATACCTGCCCCTAAAAGCCAAATAAAGAGGCATGGTGAAGGCAGAGAAAGGAGATTTATTACACAGCTCAGGACACACTGTGGGAAGAGGCAAAGTAAGCACTCAGCCCATCTTCAGCCATCTTCAGGGTCTAGACATGAGTTATAGGCTTAAGTAGGCAAAAGAATTGGGGCAGGGCACAAATGTATGCATAAACAGTCTCAGTCATAGGTGTGTTCTGGTTGACCACTATCTCAGTCCAAGGGTTTGAAGAGGGTTTCTAGAGAAGATGTTTTCTCTGTCATCACTTGAGGGGAACCATCTGGTTCCCATGAGATGATTGCTCCTGCTGCAGGCTGCAGCCTCATCCTTATTGGTAATTGTCTTCATTTGGAGGAGTGGTCTGTCCTGCAAGTCCTCACCATTCCTCACGGGAAGTTTCAGTCCCTTGTCATAAAGATATTATCAGTTCTGTCCTTTCTGAAATCCAAGGTGATTGCAAAAAAAATGGCTTAGAGGAAAGACAGATATAAAATGGAGGCAAGGATGCCAAACTTCCCCTGTTTTTTGTTAATTCGTGGGCCCAAGTAATGAGTCAGTGCTTTTTAGCAAAAGCAGTTTAAGTGCCTCTTACAATCTGAGGGTGGAGTTTTGGGCCCTGTAACACCAAAAGGTCATCCATCAGACATTTGCACAGGCCCTAGGAAAGGGTTGGTGGTTTCAGCCAGACAGCTTGATAATGCTCTGGGTGCAGTTTGTGATCAGAAGATTTCCAAATTCTTTGTGTCCCACTAGGAAGAATCCATGGCAGGACACATGAGTATAAAGGGAGTTTATTCAAAGTTAGGGAAGAGAAATACAAAAGGGAGCCTGGTGGACACAGGTGGAGTCTGCAGGCAGAGAGAGCATGTGTCTCTTCTTCAGGTGCTTTTAAAACCTACAACCAATGGGAAAGGCAGAACTAGGTGATTCCCATTCAATAATCAATGAGTGGGGAGGGGTATGGGCAGTTCCTGAGCCAAAGCATGGCTAATCTGAAATGTAATACTAAGTTTCTATGAGTCCCAAATTTCCCTAATTTTAGCCTGCCTCAAGCTAACTATAAGTTCCTCAAAAACAACATAGGCAACTCTTACCATCATGGCCAATATGTCAGAGGTGTTATCTACAACCAAGCTACTGTGAGTGCACTGCTTAGCTATGTGACCTCAAAAATTGGTGATAGAAGCAAGTACCTAGAGTCAAGTGAAGCTAGAAGTTTTTTCCAGTTTTCCCTCTGTTTTACTCCAGTCCAAACAGCCATTAAGGTTGCTAACTTACAAGATCTACCTTTCTTTCCTCTGCTGGGAACGGGAGGGGTTTCTAGCCTACTCCTTTCAGCCACTCAGCATGTACTTTTAGGGGGACTCATCTAGTTTGTGGGGGTAGGGGAAGGGACTGCTGCCCCTTTAGTTGACTTAATGTTCCTTCAAAGTTGTTTTTTATTTGTTTGTGTGTTTCGGATAAAACCCTCCAGAGAAACTTACAAGGAGCTGGTCAAAATTGCTGAGTAACTCTGACTCATCTTTTTAGGTGATAGAACAAATTTTGCTTATTGCAAGACTAAATTCTTTGCCCATGAGGTGTTCCCAAACATCTTTTTTTTTGGAACATGTGACTATGACCTTGAACTGAGCATCCTCAGGAATGTGCCTGCCTTTACTTGTGATGAGAAGTCTTTCCTATATGAATACAGACATATAAAAGCCTTTTTATTGAGGGAGACACCTGTTTGAGAATTCTCTCCAGTGTTCTCCTTACTTGCTCTAAGTAGTTCACTTCTCTTCATTCTTGTCTCCTGGTCGCGCTTATCAGGTTTGCACTTTCCAAGAGGTAAGCCCGTTGCATTCAGCTACATCACTGGGATGAAGGTGGGCCAAGGCAGTCCCTGGAGGGAGAGGTCCTCAACTTGGATGTTGGGTTCATGGTGTTGACACAAAAAAAGAATGTTAGGACACACGGAAGTAGAGACCTGGAAAGTTTATTAGTGAAGCAAAGCACAGGGCAGTTCACACTCAGATATGGGATAGGCACATGAAGAGAGGTGTGCTGAGTTCTGTAACATCAGGGGTATTTGGTGGGTTTGCTTTACACTTGATTTAAAACAAGTGCTCCCTTTGTTCTGGACACCTAGTATACTTTATTCATTTTGAGACTGGAAGCTAGGATGTAGAAACCAGTTAGGCAAATTAGGAAAAGGGGAATGTACTATTGGACCAGAAGCAAGATAAACAGGATGTGGGGAGCCTTGAAACCCTTTGCTGGGCACCTTGAAACTGCTGCAGCCCATGGATATGATTGAACCCCAGAGACAGACAGAAAGGCACACATGGCTAGCAATTGGAATGAGCCAATGGTATTGGGACGCAGCGGGCTTCCCTTCAACCTGATGGTGTCTACTGGTCGACACTGGTGGCCAAAGGAGGCAGTGTTATTGAGACATGGTAGGTTTCCCTTCAACCAGAAAAGAAGAATATTTATAAAATCCCTAGACAAAGGAATCTTGAGTGGCTCAGCTTTTCTGAGACCCCTCCCATACCGGAAAGCTTTTCTTCTCTTTTTCTCTCTGATTAATAAAGCTCTGCTCCTTTGCTTACCCTGTTGTTTCTTTCATTCTTTGATTTCAGGAGACATAGTATCCAACAACTGCTGCAACACATGAAAAACCACCTCATCATTACTTTGCTGTTTTACTGTGGTTAGAAATAAGACCCCGGCAGACCACTGGGTCACTATTGAAGATACAGAAAAAGAAAAAGAATTGTCTCAGCAAGGCAAAATTTACTTCTGCAGAAGGGTGCGCAGGCACACGGGCACAGCACACACAAAGGGGCAGGCAGTCTGTCCCTCCTTATATTCCTGATATGACTGACCCTGCCTCTTGATCTGGATTGGGCCAGATCAAAAGTTCACAATCTTCTTGGTTGACTGAAATTCTATACTAACTCAGGGGAGGAGTTAAGATACATAACACGGTGAGCAATTTTCAAGGGCAAAAGGCTTAGCAAGAATCTGGAAGAATTTGGAACTATAGACAATGCAGATAATTAAAATGGCGACACGCATCTTGATAGAAAAGACTGCTTTCTCACAATTCCCCCTCTTTAATTCATAGTCTCTTCTTCAAACTCATTTAACATCAATTGACTTTCCATTTCAGCTATGCTTAACAACAGCTGGTGTGACACAGGAGTTTGTTTAATTAGAGCAGTTTCTATGAGCCGAACAGTCAATCCTCATACACAGGGAATAATGCAGCACCCAATTAAGGTCATGGTCCCAAATACATCAATGAGGGATGTTAGAATTGAGGCCGCTATTCCTTTCCACTTTCCAAATCACTGTTCCAGCCAGTTAGTAATGGGGTCATTTATCCCTGAGTTCATAACCAGTTGTTTGACAGGACTGTCACAACTTGGAGAGCCTTGGTTACGGTCCCTTACACAGCTGTGTTGTAGGGGATGATTGTGCAACATTTGCCTCCAATCAGGACACATTACCGTCTCCACCCCTTTCTGCCAGAATCATGTCTAGAGCCATCTTGTTTTCCCATGCCATTTTACTGGTGGGGCCTAGTTGTTCTACAATTCCCTTCATTGTAACCCTATTATAATTTACAACTGTCTATTGGTTATAATAGATATAGTTAATCCAATCCTCATTCTTATTAATAGTGGACCACCAGAATAGTGCTGATTCAAATCCTGCTGCTATTTGATTTTTTTTATTTGAATTTATCAGGGACTTCCTGTGGGACCCCAATGGCATCTATGTAGATATGGATAGGGATGGTTTGGGTTTCCAGAATGCCAGGGTGAAAGGGATGGCCCATTGTACAAAAGTGCAAGTCCCACTCCATTTGACCTGAGAAGAGTCTCAAGAAAAGGTCCACCGCAATACCATCACACATTTGCTTGGGCAACAGTCAGAGTGGACTGACTGCTTAACTCTCCGAAGGATCAGCCTTCACAGCACCTGAATGCATTTCCCAGGAACTCTAATTCATTCCCCCACCCTGAGAGGCACGAGGTGTAGTTAGAGATTTAGAATGGGGGTCTAATCGACCAGGGTGGCTTTTGCCCCCCCTTCCCAGAATCTTTGACCATGGGAAATAGTAGTGTCAAGGTCATACAAGACTCATTGCCCCACACCGTCCTTTTTTGGAAGAGTGTTATTGTATATTTCATATTAGCAGAGTCTGAAGTCCATCCCAAAGGGAAAGGGACAACTTGACGCTCTGGCCTTCCTGTCACACATGCATAACTTCACTTTTGTTTAATATTGTTCTTCCTTGGGAGCTCATTTTATTTAGGTATAGTGGGTTCATCCCTTCTCTCAGCAGTTTCAGTAGTAACGCCTGATACGGTCCCTCCCAGGATGGCTCGAGTTTCTCTCCACTCCAAGTCTGGATCAGGAAGTAATCTTCCAGGGTGAATAATACACTGGAAATTCGAGTGGTGGAGTCTAGGCCTGCAGTCCCTGTTGCCAAAGGGATGATAGAGCCTTTTACCCTAAAATAAGTTACATTTGCTTCCCCATAGGAAGCAATGGGCTGCATTGCTTTTTCCTTACTAGGGCTGTTAATTTAATTGTTTACCTTTAGAGTAAGATTTAGCAAAGCTTGTAGACCTCTTTCAAGCTTAAGGAGACAGGGTTAGTGCCCCCAGATGGAATTAGTTTTTGTTTGTTTGTTTGTTTTGATCAAGTGTTGGTCACTTCAAACTTTTATAACTTTAACCCCATAAACTTTTGTATAGCATTTAAATGAAATTTAGACATACAGCCCACACATTCTTAGCATGATGAATGTATTAAAATCACTGAAAAGACATTTAGTTAGGACTCAGTTTCCTAAAAAGTCAAAACACTGATGAGTTCCACAAGCAATATTTTCACTTCAGGAAATCCCTTAGATAACTCTTAAATTGTAGTCAACCTAATTACACACATAAACTTTTATAAACTCCATCTATCATACACTTTCAAGACTTACTCAAGACCTTTATATGACATTCTGAACCTTCTGATGGTTTGTCCTTGATAGAGTTATAATGTCGCCATTTTGTGAATCGCGGCCAAAATGGCAGCCCCGCCCCTTAACAGAAATTCCCAAGCTTTAAGACAGCCCCAACCCTACCAAAGACTACCACATGTGCGCTAACTTCCTTAACCTCCCCCTTCTATAAAAGCCACACCTGGCCCAGAGTCTGTGCTGCACCATCTTTCCCTGCCCAGCCTGGCGGTTTGAGTGTGCCATTAAACTTTGCTCTTGGACACGAGACTCTTCTTGTGAGCTTTCTTTGTGAGTGGCGTTTTTCCTAACATTTTGGTGCTGTGACTCAGATCAGGTGCACTTCCGGCACTGACCTTGGTCTCCTGGCCTCCACCCTCCCATCCCGCTCTATTTCTCTCTCTCTCTTTGTCTCTCCAAACTCCCATTCCCTTCCTCTGGGATCTGAGCTGCTTTGCTGGAACCCCTGATCCTAGAAGATGCCCTCAATGCTCACAGGGGATTTCCTCCACCCCAGCGCACTTCCATTCACCATCCACCACTGGCCAATCCTCCCTCAAGTTCCTCTCAGTGAGTCTTCCTCACATGCAGAGCCATGATCTCTTTCTCATTTCCTCAAAATCCTAGTGCTAGGTCTCAGCTCGCTCCCATCCCTGGGAACTGGGTTCCCTAGGACTGTGGGCCCCCATGATGAAGACATTCCTCCCGGGTGTACCACATCTACTCTCTCCTGAGGAACTGATATTTTGGGGATGCCCGCCATACCTCTCCTCAGGTCAGGCCTCACCATGGGAGTTGGACCATCCAAAATTCCTTCAGACTCCCCATTGGGATGTCTCCTGGCCATTCTCGGGCCCCTCTGCCTAATGCCTGATCTTAAGCCATGAAAGCTCATTTTTCTCTGTAATCAGGCAGGGCCCCAATACCCATTAGACAATGCCTCCAAATGGCCACTTAATGGCACTTTCAATTCCAATATTTTAAGGGATTTATACAATTTCTGTGAGCATGCTGGTAACTGAAAGGAAATACCCTATGCCCAATCCTTTTCCTATCTCTGCACCAAACCCTCCCTCTGTACTTCCTGTTCCCCTGTGCAGGTTCTATTAGCCTCTAAACCAGCTTCTAAACCAAATCATCTCTTGAACCTCCTCCTTCCCCATGTAAGCAGACTTTTTGCACTGCTCACACTGCCTGTCTCTTCCTATCTTCCTGAGGGACTTTCCCTTCATGGTGTCAAGCCACTCCTTGCCAACACTGGCCTCATGGCGATTCCATCTCTGGGAGAGCTCATGCTCCCTCCCTGTGGGCTGAGACCAAGCCTGGGGTTTATTCAGGTACGCCTCATCCTGTGTTGGGGAAGTCCTGTTTGATTATGGCATCTGATGACTGCTTCTTTTTCCCCCCCTGTCTAATGCCCCATTTTCCTGAGACAGTGACCGGAGAGTGGAGGTTTTGTGTTGCTAAAAGTGTTCCAGTACCAGTCAATGGGCATGGCCTAGAGACACAGGTGATGGCTAATAGGCGTGTGTCATGCCTCCAGGCTCTGCCTTCCCCTCCCTTACCTAAGATGTCAGGACACCTTTTCTGCTTTCTCCATGGTCTTACCACATGTCCTTTGTCTCTGTCTGCCTTCCCCTCCCTGGGCTTATTGGGACCCTGCCTCCCATGGAAAACTTGTAACATGGTACCTTATGACTTAAGTTATTCCAAGTAGTTTGCCAGGTCTCTCAGTCTAAATTAACATTAAATCAGCTGCTAGGCAAAAGCGCTTGCAAAAAATCTGCAGCTGGCACACTAATACCCTAACTCTGCCACACAAGGGGAGGAGGGAAAGCAAATAGGCATGCTTGTGCACAGCAGAAATGCCTGCCATAGCTAAGAGAATCCATAGGCCAACCCAACACACATCCTAGGCCACCAGCTGCACATGGCAGTGGCTGTGGCCTGCTGCCACTTCCCCTAGAATAAACACATGCAGAGGACACAGGAAGGGGGGAGGGACAACAGGCCACAGGATCAGGCCTAGGCAGTCAGGCTTGCTTGTCCCAGGTGTGTATGGAGGGGGTCAGTGCCTTGTGCATGCCCTGCTCCTAGCCCCATCTCACACCTTGGGGCACCAGACCCAGCCCTTGTAAGCCAGTTGTTAGCTCAAGGTTATAGTCCCAAAAATAGCACATTACTGTGGTCTCTAAACTTCTCATTTAAAATTTTCTATACTTTTGGCCTCAGCATAAATTTTCCCTCCAAATATTAACACTAGTTGTCCCATATGGTACTGTTATTGGCCCGGGATGCCCTCTGAATGTCCTTCTCTAACTTTACAGATGATTTATTCCTTTGTTAAAAAGGTAGCCTTTATTAAAGAGTCTGCCTGCTGTTAGATAAAAGGCAGGATCCTAGCATTCTGTTCTTTCTAGATGGGACTTGCACCTTTCAGTCTTCTGGCTTATAGATGTTAAAAGCTTTGTACTGAGGACTGGCCTCAGTATGCCTTGGGTGACCAAGAGAAGTGGCCTTCACAGGGTTCCTTAAATTACAATACCATACTCCAATTAGACCTTTTCTATAAAAGGGAAAAAAGTGAACAGAGGTCCCCTATACAAATTTTCTTTCATCTCAGATTGTCTCCATAATTGCTATTTAGGTACTCAAACACTGGCCATTCTTTGTAAGCCACAGTATAAACACCCTCTGCCCTACCTTCTAAGCCACCCCAATATTCAGAACCTCCTAATGGGTGCTTCCCCCTTTAATAGGTAATGTTAGGAAGAGGGCAAGTCTATGTCCCCTTCCAGCTATCAGATCTAAGGGAAATTAAAAAACATCTGGACAGCTATACTGATGCCCAGACAAATACATCCAAGCCTTTATCTCTGTGATCTAAACCTTTGAATTGGCATGAAAGGATATCATGCTTCTACTAGACCAGACTCTTTTCTCATTAGAAAAGCAATGGGTTCTGGCCCAGGCCACTCAAGTTGGAAATTATTACCATTTACAATGAGCCCCAATAGTAGTGGCACCTGGAAATGAGGGAATAAATGTGTCTACCTACAGGGGCATAGGCAGTCCCCTTGACAGATCCACACCAAAAGGGGCTGGTGATATGACTCAAGCAGTAGAGTGCTGCTTTGCAGGCATAAAGTCCTGAGTTCAAGCCCCAGTACAGCCAAAGGAAACAGAAAAAAATATTTGGGGACAAGCACATAGCTCAGTGGGAGAGTGTCTGCCCAGCATGGGTAAGGCCCTGGGTTCAATTCCCCAGCATTGCTAAATCAAAAAAAAAAAAAAAGGTAAGAAAGATAAGTGGCATTAATATCACTTCAGCCATCTCATAGTGGAAAAAAGTAGTTTAACCTAGACCAGATCCCTCATTCTTCAAGTGAGGAAACTGAGGCCCAGAACTGTTCAGAGACCTGCTCTCCAGAGTATCAGGTGTCAATGTGAAATAACAACTTTGCTTTACAGCAACACCCTGAAGAAAATCCCCTTACCTTTCTGCAGCATCTTAAGGACGCTATTAGAAAGTATACCACAGTGGACCCAGAGTCACAGGTGAGAGAAGTTCTCCTCAAAGATAAATTTCTAACAGTCAGCCCCAGATACTTGTAGAAAACTCAGTCTGTGGCTGAAGGAGAAAAGTCACTGGATCAACTAATACAACTAGCCATGTCTGTATACTGTAACTGGGACATTACTAACAGAGAGAAAGAAAGATAAGAGACATCATGACCTCATTGCTGCCCCCACCCGACTGGGGCCTGTATCCTGAACTTGCTACCATGGTGGACATTTCTGCAGAGAATGCTTAAGGGGGACAGCCCGGGAGTTAGCCCTGCCCCCAACTGGGACCCTGCTCTCTCTGGAAGGTAACCACTGGAGGTCTAAGTGCCCCCTGCTTCCAGATGGAAGGTGAGGTGCCACCCCCTATGGATTGATAGGTCCCAGCCCCCTGTCCATGATCCACTTCTTGGCATTGATGTTGAGGAGCCTTGTGGTAGCCATTATGGCAGAAAAACAAAAGACCACTTTCCAGCTAGACAGTGGAGCTCATTTTTTTGTTTTACCTTTCTCTCCCAGTCCCTGGTCCAATGACAAAAGTTATCATTTTGGGCAAATCTGGCCAGCCCCTAGAATGCTATTTTACCTGGCCTCTGGCCTGCTCTTTGAGAGACCTCCTCTTCTGTCATTCTTTCCTCATAGTTCCTGAAACTCCAGTGACTCTGCCATGATGGGATTTACTATCTCAACTAAAAGCTCAAATTCTCCTCCTCCCAGGCAGCTATTTCTGCTGCCCCCTCCTTCGGGAACAAATAGATACCACAGTGTAGACTGATGAGATGAGTGTAGGGCAAGCCAGGCTGGTCCTCCCTATTCAAATAAACCTCAAAAGATCCCTCACAGTTTCCACACCCAAAACAATATCCCCTCAAGCTTGAGGGACATGAGGCCTTATGCCTATCATAAATTCCTTAACACAACAAGGGCTACTAATTAGTTGCTTCAGCCCCTATAATAAATTTAAAATTCTTATAAAAGTTAATTTTAAAATACAAATTACAAAGTAAACAACTGGAAAGGATATAGATAGGTAGTGAATGTATTTTTTGAGAAGTTAAAGGAAAAAGGAATGTTTTTGGATGAGAAAGGAAGAAGGGTTTGTCCTAAAGATTGTTTCAAACTGGAGGGATAAGGACAAACCATCAAAGGGTTTAGTATGTTATATAAAGGTCTGAGTAAGTTTTAAAAATGTATAATAAAAAGTTTCAGTGTGTAATAAAGTTAAAGTTGAGTATAATCTAAGAGTTGCCTAAAAGGTCTTTAGGGTCATGTCAAACTAAGATCAAATTCTCTATGTCTATAAAATAACAAGGTTATCTTAATATTGTTCTGCTCTGAGTAACAGCTACACAAAACTGTTATAGGGAAAGAATTTATCAAAGAAATTATTTGTATTTTCTGCTGATCTTGTCAAGTTTTAAGTACTACTAAATCAGAGTTCATTTACATATTTGCTTATGTGTCTTAAATGACCACCTTGTAACAGTATAGTGTCTATACTTTATCTAAATATGGTACAAACATTTACAAAGTTATGCAAAAATGAGCTAGAGCTCTCTTTTATCCAAGAGTGTTACATTTAAATCCTGACAGCCCCTGCTTCCCACAGGTCACCTAACTAGGTGTGGCCTTTAAGGGACAGACTCACTCCCTGAGTCATGAGTGCATCAACCCAATCTTCCATTTCCCTCTCCCCCATACCATAAGACAGCTTAGAGCATTCTTGGGAGTTACAGGATTTTGCAGAATCTGTATCTCTAGATATGCAGTCCTTTAGCAGACACCTTTTATGCTTCTAATAAACCTGCCTCCAACAGACTCTGCTCCTCTGGCTGACTATCTACCTTATCTTAACCTTCTCAGGGAACTTCTCAGAGAGCATGCAGATCAGATCCTTTCCCACCCAATAACAATTTCTGTTAAACCAGGGAATCTTGTTCTCCTAAAGGATCTTCTATCTTCTCCATTGGGACTTCGGTGGACCAGCCCTCATCTGGTCATTCTCACAACACCCACTGCTGTCAAGCTCAATGGGATCCCCCAGTGGTGACGCCTCTCAAGAAACAGAAAAATGGAGAAGGGAGGTGGAGGACTCTTGGAATCCTCTAGGGAACAACATTTCACAGTGGTTCTCTTGGCTAATGCCCATCCTAATGCCTATGTTTCTTGCTCTGCTATCCTTAAGCTCCCTCCCTTGTATCATAACCACTTGTACCTCCAAGGATATCAACCTCTCCAAAACCGTCTAGAGGACTGCTATGAGGGCTCCCACCAAGACGCAGGAGTCTGAGGATCTCACCCTGTACAACACCCCCTGCCAGGAGGAATCAGCTAAGAGGCCGATGCTTCACTCCAATTCCCGATCCTCAACCCCTACCCCCATCATTATGAAAGAAAAAATGGGGGAATGATAGAGTAATAATGTCACCATTTTGTGAATCATGGCCAAAATGGCAGCTCTGCCCCTTAACAGAAATTCCTGTGCTCTAAGACAGCCCATGTCTAAGACTTCCACACATACACTAACTTCCTTAACCTCCCCCTTCTATAAAAGCCACACCTGGCCCAGAGTCTGTGCTGCGCCATCTTTCCCCAGCCAGCCTGGCAGTTCGAACCTGCCATTAAACTTTGCTCTTGGACATGAGACTTTTCTTGTGAGCTTTCTTTGAGAGCAGCATTTTTCCTAACAGTCCTTATCCCTCTTTATTCAGAACAATCTTTAGGACAAACCTTTCTTTACAAAATTCTTTCTCATCCAAAAGCACTCTTTCTCCCTTTAACTGGTTCCCAAACATATAGCTCAATACCTTTTATATCCTTTCTACTTGTTGACTTGTTGGTTTTGTAACTTGTATTTTAAAATAACTTTTATAAGAATTTTAAATTTTAATAAAATTGTCTTTTCAATTAGCCTTATTTTTCTATATAGACCCATGAAGAAAGGCAATTTTAAACTGTTAGTCTATACAGGTAACTTAAAGACACATCCAGTTATGAAAGAGCTGAATGTAAGACAGGATGAAAGAGATCAAGATTACTGCCATAAAATAATGCCTGCATTTTAGTTAGACTGGTTGAAATAAAACCTTGAAAACCTGGTTTTTTCTAAAAGCAGAAGAGGTGAGGGAGAGAAGAGAACAGAATCAGCAATTATTTTATATTAACTCTACAATAAGAATCATTTTAAAGTTGTTTAAACACACACATATGCAAAAAAAGTTTTAAATTAGGCATGCCATAAATGTCAATTTAAGCATGCATAGATGACCTGGAATTCCAGAACAATCATAAATGCAAGACTAATAGACATATACACAAAGACACATAAAAACAACTAGAGTGCACTCACAGGAAAACCTTTTAAACTAGATGTAAATTAGAATTTTCCTTAGGGTAGCAGCAAGATAAGCTCAGGGCCTTTAATTTTTATGCAAATCAGAACAGATCTCTTTAAACCTTATGTTTTAATATGTACTATCCCTTCCTTGCTAAAGACCAATATAGAACCCAAATTTTCCCATTAGACAAACTGCAGAAACTCAAAATAAGTTTAAAAGTAATACAAATGGCTCAAAATACCAAAGTTGCAATTGGAGTCATTTAGGGCTCAATTCTGAAGCATCTTAATGTTAGGTTTGGCCATATGTTATTTTTTTTTAATCCTTCCTTTTTAAATTTTTACCCATTTAATAGTACCCTTAGTGTAGTAAGTACACTCATAAAATCCTAAGGGAGAATCGTCAGGACTGTGTTTTCTCCTATGCTGTCTCAATTTGTGTCTGGAGAAGAAAGAGGAAGAAAACACAGAAATGGAGCCATGCATATCTGCGTCTGTTCCCTTTATTTGGAACAATTAATCTATACCCTTAAGGCAGATTTTCCTTACACCTTAATGAGCATGATTAATTAAACATTCGAGATTTTTATGGTGGAGTCCCTTCCTAATCATGGCACCTCCCCAGTCTTTATTGCTGGTCTGGGACTTCCCCATCCTCTAGGGGGCATTGAGACACACACTAGGATCAAAGAGCAGGATCTTAACTTTAAATGGCCTCTTTTAAGACTAGATTTCCCCCTAGAGGGTGCTTTTTGAATAACCTCTTATAATAGTTTACCTTGTGCTACAGCAACTTTGTTATTAGTCAAGCCTTTTAAAGAAAATGTAGGGAGACTAGTTTTGGTAGAAAGCTGGCATCCTATATCCTCCTCTGGAAAAAGGATACAGGATGCATAAGTTCAGCCTCTTAATTTACACCAAAAGTTAGTTTTTTTAAATCTGAATCTTCATATCAGGCAAGGAAAAAGGGACTACATTTTCAATGAAACTGGTGATATCTGGCTACCTTAATAAGCATGGAAAAGGTAGAATGAGTTAGACCTTCAAGAGTTAATTTCAAGGAAGGAGACCCTTATAATAATAATAAAAAAAAAGCCTTATTGAATCCATAACAGAACCCAGGAGGGGGCTGTCTTGTTGCCTTTTAGCTAACATAACAATCTGGAATACTGAGATCCTAATTTTAAACACATGGGCATTTGTAGGAGATAAAGAAAAGCTTAGACAGGAAATTGAAATTCCCTCTCTGGTCCCTCCAGCCTGTGCACACATGAGGCCAAGGGCATGGGTCCATCATCCCAACCACATGGTGTCTTGGCCAAGAGAGCAACCGGGCCAGCCCATGGTTGCTGCCTGCAATGACCTGGACATGACCTCTCCCCTCTCCTGGTGTTAACATGTCTGCGATGGGATAAGTGTCCTATCTTGAAAGCAAGACTTAAGGGGGTTAACCATTAGTACAGAGTTTAGACAGATTTAGAGACATGTAATTAGGTGGAAAACAATCCAGGAGAGAAGCAGCTCCAAGCCTCAGCCACATGGCATTTGACCAGTTTCACCTTCCTCAGAGCTCTTGCAGCTCCCCATCCTAGTCTACTAGGGTGAATGCTCGACCTTCCTAATTTCCTGAAGGTGTCTCACATGCTACACCACACACTTTGTTACTACTCCGAGTAGTGCCACCAACTGGATATCACCCCGCAACAGGTGATATGCAGGTCAGCATAAGGCCCGGACTAGGTCTGCCTGACTGCCGTTAAGCCATATGTACTCGCCTGGATATCTACAGAACCGCGGATCGGGACACCACACTCGCCCCATGTCTCAGACAGGTTTCCACTCTCACCCAACCTCCAAGATCTTCCCAACCACCAAGGAATACTTTGCCCGTGGGTGGCATTTCTTACCTTAGCCCATGCACGGAATTGCTTGGCCGCAGCAGTGCTTGCTAAGGCCCCTTTTCCCTGCATTGCCGAGATAATTCAGGCCCCTAATGGATTTTCAGTCTAAGAGTGCCAGTCACCTAACACCTCGAGGCCACTGCAACTGGGCATCTCCTCTTGGGGGAAGGGACTTCCGAGCACCTTTTCCGGAGGAATTACCCCAGACAAGCCTTCAAATTGTTAGACATAAGATCCCCGAAGGCCACTGGGGTCACAATTGAAGGCACAGAAACAGAATTGTCTCAGCAAGGCAAAATTTACTTCTGCAGAAGGGTGCGCAGGCACACGGGCACAGCACGCAGAAAGGGGCACGCAGTCTGTCCCTCCTTATATTCCTTACAGGATTGACCCTACCTCTTGACCTGAATTGGTCCAGATCAAAAGTTCACAATCTTCTGAAATTCTACACTAACTCAGGGGAGGGATAAAGATACACAGCATGGCAGGCAATTTTCAAGGGTAAAGGAGCTTAGCAAGAATCCAAAAGAAGAATCTGTAACTATAGACAATGCAGGTAATTAAAATGGTGACACACACTTTGATAGGAAAGATTGCTTTCTCACACTGTTTTGACATTATCAGTCAGGCCCAGAGATATCATCATTCAGGTCAGTTTACTACATTTGGGTCATTGTGACATAGATGTTCTCTTGAGCCTGTCTTTAAACAAAGGACAGACTTCAGCAGATGCTCCTTTTAAGACAGGTATCCTTAAGAAAAACTTTTTTTTTTTTCCAATGCTTCTGTGATCAAATGAGTTATTTTACCAATGTTTTGTTTCCAGGGTAAGTATCTTTAAGATATTCTTTCTCCATGCTCACTTTGGCAGCAAATATGCTAAAATTGGAATGATACAGAGATTAACAATGGCCCTTACACAAGAATGACACCCAAATTTGTGAAGTAGTCCATATTAAAAGAAAAAAGAAAAAAAAAAAAAGAGAAAGAAAAAGAAAACTCTCAGTTCCCAGAGCATAGTAATCATTTGGGCGAATGGGCAAGGTCAGAAGAAGACAGTGGCTGTTTTCTTTTGTTGTTGTTTTTAATTATATGTTGGCAGTGGCTGTTTTTTTTGTTTGTTTTTAGTTATATGTTTGAAGCTCAGTGAGGGAGTATGAAGCTTAAAGCAAAGAAAGGAGTGTCCATGTGCTTTTAATCAAGCTGTTCACTAATGCAATGTTTAAATTCCTGGCTCCTGTTTCCCATGCCTCGCTTTCCCTAATCTATCTTGCCTTCATTACACTGCTACAAGGCCCCTCCTCTCTTATTGTGTGTAAGAGAAAGCTTATGACTTTGAACTCTAAAACCTGGCTGTGATGGCCACCAGATTTTCCCTAGCAGAGCTTCTTTTTTCCTGCAGTACAGCTCTTCTAAACTCTAAAGCTTTTCAAAAACTTCAAAACTAGTTTATTCTCCCCATAACCCCTACTCTTGGCAGGATATGGAGCACAAGAAAAGCAGAAATGGACCACAGGTGTCGAATGAAGTAGGCATCTGGTGTGGTCATTTGCCCTGCCTGAGGCTGCCTCAGCACAGCTGTTTGCAACGAACATACGCTGTGTCATTTCAGAGAGGGACTGTATGTTTGGACCTATTAAATATCTGTCTATTTAACATTTATGTCACCCTTCTGCACCCTTTACTGTATACCTTTCCATAAAAGTTGAGTTTTCTGTTTTCATCCCTAGGCTAGGTATACTTACTACAGGCACACCTCAGTAGCAGGGCCAGAAAAACAGTTCCTCTTGTTAGAAATATCTTTAAGCCAGGTGCCAGTGGCTCATGCCTGTAATCCTAGCTACTCAGGAGGCAGAGATGAGGAGGACTGCAATTCAAAGCCAGCCTGGATAAATATGTGAGACCCTGTCTTGAACAACCCTATCACAAAAAATTGGGCTGATGGAGTGGCTCAAGGTTTAGGCCCTAAGTTCAAGCACCAGTACTGCAAAAAATAAAAGAAAAAGAAAAAGAAATATCTTTAAGATATTGGGATGTACTGATAGAGCGACGACCACACAAGTCAGAAGTCAACAAGCAAAGCAAAATTTACTTCTGCAGAAGAGTGCACCACAGACAAAGAGCAAGCACACACAGCAGAGAGTCCACTCGGGTTTTCTCTCTAATGCAATGCTGCCCCTCCCCTGAATAGTGCAGGTTTTGCATTCAGTCTACGAAGCTGGCTAATTGGAAAGAGCCCCTCAGGAGGGGGCTTTGAAAACAAAGAAGTTTCAAAGCTCAGGGAAGCAATAACTGTTTTAGATTATCAGCTCCAGAACCAGGGCATCTAGCGGAATTTTGTCCGGCTGAGGATGACAACTCTTTGCTCTTGATAGAAACTTTTATCACATTAAGCAGAGTCCATGAAATGAGCATATGGGAAGCAAGTTAGTGAGACTAACATTTGTAACAGAGGTGGTTACTGATTACATCCTTTGACAGAAAAGATTCAACCTAAGTTGATTTTCACACTCTCCTCTCTAGATACACTGCCCAAGCCCAGGTCCCCCAGAAAATGCAGCCTGAGGCAACCAACCTTAGCTTGCTAAGTCTTTACTGGCGGGAAGGGGCGGGGGAGGGAGGGAAGTGAAGCAAATACAAGTACTTGTGTTTCCAAAGAGGCCAAAGCTCTTAAGCAAACACAGCTGGTTGCTCTGTCTGTGGATGCCTGATCAAGGAGGTTGGGGCAGCAGACTGGCTAACCAGAGCTGACAGAGGAGCACTTTCTCAGGATGTTTAACGTGACACCCTGACAGAGACCTCAGGGGATAAAGCAAAGTCTAGGGTGGCTTTTGAAGCCTGGAGAATCAAAGGACAAATTTTCAACAATTTTAAGATTTTTAATATTTAAATAAATGTTTATTTGGTTCTCTTTTCAGCATTAATTTTGTTGTGTACAATAAGTGAAAAGTTGTGCCCCAAATTTCCCTAAATTATTATTCTTTAGGGTTTCATTTAAAATCTTGTTTGCACATGGCGGCTGGCAGGAGCAGCAGCACCGCCCAGTAAGCAGGAGCAGGAAAGCTTGTGAAAGTGGCGGTGGGAGGAAAACTTCAGAGGAGAGGGGGGAAGACCCACCTCCCACATGAACTGTAAATAAACACGCAGGCCTGACAACATGGGGCAGTGTCACCTTTCCCAGTGCTTGGAAAGGGGAAAGCCTGTAGCAGAGGCTCCCGCACAGAACTCTGAGCAAACAAAGCCTGTGGGACCAGGTGAGTGCTAGCTCACCCCAGAGATCTGCATAAATAACACCGCCAGCTACAGGCTGAGAGCAGCAGGCAGGCAAGCCACAGTTGCAGATACCACTCTCAGAACTGTCTCCAGATGCTTTTTTTTCTTTTTCTCCCTACCTTTGATGAGAGAACAACCGAATTACACCGGCAAGCCGAAAAACTTACTGAAACTGTATTGCATTTGAACTGGGGACATTTGGTGGGGCTTTTGTGTGTGTGTGTGTGGGGGGGTGTGAGTGAGTGTGTAGTTTTGTTCTACTTTATGCATCCCCTTTGATGAGACAACTACAGAACAACATCTGAGGCACCAACTCCAAGACTGGAGATTGAGACGGACACCCAAATTATTAAGACTGAAACTGCATTGCATATAAACTTGGAAGTTTTTTGGTTTTTTTTTTTTTCTATTTTCCATTTTATTTTAATTCATTTTTATATATAGATATTACTTTCATTTACTTACTTTTTATTTTTTTATCTTTGATTTTCAATCCTCTCTCTGTCTCTCTAATGTCTGTTCAGCTTACTGTCAATTAGTACACTAACACTCCCTGTTTATACCTTTGAAACTCTCTTGTCTGATACCTTGTTCTGCTTTCTCCCTCTTGTCTGTATATTTGTTTTCCCCTTTTCTTTAACTTCTTGCTTTCCATCTCAGCTCACTCTTCCATTCTAAATATTACCATTGTTATTATAATAAGCTAGAAAATACTTAATTACACACAGAACAGGGACAGTAACAACACCAAGGACAATGACGGGAAGACAGAAAAAACAGGGAAACCAGTTTCCCCACAGCAAAAAATTAGTACAGGAACCAGAGGGGAATGAAGAGAACAGAAACTCAGATCCAGACTCCAACAAAATGAAGATAAACTATGCCAAAGGACCCAATGAAGCCCACAAGAATAATTTAAAGAAGACATACTACAAGTACTCAATGAGAATTTTATAGAGATGATACTGGATAGGGTCAACCAAAATGTACAGGAGACACTCAAGAAATTCCAAGACAATAAAAATAGAGAATTTGAAAAAGCAAAAGAAGAAATAAAGGAAACCATAGAAGCACTGTATAAACACCAAAGTGAAAGAGAGAACACAATGAATAAATGGATAAATGAACTCAGGACAAAAATAGACAACAATAAAGAAGAAAACTGCCAGGATATGGAAAACCTCAGAAAAAAGAACGAAACAGAACTGCAAAACAAAACGGAAGGCCAATCCAGCAGAATAGAACAAACAGAAGACAGAATCTCAGAACTTGAAGATGAAATGGTAATTAAAGGAAAAACTGAAGAACTATTAATTAAACAACTCAAGACCTGTGAAAAGAAAATGCAAGAACTCACTGACTCCATCAAAAGACCAAACTTGAGAATCATGGGCATTGAAGGAGGAGAAGAGGTGCAAGCGAAGGGAATGCGTAATATATTCAACAAAATAATAATGGAAAATTTCCCAAATCTAGAGAAAGATATTCCCATACAAATACAAGAAGCCTCCAGGACACCAAACAGACCAGATCAAAATAGAACTACTCCACGACATATCATCATTAAAACAACAAGTTCAGAAACTAAGGAAAGAATATTGAAGGCTGTAAGAGAGAAAAAACAAGTAACATACAAAGGTAAACCCATCAAAATCACAGCAGACTTCTCAACAGAAACATTAAAAGCAAGAAGAGCGTGGGGTGAGATCTTCCGGGCACTGAATGAAAATAACTTCAACCCCAGGATACTCTACCCAGCAAAGCTATCATTCAAAATAGATGGAGCAATAAAAGTCTTCCATGATAAGCAGAAACTAAAACAATATGTGACCACAAAGCCACCATTACAAAAGATTCTGCAAGGGATCCTGCACACAGAAAGTGACACCCAACTTAACCATGAAAAGGCAGGCAGCACCAAACCACAGGATAAGAAAAAGCAAGACAGTAGAGAGTAACATCAAGTTAGATACACACAATCACACCTTCAAACAACTAAGACAACTAAATGGCAGGAATCACCACATACCTATCAGTACTAACGCTTAATGTTAATGGACTTAATTCACCCATCAAAAGACACCGTTTGACAAAATGGATCAAAAAAGAAGATCCAACAATTTGTTGCTTACAGGAGACTCATCTCACCGACAGAAATAAGCATATGCTTAGGATGAAAGGCTGGAAGAAGATTTACCAAGCCAATGGCCCCCGAAAACAAGCAGGAGTAGCAATACTTATCTCTGACAAAGTAGACTTCAAACCTACATTGATCAAATGAGATAAAGAAGGACATTCCATACTAATAAAAGGGGAAATAGACCAAAAGGAAATAATAATCATCAATCTGTACGCACCCAATGTCAACGCACCCAATTTCATCAAACATACCCTGAAAGACCTAAAAGCATATATAAATGCCAACACAGTGGTTGTGGGAGACTTTAACACCCCATTATCATCAATAGACAGGTCATCCAAACAAAAACTCAATAAAGAAATCCAAGATCTAAAATATGCAATAGATCAAGTGGACCTAGTAGATGTCTACAGAACATTTCATCCAACCTCTACACAATATACATTCTTCTCAGCAGCCCATGGAACCTTCTCCAAAATAGATCATATCCTAGGGCACAAAGCAAGCCTCAGCAAATATAAGAAAATAGAAATAATACCGTGCATACTATCTGACCACAATGCAGTAAAAGTAGAACTCAACAACAAAAGTAAAGACAAAAAACATGAAAACAGCTGGAAACTAAATAACTCATTACTTAATGAAGAATGGATCATCGATGCAATAAAAGAGGAAATTAAAAAGTTCCTGGAAGTCAATGAAAATGAAAACACAACCTACCGGAACCTATGGGACACAGCTAAGGCAGTCTTGAGAGGAAAGTTTATAGCCATGAGTGCATATATTAAAAAGACTGAAAGATCCCAAATCAATGACCTAATGATACATCTCAAACTCCTAGAAAAACAAGAACAAGCAAATCCCAAAACAAATAGAAGGAGAGAAATAATAAAAATAAGAGCTGAAATCAATGAAATAGAAACCAAAAAAACCATACAAAGAATTAATGAAACAAAAAGTTGGTTCTTTGAAAAAATAAACAAGATCGATAGACCCCTGGCAAACCTGACTAAAATGAGGAGAGAAAAAAACCCAAATTAGTAGAATTAGGAATGCAAAAGGGGAGATAACAACAAACACCATGGAAGTCCAGGAAATCATCAGAGACTACTTCCAGAACCTATATTCAAATAAATTTGAAAATCTAAGAGAAATGGACAGATTTCTAGATACATATGATCATCCAAAACTGAACCAAGAGGAAATTAATCACCTGAATAGACCTATAACACAAAATGAAATTGAAGCAGCAATCAAGAGTCTCCCCAAAAAGAAAAGTCCAGGACCTGATGGATTCTCTGCTGAATTCTATCAGACCTTTAAAGAAGAACTGATACCAACCCTCCTTAAACTGTTCCACAAAATAGAAAGGGAAGGAAAACTGCCAAACACATTTTTTGAACCCAGTATTACACTTATCCCAAAACCAGGCAAAGACACCTCCAAAAAAGGAGAACTATAGGCCAATCTCCTTAATGAACATTGATGCAAAAATCCTCAAGAAAATAATGGCAAACCGAATTCAGCAACACATCAAAAAGATTATTCACCATGACCAAGTAGGCTTCATCCCAGGGATGCAGGGGTGGTTCAACATACGAAAATCAATAAACATAATAAACCACATTAACAGAAGCAAAGACAAAAACCACTTGATCATCTCAATAGATGCAGAAAAAGCCTTTGATAAGATCCAACATCATTTCATGATAAAAGCTCTAAGAAAACTAGGAATAGAAGGAAAGTTCCTCAACATTATAAAAGCTATATATGACAAACCTACAGCCAGCATTATACTTAATGGAGAAAAATTAAAACCATTCCCTCTAAAATCAGGAACCAGACAAGGATGCCCACTATCTCTACTCCTATTCAACATAGTACTGGAATTCCTAGCCAGAGCAATTAGGCAAGAAGAAGAAATAAAAGGAATACAAATAGGTAAAGAAACTGTCAAAATATCCCTATTTGCAGATGACATGATCCTATACCTTAAAGACCCAAAAACCTCTACTCAGAAGCTTCTAACATCATCAATAGCTATAGCAAGGTAGCAGGATATAAAATCAACATAGAAAAATCATTAGCATTTCTATACACTAACAATGAGCAAACGGAAAAAGAATGTATGAAAACAATTCCATTTACAATAGCCTCAAACAAAATCAAATACCTAGGTGTAAACCTAACAAAAGATGTGGAAGACCTCTACAAGGAAAACTATACACTTCTGAAGAAAGAGATTGAGGAAGACTATAGAAAGTGGAGAGATCTCCCGTGCTCATGGATTGGTAGAATCAACATAGTAAAAATGTCGATACTCCCCAAAGTAATCTACATGTTTAATGCAATTCCCATCAAAATTCCAATGACATTCATTAAAGAGATTGAAAAATCTACTGTTAAATTTATATGGAAACACAAGAGGCCACGAATAGCCAAGGCAATACTCAGTCAAAAGAACGATGCAGGAGGTATCACAATACCTGACTTCAAACTATATTACAAAGCAATAACAATAAAAACAGCATGGTACTGGCACAAAAACAGACATGAAGACCAGTGGAACAGAATAGAGGATCCAGATATGAAGCCACACAACTATAAGCAACTTATCTTTGACAAAGGAGCTAAAAATATACGATGGAGAAATAACAGCCTCTTCAACAAAAACTGCTGGGAAAACTGGTTAGCAGTCTGCAAAAAACTGAAACTAGATCCATGTATATCACCCTATACCAAGATTAACTCAAAATGGATCAAGGATCTTAATATCAGACCACAAACTCTAAAGTTGATACAAGAAAGAGTAAGAAATACTCTGGAGTTAGTAGGTATAGGTAAGAACTTTCTCAATGAAACCCCAGCAGCACAGCAACTAAAAGATAGCATAGATAAATGGGACCTCATAAAACTAAAAAGCTTCTGTTCATCAAAAGAAATGGTCTCTAAACTGAAGAGAACACCCACAGAGTGGGAGAAAATATTTGCCAACTATACATCAGACAAAGGACTGATAACCAGAATATACAGGGAACTTAAAAAACTAAATTCTCCCAAAACTAATGAACCAATAAAGAAATGGGCAAGTGAACTAAACAGAACTTTCTCAAAAGAAGAAATTCAAATGGCCAGAAAACACATGAAAAAATGCTCACCATCTCTAGCAATAAAGGAAATGCAAATTAAAACCACGCTAAGATTCCACCTCACCCCTGTTAGAATAGCCATCATCAGCAACACCACCACCAATAGGTGTTGGCGAGGATGCGGGGAAAAAGGAACCCTCTTACACTGTTGGTGGGAATGTAGACTAGTACAACCACTCTGGAAAAAACTTTGGAGGCTACTTAAAAAGCTGGACATCGATCTACCATTTGATCCAGCAATACCACTCTTGGGGATATACCCAAAAGACTGTTACTCCAGAGGCACCTGCACATCCATGTTTATTGCAGCACTATTCACAATAGCCAAGTTATGGAAACAGCCAAGATGCCCCAGCACTGACGAATGGATTAAGAAACTGTGGTATCTATACACAATGGAATTTTATGCAGCCATGAAGAAGAACGAAATGTTATCATTCGCTGGTAAATGGATGGAATTGGAGAACATCATCCTGAGTGAGGTTAGCCTGGCTCAAAAATCCAAAAATCGTATGTTCTCTCTCATATGTGGACATTAGATCAAGGGCAAACACAACAAGGGGATTGGACTTTGAGCACATGATAAAAGCGAGAGCACACAAGGGAGGGGTGAGGATAGGTAAGACACCTAAAAAACTAGCTAGCATTTGTTGCCCTTAATGCAGAGAAACTAAAGCAGATACCTTAAAGCAACTGAGGCCAATAGGAAAAGGGGAACAGGTACTAGAGAAAAGGTTAGATCAAAAAGAATTAACCTAGAAGGTAACACCCACGCACAGGAAATCAATGTGAGTCAATGCCCTGTATAGCTATCCTTACCTCAACATGCAAAAACCCTCTTTCCTTCCTATTATTGCTTATACTCTCTCTACAACAAAATTAGAAATAAGGGCAGAATAGTTTCTGTTGGGTATTGAGGTGGGGGGAGAGGGAGGGGGCGGAATGGGTGGTAAGGGAGGGGGTGGGGGCAGGGGGGAGAAATGAACCAAGCCTTGTATGCGCATATGAATAATAAAAGAAAAATGAAAAATAAATAAGTAAATAAATAAAATAAAATCTTGTTTGCAATAAAGATTTTTTTCAGTACAAAAACTCTCTTAGGACTTTTATTTTCACATTCATGCAGTGTTTTTCTAGTGTGATTTTTTTTATACATACAGTAAATTAAGATTACCTTTTTTGGCCCTCCCCACAATCCCAGTTCCTGTCCTGTGTGGAGCGTGTGTCCTAATGACAAAGGATAATCAAGGCTTTCCGACATCCCTTGCAACTTGTGGGATTTCTCAGTAATGTAAACTTTTACATTTTCCCGAAACAAGATAAAAAAAACCCAAACCCCCACATTTCATGCATTTGTAAGATTTTTCACAGCTGTGTGGTCACAGGCACTACTAAAGTGAAGCAACGTGAAAGGCATCATCACACTCCTTTCACCCAGAGGACTTGCACTTACATCTGGAGTGCTTGCAAATGCAGTAAGGCTGAAGAAAAAGGGGAGCTTTCCTACCTTCTCACATTCATGTGATTCCTAGGATTCCTAGCATGAGATCAGACTGTTTTTTCTACTTTCCTTAATGTAAGGAAAGTGATTGTTAAGCTAACCGCCTATACTCAGGCACACACTAGAGGTAAGTATGCTGTTACTTAGTAACCACTCAAGGACAACTACTTGTAACTAATGACTGGATTTACTTGTGCAGTAGATGTAATAACTTGGTGGAATGCCACTTGTGTCTTTATTGGTATAAACCCCACCGCTGCAGCTGATGGCTGCAATGAATAATAAAGCATATAACCTCCCTCCTTGCTCCTGTTTGGCCTCCAGTCTGCACAAATCAAAGGACCTATTTGCCTGAAGCAGGGCATTTCACTCACACTTGCATTCACAGCTTGTTTCCTAGGATGTGTCTTATGTGGAGAGGAACAGTGCAAGGGAGGGACCAAGGCCTTCCCACATTCCTCACATTCATATGGCGTTTCTTCTACATGAGTTTTTGAGATTTGAGATCCCAAGGAGGGGCTTCCCACATTCCTTCCCTCAGATACCTCAGGTTACCCCCACCATGAACTAGTTTGTGTTCCATAGTTAGTCAGCTTTTTTCTCAGCTGTGCTAAAACACCTCACGGGCCATAATTCTTGGCTCCGTTACTTCTGGGCCCATGGTGAGGCAGAACACTGTGGCAGGGAGCATATGGTGACACAAAGCCACTCATGAGAGTGAGAGGGGGGAGAAGGGAGGGGAGGGGAGAGGAGAGAAGAAGGGAGAGGGGAGGGGAGCTTAGCCCAGAATAAGCTACAACCTCCAATGAGGCACCCCCAGTGACCTAAACTTTCCAGAACTTCCCAAGCAAAATAACACCACCTGCTGGAGACCAAGCCTGCCAACAATAAGACTATGGGGGTCATTTCATATTCAAACATAACACTTTCCGAGCACAAGCTTCTCTCAAGTGTGAACTCTTGCTCATACAGCAAGGCACTTGTGAGGCCGGCTGAGATAGGGAAAGTTCGGGACTCTTGGAACATACATGACTTAATACTGTATTTCAGGTTGAACATTCTTCTCTTTCTCTGAGCCTTCTTTTCAATTGCAAATGTGTGTAGGTTATTCACATACTGGCCCAGGGACAACTCAAACCACCCCACTTCATCCCAGGGATCACACATGCTCCCCCCCCATAGATTATTGGTGGTTGAGAATCACCAGGTTCTTCCCTCCCATAGGTTAGCATAGGTTTTCAAAGCACCTGAAAAAGGAAGACAGACACTCTCTCTGCTTCCACCTCATCCTGGCCCACCATGGCATTTTGTAACTTTTTTCCCTAACCTTTAATAAACTTTTAGTATCCCTCTCCCTGTGACTCCATGTCCTGTCTGGATGCATCCACGTGGGATATAAGAAGCTGGATTTTCTGTTTATCAGCGATGACAACACTTGTAAGTACTCAAGATTTTCCCACATTTCTTATCTATGGCTTCTTCCTGCTGTGAGTTCTAGTATGCTGTAGAAAAGGCCTTCCCCATTCCTGATAGCCGCAGGGATGTTCACAGGTGTGAGTGCTCAGGTGCATCATGAGGCCTGATGAAGTGGTGACGTGCTCACATGTGCACAACCTCTCTCCAGTCCGTGTTCTATGTTGATGGAGGCATGAGGAATGTATGAAGGCCTCCCCCTGTTCCTCACATTCAAAAGCCTTTTGCTCACTGCGAATTCCTAAATGTTCAGTAAGAAATGAGGATAGAACAGAGGTATTCCCACACTTTTTACACTCATAGGGGTTTTGCATTACCAAGAGGAGTCTGCGTGTGGCTTTTAAAATGAGAAATTTCTGAAGATCTTCCCATGTTCCTTGCAATGATAAGGACTCGTGTCAGTGTGACTTCTCCTATGTCCAGTGAGATGTGAGCATCTAGGAAAGGCTTTTCCACATCCCTTACATTCATAAGGCTTTCCCACATACTTAGTGCTTGAATGATTTTTCTCAGTGTAAACTGGCGTGTGAATATTAAGCCTTGAGAAAGAAGTAAGTTGTTGCCACTTTCCTTACAGACACAGTGCTCCTCTCCAGTGTTAAGCAGTAATTATACTGGGGGATGAGCAAGGCTTTCCAATCACCTTACACTCCATAGGCATCAGAGCACTGGGTTCTTAATGCTGAGTGAGATATGAAGACTGAGGGAAGCCTTTCTCCATTCTTTACATTTGCACAGCTTTTCTCCAATATGTGTTTACATGTGTACAAAAGGCCCAGGGAACGAGAAAAAGCTTTTCCACACTCCTGAAAGGCATATAGCTGAACTATATCGTGAATTCTTCCACGTTCTCTAAGGTGTGAGGAGCAAGGGAAGCCTTTGCCACAGACACGGCATTTGTATGGTTTCTCTTTTGTGTAAATTTTCTTATTTAATTTAACTAATTAATTAATTAGTTTGGCCGTACTGGGGTTTGAACTCAGGGCCTCATGCTTGCTAGGCAAGCACGCTACCACTTGACCCACTCTGCCAGCCCTGTTTTGTGCTGGGTATTTTCAAGATAGGGTCTCAGGAACTATTTTCCCTGGCTGGCTTCAAACTGTGATCCTCTTGATCTCTGCCTCCTGAGTGGCTAGGATTACAGTCGAGAGCCACTGGTTCCTGGCTCTCTTGTTTTATTACTATTTTTGGTGAGACTGGGCTTTGAATTCAGGGTTTTGCACCTGCAAAGTAGGTGCTCTGCTGCTTAAACCATACCTCCAGTTCACTTTGTTCTGATTATTTTGGAGATGGGGGTCTTTCAAATTTTTTGCCTGGGTTAATTGTGAACCATGATCCTCCTGATCTCAACCTCCCAAGCAGTTAGAATTAGAGGTGTGAGCAATGGTGCCCAGCTACTTGTGAATTTTCTTGAAAACAAAAAGATGTGGATTTTTGCTAAATGCTGTTTCACGTTGATGACATTTAGGAAGTTTCTTTATAATATTAATTTTCTTGTTTAGGGTAAATTTCACACTGATTATACTTACAAGTTTTCCTTCTAGGCTAAGTTCTCCTATACATCCTGTTAGAAATAAGACCCCAAAGACCACTGGAGTCAAAATTGAAGACACAGAAATGGAGAATTGTCTCAGCAAGGCAAAATTTACTTCTGCAGAAGGTTGCGTGGGCACAAAGGCACAGCATGCACAAAGGGACAGGGCAGTCTGTCCCTCCTTATATTCCTGATACGATTGACCCTTCCTCTTGATCTGGATTGGGCCAGATTGGGCACAATCTTCTTGATTGGCTGAAATTCTATACTAACTCGGGGGAGGGGTAAAGATACACACAGCATGGTGGGCAATTTTCGAGGGCAAAGAAGCTTAGCAAGAATCCAGAAGAAGAATCTGGAACTATAGACAATGCAGGTAATTAAAATGGCAACACACACTTTGATAGAAAAGACTGCTTTCTCACAGTCCTAAGGCCTAGGTGTTCATAGAAGGCTTTTTCACTTTGACTAAACAGTTCCTCTCCATCGGGGTTTCTCCCCATCCACCACTTTGAATGTTTTCCTCTGCAAAGGATTTTGCTGAGGTGCTGACTGACCATTTGGTATTAATGTAAATCTCCTGGTCTTGGAGAACTTTCTCCACTGTCCTCCACCCTTCTCCTTTTTCCACCTCCTGCAACTAGATTCCTGCAGTTTTCCAGCCTCCCCCTCTATGTAAGCTTCTCTGAGTTTGGTCCAGAAAAGGCCACTCCTCCTGGGTAAAGTCTACAGCCACATCATCAAAGGCCCCTAGGTCCTGAGAATGATCTATCAACCACTCAGCTACCACCATTTCCTCTTCTGGTTTTGGCCTCATGAAAACAGAAAAGGTCTTGAGAAAGACCTGGAGAAATTTCAACATCTGGCATCTGGTGAGTGTGATAATAAAACCTGCCTGAACATATTGCATCCAGTCTTTGACACAGTGTCTGAATTCAGTGGATAGGTCAACCTCAATGCCTTTTGATTAGGAAATTATGGAAATATTTTAATTGAAGTGGATCAATGATTAAAATAGCCAAATGTGAGCATCAGAACTCTTAGTTGGCTTCATGTATCAGCTCTATGTTCTGAGAAAGAAATCTGGCCCCATGTCAGCAATCTTCAAGCAACAGGCATTATTCACCTGTCACCCTCATTCATTGCCCACCTCTTGGCACGTGAACTTACAGGTTGGTGAGGACAGAGTCCCCATGATGTGAATGGTGGAGATGCTTTTCCATCTCAGATGGGGGTGGAAGCCTGCAATTATGACCAATTTAAGGATCTTCATTGGCTTTATTTTCAATTCTAGAATCAAATAACACTTCATTCCATAAGAGTAAGTGTTCTGAGGAGCTGAACAGAAAACATTGGTTTTATAGACAAAGAAGGACTAAAGAATATAGAAATAAAAATAAAAAGCAGATCACTCATTCCTTTGTAAGGCAGTGGTTGGGAGCTAGAACAATAGAAAACTAACCGATTAGTTAATCATTCATTTTGGGTTACTGCTTTTGTGTAAAGATTAAAGCAGAGGAAACTTCATTATCATGTCAATTGAAAGTGGCTTGTTTGGGAAATTTGTCTGTTATCTCTCTATTCCTGATTTTTTTTGAGGTCAAATAAACAGCTTGGTTTCAGCTGATGACATGGAACTGTAGCATGGGTGACTCCATTTTGATTTTTAGCCAGATCTATTCAGGAGGTTAGTTAGGCCAAAACAATGACCTGCTATAATTTTTATTAACAAAAGTGGCACCCAGGCTACATAGTGTAAGGAAAGAAGCACTACAGCTGCCATTACATCAGCAGAGTGTCACTTGCCACCCAAGGAGAAAGAAAAACAAGGACCAGTCCAAATCACCCAGGACCAATGTGGCCAACAGAAATGACAACTGACTAATCTTCACTTTGTTATAATGACATCTTCACATTATTAGCTTTGCACCTGATGCCATAACACATCCTAAAATCCTCAATAAGGACACGAAAGAGGAGTACACTATATTCTTCAAAGATTCCCACCCATTCCTGGAATCCCCTGTTTTCCCCCGCCTTAACTCAGGACTAACCAGCCCTCCATTAAATTTGCTGAGGAAACATGACATGTGCCCCTCCAAAACCCCAGCAGTGGTGTGACACACGCTGAGAACACTTGCTCTCACTCTTAAGTGTGTACTTTTGATACTGGAACTGGTTATGCTCCAGGAAGGAGGTCTCCAAAAATGTGGGGGCCTCCCTTGGGTATCTAGTTCATGATGTCACAAAAAAGAATTTTAGAACACTGTGGTAGAGACCAAGAAAGTTTGTTAGTAAAGCAAAGACAGAGGTGTGGGTACATCTGATGACAGGAGCAATGAATGCTCTAACATCAAGGGTTTTTATGGTGAAAAAGTAGGTTGGAGTATGGCTCGAATTTACCTTAGGAAAAGGGCTCCCCTTTGCTCTGACACCTGTTATATTTAATCATTCTTGCTGCAACACTGTTTTATCAATTGGGTCCAAAGATTTCAAGGTTGGCCCACTTATTAAATTTGGGTCTGAATTACATAGATGTCTGAACATGTGTTTAAACAAAGGACAGGTCCTGTCAGATGCTCCCTTCAAGACAGGTGTCCAATCTCAGCTTCCCAAATAGCTAGAAATACAGGTGTGAGGCACAGATGCCCAGCAATCTCTTCTCTTCTTGAACTTTATCTGTACCTCAGAGCCCTTGGGGCCAGCCATCGCGGACATTTTCTTTTTACACAAACCAATTCATATGAACACAAGGAGAAAAGGGGCCATAATAGAGAATACCACATGAAAAGGATGGATCTCTAAAAGATTGGGGAAAGGAGCAAGGGTTAGAGCAAGTGCCTATCAAGTGTGAGGTCCCCTGAGTTCAAACCCAGTACTGACAAAAAAAAAAAAAAAAGATCAGAGAAAGGACTGGGAAGGGAGGTAAAAGTAAATAGAAGATTAGGGCAAAGATTGGCAGGGGAGAGAAAAACTAAAGTCTCCAAGTCTTCACCTCACATCCCAATTCTCCTCAACAAAATACCAACTTAATAAGTGTGTTGTTCTGGACATTATTTTACATGTTCACATTTACAGTATAAAATGCAGGTTTCTGCCTGCACTGTTACACACTCCACTGTCAATCCCTCATTCCATTTGCATGGGATGTGGACCAAGGTCTCTGTTCTGGCTGCTTCGTGTTGACTGGGGTGGAGCTGAGGATTTGGGGAATGGAAGGTCTTGATGTGGTGAGATATGTGCAGGCCCAGGCAGGCACAGCACAATGGACTTCAATCTTCTCCTAGTTAACTGAAACCTAAAGAAGGGTTTCTTTTCTGCAAAAGAAGGCTTGGGGAGGCATAGAAAACAAAAAAGAAGGAAGGAAGAGCAAGGGGTAGTTTCAACGCTAGCAACATCATGGAAACACCTAAGTTGCTCTGGAAGATGGTGGTGAGGGATGAAAAAAAGCTGAAGAAATGAGCATATTAGAGTAGATGTATGTTGTTCCAGAAGAGACCAGGAGTGTGCTTGACAGGTAGGCCCAGAGGACAAGTGATTCCCCAAGGCCATCAGGAATGCCAGGGAGAGAGGGGCAGCAACACAACCAAGTAGAAGAGGTGGCACAGAGCTGGGCTCATTGATAATATTAAATACTGAAGGCTATTGTTTTGACCTAAGCTCCTGCATAGACCATGCTAAAAACCAAAATGGAGTCACTCTCGCTAGAATTCACATCACCAAGCTGTTAATCTGACCTTCTGAGAAATCAAGATTAGAGACATAGCAGCCAATTTTTCCAAATGGGCCAGTTCCAATGGGCATGATAGTGAAGTCCCCTAAGCCCTGGCCCTCTCACAAAAAAGGTAACCTAGGGCTGGGGTGTGGCTCAGTGACTGAGTGCTTCACTAACACATGCAGGGCCAGGTTCCATCTCCAGCACTGCAGGGGGAAAAAAAAAGCTATCAGTTATTTTATTGCTCTATCTTCCTATCCCTGCTTTACTTACAAGAAAACTAACTTGGCAATGGCCAATCTGCTTTTTTGCCTTTTGTTTCTGCTTCCTTTAACCCTTCTCTGTCTATAAAACTACCCTCTTCTCAGCCCTTATTCTATTTCGTGAGATGAAGCATTGCCCAGTTCTAGAATTGAAAGTAAAGCCAATTAAGATCCTTAAACAAACTGCCACAATGTTGACCTTTGACAGTAACCATGGTGATGTCCCTTTCTCCCATTAACTGAGACTAGGTGGTAACACTTACCCGTTAGATTCCAGGAAGCCACAATTACTGTAATGAGCAGCAAAATCAGAGGTGCAGCCAAGGAAACTTGGCCCAGGGTGTTTGTGGAGATAGTCAAGAGAGCACAGACTCCCTGAAGATAGAATAAAGGGGAAACCACAAAAGTGCTGCTTAGCCTCTACAGCCAGAAAGAGGCAAGAATCAGGCAGCAAGGAGGTGGAGGACCCGACACAATGTCACAATCCCTTGTTTGATATTTTGACCTGAGTCACTTTTCAGATTTGGAACCCCACTGACTGATAGTTGGGTCCCTAAGAAAAAGAACCTTGGGATGTTTGTTGCAAGAACGTAATGCACAGATTCCCCTAACCTTTGACCGATGGCCATTTATTTGGGTGACTATCCACTGAGAAAAATGAGATACAGACATCTGGAGGGCTATTGAACCTAGGATCTGAGTTGAAATTGATGACTAGAACACAAAACATCCCTGTTGTCTCCTTGTGGGCTATGGAGGCCAGGTAATCAGTGAAGTCCTGCCCACAGACTGGCTCGGACTGGTTGGAGAATGGCCTGGAAAAGGCAGTCATGAGCAAGGAGGACTTCACTGCAGAAGATGAAACTCCCCACCTAAAAGGGCTACAGAGGACATAGGGTCCTGTTACGGAAGAAAGGTGGGAGGAAATAGGATCATTTCATTCCTAATCTTTATTTTCGAATTTGTCTAGAAAATTAACTGTCAATATTAAAGCAAGCAAGTTATCATGAGCTCCCTGTATTTCTTCTTCTTTTTTTTTTTTTTTGTGGTACTGGAGGTTTGAACTCAGGGACTACACTTGCTAGGCATGTGCTTTACCACTTGAGCTACTCTACCAGCCACATGAGTTCCCAGCTGGTGAGTTTTCCTGGGTGCAGACTGAGGATTTGCAAGAGGGCGAACCATCTTCAGGGAGTTGCGTGTTCAAAATCCAAAGAGGCTGGGTGCAGTGTTGTAATTCCAACACTGGGGAGGCTGAGCAGGAGGATAGCAAATGAAGCCATCACAGAGCTGGTAAGATGTAACAGGAGGGATGGGCCTTCATAACCAATTCAGCAAACATTTGTAGAGCATCACCCATGTGCCAGGCGCTGTGCCAACCACTGGGGATACAGAGATTCATACATCCTGGTCTCTGAGGCTTGGCAGCTCCCAGATCAATAATGGAGAGCTAGCCATGGAGGACTTCACAGAGGGGTGGAGGTCATTTCTTTGGGTCTGTCTCAGAGTTGGGGATGTTTATATTTACTCACTGCTGACAACGGCTGACTTTTGAGTTGTTTTCCTAACGAGACAAAATCCTCTGGTCTACTACCCACATCTGTGAGACTAAGATGGGCCAGGGCCAGAACTCTACCCTGAGCCAGCAGGGTCCTGGACCAGTTGTGTGACAGTCAGCAGTTAGAGGATTTCCTGCCCTGCTGTCCAGGTTGGCAGCCTCCTAAGACAATCTGTGAAGAAAATACACTTCAGTGTGTGATGTATTTTCCCTAGGGCTTCTGTAGAGCTCCTGCCACCTTGGAAATGAAGAGGGAGAAATAACATAGTGACTGGCTGAGCAAAATTCCACTGGATTACAAGGAGCTTCTCAGACCTGTGGTTGGGTTGCCCCGATGTCCACACAGTGCCTGCTCTTTACAGATAATCAGATGTGTTGGAGAAATTTCACTCAATGCTTTTTTTGTTATTTTAATATTTAAAGTACTAAATGCTCTGACAACAAATCCAAACAGAAGTGTGAAGTAAAAACTGCCCTATCATTCCCTTCTCTTAGGAACCAAAAGTAATAACTCAAAAATACCCTGTAATTTCTTCTAGAAAATTTCAGCTAATGTAAGCATCAATATATTAACATATGGATACATGTATACATATACAGTTGATCATATTATATATCAGATCTTTAATTTTCTTTTCGTACTTAAGAAAAGACCTCTCACATCAGTCCATCCTGCTTAACGAATGCAAGTATATATTGCCTTTTATGAGTGTACTGTCATTTTGTTGCCCATTTACCATTTGGTGGATATTTATGTTGATAATACCATGTGTGGTGAAGATAATTATACCTACAGCACTGGGCACTCTACAAGTTATTCTAGATGGTATGTTTCTCAAAGTAGAACTGGCTGGTTGAATTTTGGAAGATATTGTCAAATTTCTCTCCCTACAGAATTTATTTAAAACAACTAGTGTATGAATATGCCTAGTCCTCTGTATCTAGGACCACCCTTGCACCCAGGCCCAAGCTGCAGGAAGCCCCGTTTCGCTCTCCTCTTGCTATGTGTGCTCCTTCCTACAGGGCATAAGCTCTGTGGGGCCAGAGGGATGTATCTGCCTAGAGCCTATACCTCTCCCCTACTTGACCATGTTCTGAGAATCTGGCACCCCAGAATTTCTTTCCCAAAGAGCCTCAAGCCTATTTCTATGGTCTGCACAGACCTCTTCCTGGATTGGTCTTCCGGAGTGTGCATGGCTGACACACAGACACTAGATGGGATTGGCTATGTGGCTGGGGGGCACATACAGAGGGGAGGACCAGCCATGACTGGAGGCTGGAATATGGGGCTTCTCATACTACAAGGATCTACTGCAGAAATCTGAAGAAACTGAGAAATTTAAACTTGACCCTGGCCTTCAGATTTTATTGTGTTATATCTTTGCTAATGTAAGAGAAAAGGACATACTTATTTAATGGGTATACATTGTACTACTGCTTTAACCCCCAAATGTTAGGCATAGGCCATTTCCAAGTTTTCAGCCTCTGCCAATCATCTGCTAAATGAAAAATACTGTATATAACTTTGGGTATCTTTTAATTAGTAAGGTTGAGTACCTGTGCATAAGATTCCTAGCCATTTACTTTTTTCCCTGAGTCCTACCTATCTGTATCCTTCGTTCATTTTGCTTCTTGTTTAATTATTATTGTACTGGGAGAACATTGTGACATTTACAAGAGTTCTTACAGAATATCCTAGTTGAATTCACCCACTCCGGCATTCTCCTTTATCCCCCCCCCCCCCCCCGTCCTCATTCCTGGAATCATTTCACTTCATTTTTTTTCTCAGTCTCTAAGTGTGCATTTGCATATTCAGTTAATTACTTCTCTGTCATATGTGTTGTGAATATTTCCCTCCCCTCTTTTTGTAATTTATGTTGGATATTTTAGGATATTTGTGTATGTATATCTGCTTACATATGCATATATATGAAAAATATATTTCCATAAACATGTTCAAACATTGTCTTCTTTCAGATTTATCTACGGCATTTCCTCTTTTCTTCTTGTCTCTCTTTCTTTCTGCATGACACTTCTATGTTTTTCTAAAATCTAGCCTGCTCTAAGTTAATTTTTAAAGCTTTTTCCCCGCACACTTTTGGACATACATTGCCTCCAAAAGTTCAAAACTCAGATTCAAGGAGTATAGAAGGAAGGTAGGACAGAAAAAGATATTTGAAAAAATAATGGCCAAAGTTTTTCTAAATTTGATGAAAACTATAATGCAAGAAGCTCACTGAACCCCAACCATAAACAGTCTGAAGGCAACACCAAGCCAGGAGCAGTTGTTCATAACTGTAGTCTCAGCCATCCTGGAAACTGAGATGGGAAGATAGCATGAGCTCAGGGACCAGGGCCAGCCTAGGCGGCACAGTAAGATCTGCTCTTTCTCTCTCTCTCTCTCTCTCTCTCTCTCTCTCTCTCTCTCTCTCTCTTTTGTGGTACTGGGGTTTGAACTCAGAAGATCTGGTCTCTTAAAACAAAACAAAACAAGATAAGATAAAGCAAAAACAGTATCAAGGAACATCAAAATCGAATTGCTCAAAATCAATGATAAGAGAAAATCTTAACAAAAGCCAAAGGAAAAATGTACAGAGGTGAGTGTGGTGGTACATACCTGTAGTCCCAGCACTCAGGAGGTGGAGGCTAAAGGATAATGAGTTTGAGGCCAGATTGAATTACATAGAGAGATCCTGTCTCAAAAAAAATCAAAAAATGAAAAATATCTAGAAGAACAAACATAAAGGTGATAGCAGATTACCATTGGGGAAAAAATATATATATAGGTGAGAAAACAGGGGAGCAAAATCTTTTAAATACTGCAAGGAAAAGAAAATTCTGTTAACTAGGAATCCATAACCATCAAAAGTATCCATCATAAATGAAGGTGAAATAAAAGCTTTTTTCCAGACATACAAAAGCTGAAAGAGTTTACAGCCAGCCGTCCTACACTATAAGAAAGACTAAAGAAGTCCTGGAGGCAGAAGACAAATGACACAATGACACCTGATGAAAATAGATACACACAAAGGAATATAAAGAATAATCACGTGGGTAAATATTAATTTTTGCTTATTATTTAAATCTCTTTAAAAGATAGTTGTTGAAATATAAATAAGGATGATCTTTCACCTAAACTCTCTCAGATTTCAAATTCCCCCTCTTCTCAGTGAAGAGAACTAAATCCTTCCAGGACAAAACTGAGTAAGTAGGATCAGTTGTTAAGGATGACATCCCAACTCTCTCCCTCTTCCCCTTATGTCTGATCTGCTAGCAAATCATGTGAACTTTGCCATCTAAGCATGCTTGGAATCAGGCTATTCCTCACCCCTCTGTTGCTACCAACCTGACCCAAGCCACCATCATCTCTCTCCTAAATGACTCTAGCTGGCTCCTGCTGGTCTCCTGCTGGTCTCCTGCTTCTCTGTTTGACCTACCTCAAACATCAGTCAGGGAGATTCTTTCAAACTCAGTCAGATCATGTCACTTCTGTGCTCAGAAGCCTCCAGTGACTCCCATCCCAGGTAGCAAAGCCAAATTCCAACAGCCTGAGGGCCCTGACCTCACCTCAGCTCTTCCTTTCACTCACTCTGCCCCAGTAACTGGGGTCTTCTTGTGTTGGTCTTACTCAGTGCACATGCTCCCTGCTAGTTCCAACCTCCCCTAGCATTTGCAGGTCTCTCTGGGTGGGATGCTTTCCTCAGAGGAAGCAGTATCACCCTTAAGCTAAAAGAGCCCAAGCTGCCCGCCCTTCACTTACACGGGCCCTCTCCGAGGGCCTGTGCCTAGTTTTGTACTGATAATTTTATATTCTGTTTCTTATGGACCAATCAGAATTGGTCCTGGATCTGCTCCTGCTCTCCAGATGTTTGCCTGGCTTGCTACCCCATCGCCATCAAGTCTTTATTCAAAACTGCACCTCCATTCCCTCATCTCAGGCAACTTTGACTCCTCATTTTCCTACATTTTTGGGGGTGAGGAGTGAGATTGGGTTTGGTGCTGGGGGTTGGACCTAGGGCCTCAGGCATGCTAAACTCACACTCTGTCACTGAGCTACACCCCTAGATCTCCTGATTTTTATTCCTTAGAACTTATCACCAAAAAGAAAGAACTTTCCATCTGTAAAAATATTTTAATCTTCCTTTGTTTGTTTATTTTCTGTCTCCTTCACCAGCATTTAGGCTGTGTTTTCTCCTAGCTGTATGAATGCTGCAAGGTAATTAAAGCTTATTGGTAAATGGTATGAGCTGGCTTGGTGGCGGCGGTCAGAAGCACAGATGCGTCCAGCAGAAGGAGTTGCTAAGGCCTAACTCTCCTGCCAGCTGGCACTGCCACAGGGACCCATTGTCATCTGACCTAGATCTTTGAGAGAGTCACTGCCTTTCTAGGGCAATCCTTTGGTTTGAATCTCAAAGATCCTTAAAACTTTACTTGGAATCCAAAGGACTCCAGAGATAGAGCGATAGTCAAAAAGCAAAACTCTACACCCTATAAGGATTGCAGGTGCTGCTGCTTTAATGCCGTCTAATATTGGTGACAAGAGGATGCATTTTTATTTGATAATTTTATTAAAGAAATAAGTATCTACAACTACATGTACCCAAATTTGTTCAGCCATAGATTTTTAGAGGCACCTTCCAAAAGCTTGTTACAATTAATTAAAGCTCAATTAGATTACACTTCTTACTGTTTCTGGTTCAAACTAAGTTGTCACACTCTGGTTAATTTCTCCTGGAAGAGGAGCAAGGCAATTATGACTGTTCCCATTGCTGGCAGAGGCGATTGATAGTTGAGGAAGACTATTTACCTGGAATATTCAGTGATACACTGTTAATTAGACTATTAACTCAGCATAGAGCTTAGTCATTCCTCAATGAAATGGGCAGCTCCACTCTCTGGCCAGTCTGGCTTATCTCAGTTTCTCAAGAGCACTGGTACCCTCATGGGAATGGGTGCTGGGCTCTTTCTTGGCCCTCCTGTCTCCTGCTTGCATACCCTGGATATACAGCCCTTAAGAACCTGAAAAGGCATGGGGCTGGATAAAACAATGGGAAACCAGAATTGTAAGCAACCTTCCATATTACCCAAGCCTACTGTGTCATTCTGTGCACACAGAATGGAGGTCATGAGGAGAGGTTAAAGGTCCTGTGGTAAGATGATGGTAGAAACGATACTGACTTTCTTGACCCTGTGGAGAGTTCAGACCTGGTGAATTGTTCACCTCTTAGAGGCCTGGAGAGGAGGAATAGGATCCTCACAACCTTGTCCCTCTGATGCAGGCTGCTCTTGGAGACCCTCTCCTTCAGGACTTTAAGGACAGTAAGGAGTAGAACAGAAAGATGGGGCTCCACCATTTTCCTGAAGTTCCCTTTGGCTTCAGGACTTTCAGGACCTGAAAGAGGTGAACTCTTGCTTTTTTGTCCCACTCAGCCTGAGGGAGCAATAACAGTAGGAAGAGCTCAAAAGGTTGAGTACAGCTGGGCATACACATGTGAGTGGCTGTCCCCAGAGACTTCCGCACATCAGAAGGTTGGCTCCATTCCACTCAGGAAACAGAGGTTGCTTGTTACCCCGTGGGTGAAATTCCCCTTCGGTGGTTCTGACTGGCCAAGACTGGGCAAGCATGACAGTCTGGTTTCAGAACAACTCTGTCCTCTGGGCCCCTTGCTCAAATTAGAGGCAAGATCTGTGTCTGTGCCTGGCTGGAGGGCACCAGAGAGCAGCCTGTCCTGAGGACCACTTAGGGATAGCAGCAGTGCAAGGAGACACCTAAGAGAGGCAGGCGTTGGGGCAGCCATACTTCCCAGTGTCCTCTGTTTACCTTGGGGGTCTTGGTGATATTGCAATGGCGAAGTAAGCAGGGATGGGCCTACTAAACAGTTACTCTTTTGCTGGTTTATCTAACAGATAGCTATGAAATGCCATTGTGTGCCTCGGGAAGGCTCGTAATATCCCCTCAGATACCATCCAGGTGGCTCAGGCCCTTCCAATAAATCCAGCTTGCCTGTTCAAATACTTGCTGGAACTTCTAACAAGCTGCCACAGCCATTGGCCATGTCTCTCTACTGCTCCACTCTCTCTGCTTCTGGCTTCCACTCTGTTGCTTTTGGGATTGTGCCCTGCTTGCCCCCACCTCCACTTTTGGTTCCATATCTTAGCTCTTTGGAACCATGGACTTGTGGGTTTTTGTTTGCTTGTGGTGTGTTTGTTTTTTAACCTACTATGTACTCAGAATTGGCCAAAATGTATGCTCCATAAAGGTAGGAATTTTATGTATTTCCAACATCTACGTCAGTGGCTAGAACTCCCCACAGTAAGTGGGGAGTAAGTGTAGAGTGAATAAATGCATATTAGAATTCTAAAATCTGTTGAATAGCACTCCTGCCTTCAGGTGCCATCTTCGATTAAAAAATACACCAGAAAGTAAAGCTTTATCCCCTCCCCTTGAGTGTGAGCTGGACTTAGTGGCTGGTCTCAAATAAACAGAGTAAATAGACTAGAGAACAGTTAAAATGGGAACTTTCGAGGATGAGTATGAAGTTCAGTGGTAGAGTGTTGCCTAGCATGTGCAAGGCCCTGTATTCCAACCCTAGCACCACAAAAAGAACAAAGGAGGAAGAAGAAGAAGAAAAAGGAGGAACAGGAGGAGGGGGAAGAGGAGGAGGAGGAGGAGAAGGAGGGGGAGAAGAAGAAGAAGAGGAGAGGGAGGAGAAGGGGGGAGGAAAGAGAGAAAAAGAAAAGAAAGGAAGGGAGGGAGGGAGGGAGGGAGGGAGGAAGGGAGTAAGAAAAAAGTTAGAGGGAGGAAGAAAACAGGTAGAGAGAGAAGAAGAAAAAAGTTAGAGAGAGAGAGAGGAAGAAAAAATTTAGAGAGGAAAAGGAAGAAAAAATTTAGAGAGAGAGAGGAAGAAACATGATAAAGAGAAAGAGAGAGAGAGAAGGATTTATACAGTGCACAAACCTTAAAAAAGTTTGCACTCTAGTGATGAGAAAAACATCAGACAAACCCTTTGAGGGACTACAAAATACTTGATGGGTTCTCTTCAAAACCATCGAGACAGCTGGGCACCAGGTGGCTGTACTCTTAGTTACTCAGGAGGCAAAGACCAGGAGGGAGGATCACAGTTTGAAGCCAGTGCAGGGAAATAGCTCATTTAGACACTATTTTGAAAATACCCAACACAAAAAAGGTTTGAAGCCAGCCCTGGCAAATAGTTCGTGAGACCCTATCTCAAAAAAACCCTTCACCAAAAAAAAAAAGAAAGAAAAGACTGGTGGAGAAGCACAAGCAAGATAAAGCCCTGAGTTCAAATCCTAGTACCACAAAAATAAATAAATAAATAAAAACCATCAAGACTTGAAATCCAAGTTACAGAGAGACCTAGGAGACACAACAAGAAAGTGCAATGAGGCAGCCTAGCTTAGATCCTGGGGCAGAAATCCAAATAAAGCCTGCAGTTTACATAAGAGTGCTGTGTCAACGTCAGCTTCCTAGTTTTGACAGATATACAATGGTTACACAAAATATTAGCATCGGAGGAAATTGAATGAAGGCTATATTAGAATTCTGTACCATCTCTGCAACTTTTCTGTAAATCTAAAATGATCCCCAAATGAAAAGCTTATTTAAAGGATAAAAGAGGAGCTGAGGAAGTAGCTCAGTGGTAGATCACATGCTTCGCCTGCTAAAGGCCAAGCACCAAAAATAAATAGCATAGTGAATGTAATCTATTCTTAGTATGAAAAATTCAAACAATTTGGAAATAAAGTAAGAAGCATCTCACCCCCCTTCTCCCGCCCTAATCCTTCAGAAATAACCGCTGGGAGTTTGGTGTCTAATATTCCACATTTAACCAGACCTGAATAAAGTTTTAATTTTGTATATTACACAAACAACTAGTTCTCTTAAAATTAAAAATAAAATTTGTGGCTGGAGGTGTAACTCAGTAGTAGAGTACTTGTCTAGCATGTGTGAGACTCTGGGCTTGATCCCCAGTACTGTAAAAAAATTAATTAATTCAATTTAAGAAAAATTAAAAAATAAAATTTTAACTGGAGGCATGGTTCAAGTGGTAGAATGCCTGTCTAGCAAGAACAAGGCCTTGAGTTCAAACTCCAGTACTGCCAAAACAATAATAAAATTTTAAGTCATGGTAGACACACACACACACACACATTGTTCTGTACTTTGATATTTTTTTCTCATTGCAGTACATCCTGGACTTCAGTTTTTTAATGGCTGCACAGTGTTCCATGGTGGATGCTATATTAGAGTGACTGAATACTAGTTTGAGCTAGGTTAGACAGGAAGGGGAACTGAGCATCAGGATGAATGAGGAGGAGGAGGCTGGGTGGGCTAAAAACTAAAGCAGAGCAGGGGTCCACTTTCTCTGTCTGCACATGTGTGTTCTCTGCCTCTCAGTTCACTATTCTATCCCCTGCAACTCAACCCCCTCTATAGGTTTCGGTCCATAGGGCTGGAAATGTGGCTTCTGACAAGGTCCCAACCACCCTCCCCCCCCTTAAGGTTTTACATCTTTCCATTGGCTCTCAATACCAATTTGAAAATTTCAGGGAAGGGCTCTGATTGGCCTGGTGTCCTCACGTGAACACGTTGACTCAGTCAGCAGTGGCCAGGAAAGCAAAGTTGTTCTAACAAGAATCTTGCCAGGAGCTGAGATGTAGCTCAGTAATAGAGCGCTTGCCTGGCATGAAAGAGACCCTGGGTTTGATCTCAGCACCAAAAAAGAAAAGACAAAAAAAAAAAGTTTCATTAAAAATCTTGCCAGAAGGGTTGGGGGGCAGGGTAGGAAAAGCTTGGACACAAGAATAATAGTGACCCCAGAAAACCAGCTGTAAACCGGGGCCTCAGTAGCTCAATGCTTGTAACTGTGGCTTGTAGTCAGGCACTCTACCACTTGAGCTGTGTCCCCAGGCCCTTTTTGTTATATTTTTCAGATAGGGTTTTGTGTTTTTGCCTGGGGCCAGCCTCAGACCAAGATCTTTCTGTCTATACCTCCTCAGTAGCTGAGATTATAGATATAAACCACCAAACCTGGCCCCTGCCAGCAATGTTTGAGGGTGCTGCCTTCTTCATTTCTCCAATCTTTTTAATCTTCAACAATTTGATTGACACAAATAAATTTATTTGTATTTTTTAAATTATGATTCATCATCATAATTGAGCATATTTTCTTATGTTTATTAGGCATTTGTGCTTTTTTGTGATTTATCTTCTATGTATTTTTCAATCAGATTGTTTCTCTTATTATTATTCATATGTAAGAATACTTTATGTGCTGTGCATTTTTACCCCTTCTCATTTATGTAGGTTGCAAATGTTTTCTCCTAGCCAATGATTTGAATGGTGGTTCTTCTTGTTCAAAGTTTAATATTTTTTCTTTTACTTTATTAATTTTGATGGTGGGAATCAAAGCAAGGGCCTGTTGCATGCCAACCAGGTGTACACTCTACCACTAAGCTACAGCCCCAGTCCAAAGAGGGTAACGCTTTGAGTAGTCTAACCTTTTACTCTTTTCTTTTATGCCTTCTGGACAGTGTAATAGAGTTAGCAAATCCTTTTCTAGTCTCTGGATTATGGGAATAGTGTCTTAGATTTTCTTCCAGTATTTTTATATCTTAAGTTTTGTACTCTTAGATCTTTAATTTACATAAATTTTTATTTTATTTGCTTATTTATTCGTGTAAGACCAGAACTTGCTATATTAGACCAGGCTGACCTGGATGTCCTGGAACTTGCTATCTACGCTAGCCTCCAGCTCATAATCCTCTTGCCTTAGTCTCTTGTATGCTAGGATTACAGGCCTACACCACCACCGTGCCTGGCTTTGTATGTGGTATATAGTTGTACAATTGTTCCTACACTATTAAGTAATCTTTGTATTGGAAATGCTGATGTTGTGGTATGTTAAATTTCCATTGATTTGTGGTCCTGATTCTGAACTGCCTAATTGCTCCATAATTTACTTTTTAGAGTTGGAGGCATGGCTCAAGTGGTAGAGTGCCTGCCTAGCAAGTGCAAAGCCCTGAGTTCAAACCCCAGGACAACAAAACAAAACAAACAATCCCTCCTGCTTTTTACATTTATGTACTAGCACCATGTTTTTTTTGACTAAAATAATTTTGGGCAGTACTGGAGTTTGAACTCGGGGCTGGCTAGGTAGACACTCTACTACTTGAGCCACATCTCCAGAAGAATTTTTAAAAATTTAAGCTAAACTTGGTGGCACACACCTATAATCCTAGTACTTAGAATGCTAAGACAGAAGGATAATGAGTTTAAGGCCAGCCGGGTTACAAAGGGAGACCCTGTCTCAAAAATCTTTTTTAAAAACTTGGGCTGATGGAATGACTCAGTGGTAGACAGCCTGCCTAGCAAGCATGAGGCCCTGAGTTCAAACCCCAGTACTGCCAAAAAAGCACCTTTTAAAAAATTGTTTTTGCCTACTTTTCTGATTAGCTTAGCTTTACAGTATATTTTGATCTTTTTCTAATTTTTTTAAGTTGCACCATTTTCCCTACTTAATTTTGCATATTTGCTTCTTTGGAATCAATTGATCATTTTCCCTTATTCATCCCACCAAAATGCACTGCATTCTAGGTGAATATGGGGGGTAAAATTAATCTTTTATAACGTTGGCTTCCTATCTGCCTCCTTCTTTTTCAGTCCACCTGTCACGTGTTTCGGTAAAGACACGCGGTTTTCTCGATAATGACTCTACTTTTCCTTGTCTCTAGATACTTCAGTTTTGTTGCTATTGTGATTATTATGCTTTTTTAGCACTGCATTTTCTGAATGGGAAAGCTTTTAATTTTCCCCTACACTCATCTTATATTCAACCAACTTACTGAACTCCATTATCGTTTTAATCACTTCATGTTAATTATCCAAAAGACTCTAGGTTAATAATGAGAGGGCTGGAGTAATGATAGCTTTGACTTACGCATACTTCACTTCTTTTTCTTGCCTTTGGGACGCATCATTCCGGTGTCTGGATGCAGTGTCTCTCTGGCACCCTTTGGGACACGACTCTGAACTCTACCTTCCAGCTTGAAGCCACTCAACCACAGGTAGAGCTTTGTTACTTTGGGGGAAGAGCGGGGCCTCTCCTGAGGCTGCCTCCCCGGGTCAGAACACTCTCTCCCTCCCGAATGGCTTCCACCCTTCTCTCACGGCCATCATAGTCTTGACCTGTGAGGCAAATGAGCAGGGGAGGCCCGGCCTGCCAGTAAACACGTGGGCCCTGTCATGGCTCCCATCTCCTCACAGCTGGTTCTGCTTTCTGTCCAGCTCCATCAGGGCTGGAAGACGGAGTTACTCAACCTGGGGGTCTTCTGGTTCCACTTCACCCCTCTGCCTTTGGTGCATCTCCTGGGCTTCTTGCCTTCCTTACCTTTTCTCTGTTGACCTTCTGTGTCCCTTACGACCCCAGACTTGACCCAGAGACTGGGGAAATGAGAGGGATGAAGAAGCAAGCAGAGCATCCAGCAGTGCTTAGTCTGCTCAAGAAAGCTCCAGCTCCAGCAGAGTATTAAACCAGGGTAACCAGATATTCTGACTGGCCAGGGCCTCCCAGCAAAGACAGGTTTTATAATCTTCAGACTGAGCCCATCACCCAGGGAATCTGCCATGGCCGATGAGTGGGAGGCACCGCTGGGGACACGGAAGTTCAGGACAAACTCCCCAGCGTCCTTTCTTCATTTCGACTCGCTCTTCCTTCTAGTCCGGCCACTGGCTTGAGCTTCGGCCTACTTCCTGTCCACAGCCTCCATCTGCCTCTTGAGTCACAGCCTTCTCAAGTGATTTGCCTTTGCGAATGTCACAAGACCCCCCACTTGAGCTTCCCAAGGGGGTGGAACTACTAGCCACCACCTGGTGACCTGGTCTTTGCCTGCCTTCCCCATGTTCCCTAGCTTCTGAGAGCTGCACCAGGCAGCTGGATATGAGGGGTGGAGTGTGGGGACACATTTGGGTGACTGGGAAGAAAGGAGGGGAGAGGATGTGAGGGGCTATAGGAAACAGCTCCACGGATGGCAAACAGTAATGAAAAAAAGAGGAATGACATCAAAAAGCAACCACACTCCCTTCTGTTTGAGATGTCCGTCCTTTTCCTCTTTTTTCTAACAGACAATATATTGACTGGACTTGGTGGTACACGGCTGTAATGCAGCAGGTGGATCTTAAAGTTGAGGCCAGCCTAGACCACATAGTGAGATTCGGTTTCAAACAATGAAAATGTTGTCTGGAAGAAGTTGGGAGACGCCATCATTCAAAATATTTCTCCCAGGGGCCTGCAATTTCCACATTTGAGACTTGTCTCTCTGGGTCTTGAACACTTTTTGGTCTTTGAGATTCATAAAAAGTTCCTGTGCTTCCAATGTCCCCTGGACAACAGCCAACGCACATGGACCAAATGTTCCTGTCCTTGTCTCCTGCCTCTGGCCTTCCTCCCTGACCCCTGTCCTCAGTCCCCAAGAGCACAGCTGTTCCCAGACCTGCTGGACATAATTTTTGCTGTTCCCTATGTCTTGTGTACCTTTCCCTGCCTCAGCCTAAATTACATCACCTACATAACATTTCTTCCAGAAATATTTAACCTCAACCTAATCAAGAGGAAATGATCAGATAAATCCAAACTGGGGAACATTTTACAAAACTCCTCAAACACTAAATATCATGAAAGACCCTCCCACACACCCTCAAAAAGGCAGGGTGCAGAGCTGAGCACAGTGGTACATCCTGTAATCCCAGTTACTCTGGAGTTGGAGGCAGGAGGATCCAGAATCTGAGGCCAGCTTGGGCAAAGGTAGTAAGACCTTGTTTCAAAAAGAAAATACAGATAAAAAAGGCTGGGGGCATAACTCAAATGGTAGATTGCCTACATAGCATGCCTGAGACTCTGGTTCAATCCTGGTTTGCTTGTTTTTTGTTTGTTTGTTTTCTTAAGTAGGGTACTATTCTACTCTAAAGGAAACAGAAGAGGCATCCTTGATAGAGTATTGATTGAGCAAAAAACTGTAACAGACATTATAGAAACAGTTGAAGGGATTTGAGTAATAGATTAGTAGGCAATATTGGTAGCAATGTTACATTTCTTGAATATGACAATAGTAACCTGGCTATGTAAGAGAATTGCCTTGTTCTTTTGAGATGCATGTTGGAATATTTGGAAATGATGTGTCATGTCTGCAATTTCAACTATTCAGCAATATGTGTGTATAGGATATAAATATGCATATGTATAACAGACAGAAAATGAGAAAATGTGATACACCATTAATTGACATTTGTTTTCTCCTGTACTGGGTTTGAACTCACACTTGCTGGGCAGGAGCTCTACTACTTGAGCCACTCCACCAACCCTTTTTTTGTGATAGGGTTTTTTCTAGATAGGGTCGCAAGAACTATTTCCCCAGGCTGGCTTTGAACCATGATCCTCCTGATCTCTGCCCTCTGATAAGATTACAGGTGTGAGCCACTGGCACCAGGCAACAATTGGTACACTTGATTTTTATCTTTTTTTTTTTTTTGAGTGCTGGGATCAAACCCAGGGCCTTACACACACTAGGCAGGCACGCAAGCTCTCTACCACTGGCCCACATCCCCACCTAAGCTTTTCAGAATAAAAGCTGGAGGGAAAATATCCTGCCTACCTCAGCATCTGAGCCTGGAGCCAGTTATGGCCTCCCTGGAACCTGCTCCTTTGCCCCAACCGGGAGGAATTCGTTCCCTCATCCATCATGTCAGAGTCCCCAGCATGCCTAATTTACATCACCTGGCCCAGGCTGCCCTGGAATGGAGTAAGCTGAAGTTGTGTCTGTCTCTCCTGGGCTATTGCACCTGGAGGGCAGTGACCACAGAAAACCTCAAGGGACAGAGAGGGTGAAGAGCAAGCAATGCCACGTGGCAGCTTGGCCTGAAACCAACCCTCCCCACTCTGACCTGTGCTCCAGGCCCCAGGGTGAGGGTTTTCCCTGCTGCTATTGGGTCCTGAGGAGAGGAATCTGTTTCAGTATTGTAGCAGGGTCCAATCAGACAAGTAGGCCACTCTGAGTTGGTATATTAGTCAAGATTCTTCAGACAAAATATATGTATGTACACATATATGTGTATTGGGGAGTGGGGGAAGTGGTTCTGGTGCTGGGGATTGAACCCAGGGCCTCACATATGCTAAGCAAGCACTCTACCACTGAACTCTACCGTGGGCACAATAGGATGATTTGAAAGACTTAGCTCATCATGAATACCCAGGGAAGGGTTGCAGCTTGAGACTGAAGACACCATGCTGTCTTTCCGGGAGCTTGGTTTTTTTTATAGTAAGATTGTCAACTGATTAGATGAGGCCCACCCACATTATGGAAAACAATTTGCATTACTCCAAATCCATGAATTTAAATGCTAATCTCATGCAAAAAGCCTTCCACAGGAACATCCAGAAGGGCTACTGAACCATATCCTCAGCCCAGGTATAGTCTTCTTAATGTCTTTATTTCTAAATTTTTATTGTTTTATTATTCATATGTGCATACAATGCTTGGGTCATTTCTCCCCCCTTCCCCCACCCCCTCCCTCTCCCCACCACCCCCTTGATACCTGGCACAAACTATTGTGCCCTTATCTCTAATTTTGTTGAAGAGAGAGTATAAGGAATAATAGGAAGGACCAAGGGTTTTTGCTAGTTGAGATAAGGATAGCTATACAGGGAGTTGACTCACATTGATTTCCTGTGCATGTGTGTTACCTTCTAGGTTAATTCTTTTTGATCTAACCTTTTCTCTAGTTCCTGGTCCCCTTTTCCTATTGGCCTCAGTTGCTTTTAAGGTATCTGCTTTAGTTTCTCTGCATTAAGGGCAACAAATGCTAGCTAATTTTTTAGGTGTCTTACCTATCCTCACCCCTCCCTTGTGTGCTCTCGCTTTTATCATGTGCTCAAAGTCCAATCCCCTTGTTGTTTGCCCTTGATCTAATGTCCACATATGAGGGAGAACATATGATTTTTGGTCTTTTGGGCCAGGCTAACCTCACTCAGAATGATGTTCTCCAATTCCATCCATTTACCAGCAAATGATAACATTTCGTTCTTCTTCATGGCTGCATAAAATTCCATTGTGTATAGATACCACATTTTCTTAACCCATTCGTCAGTGGTGGGGCATCTTGGCTGTTTCTATAACTTGGCTATTGTGAATAGTGCCGCAATAAACATGGATGTGCAGGTGCCTCTGGAGTAACAGTCTTTTGGGTATATCCCCAAGAGTGGTATTGCTGGATCAAATGGTAGATCGATGTCCAGCTTTTTAAGTAGCCTCCAAAGTTTTTTCCAGAGTGGTTGTACTAGTCTACATTCCCACCAACAGTGTAAGAGGGTTCCTTTTCCCCAATCCTCACCAACACCTGTTGTTAGTGGTGTTGCTAATGATGGCTATTCTAACAGGGGTAAAGTAGAATCTTAGTGTGGTTTTAATTTGCATTTCCTTTATTGCTAGAGATGGTGAGCATTTTTTCATGTGTTTTCTGGCCATTTGAATTTCTTCTTTTGAGAAAGTTCTGTTTAGTTCACTTGCCCATTTCTTTATTGGTTCATTAGTTTTGGGAGAATATAGTTTTTTAAGTTCCCTGTATATTCTGGTTATCAGTCCTTTGTCTGATGTATAGTTGGCAAATATTTTCTCCCACTCTGTGAGTGTTCTCTTCAGTTTAGAGACCATTTCTTTTGATGAACAGAAGCTTTTTAGTTTTATGAGGTCCCATTTATCTATGCTATCTCTTAGTTGCTGGGCTGCTGGGGTTCCATTGAGAAAGTTCTTACCTATACCTACTAACTCCAGAGTATTTCCTACTCTTTCCTGTATCAACCTTAGAGTTTGTGGTCTGATATTAAGATCCTTGATCCATTTTGAGTTAATCTTGGTATAGGGTGATATACATGGATCTAGTTTCACTTTTTTGCAGACTGCTAACCAGTTTTCCCAGCAGTTTTTGTTGAAGAGGCTGCTTTTGCTCCATGGTATATTTTTAGCACCTTTGTCAAAGACAAGTTGGTTATAGTTGTGTGGCTTCATATCTGGATCCTCTATCCTGTTCCACTGGTCTTCATGTCTGTTTTTGTGCCAGTACCATGCTGTTTTTATTGTTATTGCTTTGTAATATAGTTTGAAGTCAGGTATTGTGATACCTCCTGCATTGTTCTTTTGACTGAGAATTGCCTTGGCTATTCGTGGCCTCTTGTGTTTCCATATAAATTTCACAGTAGATTTTTCAATCTCTTTAATGAATGTCATTGGAATTTTGATGGGAATTGCATTAAACATGTAGATTGCTTTTGGGAGTATAGACATTTTTACTATGTTGATTCTACCGAACCATGAGCATGGGAGATCTCCACTTTCTATAGTCTTCCTCAGTCTCTTTCTTCAGAAGTTTATAGTTTTCCTTGTAGAGGTCTTTCACATCTTTTGTTAGGTTTACACCTAGGTATTTGATTTTTTTTGAGGCTATTGTAAATGGAATTGTTTTCATATATTCTTTTTCGGTTTGTTCATTATTAGTGTATAGAAATGCTATGACTTTTCTATGTTGATTTTATATCCTGCTACCTTGCTGTAGCTATTTATGATGTCTAGAAGCTTCTGAGTTGAGTTTTTTGGGTCTTTAAGGTATAGGATCATGTCGTCTGCAAATAGGGATATTTTGACAGTTTCTTTACCTATTTGTATTCCTTTTATTCCTTCTTCTTGCTTAATTGCTCTGGCTAGGAATTCCAGTACTATGTTGAATAGGAGTGGAGATAGTGGGCATCCTTGTCTGGTTTCTGATTTTAGAGGGAATGGTTTTAATTTTTCTCCATTAAGTATAATGCTGGCTGTAGGTTTGTCATATATAGCCTTTAGAATGTTGAGGTACTTTCCTTCTATTCCTAGTTTTCTTAGAGCTTTTATCATGAAATGGTGTTGGATCTTATCAAAGGCTTTTTCTGCATCTATTTAGATGATCAAGTGGTTTTTGTCTTTGGTTCTGTTAATATGGTTTATTACGTCTATTGATTTTCATATGTTGAACCACCCCTGCATCCCTGGGATGAAGCCTACTTGGTCGTGGTGAATAATCTTTTTGATGTGTTCTTGAATTTTGTTTGCCATTATTTTGTTGATTTTTGCATCAGTGTTCATTAAGGAGATTGGCCTATAGTTCTCCTTTTTGGAGATGTCTTTGCCTGGTTTTGGGATAAGTGCAATACTGGCTTCATAAAATGTGTTAGGCAGTTTTCCTTCCCTTTCTATTTCGTGGAACAGTTTAGGGAGGGTTGGTATCAGTTCTTCTTTAAAGGTCTGATAGAATTGAGCAGAGAATCCATCAGGTCCTGGACTTTTCTTTTTGGGGAGACTCATGATTGCTGCTTCAATTTCATTTTGTGTTATAGATCTATTCAGGTGATTAATTTCCTCTTGGTTCAGTTTTGGATGGTCATGTGTATCTAGAAATCTGTCCATTTCATTAAGATTTTCAAATTTATTTGAATATAGGTTCTGGAAGTAGTCTCTGATGATTTCCTGGACTTCCATGGTGTTTGTTGTTATCTCCTCTTTAGCATTCCTGATTCTACTTATTTGGGTTTTTTTCTCTCCTCATTTTAGTCAGGTTTGCCAGGGGTCTGTTGATCTTGTTTATTTTTTCAAAGAACCAACTTTTTGGTTCCTTAATTCTTTGTATGGTTTATTTGGTTTCTATTTTATTGATTTCAGCTCTTATTATTTCTCTCCTTGTATTTGTTTTGGGATTTGCTTGTTCATGTTTTTCTAGGAGTTTGAGATGTATCATTAGGTCATTGATTTGGGATCTTTCAGTCTTTTTAATATATGCACTATAAACTTTCCTCTCAGAACTGCCTTTGCTGTGTCCCATAGGTTCTGGTAGGTTGTGTTTTCATTTTCATTGACTTCCAGGAACTTTTTAATTTCCTCTTTTATTTCATCAATGACCCATTGTTCATTAAGTAATGAGTTATTTAGTCTCCAGCTGTTTGCAAGTTTTTTGTCTTTACTTTTGTTGTTGAGTTCTAGTTTTATTGCATTGTGATCAAATAGTATGCATGGTATAATTTCTATTTTCTTATATTTGCTGAGGCTTGCTTTGTGCCCTAGGATATGATCTATTTTGGAGAAGGTTCCATGGGCTGCTGAGAAGAATGTATATTGTGTAGAGGTTGGATGAAATGTTCTGTAGACATCTACTAGGTCCACTTGATCTATTGTATATTTTAGATCTTGGATTTCTTTATTGATTTTTTTGTTTGGATGACCTATCTATTAAGGATAATGGGGTGTTAAAGTCTCCCACAACCACTGTGTTGAAGTTAATATATGCTTTTAGGTCCTTCAGAGTATGTTTGATGAAATTGGGTGCGTTGACATTGGGTGCATATAGGCTGATAATTATTTCCTTTTGGTCTATTTCCCCTTTTATTAGTATGGAATGTCCTTCTTTATCTCATTTGATCAATGTAGGTTTGAAGTCTACTTTGTCAGAGATAAGTACTGCTACTCCTGCCTGTTTTCGGGGGCCATTGGCTTGGTAAATCTTCTTCCAGTCTTTCATCCTAAGCCTATGCTTATTTCTATCAGTGAGATGGGTCTCCTGTAAGCAACAAATTTTTGGCTCTTCCTTTTTAATCCATTTCGTCAAGCGATGCCTTTTGATGGGTGAATTAAGTCCATTAACATTAAGTGTTAGTACTGAGAGGTATGTGGTGATTCCTGTCATTTAGTTGTCTTAGTTGTTTGAAGGTTTGATTGTGTGTACCTAAGTTGAGGTTACTCTCTACTGTCTTGCTTTTTCTTTTCCTGTGGTTTGGTGTTGCCTGTCCTTTCATGGTTATGTTGGGGTTCACTTTCTATGTGCAGATCCCTTGAAGAATCTTTTGTAGTGGTGGCTTTGTGGTCACATATTGTTTTAGTTTCTGCTTATCATGGAAGACTTTTATTGCTCCATCTATTCTGAATGATAGTTTTGCTGGGTAGAGTATCCTGGGATTGAAGTTATTTTCTTTTTTTTTTTTTTTTTTTTTTTTTTTCATTTTTCTTTTATTATTCATATGTGCATACAAGGCTTGGTTCATTTCTCCCCCCTGCCCCCACCCCCTCCCTTACCACCCACTCCACCCCCTCCCGCTCCCCCCCTCAATACCCAGCAGAAACTATTTTGCCCTTATCTCTAATTTTGTTGTAGAGAGAGTATAAGCAATAATAGGAAGGAACAAGGGGTTTTGCTGGTTGAGATAAGGATAGCTATACAGGGCATTGACTCACATTGATTTCCTGTGTGTGGGTGTTACCTTCTAGGTTAATTCTTTTTGATCTAACCTTTTCTCTAGTTCCTGGTCCCCTTTTCCTATTGGCCTCAGTTGCTTTAAGGTATCTGCTTTAGTTTCTCTGCGTTAAGGGCAACAAATGCTAGCTAGTTTTTTAGGTGTCTTACCTATCCTCACCCCTCCCTTGTGTGCTCTCGCTTTTATCATGTGCTCATAGTCCAATCCCCTTGTTGTGTTTGCCCTTGATCTAATGTCCACATATGAGGGAGAACATACGATTTTTGGTCTTTTGAGCCAGGCTAACCTCACTCAGGATGATGTTCTCCAATTCCATCCATTTACCAGCGAATGATAACATTTCGTTCTTCTTCATGGCTGCATAAAATTCCATTGTGTATAGATACCACATTTTCTTAATCCATTCGTCAGTGCTGGGACATCTTGGCTGTTTCCATAACTTGGCTATTGTGAATAGTGCCGCAATAAACATGGATGTGCAGGTGCCTCTGGAGTAACAGTCTTTTGGGTATATCCCCAAGAGTGGTATTGCTGGATCAAATGGTAGATCGCTGTCCATCTTTTTAAGTAGCCTCCAAATTTTTTTCCAGAGTGGTTGTACTAGTCTACATTCCCACCAACAGTGTAAGAGGGTTCCTTTTTCCCCGCATCCTCACCAACACCTGTTGTTGGTGGTGTTGCTGATGATGGCTATTCTAACAGGGGTGAGGTGGAATCTTAGTGTGGTTTTAATTTGCATTTCCTTTATTGCTAGAGATGGTGAGCATTTTTTCATGTGTTTTCTGGCCATTTGAATTTCTTCTTTTGAGAAAGTTCTGTTTAGTTCACATGCCCATTTCTTTATTGGTTCATTAGTTTTGGGAGAATTTAGTTTTTTAAGTTCCCTGTATATTCTGGTTATCAGTCCTTTGTCTGATGTATAATTGGCAAATATTTTCTCCCACTCTGTGGGTGTTCTCTTCAGTTTAGAGACCATTTCTTTTGATGAACAGAAGCTTTTTAGTTTTATGAGGTCCCATTTATCTATGCTATCTCTTAGTTGCTGTGCTGCTGGGGTTTCATTGAGAAAGTTCTTACCTATACCTACTAACTCCACAGTATTTCCTACTCTTTCTTGTATCAACTTAAGAGTTTGGGGTCTGATATTAAGATCCTTGATCCATTTTGAGTTAATCTTGGTATAGGGTGATATACATGGATCTAGTTTCAGTTTTTTGCAGACTGCTAACCAGTTTTCCCAGCAGTTTTTGTTGAAGAGGCTGCTATTTCTCCATCGTATATTTTTAGCTCCTTTGTCAAAGATAAGTTGCTTATAGTTGTGTGGCTTCATATCTGGATCCTCTATTCTGTTCCACTGGTCTTCATGTCTGTTTTTGTGCCAGTACCATGCTGTTTTTATTATTATTGCTTTGTAATATAGTTTGAAGTCAGGTATTGTGATACCTCCTGCATTGTTCTTTTGACTGAGTATTGCCTTGGCTATTCGTGGCCTCTTGTGTTTCCATATAAATTTCACAGTAGATTTTTCAATCTCTTTGATGAATGTCATTGGAATTTTGATGGGAATTGCATTAAACATGTAGATTACTTTTGGGAGTATAGACATTTTTACTATGTTGATTCTACCAATCCATGAGCATGGGAGATCTCTCCACTTTCTATAGTCTTCCTCAATCTCTTTCTTCAGAAGTGTATAGTTTTCCTTGTAGAGGTCATTCACATCTTTTGTTAGGTTTACACCTAGGTATTTGATTTTGTTTGAGGCTATTGTAAATGGAATTGTTTTCATACATTCTTTTTCCGTTTGCTCATTGTTAGTGTATAGAAATGCTAATGATTTTTCTATGTTGATTTTATATCCTGCTACCTTGCTATAGCTATTGATGATGTCTAGAAGCTTCTGAGTAGAGTTTTTGGGTCTTTAAGGTATAGGATCATGTCGTCTGCAAATAGGGATATTTTGACAGTTTCTTTACCTATTTGTATTCCTTTTATTCCTTCTTCTTGCCTAATTGCTCTGGCTAGGAATTCCAGTACTATGTTGAATAGGAGTGGAGATAGTGGGCATCCTTGTCTGGTTCCTGATTTTAGAGGGAACGGTTTTAATTTTTCTCCGTTAAGTATAATGCTGGCTGTAGGTTTGTCATATATAGCTTTTATAATGTTCAGGAACTTTCCTTCTATTCCTAGTTTTCTTAGAGCTTTTATCATGAAATGATGTTGGATCTTATCAAAGGCTTTTTCTGCATCTATTGAGATGATCAAGTGGTTTTTGTCTTTGCTTCTGTTAATGTGGTTTATTACGTTTATTGATTTTCGTATGTTGAACCACCCCTGCATCCCTGGGATGAAGCCTACCTGGTCGTGGTGGATAATCTTTTTGATGTGTTGCTGAATTCGGTTTGCCATTATTTTGTTGAGGATTTTTGCATCAATGTTCATTAAGGAGATTGGCCTATAGTTCTCCTTTTTGGAGGTGTCTTTGCCTGGTTTTGGGATAAGTGTAATACTGGCTTCATAAAATGTGTTTGGCAGTTTTCCTTCCCTTTCTATTTCATGGAACAGTTTAAGGAGGGTTGGTATCAGTTCTTCTTTAAAGGTCTGATAGAATTCAGCAGAGAATCCATCAGGTCCTGGACTTTTCTTTTTGGGGAGACTCTTGATTGCTGCTTCAATTTCATTTTGTGTTATAGGTCTATTCAGGTGATTAATTTCTTCTTGGTTCAGTTTTGGATGATCATATGTATCTAGAAATCTGTCCATTTCTTTTAGATTTTCAAATTTATTTGAATATAGGTTCTCAAAGTAGTCTCTGATGATTTCCTGGACTTCCATGGTGTTTGCTGTTATCTCCCCTTTTGCATTCCTGATTCTACTAATTTGGGTTTTTTCTCTCCTCATTTTAGTCAGGTTTGCCAGGGGTCTATCGATCTTGTTTATTTTTTCAAAGAACCAACTTTTTGGTTCCTTAATTCTTTGTATGGTTTATTTGGTTTCTATTTTATTGATTTCAGCTCTTATTATTTCTCTCCTTGTATTTGTTTTGGGATTTGCTTGTTCATGTTTTTCTAGGAGTTTGAGATGTATCATTAGGTCATTGATTTGGGATCTTTCAATCTTTTTAATATATGCACTCATGGCTATAAACTTTCCTCTCAAGACTGCCTTAGCTGTGTCCCATAGGTTCTGGTAGGTTGTGTTTTCATTTTCATTGACTTCTAGGAACTTTTTAATTTCCTCTTTTATTGCATCGATGATCCATTCTTCATTAAGTAATGAGTTATTTAGTTTCCAGCTGTTTGCTTGTTTTTTGTCTTTACTTTTGTTGTTGAGTTCTACTTTTACTGCATTGTGGTCAGATAGTATGCACGGTATTATTTCTATTTTCTTATATTTGCTGAGGCTTGCTTTGTGCCCTAGGATATGATCTATTTTGGAGAAGGTTCCATGGGCTGCTGAGAAGAATGTATATTGTGTAGAGGTTGGATGAAATGTTCTATAGACATCTACTAGGTCCACTTGATCTATTGCATATTTTAGATCTTGGATTTCTTTATTGAGTTTTTGTTTGGATGACCTATCTATTGATGATAATGGAGTGTTAAAGTCTCCCACAACCACTGTGTTGGCGTTTATATATGCTTTTAGGTCTTTCAGGGTATGTTTGATGAAATTGGGTGCGTTGACATTGGGTGCGTACAGATTGATGATTATTATTTCCTTTTGGTCTATTTCCCCTTTTATTAGTATGGAATGTCCTTCTTTGTCTCGTTTGATCAATGTAGGTTTGAAGTCTACTTTGTCAGAGATAAGTATTGCTACTCCTGCTTGTTTTCGGTGGCCATTAGCTTGGTAAATCTTCTTCCAGCCTTTCATCCTAAGCATATGCTTATTTCTGTCGGTGAGATGAGTCTCCTGTAAGCAACAAATTGTTGGATCTTCTTTTTTAATCCATTTTGTCAAACGGTGTCTTTTGATGGGTGAATTAAGTCCATTGACATTAAGTGTTGGTACTGATAGGTATGTGGTGATTCCTGCCATTTAGTTATCTTAGTTGTTTGAAGGTTTGATTGTGTGTACCTAACTTGATGTTACTCTCTACTGTCTTGCTTTTTCTTATCCTGTGGTTTGGTGCTGCCTGCCTTTTCATGGTTAAGTTGGGTGTCACTTTCTGTGTGCAGGATCCCTTGCAGAATCTTTTGTAATGGTGGCTTTGTGGTCACATATTGTTTTAGTTTCTGCTTATCATGGAAGACTTTTATTGCTCCATCTATTTTGAATGATAGCTTTGCTGGGTAGAGTATCCTGGGTTTGAAGTTATTTTCATTCAGTGCCCGGAAGATCTCACCCCACGCTCTTCTTGCTTTTAATGTTTCTGTTGAGAAGTCTGCTGTGATTTTGATGGGTTTACCTTTGTATGTTACTTGTTTTTTCTCTCTTGCAGCCTTCAATATTCTTTCCTTAGTTTCTGAACTTGTTGTTTTAATGATGATATGTCGTGGAGTAGTTCTATTTTGATCTGGTCTGTTTGGTGTCCTGGAGGCCTCTTGCATTTGTATGGGAATATCTTTCTCTAGATTTGGGAAATTTTCCATTATTATTTTGTTGAATATATTACGCATTCCTTTCACTTGCACCTCTTCTCCTTCTTCGATGCCCATGATTCTCAAGTTTGGTCTTTTGATGGAGTCGGTGAGTTCTTGCATTTTCTTTTCACAGGTCTTGAGTTGTTTAATTAATAGTTCTTCGGTTTTTCCTTTAATTACCATTTCATCTTCAAGTTCTGAGATTCTGTCTTCTGTTTGTTCTATTCTGCTGGATTGGCTTTCCGTTTTGTTTTGCAGTTCTGTTTCGTTCTTTTTTCTGAGGTTTTCCATATCCTGGCTGTTTTCTTCTTTATTGTTGTCTATTTTTGTCCTGAGTTCATTTATCCGTTTATTCATTGTGTTCTCTCTTTCACTTTGGTGTTTATACAGTGCTTCTATGGTTTCCTTTATTTCTTCTTTTGCTTTTTCAAATTCTCTATTTTTATTGTCTTGGAATTTCTTGAGTGTCTCCTGTACATTTTGGTTGACCCTATCCAGTATCATCTCTATAAAATTCTCATTGAGTACTTGTAGTATGTCTTCTTTTAAATTATTCTTGTAGGCTTCATTGGGTCCTTTGGCATAGTTTATCTTCATTTTGTTGGAGTCTGGCTCTGAGTTTCTGTTCTCTTCATTCCCCTCTGGTTCCTGTACTAATTTTTTGCTGTGGGGAAACTGGTTTCCTTGTTTTTTCTGTCTTCCTGTCATTGTCCTTGGTGTTGTTACTGTCCCTGTACTGTGTGTAATTAAGTATTTTCTAGCTTGTAATAATAACAATGGTAATATTGAGAACGGAAGAGTGAGCTGAGATGGAAAGCAAGAAGTTAAAGAAAAGGGGAAAACAAATATACAGACAAGAGGGAGAAAGCAGAACAAGGTATCAGACAAGAGAGTTTCAAAGGTATAAACAGGAAGTGTTAGTGTACTAATCGACAGTAAGCTGAACAGACAATAGAGAGACAGAGAGAGGATTGAAAATCAAAGATAAAAAAAATAAAAAATAAGTATATGAAAGTAATATCTATTTATAAAAATGAATTAAAATAAAATGGAAAATAGGAAATTAAAAAAAAAAAAAACCAAAAAACTTCCAAGTTTATATGCAATGCAATTTCAGTCTTAATAATTTGGATGTCCGTCTTAATCTCCAGTCCTGGAGTTGGTGCCTCAGATGTTGTTCTGTAGTTGTCTCATCAAAGGGGATGCATAAAGTAGAACAAAACTACACTCACACACACACAGAAGAAAAAATAAAAAAAAAAAGCCCCACCAAGTGTCCCCAGTTCAAATGCAATAGTTTCAGTAAGTTTTTCGGCTTGCAGGTGTAATTCGGTTGTTCTCTCATCAAAGGTAGGGAGAAAAAGAAAAAAAAGCGTCTGGAGACAGTTCTGAGAGTGGTATCTGCAACTGTGGCTTGCCTGCCTGCTGCTCTCAGCCTGTAGCTGGCGGCGTAATTTATGCAGATCTCTGGGGTGAGCTTAGCACTCACCTGGTCCCACAGGCTTTGTTTGCTCAGAGTTCTCCTGTGCGGGGGAGGGGGGCCTCTGCTACAGGCTTTTCCCTTTCCAAGCACTAGGAAAGGCGACACTGCCCCGCGTTGTCAGGCCTGCGTGTTTATTTACAGTTCACGTGGGAAGTGGGTCTTCCCTCCTCTCACAAGCGTCCCCGCTCCTGGTTGCTGGCGCGCCCCGCTCCCGCCAGAGCCTCTCCGGCCCGCCCGGCTCGTTTATTTACAGTCCCGGGAAGGATTCCCTTCCCCCAGTCTTCAGCGCTCAGGGCGCCCCACCCTCTTTCCAGCGTGTCTTAACTGTTCTTATTGCTTAGTACTCAGTTTCTCTTTTTTTCCCGGGTGGAGGTCAGTCTGTCCAGGGGGCTATGCTGCTCTGGCCCAGGCTTGTCTGTGGGGGAACCGCGGTACCGCGAAGCTCACCTGGTCCGCGTCTTCCCAAGCCGTGTGGGCGCCGGCCACTGGCGGCCCGGGGGCCCTCCTCGGTTCTCCGTTTAACGTGAAGTGGAGATTCTCTGCGCCGGCTGGAGATGTGGAGGAGTCAAAGTTATGCCTTTTCTCGGTGATTATGCCTGCAAAGTGTGTCTCCAGCGTCTCTCCAAGATTTCACTATAGGAGGCTCGCTTTCTGCTTCCTACCTCTAGCCGCCATCTTGGAATCTCCTGAAGTTATTTTCATTCAGTGCCCAGATGATCTCACCCCACACTCTTCTTGCTTTTAATGTTTCTGTTGAGAAGTCTGCTGTGATTTTGATGGGTTTACCTTTGTATGTTACTTGTTTTTTCTCTCTTACAGCCTTCAATATTCTTTCCTTAGTTTCTGAACTTGTTGTTTTAATGATGATATGTCGTGGAGTAGTTCTATTTTGATCTGGTCTGTTTGGTGTCCTGGAGGCCTCTTGCGTTTGTATGGGAATATCTTTCTCTAGATTTGGGAAATTTTCCATTATTATTTTGTTGAATATATTACGCATTCCCTTCACTTGCACCTCTTCTCCTCCTTCGATGCCCATGATTCTCAAGTTTGGTCTTTTGATGGAGTCAGTGAGTTCTTGCATTTTCTTTTCACAGGTCTTGAGTTGTTTAATTAATAGTTCTTTGGTTTTTCCTTTAATTACCATTTCATCTTCAAGTTCTGAGATTCTGTCTTCTGTTTGTTCTATTCTGCTGGATTGGCCTTCCGTTTTGTTTTGCAGTTCTGTTTCGTTCTTTTTTCTGAGGTTTTCCATATCCTGGCAGTTTTCTTCTTTATTGTTGTCTATTTTTGTCCTGAGTTCATTTATCCATTTATTCATTGTGTTCTCTCTTTCACTTTCTTGTTTATACAGTGCTTCTATGGTTTCCTTTATTTCTTCTTTTGCTTTTTCAAATTCTCTATTTTTATTGTCTTGGAATTACTTGAGTGTCTCCTGTACATTTTGGTTGACCCTATCCAGTATCATCTCTATAAAAAATCTTTTGTAATGGTGGCTTTGTGGTCACATATTGTTTTAGTTTCTGCTTATCATGGAAGACTTTTATTGCTCCATCTATTTTGAATGATAGCTTTGCTGGGTAGAGTATCCTGGGTTTGAAGTTATTTTCATTCAGTGCCCGGAAGATCTCACCCCACGCTCTTCTTGCTTTTAATGTTTCTGTTGAGAAGTCTGCTGTGATTTTGATGGGTTTACCTTTGTATGTTATTTGTTTTTTCTCTCTTACAGCCTTCAATATTCTTTCCCTAGTTTCTGTACTTGTTGTTTTAATGATGATATGTCGTGGGGTAGTTCTATTTTGATCTGGTCTGTTTGGTATCCTGAAGGCCTCTTGCATCTGCATGGGAATATCTATCTCTAGATTTGGGAAATTTTCTGTTATTATTTTGTTGAATATATTGCACATTCCCTTTGCTTCTACCTCTTCTCCTTCTTCGATGCCCATGATTCTTGTATTTGTATGGGAATATCTTTCTCTAGATTTGGGAAATTTTCCATTATTATTTTGTTGAATATATTACGCATTCCCTTCGCTTGCACCTCTTCTCCTCCTTCAATGCCCATGATTCTCAAGTTTGGTCTTTTGATGGAGTTGGTGAGTTCTTGCATTTTCTTTTCACAGGTCTTGAGTTGTTTAATTAATAGTTCTTTGGTTTTTCCTTAAATTACCACTTCATCTTCTAGTTCTGAGATTCTGCCTTCTGTTTGTTCTATTCTGGTGGATTGGCCTTCCATTTTGTTTTGCAATTCTGTTTTGTTCTTTTTTCTGAGGTTTTCCATATCCTGGGTGGTTTCCTCTTTAATGTTGTGTATTTTTGTCCTGAGTTCATTTATCTGTTTATTAATCGTGTTCTCTGTTTCACTTTGGTGTTTATACAATGCTTCTATGGTTTCCTTTATTTCTTCTTTTGCTTTTTCAAATTCTCTATTTTTATTGTCTTGGAATTTCTTGAGTGTCTCTTGTACATTTTGGTTGACCATATCCAGTATCATCTCTATAAAATTCTCATTGAGTACCTGTAGTATGTCTTCTTTTAAATTATTCTTGTGTGCTTCATTGGGTTCTTTGGGATAGTTTATCTTCATTTTGTTGGATTCTGGCTCTGAGTATCTGTTTTCTTCATTCCCCTCTGGTTCCTATACTAATTTTTTGCTGTAGGGAAACTGGTTTCCCTGTTTTTTCTGTCTTCCCATCATTGTCCTTGGTGGTTACTGTCCCTGTACTGTGTGCAATTAAGTATTTTCTATCTTGTAATAATACCAATGGTAATATTTAGAATGGAAGGGTGAGAGGAGATGGAAAGCAAGAAGTTAAAGAAAAGGGAAAAACAAATAAACCGACAAGTAGGAAAAAAACAAAACAAGGAATCAAACAAAAAAGTTTCAAAGGTATAAACAGGGAGCGTTAGTGTACTAATGGACAGTAAGCTGAACAGGCATTAGAGAGACAGAGAGAGGATTGAAAATAAAAAATAAAAAGATTAAAGATAAGAATAAAAAATAAGTAAATGAAAGAAAAAATATATATAATAAAATAAAATAAAACAAAATAAAAAATAAAAACCTCCAAGTTCAAATACAATGAAATTTCAGTCTTAATAATTTTGGTGTCCATCTCAGCCTCCAATCCTGGAGGGGGTGCCTCAGATGTTGTTCTGTAGTTGTCTCATCAAAGGGGAGACATAAAGTAGAACAAAACTGCACACACACACACACACACACACACACAAAAGCCCACCAAGTATCCCAAGTTCAAATGCAATACAGTTTCAGTGAGTTTTTCAGCATGCAGGTGTAGTTTGGGTGTTTTCTCATCAAAGGTAGGGAGAGAGAAAAAAAAGAGTCTGGAGACAGGTCTGTGAATGGCTATCTGCGGCTGTGGCTTGCCTGCCTGCTGCTGTCAGCCTGCTGTTGCTGGAGGTGTTATTTATGCAGATCTCAGGGGTGAGCTTAACACTCACCTGGCCCTGCAGGCTTTGCTTACTCAGAGTTCTCCTGGGAGCGATGCCACTGCTACAAGTTTTCCCCTTTCCAAGCACACTGGGGGAGGTGACACTGCAACTACTTTCTCAGGCCTGCATGTTTATTTACAGTTCATGTGGGAAGTGGGTCTTCCCCCCTCTCCTGTGGAGTTTTCCTCCCACAACAGCTTTTACAAGCTTTCCGGCTCCTGATTACTGGTCGATGCTGCTCCTCCTACCTGCCGGTGTGTTTGTTTACAGCTCACGTGGGAGGTGAGTCTTCCCCTCTCTCCTGTGGAGTTTTCCTCCCTCTGCCACTCTCACAAGCTTTCCCGCTCCTGGTTTCTGGGTGCGCGCCCCCGTACTCTTGCCGGAACCTCTCTGGCTAGGCCTGGCTTGTTTATTTACAGTTCCAGGAAGGATTCCCCTCCCCCCCTCTTTGGAGCTCAGGGTGCCCCATCCTCTTTGCCATGTGTCTTTATTGTTCTTATTGCTTATTACTCAGTTTCTCTTTTTTTCCCGGGTGGGGGTCGGACTGTCCAGGGGGCTATGCTGATCTGGCCCAGGGTTGTCTGTGGGAGTACCGCGTACCACTTAGCTCACCTTGTCCATGTCTTCCCAAACTGTCTGGGTGTGGGCGTCTGGCGGCCCAGGGGCCCTGCTGGTTTCTCCGTTTAACATAAAGTGGAGATTCTCTGCGCAGGCTGGAGGTGTGGAGCGGTCAAAGTTTTGCCTGTTCTTGGTGGCCTTGCCTGCAAGGTGTGTCTCCAGCATTTCTCCAAGATTTCACTGTAGGAGGCACACTTTCTGCTTCCTCCCTCTAGCCGCCATCTTGGAATATCCTCTTTATTTCTTTATTTGAAATTTAACATAGTTTAAGGAGATAGGGATAAGTGCCAAGTGGTCCAGAATTTGTCTAGCATGTTGAAGCCTGGGTTACACCCCTAGTACTGAAAAAAGTAAACTAAAAAAAACAGAAGGCCACACTTCTGCCTAACATCTCTACTGACCACAATGCTATCCTCCTGCACTGACCCTTTCCCCAGAAAAGGACACAAAGTTCCTAGGTGCTGTTCACTCTTCTTCAAATTCTGTTACTTACATATTCTACTGTGATATAAAGTTAACACTAAGTATTATGAGAAAAAGTTGACACATATTATGTTACATGGCAGAAGGATAAGAAATGGAAGAAACAAAGGTTTCTGCTACACACACACACAGAAATGTATTCATAAGGAAACAAGGAAAAAGCACCATGACAACTACAGACCTTGTTTCTGTGACTGGTCACATTACCAAGGTTGGTATTTATGATTACCTTTTTCTAGTACCTTTGCCTTCAAAAAGCATTTCAGTTGTCGCCATTCTTACCTGGTGAGGTGACCCAAACCTTCATTCTCAAAGAGACAGGTCTGGATCATTGATAATCCTACCTGACGTGGTCATAACAATGTAAGAGATGGCTTCAGGGACCCCTATATTTCAGACATACTCATCCTTGCTTCTGTGGTGACACTCAAAGGCCCCATCTCCTTTGCAGTACAAAGTCCCTTGGCCATTTTGAAATCTTTCTCGGGTCCTGATTCTGGGTCATCCTCAGGGCATACTGGCTATTTCTCATTCTGTTCAGGCCAGTTCCTGTGCTAATGTATACCCACACATACCTGGCAGGGTGGACTCAAGATGGAGTCAGGCAGAATTGTCCTTTGGCATCATTTCATTTATCTGTAAGCTGTAACATCTACCCTTGACCCTCTCACAGGGTCAAACTCACAGACAGTTTAAGCTTAAAATAAACAGTACCAGAGCTGAACTTTGCCTGTTCAATGACAAGCACACACACAAACGTCCAGAACCTCTAATGCTGGATTTTATCATCAGGTGGCTTTAAGTATCACTTGTGTGGGAGAATTTCCCTTCCCAGACAACAGCAAGCACTGAAGAATACACATTACAGCCCAGGAGGGGTTTCCAGGGGCATCTCTGTGCCCTGTCAACTGAGAATTGAGAGGATTCAGTTATTGGCTCGTCACTTTCCTGGAGAGGGTCCTGTGTGCTGACATTGGCTGGCCAAGGTGAGAGGGCTAACCTGGGAGCTGTCAGCAGAAGGCAATGCCTCATGGCTGCGGTAGGCCATGAGTGAATAGGCGTTTGGAAAGAGGTCTTGGCAACCCCCAAATAGAAAGGCAGCAGCTTTGCAATTTGATATACTTTTTGAAAATGTCAAGTTCTGTCCCTGGTAGTAATAAGCAAAGATAAAAAATAATATGCCTTCATTGGGGAAAAAATTGGAAAAAATTAACTGAAATAAGCATTTGAAACTGTTTTTAAAAAGTTATATATATTAAATATTCCTTGAAAAGTAGAGTTTGAGGTTCAGATTTAAGCATTGAGAATCTTGGCCTCTATTTTTGTCATTCAAAGTTTTATGGGCTAGATATGGTGGTGCATACTTGCAATCCCAGTACTCAGGCAGGAAGATAGCAAGTTTGAGGCCACCCTGGGCTACCTAGAAAGACCCTGTCTCAAAAAAAAAAAAAAGAGTTTAAATGGCCAGTTATTTCTCTCCTGGTTGAGAGTATCAGAAATTGGCAACTGGATTAATCACTGAAGGAAATTTCCAGATCACAAAGCTATTCCAGATTCTATTGAATCACCCACAGAAACAATGCCCAACTGGCTATGAAAATTCTGTACTCTAAATGTCTTTTCAACTGGAATTGCAAGACTAGAGATGTAGCTCAGTGGTATAGTGTGTACTCAGCATGCATGAGGCTCTGGGTTCAGTCCCTAGGACCACCAAAATCATTTATTCCCAGTTATATGTGTGTGTGTGTGTGTGTGTGTAATTATTTTCAAAGAGAACCTCAGGATGTGTTTGCAGACAAATCTTTGGAGTAGGACAGATTTGGGCCGGGTCTGCCCTCTGCCGCTTCCTAGTTGTGTTTCTGTGGACAACTTATTTGACCTCTCTGGGCCTCAACTTCATCAGTTGTAAAATGAAAAATATCTTAGGTTGCTTTCAGGATAGTTGTAATGTTAAGTAAAATACTGCCCAGAAGACACATGGTGCAATGTTAGCAATTAATGATCGGTCATTCGTTACTAAGTTGTATTATTGGAAACTCCTCACTGGCTTATGGTTGCATTCCATGAATACAGCACCTGCTTAGGATTTAATAAGGACTCAGTCAATGCAAACTGACTGAAGGAAGGAGGAATTTTATGGGTGGGATGAACAGAAATGGAGCCACCGTTGTTTTTATTTTTTTACCTCCCCCTACTAGTTCCTCTTCAAAGATCCCAGTTTAGCTGAGCATGGTGGTACACACCTGTAATTCCAGCACTTGGGAGGCTGAGGCAGCAAATCTCAAGTTGGAGGCCAGACAAGGCTACACAGTGAGATCTTGTCTCAAAAAAAATTTTTACTTAAATTTAAATTTCTATACTACTCATCCCCACATACAAACCTTTGTGGCTGAGGTACACATTTTAATGAAATATGTTAGAGTCAAGAGACAGAAAAGAACTGTGCGTGGTGGCTCATGTCTGCAATCTTAGCTTCTCAGGAGGCAGAGATCAGGAGGATAGAGGTCCGAAGCCAGCCTGGAGAAAAAGTTAGTGAGACTGCATCTCAACAGATGAAAGCCGCAAGTGGAGGCACGCACCTGTCATCTCAGCTACACAAGAAGTATAAATAGGAACGTTGAAGTCCAGGTCAACCCAGGCATGTAAAACTGAAAAATAACTAAAGCAAAAATGGGCTGGGGGCGTGGATCAAATGTCACAACATGCGCCTAGCAAGCCCAAGGCCCTGAGTTCAAACCCCAAAAGAGAGATAGAGAGAGAAACAGACAGACAGAAAGGGGTGAGTGGTGCCTGTCCTGCTCTTGTCCCCTTTTCTAAGTCAAGCACTGGATTACTTGCTTATCCATTGCAGGGAGGAGGCAGCTCCTCTGGTTCTCGTTCATCTGCAGAATTTAGCACTGCAGTCACGTTAAGATCAAGCCTTGAGGGCTGCTTAGCACCACACTTCCTTTTAGAAGCAGCACAGAATAACACACTAGCCTTCTTCTTTTCTTTCACTATCAATTATAGAAAAAAAACCTACTTGATACTTGTTAAAGTCAGTAGATTAAGGATATAATTTCTAGCAAGGAAAAAAAATTTTAAAGAAAATTCAATGGCATCAAAACATAGAAAGCCTGTGGGATCTGGGTTGTGACTAGGATCATTATTGTCTGCACCCAGGAGATTTCAGGAGGCTCCACGCACTCGGCTCTGTGAGGACTTGGAAACCTCCAAGTCCCTGCTGGCCAAGGGCAGGGTTTAATCTACACTGACCAGCTTCTACACTCAACACTGCCCGCAGCCACCTGAGGCCTTCAGGGTGGGGCAGGGCCAGATCTAGCAGGGGCAGGGCTGGAAGGTGAGGGAATGATTAACGCGAGCTGGTGTGGGAAGGGTGTGAGGTAGGAGGCCCTGAGAAGCTGATTGCACAGGGCGGGGTCTCTGTGCTGCTGCGTTTTGAGACTCTTTCAAGATGCTGCTCTTCTACCCAGCCTCTCCCGAGCCCCCGGCAGGAATCTGATTGCACTGCGAGTCCCTGTCAGAATGCTTACCGGACATCTGACGCACATGTCACCCCCTGGGATGGCCAACCTTCCTTGGTGATTTGTAACAGCGCCCTCTAGGTGTGGAGGTGAAATGCGCCTGAGACCTTGAATCTAGGCAGAGGAGCAGAGGGGAGAGAGACAGAACCCTGGCATGTGTCCTGTTGGGAGTGGCCTGGTTCTCACAGACTCTGCCTTGGGTGCTCAACCTCACAGTTGAGGTTTTGCCTGTTCAAGTCAGAAGCCAGAGGCTTAGGGGAAGGGAAAGAACAGCTTTGTGTGACTCTCACCTAGTCCCAACCTTCAGCGAGCCTTTTCTGCTGGGAGGCTCTGATATTTCCTGCCTGTCTCTGGGAGTTTAGTGGTGATGCCCTAGAAAGCAGGGCCTTTGGGAAATAAAGGAGGAAAAGCTGAAACCAAACAAACGGATTAGCAGGGTTCATTAGCAGGTCTGGGAAGGGTCTGGTGAACAAGGCCTGCTAGGGGTGCTGAGATGCCTCTTTTGGGTTAACCATTGCCTTCATCTGGGCTCCTCCCGCCCGCACACACACACACACACAAAGCAGAGCCTGCACAAGGACTTGCTTGCATACAGGCTGCTTATTCTGTGAACGATTCCGTTTTGTGCGGTTAAAACAGGAGATGATGAAAATATGTTTTCACCAGTCACATGGCTTATTGTTTCCTTTTTCTTTTTCACAATAAAAAAGGGGAGAAAAGTGCAAGCAAATCTCACAGGGAATACACTCGATAGGCAAGGTATGTTAGCCACATAGTGAGTGCCACTTTCGTTTTGAATCCAATTATGAAAGTGTAGCCCCTCAGGATGAAAGCAGACCTCTGTGGATCGAAAGTCTAATCAGAGTTTGAGGTATACTTTCCTCTGAGAGCTTCTTACTGGAGACTTTTGGTGTCATGGAAGATAAAAAGAATTTACCAAGGCAAGCAGGTAGGAGAAGCAAGAAGTTTAGCAGGACACGAGAAGCAGCAGGCATCCAAGCACAAGGGATGCGCTGTGCTGATGTGAGGGTTAGAGCAGGTTGATTTACGTAGCACAAAGTGAAAGCAAGGCAAAAGTGTGCCCTCCGGTGGCAGTGGGGCAGACACAAGAAGGCTGCACTGAAGGTCCCAAGACCTCAAGATCTTACTGCCATTTGTAGAGATGGGGTTGTCAGTCCTGGAAAACTGGGTTATGTGTCTTTAACTGTCAGAGACTGGGCTGTGTGTCAGCAGCTCCTCCTCTATGTCAGGTGGGGGGGGCTTTTGGCCTTGGATGGTCACAGTGTGGCTGTTATTTTTTTTGGGCTCCAGGATCTGCAGGTCGCAAGACCCCGCTGAATGTCAAAGCCATTCTGTTAATGTCAGCAGTCTAGGATGTGATTTCTTATCAACACTCAAGTCATAGTTCTCAGCCATCAGGTTTCCAACTCCCTGCCTAGCCCCCATCAGGAGAGATGGCTTGGTCCATGGTTCAGAGATGGGTGAAGGCATGCAAGGGCCCTGCCCACTACAGGGCAGTGTGGGACTTGGTGGGTGAGGCTTCCCAGCATAGGTGAAGGCTGATAAATGAGTGCCCCTGAATAGCCTAATCTCTCAAAATGGGTCAAAATTTTGGGGGTTTATGTGACTTGAAATCCAGTAGTTGAGGTCAACAACTCACATATGGGGTTGATAAGGTGTGACAGTATTCTCTTGGGAGGAGGGATGACACTGCACGCATGTTCTTATTACAGCAAAACTTGGCTCACCTAGCCAACTATGTTAGCGTTAGGAATCGTTTCAAAGCTACATCCTAAGGAAAAGGAGTGGAGGACTGGAAAGAGTCAGATAGGGGATGAGGGAACAAGAAAGGCAAGTCAAGGGTGTGTTACTGAGTTGGTCAAGCCACTGCTATGGCCCCCTGGGCACTATTATTTTAGGAAGTGTACCTAAGGCACCTCAGAATCTCAGATGGAAGAATGGAAGAGTGACTTATTTGTCCACTGCCGGGCTGCTATTGGTCAAAGGTCATCCCAGAGAAGTATTAGTTCCTTTGCATTTCTGGGCTTACTCAGGAGTACTAGAGTGCAGTGACAGAGAAACCCTGAAGTAGTGCAATACAGGTACAGCTGAGACAAGGTGTCGTGGGGTTACACCTGAATGCAGCTGATTGTGCAGCAAAGCTGGGCTGGGAAGATGTGAACCAGCCCACAGGAGGTGTCTGATCTAACCACAAAGAAGCCAACTGTCCTTTCCTTGACTTCTATAAATAGAACTACAGTTCCACTTAATTGCTAGTCCAAAGCTAGAATCTAAGGTTTTCCTAGGTGGATTAACTCTTCCTTTAACTGCTTTCCAGCAATGCATAATCTGCAAAGTGTAACCTGGTGGTTTAGTACAGTGATTTACTGTCATCACAATGGCATCATGCACTGAGTAACTATTATGAACTGGCATCACTGAACCAAGGACTCTGGCTTGAGTCTGTGAAATGGGTACAGAAAACCAAGTACATCCTCTTTCGTGATTCTCCCGGTCTTCGAGGCTCTAGGTTTCAGGAAGTGGACATAAAGAGGGAAGACAAACCCCCAGGAAACTTCTGCAGCCAAATTGACAGGTTTAAAGCTCACCCCTCCCCCCACGCGGGTAGTGTCCTGTTTTCATCTACCTAATTCCTTTCCATCCCGTCCTTCTGTAATTTTCCTAAACACACCTCTAACTGGCTCTGGTTATTTTCGCTTCTCAGTCTGTTTCTTATCCTGGAAATGGGTGTCTTGGGGTAGTGGAGTGGGTGGGGAACATGATCTATGACTAATTGCCCTCAGATGTTCTATTGTTGAAAGCACTGAGTGAAAAGCTGCCCATTCTTATTTTTAAACACTGTCGGGAGCAAATGTTTAATAGGTCATCTGATCAAATGAAATTTTTAAAAATCAACCAACCAACCAGCCATCCCTGAGGATCTTTAAAGACAGCAAACACATAAAGGACCTAGAAGGAGCCTGGTCCTCACGAGTCTCCTCACTTCCTGGAGCTGCACCTTCTCCCGGTCCGTAGCCTGGGAGCGGTGCGGTGCGGGGCGCCGACACCTCCCAGCACCCTCTGCCTTCCCCCGCCCCCACCCTAGTCCAGGAAGGCGGTGGCAGTGGAGATTCTGCACCCGGCTTGGGTCGAGACAGATGAGCGGGGGAGAGTTCACCTCCAGCTAGGCGCCTAGCGATTGGGGCACCCTCAGCGGGAACTGTGCCAGGGCTGGCGCTGGAGGGCAAAGGAGGCGGCCCGGGAGCACTCCCCGCCCCCACGTTGCTGCCGTCGGGCCCCGCCCGGCGTAGCCTAACGCGCACATAGAAGTGTGTGGGCGCATCCGGGTGCCAGAAGTAGGAGGCCGCAGTTTTAGGGGTCGTTGAGGGGCTTCGAAAAGGAAACGGTGGCAGCGCCCTCGCTCTGAGCCAGGAGCGCGAGTATTTGCGCCGCACCGGGTTAAGGCGAGCGTAGCAGCCGAGGCCTCTGCAGCGGAGCCCCCCGGCCCACTGGTTTGGGGTAAGAGGAGGGTCTGCTTCTCTGAGGCTCGGGAGGGATGCGCCAACGCCCTCGTCTCGGTTTGGTTTGGTCTTGCCCCGTCATGGAGCCCGATCCCCGGGATGCGGGTGAGGAAGGGGCATCGCGTCCTGGGACCAGCCCTGGGGCCGCGGACGAGCAAGAATAGGAAGATAGATTTATTTCTCCAGACCCGTCTCAGCCCCAGGTGGTCCTCACCGGTCACTCTCTCGGTTCCCCCGTCCGCATTTCAGGGGGCAAGGTCGGGCTTTGTGAATAAGGTGCTCAGCAGGAGGCCCTCAGGTGAAACTCTCGGGACTCGTGGATCTCAGATGGCGCAATTTTACGGAAGAAAACCGAGGCCTCAAGAAGGGAGGACCTGGCCCAAGGTCACATCGTAATCACAAAGGCTGAGCCAGGTTCAAAACCAGTAGTCGTGCCTTCCAGTCTAAGGCACTAGACATGCTCCGTTCCCAACCTATCTCCCGGATCCTGCCCCGCGACCCTCCTCATCCTCCTCCCCTTCTTGGGGACTTGGGGAATGCCTCCTCCCCGCCCTCCAGAAGGATGCTGGACAGAGGTCAGGCCACGACTCCTGCATCAGGAGAGCTCGAGCCGAACCGGCTGTTGCAGGAGACCTTATGAGCCGTAGGGCTAGGGAAGGAGGAGGACCGGACAAGTGTGGGGGGCCTCGGGGACGCAGGGGTGGTGAGTGGGCCCGGGCCAGGCCCGCAGCCACAGAGGCGCAGAGACTGGAGGACGGCGCCTCTTTGTCTGGGTGGTGCCGCCTCAGCCAATGGGAGCGCGGCCCTGGCCGAGCCCCTTCGGTCCCCGCCCCCCTGCTGGCAGGAAGGACCGCGGCGCTGGGATTGGCTGCGCGGTCCGCGGGCGCGCCGTGGAGTGGGCCGGCGCCTGCGCGTCTTGGGCGTCCGGGCTCCGCTTGCGTGCCGGGGCCCGCCGAGACCGCGTGGGTCTGAGCAACCCGGATGGGGCCCCTGCTGTCCTCGCGCCTTGCTGCGCGCGGCCGCCTCGGGGCTGCGCCCTGCAGGAGGAGGCGGTGCTGAACGCTGCGCGTGTTTTTCCAGCCAGTCGGCCAAAGTCTGCCCGTGGTCAGCCGATGCAGAGTCACTGTCTAGCCCTGTCGTTCCTCCTCTAAGGGGTTGTTGCAGAGGCGCGTACTTCATTGCTGAAGGCCTCCTGCAAGGCCTTCTCCTGCCAGGATCCTTTGGGACGCGGCAAATGCCGTCAGACCCGCCTTACACAGACATATATACATACCCCTGGCAGGCAAGGAAGCTGAACTTGGAAATTTGTGTAGTTTTTGTGTTCGCTCAGTATAAATCTGCAGAGCCAGAAGTCAGTGTTTCACGTGGGTCCCGTCCGAGGGGTGCTCACAGTGCCGCTGGGGATTGGTAGTTGGATAGGGTTTGAGTGGTAATGAACAGAAATACCTCCAGATACCCTCACTAGGTGAGTGCTGTCACAGAGGCGCAGGAGGAAGAACGGGCTGGGGGGGGGTTGATTTAGGAGATTAGAAAAGGCAGGTGTTATCTGTACCAGTTAGGTCTTAGATGTACAAGTCGGATTTGGTAGAGGATGAGTAAGGCATGGAATCAGGTACAGGGCTTGTTGAGGGATAGTGTAGCAAATGATTTAATAAGAGTAGATGAGCCGGTTAAAGTGGCCTGTAATCCTAGTACTCAGGAGATGGAGGCAGGAAGATCGTGAGTTGGAGGCTAGCCTGGACTACATAGCAAGAACCCATCTAAAGAAAGAGAGGGAGAGGGAGAAGGAGAAAGGATGATTTGGAGAGGCCAGGTGAGGAATAGGAACAGCTGGGGTGGTCTGGTTTGAAATGTAAAAACCTAGGAGCAGAATGGCTCCCTAATCCATCAGTTACAGTATTATTTTCTTTACATGTATGCCAAAACTGTTGGAAACATCTTTGATTCTTCTTTCACACCCCACATTCCGTCTGTTGATAAATGGTAGTGGGCTTTACCTTCAACATAAAGCCAAATTCTGACCAAGGCTAATCACCTTCATAGTTTCCATCTGGGCAGGCAGCCTTTGTGTCCCTCTCCACAGCATGCCTTTTCATAATTTCACAGGAGTTACGCAGTGCCCAACCTGTGTGGCCCTGTCACTAACACATCTTCTAATTGGTCTCCTTGCTTCTGCTTTTGTCCAGTGAGTGTTAGTTATTGAAATGTAAGCCTAATCATGACACTCCTCTGTGTAAAACTTTGTTAATTCAAATATGTGTCTGTCACATGCAGAGCACTGGTATAGGTGTTGGAGACAAAACAGTGAACAAAACCCACAAAAATCCCTGTTCTTAATGGACTTGAACTGAAAGACAGCAAATAATATTAATAAGTAGAATATGTAGAATGTTATAATGTGGTCAGTGCTGAGGAGGAAACAAAAAAATAGAATCCAGGAAGGGGATAAAAAGAAAATGTCGAGTAGGGGTGGGTTGGTGGGATGTTCAGGACACGTCTGAGTAGACATTTGAGTTAAAAGGCTGAAGAGAGAGAATGAGCCTTGAGGATTATGGATGAAGTGTGCTTCAGGTAGAGGGGACAGTAAGGGCAAAGACCCTGAAGCGGGAGCTGGCCTGAAATGTTCCAAAGACAGCAAGAAGACTACTATGAGGAGGTGCGGTGAACAGGGGGATCGGGGAGGATGAAGTTAGAGAGATGGGTCTAGGTCATGAATGGCCTTGTATGTGGGGCAATCCAGAAGACAGACTTTGGCTTTACTCTGACAGGAGTTTGGTGCAGGAGTGACATGGTGTGATGTGTATTTTCCAGGATCACACAGGCTGTGTTGAGCAGGCTGCATGGAGACTGGTAGAAGCAGGGAGCCAAGTTGGAGGCTATTGCAATAATCCTGGCAAGAAGGGATGAAGGCTTAGATTATGGCGATAGCAAAGGGTCCTGGATGTATTGTGAAGGGATGGGATTTGCTGACAGCTGGCTGTGGAGTGCACAAGAAAGAACAAGATGGATTTAGAGGACCAGGTTTGCAGAGAAATAGCAAAAGCTCCGTTGAGACAGGTTAAATTTGGGATACCTGTTAAACCTTCAAAGGTACAGTTGTATATCTAAGTCTGGAGTTTTGCAGAAGGCCAGGCTGGAGATTGACAGTTTGGAGTTGGAGGCATGTGAATCTCATTAAAGCTGTGAGTGTTCACCATGGTCTGTTCTCAAACACACCTGGATTGGAGGCCTGAGACAGCAGTTTTGGAGGTCTCACTTGACTTTGGTAGGCAAATTCTGTTCTCCTAGAAGGGAATGCCCACTTGATTTGGGGTTGTAATTATGACAATTTTGACAGCTCTGGTAAGATTTTCTCTTGGGGAAGGACAGATGAGCAGTGGAGTGGGAGAGGAATGTGTCTTCATTATAAGGTCTAAAGTGAGGTGTTCTCAGAATATGGGGCCAGATTAGGAAATAATAATAATATTCAGCAAACATAATCTACCTTCAGTGTATTTTAGCCGGTATTTTCTAGCTGCAAATGTCAGAAACTTCAAGCTTGCTTAAATAACATAAAGAGCACATTTCTTACAGAGCTGGAGTTCAGGAAGGCAGCTGCTACTGTTGTTTCTCTAGCCATCTGCTACTTTCTGTGTGTGCATCTTACCTCTCTCTCAGTCTCTATCTCTTCCTGGCTTCAGGTCTCTACCCTCAGCAGCCAGATCACATGCGCTCACCCCACAGAGGCCAATTCGCATTTTTTCTCAGTGCCAGGGGACAGAGTGATGGGTTCATCTTGGGTCTGGTATCTCTTATGACTAAGCCCTCCATGGTCAAGGGACAGGCATTCTCACTCTCCAACTCTAGCTGCAGAGGCCAAATCCTGAGGGTGAAGGACAGGCCTGAGAGAAGGCAGAAGGATCAGCTGAGCAGGACAGACCCACTGCAGTGACAATATCTTATGAATTTGGTTCCTTGGAATCAAATCTTTGTGCCCAGTCACCCTAGAACATCTTAAGTTCTCAAGTTTCAAGGCTATGAAGACTGTTCCCCAAAGGTGCTCTGCCCTTTTCCTAGCACCATCCTCACCCATTTCTGTCCCTAAGCCAAAAGGCAAGTGAGTAACTTTGCAAGTTTGAGAACTCTGTTCTTTTACAGAGAGTGGCCAGCAGGAGGCATTAAGATGGCAAATGGCAGCTGGGAAGAGGCCTTGGGAATTACCAGCCCCTATACCAGGAGTAAAAATAGCAATGTGTTTCAGAAACTTAAAAAAAAGAAGAGGCTGGGTGTATATGTAGTACAGCTCAGTGATAAAACATGAGCTTAGCATACCTGAAGCCCTGGGTTTATCCCTGGCACCAAAACCCAAAACAGCAACAAAAATAAGGAGAAGGAAGGAAGGAAAGGAAAATATAAATTTCTACCATTCTGCATGTGAGAGAGTGCCCTGTGAAGTACTTTGACTCTAGTACTTTACATATTGCTAACTCAAGGTTAACAAAGCTCAAAGCAAACCTTTATTCGGAGAGTATATCGAAGCACTTTCTGTCACAGGCATGGAGCCAAAGGGATGGAAAAGACTTTGAGTACAGACAACTATGTTTGAAATCACCCAGTGGTGGTGACTGTATTCCTGGCGGAGGAGGTAGATATGTGTGCTCAGCCACTGGGCAGTACATGGCACCTGGGTGAAGAGTCAGAGCCAACCTGGGCCTGAACCTTCCAGAAAGGGCCAGTCTGGGCTCTGTCCTGCTGCTGCCTACAGACTCTTGCCTTGGAAACTTCAGTTCAGGCCACAGGCTGCCTTCCCACCCCCAGGGGGCCTTGAGTAGCTCTCTCAGCTCATCTCCACAAAGGCTCACTGGGTGCCTCCTTTGTGTCAGGCTTGCTTTGGGCACCAAGGATTCAGTGGTGAGCAAGATAGTCAAGGCTCCTGTCCTCACAACCTTATGTCTAGTAGCAGAAGTAAATAACCAAGATAATTTTAGGGCCAAGATAGGTGCTATGGAAAGTAATCCTACAGAGTGCCAGGCTCTGCATTGTATGGAGAGCTACTTAGTAAGGGAAATGTCTTAGTCTGTTTTCTGTTGCTCTAATAGAATATCCAAGACAGGATAACTTATGAAGAGACGAGGTTCATTTTGGCTCACGGTTCTGGAGGCTGGAAAGTCCAAGGGCCTGGCACCTGGCATTGTCTCAGCTTCTGATGAGGGCCTCATTGCTGCTTCATAGTGTGCAGAAAGGGAAGCTGGCATGTGTGGAAGAGGCAAAACACAAGGAGCAGGTTTGCTTTATAGCAACCTGTTCTTGTGGTAACTCATCTGGTCTCAGGAGAGTGAGATCTCACTGAAGAAAGGCATTGGTTCCTCTTAATGACATAATCACCTCTTTTTTTGATGGGTGGGGGTATACAGAGTCATGCTATATAACCCAGGTTGCCCTCAAACTCATGGTCTACCTGTCTCAAACTCCTGAGTTCTGGGATTATAGGTGTGTGCTGCTGACTCCTAATCACCTCTTAAAGACCCTTTGTCCTAACACTACCACAATGACAATTAGATTTCAACATGAGGGGCTGGAGGTGTAGGTCAGTGGTAGAGCATATGCCTAACATACTTGGAGCCCTAGGTTCCATCCCTAGCACCACACACATATACACACACACAAGTTTCAACATGGATGTTAGAGGGGCAAACCATATTCAAAGCAAAGGCAGTCACTCTGAAGACTGAGTGGTCAGAAGGACAGGGGTCAGGGCTGTGAGGCAGGAGAAAGCTGGCATATACAAGAAACTTTTAGAAGGTGAGTGTTGGCTACAGTATGGTGAGAAAGGGAGGTAGAGGCCAGCAGTAGCAGGCCTGAAAAGAAAGCTTTAAGCAAAGGAGCTGTAGAACCTGCCAGGTGTTACAAAGATCTTTCTGGCAGCAGCACATAGAATGGACTGTGGCAAGTAGGTTCAAGAGCACTAGCAGAAGTCCACTGCAAAGTTCCAGAAAGATAGCTTACACCAGAGCCCTGCTTGTTCTCCTTTCCTAAGAATTACACAGACCTCACACTTACCACCTGCTTTGTGCAGTGAACGTTGCTGTGCTGGTGAACTGATTACTGACTGCAATGGTTTGGGTGTGGTTTGAGCTTGTCCTCTCAGGGTTCATGTATTAAAATTTAACCCCCATCATGAAACATTAAAAGGGTGGAAATTTCACTATGGTGTTTAGAGGTTAGGACCTTTGGGAAGTGATTAGGATTATATAAGGTTAGTGGGGTGGGGCCCCATGACTGAACCTTGATGACTTTATAAGAAAAGGGAGAAAGACCAGAAAAAATACTCACACACTCCCTGTCTCTTGCTTTGTCACCTTGGGACACTGCCAGCAAGAAGGCCATTACTAAATGTCGGCCTTTGACTTTGAACCAGAACAGTGAGCCAAGATAAACCTCTTTTGTTTATAAATTACCCAGCCTTAGATCTTTCATTGTAGTAACAAAACTGACCTATTGGCTGAGATGACTGGTTATCGGTTAGGCTTGGGATGGGCTGGGGAGGAGCTGCCTCCTAGGCAAGATCTTGTTACTGACAAGAGCAGTATGATAAACTACAGGTAGGTGTGCAATGGAGAGGCTAGAATACATTGCCAGTCTCTAGCTGCCTTGGTCACTTCCCTCCTGACTTCCCCTTCCTACCCTTTGGGCAGCAGATATCACTGTTAACCAAAATGGGAAGGCAACTAGTGTGCATGCTGATCAACAGTTACTAATGTACAACTAGTCATGGTACTAAGAAGTAGCCTTAAGCTGACACCAAGCGACATGTGATCTTGTTGCAACAGGTTGATTTAACCTTGAACGAGGAGGAATGGGGGAGAGTATGTGTTTTAAAGAGTTTCATTTAGTGGCTTCAGACACCTTGCTATAATGAGTTATTAATGAATTCAGCTTCGAACCTCATGTTTGTTGGGATGGGGAAGTCTGGGGGAGCACTGAGCCAAATGGTATGTGATGTGGGGCTGCAAACACTGTGTGCAGAGGCATGTGGGCACACTGTGAGTGAGGCCGATGTCCTGGTCACCTCAGATGGGTGTCTCCTAAATGTAGAAGCCTGGACACGGGAACAGGATGAATTGAGTCAGCATCCCTGAGGATAGGTCCCTGGTTGTCCTGGTGGTTGCCATGTAGCCTGATTTGAGGATCAATGGTCTAGTTCAACGTTCTCAGGTTACAAGTGGTGATAACTCATCCAAGTTTACCCAGTGAGTTGATGGCACAACCACAGCCAGAATTTCCTAGCTTCTGACTTTCTTTCATTTGAGGCTATAGCTTAGGGGGAGGCTTAGGAGGGGCCTGCCTGGTACCAGGACCAGGTCTAGGTCAGGTAGACCCAGCCATTTGACTTCAACAACCTGGAAAAAAAAATGGCCATTCCTAACTAAATCCCTGAAGACAACAAGGTCATACTGAGTAAGGGTGCATTTTGTGTTTCAGAATTCCCAGAAGGAAGCAGACCATTCTGCCACTTGTTGCCATGATGTTGGTCACACGCCTCTCCAGACCCCTGTCACAGCTCCCAGGAAAAGCCCTCAGTGTCTATGATAGAGAAAATGGAACACGGTAAGCAACTAAGGGTGGATATGACTCAGGTCCTGACTATCAAAGATTTCTCAGTACCTGCCAGGTCCCAGCAAAGGAAGCCTGGTGGTATCCTCAGAAGACCACACCATCACCGGGTTCACAGAGCAAAGAATAGCTTTCATGACTGCTTTTAAAAACCCTTCTTATTTTGAAATAAGTTTAGAATCCCAAAATTGCAAAATTTTGAAGAAAGGATTCCCAGATCTGCTTTACCTAACTTTCCCAAATGTTTACATCTTACAAAACCATAGTGTCATGATCAAAATCAGGAAATTCCCGTTGATATAATATTGTTAACTAATTACAGACTTTAGTTTCACCCAGTGGCCCACCAATAGATCTTTTTCTGGTCCAGGATACGATTCAGAATCCACATTGCATTTAATCGACATGCCTCTTTAGTTTCTTACTATTGGGAATAGTTCTTTGGCCTTTTGCATTCATGACCTTGACTCTGAGGACTGCTGGCTGAAAAGTGGTTCTCAGTCTGGGTTTGTGTGGTGTTTCCTAGTATTTAGATCCAGGTGTGCGTGTTTGGCAGGCAGCCTGTGGAAATGAGGCATGCCCTTCTCTGCACATGACACCCAGGGACATGTGACATCAGGGCACATGACGTTCACATGGCTCATTTCTTTGTTCTTTTCACATTTTACACATGAAACTGGCTAATTAAAATGTCCTGAGACTTCATTGAGCTGTTGGGTGATTCAGAAGCATTAAATAAGTTTTTTAAAATTAAATAGGTTTTTTAGGGGGTGAGGGACAAGGGAGACAGAGTCTCACTTTTACCCAAGCTGGTCTGGAACTCCTGGGCTCAGCTTCCCAGCACCTGGGACTGTGGGTATACTCACCACCCTTAACTAGGTCTTCTTTGAGAGCTCTGAAATTGCCTTTTCAGAAGGCATTCAGTGTGCACTGCTACTGTGTTTTCCTCTTGAACAAGGGAAAAAAGTGGATATACCTGTCTCATTCTGTCATATTGAGAGGAGTGAATCTGAATGTCAGGTTAAACTCAAAGTCCTAGCAGCTAGAAAGCTGATATTTTCTATGCCAGTAAATATCTTTAGAAGAACATATATTTAGATTTTTTACTACACTTGCTCAAACACATTTGTACGGGATCCAGAGCAGAGGCTCAGCTTGGAGATGGGACTTCAATGTCCTGAGGTCACCATGTGAGAGGAGTTTAAAAGGACCCTCCTTGAAGAACAGGGGTCACTGTATCCAACACGGCACTGAGCCTGGCTTCTGAACGGCTTTGGAAGAAGGGTCTCTGCATTTTTTTTTTCTCTTTTTACAAGTCTACTTTTATTTGTTTACTTTCCATTAGTTTAAATCCTTGAGGGGTACCACATCACAGGGATTTGTGTCCTTAGGTCTAAGCAGGAAGGTTGCTTTGGAATATAGTAGGACCCATGCCACTGTTTGCATGGTATGAGTCACCTCTCCAGATGATTCTGGTTTTGTTCCGTTTGCTGCCTAGAGTCACCCTGTGGTTTTCTGCTTTGTACACATAACATATCTCTTGCCCAAGTAGAATTCCACTTCATGTTGGGCATAAACACTTTTATTTTAGGAAGAGCCATGTGCTCCCTTTGATTCTGGAGACCCTGCTCTTTAAGCCAGCAAAAAAGGGCTTGCATCACAAGCTTCCACGCATACTTGCCTTTTAGAGTCCTGTTCTCAACAGGTCTGGCGCTGGGCGTTTGAACACCTTCAGTACCATAGCTCCTCTATCCTGTCCTCCCTCTCTCTGGAATCTGTAGACATTGCTGCCTGGCAGAGTTTCCTCACTGGTACCTTACTGAGGGGTATGATCAACCTACCCAGCTATTTGCCACCCTCCATTTTTTTTTAAGTAAGTGATTCATATGAACAGGAAAATCTGTCTCTCAAAGGTGGCTTTTAGAGATTGCTGGAATTTTTTTTTATAGAGGAGAAAATGATCCCAAAGGAAGTTAAAATAGTTTTACAAAGGTTCTGTCCTCAATTTAAAGTGAAGCCAGGCATTAATTAGGCTTCTGGCTCATTTGAGGGAAAAGAAAAATCTGTCTCTGGGACCTTCTGAATGATGTAGATGGATTGAAGAATACCCTGGTATGTCAGGGAGCATGGAGGTTGGGTGGGGTTGGCCAGAGCTGAGTCAGAATGCATTAAATATCCTCATGGTGAAGCATCAGCAGAGGCCCAGGAGGGAGAACCAAGTTTGGGAGGAGGCTGGCACCAAGGATAATCACTGTCTTGATCATTTTGCTTAAATCTCGATTGCAAAGGGTCTCACACAACACAGCAGCCCCTACCTGTCTGTGGGTGAATCATGCTGACCTCATAGCATTCTGGTCACCTGCCAGCCTCTATGCAGTTGAATATGTCCAGTGGTGGGGACAGCAGGTCTCCTGTCTTTGGGCAGCACTGTTACAGTCCTTCATAATAAGCAGAAGTCTTTTCTCCTGTAATGCCTTCTTCTTCCTGGGTCTGCCTCTGTATTCACACTGGACAAGCTCATCCTTCCCTCCCCAGGGACACCAAGCCACCTAATACCCGCTCACTCATCTTCTCTTATTCATCCACATGTTTTTCCATCACTTTTCTTCCTTGGATTTGCCTACCCAGCATTCAGACCTCCCTCCTGAGTGATCTCCATTTGACCTGTATTCCTTCTTAAAATGTGGTGCCTAAGCAGGACCCCCACCACTGGCCACAGCTTCGGAGCAGGAGTCACCCAGGACACATACCTCTGTGTAGAAAAGCCTCCTGAGAGTGGCCAGCTATGGCCTCCCACCCTTTCCTTGATGTCTGACAATCTGCTGTACCTGCTGGCTTCACGTAGTCTTCAGATTTTGGATTTGGCACCCTTGGGGCAGGTGGCTTATGCATGCATTCTCCACACAGGACACTACCACCTGTGTCCTGGTTGCACACATTAGGCCTCTGCTCTATCAGCCCAGGAGTGGCACATACCAGTCAAGTGTGCCTGACCCAGGCAGCAAGGAGAAAGGCTCTGACCTCCTTTCTTGGGTTCCTCCTGTCCAACCTGGGCTCTTACAGCTTCTTTTGGCAGCCACATCACACTTGTGATATATGAAGAAAAACTTCTTACCCAGATGCTGTTGTGAGACCATATTTCTCTGACGCTACACATGCCACTCTGTGTCCTTCCTAAACCCTATCCTTTTGGATTCAGCCTGTCATATTGACTCATGGCGTCTGTCAGCAGAAAGCTGGGCTATTGATAATTATTGCTGATTTGTGATGGAAGTGGTGAAGAGTATACATAGAATAAATCCTGTTGTGTCGGTGTGCAGTTTGTTGGGATAAAATGTCAGTTTCTTTCAGTTTAACTTGAAGGTTTCTAATTAGGTTCAGAATATATTTTTGGCAGATTCCTCTATCAATTCTAAACAATAGAAAAAAATAACAAAGAATTATCTTGACCTGCTGTTACCAGAATTTGAGAAAAAGTCACTATTTAGCCATTACACTCCTGCTTTTAGGGGGAAAAATGTTTTTCTCCCTTGGAAGAGTTAGCAATTGAGTGTTTAGCTCATGACTTACATGTAATTTACAGGCAGCTCTATTGCTGTTTGAAGTGATTATTTTCCTAACAAAGGTTTTGGCTTGTTGTTTTTGTTTTTGTTTTTTTCTGATCGATTATATAGTGGACAACATTAGTGAGTAGGCAAGAGGCTATTTGGTGGGCATAGGTATACACTTAGAGAAGTGGCATGGTGTATTTCACGGAAGAAACTTCATTAGAAGTAACTCAAAGTCTATTGTGAAGTAGGATTTGAATAGCATATACACTCCTGTTTGCTGAAATAATTGCAATTTACATATACTTGCTTATAAATTTTGTTTCTGTTACCCAAAGATGAGCTCCTAGAATTATGAAGGCCATGCCTGCCACATTCGTAAAACCGTGGTTTCATCCCTGTCCTAAGTTATTAGGACCCTCAGGCTTTGAGAGAAGTCATCTAATGGATAGGAAAGTGGCTGTGGTGGCAGTGATTTAGGCTACCCTGACATCCATATGCAGTAGATGTGAAGTTCTCATGTAAAGCATACCTACTGCTTCCAGAGAATAACCTCTAACCACTTCAGTCCCAAGTATGTGCCCCACTGGGTCACATGGTGGGACTAAAGATTCTCAGATTAGCTCTAAATTCAAGGAATTAGCCCAAATGAATTGAAGGGAGACAAGTCAAGGAGGAAAGATATTGACGACCTTTCTCCTGTTAAAGAGAAATATATGCCCCAGAGGTACTCCAGCACCCTTGGGTTCTGAGTTTTAAATATTGAATATGGATTAGAAGAAAGAGATCAGTTGGTACCTAACTGCAAGAATGTCTATAAGCAAATAGCATCATCTTCTTACATTTTGGTCATCTGAGCTCTGGTTTCAGCGCCTTCAGTCCCACAAGTCCTCCTCTGAGCTTCCTAACCTTGTAAAGCAAGATATAAAGCAATACCAGAGGAGAATAAAGTGCTTTTACTAATAAAAATAAAAGGCTATAAACACAGACTGTTCAGACAAAGAAGAAAGCCACAAAGAAGGCTTTTAAATGTGGCCTGGTGAGTTCTTGGATGCTCTGGGCAAGCACTCTGTCACTGAGCTATATCCTCAGCCTTTGCTCTTTTTGTCTTTTTTTAAATGTAGTACTGGGGACTGAATCCAGGGCCTTGTGCAGTCTAAGCACACGCTTTTCCACTGAACTACAACCTCAGCCCCTGGTTCATTATTTGAAAATTAATGAGTTAAAGAAGAAAATCACATGATCCTGTCTATCAATGTAGAAAAAACAAAATTTAACAGCCATTTATGATTTAAAAAAATAGCATAGAAGGGAACTTCCTGAACTCAATAAATAGCATCTGCGACAGAACCACAGTTAATATCATACTTAATGGTGAGAAACCGATTGCTTTATCCCAAGACAAGAAGCAGGGCAAGGGTGTTTGCTCTGATCACTCTCCCAACATGGTACAAGAAGTTATTGCCAGAGCAATAAGGCAGAAAAAAGGAAACAAGTCATACAGATTGGAAAAAAAAGAAATAAAACTGTTCCTATTTGCAAATTATATGATTATTTACCTAGAAGTTCCCAAGGAATTCACAAAAACTCCCAGAACTAGTGAGTTCAGCAAGGTTAGAGGATATAAGATAACACAAAAAGCAGTTGCATTTCTGTAGCTAACAATGAATATGTGGACATCAAAATTATAATTAGAGAGAGACAGTGAAACAGAGAAGATACTTCAGTATAGATAAACCCAAACGTGTAAGAATTGTCTGCGGAAAACTGTATACCACTTCTGTGCTCAGGAATCAGAACACTCAACAACATGCAAGTGTCATTTTTCCCCAAATTCATTTTACAGGTTTAGCAAAATTTCTATCAAAATCACCAGTAAGATTTGTTTTGTAAAGAAAGTTAAGATTATTCTAAAATTAACATGGAAAGGCAAAGGAAATAGGAAAGTTAATTTTTTTTAGTGCTGGGAATCAAACCCAGGGCCTTGCACACCACCACTGAGTGACATTGTGAGCCCTAGTTAAAATATTTTTCAGAAAGAAAAATGAGGTAGGAATACCATGAAACAGAATAGAGAAACCAGAAACAGAAATATGCCCAACCAGTTTTTGATGAAAGTGCAAAAGTGATTCAATGGAAGGAGGTAACACTCAAAAAATGGTGGTGGGGCAATTAGAAATTCATAAGTACCCCTCACACAGACACACCCTTTGACTTAAGTCTTGTATCTCATACAAAAATTAACTCATAATGGATCATGGGCTTTAAGTGTAAAACATAAAATTACAAAAGTTTTTTAAAAAACAGAAGAAATTCTTTTAAATTCTAGTTTTAGACAAAGAGTTAGGTATGATGCATAAAAGGAAAAATGAATCAATCAGACTTTGTTAAAAATGCAACACTTCTTACCTGCAATAGACCTTGTGAAAAGAATGAAAAGTTATGGACTAGGACAAAAATTTTGCATACCACATATGCTACAAAGGATTAGTATTTAGAACATCTAAAGAACTCTCAAAATTCAACAGTGAAAGAATGAACAATCCACGTAGAATATAGGCAAAACACACAAAGAGATTTTACCACAGAGAATGTGCAAGTGGTGCTATGGTCTGAGTGTTTGTGTCCCACCCAGATTCATACATTGAAATCCTAACCCCACTGTGCTGGTATTAGGAGCTGAGGCCTTTGAGAAGTGGTTATATCATAGAGGTGGAGCCCTCACAAATGAAATTAGTGCCCTTCTGAAAGATGTCTGAGACAGCTCTCTCTCCTTTTGCCATGTTTCAATGAAAAGACATCAGTCTATGAAGGAAGTGGGCCCTCGATAGACACAGTCTGCTGGTACCTTGATCTTGGACTTCCCAGCCTCCAGAACTGTAAGAAATAAATTTCTGCTGTCTATAAGCCACTATGTTACCTATAAGCCACCCGTACTGTGATTTATTGTCTTAGCAGTCTAAACTGTGACAGATGGTAAATAAACAAGAAAAGATATTCAACATCATTAGCCATTAGAAGAATGCAAATTAAAACCACACTGACAAAATCATTACCCAGCTTTCAGCATGGCTAAAATAAAAAATAGAGGTACCATTAAATGCTGGTGAGGATCCAGAGAAGCTGGGTCAGTCATACATTTCTTCTGGGAATGTAGCATGCCACAGCCACTCCACGCCAGTTTCCTAAGAAACTAAACAACCAATTACTATATGACCAAAAAAATTACACTCATGGGCATTTATCAGAGAGAAATAAAAACTTAAGTTTGCACAAAAACCTGTGTAGGAATGTTCATAGCAGCTTTGTTCATAATAGCTCCAAACTGGAAATGACCCAGATGTTCTTCAATAGTAGTTCAACAAATACCCATGCCATGGAGCAAAGATAAAGGGAGAAAGGAAAAATGGGATACACACAACAACCTGAATGAATCTCCAGGGAATTATGTTGAATGAAAAAAAGTAAACCTGAAGGGTACACACTGTGATTCCCTTATAACATTCTCCCCCTAACTCCCACCCCCGCTTTGGTGGTGGCACTAAGATTTGAACTCAGAGCTTTGTGCTTCAAGGCAGGCACCACATCTCCAGCCCTATTATAACATTTTTGAAATGACAAAATTATAAGGAGGGAGAACAGATAAGTGCTTAAGGAGGGTGAGGTGGGGGCAGGGTGTGAAAGGACTAAGAGGAAGGATGCTTGTTTATGTCAATATCCTGGTTGTGATAGTGTTGTAAAGTTTTTCAAGATATTACCATTGGGGGAGATTGGATGGAAGGCTCCCAGCATCTTCCTGCATTATTTTTTACCTGCATGTTAATCTGTAATTATTTCAAAACAAGAAGTTTAATTAAAATAACTGTCAGGAAGCAGCATTAAACCTAATGGGAATTAAGATGTTGAATTTGCAGAAGGCTTAGACAAAGTTGTGTCAATTGAAAGTCTAGTCTATACTTGGAGTAGTCTGAAGCATTTTCCTCTGTGTCACCTTAGAAACTAGAAATGGCACTTTATTGGAATAGGACAGTCAAGTTTTGGCAGGGCCTCCCAGCAAAAGTAGTTTCTGGATTGGCTTTAGTCTCAGGAAGATTCTTCCTGTCCAGTTGCTAAGATGCTGGCGCATTGTCCTCCAGCCTAGCAGCTGGTGGAAAGAAGGTCTCTTTTTCAGGTGTACCAGCAAGTTGTCACCAGCACCTGGGGTGAGGAGATAGTTAGTACTGCGTTAGATTAGATGGTAGCCAAGGGTGTCGAGGAAACAAGTTCTAGGGAGAGACCATAACCTCGTGCTCATGGCTTTCTTCTCTCTTGCAGACGCACACTGTTGTTTTGCTCAGCCTCCTTTACTCCAACAGGCCGTCGGACTTATGCCAGTGAGGTGAACCCGGTGAGTGAAGCTCAGCTATGTGGAACCAGTTAGATAGTCAGAGCTCTTCCCTGTGGACCCCCAGGCCCTGAGCCACACTCAGAAGAGGGCTTTAGTACTTTCAGGACACTCCAGCCACTTTCTCACTTAACCCTCTCCCAAAACCTTCATAAGTAAGGAGACAACAGCACCCGCCCCCATACTTGTGGGGAGCAATAATGAGGCACTCTACTCCTCCCAGCGAGGGAAGTATCAGGGAAGTCCTGCTGGGGAGCAGTCAGCTGGGGGTTAAGAGTTAGATTCAGGATGGCTGGGGATGTAGCTCACTGTAGAGTGCTTGCCTACCACATGCAAGGCCCTGGGTTTGATCCCCAGAACCAAAAATAAAAACAAAAACAAAAGCAGGTTAGACTCTGGACTCCCTGAGCCCTGGTTTCAATTTCAGCTTCATCACTAACTCCATTGGGCACTGAAAAAAAGTCTCTGTTTTCTCAGTGCTGACACAGAGTACTAATGGCACTCACCCTAAGGGGGGAGGACAGATGAGAAGTGTGTGTGCAGTACTTGCACATAGTAAACGGTGCTCCTCATAAGCTTAGCTTTGATGATGAAGATGACATGACCTGATGGTAATTGTAAAATAAGACACCAAGATCCTGAAAGCAGACCTTGTTCCCCAGGCTGCATTGTGACTTGGTGGCAGAGTCTGGGTTGGCGCCTGGTTGCCTGGCTCTGAGTCCAATCTTTTTCCAGAACATCTTGAGTGTTTACTGCTTCTCCAGACAACAAGAGCCACATGGAGCACGGGCCATTCAGCAAGCACTACTACTACTGCCCAGAGGGTGAGGGAGGCCTAGCCACACTCCCTAGACTTTGAGTTCCTAACACAGGCTCTAACCTTCTAAAACAGGCTGGCAGCAAAGCTGTCCTGGTCACAGGCTGTGACTCTGGATTTGGGTTCTCCTTGGCCAAGCATCTACATTCAAAAGGCTTCCTTGTGTTTGCTGGCTGCTTGATGAAGGTAAGAGAAGGACCTTTTTCTTCACCATTGTCTTTACATGTGCTCACTATTTTGTAGTTTGGTTTTTTTAATGGTTTCTTAACAACCAGCCCATCTGTTGCTTAAAACAGCCTGCACCTTTTCCACTGCTTCAGTCTCGCTGTTCTTCCTAGCTTTTCCTATCCATCCATCCATCCATCCATCCACCTATCTATCCATCACTCCTGTCATTTATTAGCTTGCCACATGATAGTGATGTGCCTGACACTTTGTTAAATGCTATAGAGTAAGACCTGGTCCTGGCCCCAAGGAGCTCCTGTACAATGACAAGGGGATTCCATGCATAGGCACAGCTGAAAAATGAGGGTGAAGAGCATTGTTGGGGACATGCAAGACTGCTCAGCAGAGTGCAGAGAAGGAAGGGGGTGATTCCGGCATGACAAGTAGAGGTGGGCCATAGGTAATAAATAATGCTACCATAGGCGGAGACAGGGAGAAAGGACCCATCATTGTGTTTTGGGCCATGACAGAAGGGCTAGCCCAAGTGCAGTCTCAGAAGCATGGAGCTATTTTGGGACAGAAAGTGGAATTTAGGGTGCATGAAGGGAAGCACTGGAACAAGGGGCTGCAAAAGTAACTGGGGGCTGTCCCAAATTAGATAGTTGTGCCACCATTTCAACAAGCCATTTTTAGAACTTTTCCATCACTCAGGATTTTCCCTTCTGACCATTTACAGTTAATCCCCACACCTACCAGAGGCTGGGCAGCCACTGGTTTCAGTCTCTTTAGATTTGCCTTTTCTGGATATTTTTGCATACATATAATCAACAGTGCATGATCTTTCGTGCCAGCCTTCTTCTGCTTACCATAATGGATTCATCTATGTTTTAGCTTATATCAGAAGTTCATTTCTTTTTATTGCTGAATATTATTCTATTATCTGGACATCTACTACCTTTTAAGAACTTAACTCAGCAATTGGTGATTGTTTAAAAAAATGGTTGACTTTTTGGCTATTTTGAATAATGTTGCTATGAACACTCACATATATGTCTCTGTGTAGATATGTGGGGGATTGTTTGTTTTTTGAGGTACTAGGTATTGAACTAGGGACCTTGTGCATGCTAGGCTACTGCTGTACTACTGAGCTATGTTGGCCTGCAGACAAGTGTTCTTGCCTGGTTCCTTTTAGTAGAATTTAGAAACCAAGATCTAGTTGGGCATAGGGCATTGCTGCTCCTTCTTCTTCTCCAGTGGACAGAGCTAGATCTGTATAATCACACATATAGACATACTATTATCTATCAAGATCTATTGTATACGTATTTAATACATTTGTGTAACAAATGAAGTATGTTATACTGGCTTCCTATTCAAAGTTAATTAATTTCCTTGATTACTTCATTCCATATTTGCTCTTCCTTCTGCAGTTAGAACCCTGGTCCTAACTATACCAATATATTTATTCATTTGTTTAATCCTATGATACACACAAAATAGCTTCAGAATTGCTACATTCATACCATTACAGTCAGCAAACCCAGTAAGGAGAATCCTCCAAGAAGCCAATGTCAAAATAGGAGTAGATGTGCAGAGACAGATTGAGGAGATGCCTGTAATGGATACAGGGGGAAGGGGCAGGAACAAGCAGGGAGGTCCTTCAATTGCAGTACAGGTCTGTGAAAGACCTTGGAAGGAAGGAGGATTGGGTAGGCAGAGCCTCAGACTGCAGGCTGGGACAATAAGCCTCCCCCAGCAAAGGTTGACTGTTAGAGGAAACTTGCATGGGCAGGGAGGGCTCATGTTCCTGCCATGCTCCCTGGCTGAGAGCAGCCCAGGCCACTGTGGCATGGCACTCATGCCACAGCGAATGTGGAGGTGTAGCAGCTAAAGGCCAGCTGTGAACTGCTCCTATAGCAGGCTCTTTTGAAGGGAGGTCTGCCTACTGCACCTCCAAGGCTACCACAGTAGAGCTTAAAGTTTCTTTAAATTGTTTTCAGCTATTAACTGAAGTTATACAAAGTATACTGTGGTTTGCTTTTTATTGGCAGTACTGGGGTTTGAACTGAGGGCCTTGTGCTTGCTAGGCAAGCATACTACCATTTGAGCCATTCCTCTACCTCCAAAGTACTGTGTTTAAAAATTACTTAGGGGCTAGGCATGGTGGCTCCCAGCTATGTAGGAGGCAGAGATGGGAAGATCACAGTTTGAGGCCACCCCAGGAAAGAGTTACTGAGACCCTATCTTAAAAACAAGCTCGGGGTTGGAGGTGTGGCTCAAGTGGTAGAGCACCTACTTAGCAAACACAAGGCCCTGAGTTCAAACCCCAGTACTCCTTGGGGTGAGGGATGAAAAAACAAGCTATGTGTGATGGTACATGGCTGTAATCACAACTACTCAGGAGGTGGAGGTAGGAGGATTAAGGTCTGAGACTGCTTTTTTCCCCCCACAAAAGCAGGAAACTACCTAAAATAAACTAAAGCAAAAATGGGCTAGGAGCATGGCTCATATGATAGAGTGCTTGCCTAGCAAACACAAGTCCCTGAATTTAAGCCTCAGTACTGGGAGTTAAAAAAAAAAAGAGCAAAGCTTTATTTTGGCTCATAGTTTGGGAGGTTCCAGTGCAGGACCAATTGGCCTTGTTGCTTTGGGCGTGAGCAAGGCAGCACATCATGTAGAAGTACACAGAGGAGCAAAGTTGCTTACCTCATAACTAGAAAGCAAAAGAGGAAAAGGAAGGGACCACAGTGAACTGAGGACTTCTCATGAGACCCCACTTCCTAAAGGTTCTACCACATCCCAATAGCACCACCCTAGGCACTAAACCTTTAACACATTGACCTTTGGGTGACATTCAAGATCCAAAGTGTAACACCAGGGAAGGACTTTTCTTTCTATGCTAAAGATTGAGTCCAAGGCCTCACATATGCTGTGTAAGAGCTTTACCACTGGGTAAACCCCAGCCCAAGGAATTTTATATTCTAGCTTTAATAGAAATGATCTCTCTTTAATGTAAAAATTTCAGTAATATAAACAAGTACAAATGCTAAAGGACTTTGGATTGCTATGCTCTGAACATTGTTCCAGATCAATTTGTCCCTTTAACCTTCTTTTGAATTTTGAAAGGAATACTGCATACTCATAATAAATCCAAGCCATATAGAAGTGTATGATATAAAAAAGTGAAGTCTTCTCAGTCTGTTGCCTCAAGGTAACTTAAATACAGATGTGCACATTATTTGTGACTTTGCTAGTACAAAATAAGATCCTCCACCACCATTCCCTGGCTTCCCATACTCTACTAGTCTTCAAATCAGATGCAAATTTGGGAACTGGGTTTCCAAACTGGGTTGGGCTGAAGTTATTTGGTTAGTAGGTTGAACTGGGCTCTATGCCAAAATGAAGAGTTTCTGTGTATCTGTGAATGACTGGAAAAGCTCCAAGACTTTCCTATAGTTTTATCCAGAGGTAGAAAAAATAGCTAACAGGGAGAGAAAGGTGAGTTTTAAAGGTAAGAGAAAGATGTGGGTTGAGCAATAAACCAGATACACAGCACCAACACAGCAGGCATGTCCCTGAACAGCAAGACACAGGTGGACAGACTCTGGAGACTTCAAGAGGTGGTGAGGCCCATGCATTGAGGCCTTAGCCTGAAGTCAAGAGGATCTTGAAGGGGAAAGGCCATCAGAGTCTGCAGCCAACAGATGGAGGGTGCTTGGGAAAGTTAGGCCAAGCTGATGTCAGTTCCTGTTGGCATGGCTGCCAGGAGCAAGGTGTGGAGGCTGCTTGGGGGTGACTGAGGGTTCCTGGGTGGCCTGTCAAGAGAAGGTAGAAAAGTGTGGGCCAATGCTGATGCTGAAGCTATGGGCACTGAGATTAACCCCAGTCTCCTCTGAAAGGAGACTCTTAACTGGCAACCTGACCTGGAGTGAGGGACTTCCCCTGGGAACTGTAGGAGCAATGTCATGATGCTGGCCTTAGGCACGAGGACAGGTCTGGGGTAGAGGTCGAGAAGAGCTGAGTCCCAAGAAAAGGAAGGACACTCCTCTTTTGTATCTAAGCTAGAATCTACAGTAGATGCCAGCAACCCTTTTGAGGTTCAGACCATGTAGGCTTCCCTCCAAGGGGCATTGGAAAGGTCACCACATTGAACACTGTATTAAGGCCACACATGTGTTTTCCTAGGCTGTGTGCCATTAGTGGAAAAGAAATGACACCATACCCCCCACCCAGGACCCAAAGCCAGCACTCTGGGGAGTTCTGTTCTGGTGGAGCCCTCCAGCTCCAGGTCAGTCTGCCCTGTTGATCCAGAATACCTGTGACTGTGCTAGGGAAGATTGGCACCTCTAGGTGATTTCAGAGCCAGCCCTTAGGCTCACTGTGCCTCCAGCCTGGCTGCTCTGTGCAGAGAGGACTGGGTGTAACTGGCCTTCCTGGCACCAGGCCTGGACAGGAACTCATGAGTTCTGCTACCTGGCTCCCTTGAGATGAGCAATCAAGCTGTGGTGGTGACAGTTAGGGATGCAAGGGATATTAGAGGGATCCACCCCCCCCATCTGATACCTGAATTATATGTGTACCATGTCCCTTTCCCCATCCTCCAAAAAGTTTCACCCTCCCCCTGCTCATTGCCTAAACACCTACTAGGCACTCCTTGCCATGTCCATGAGAAACGTGCTCTTTCTTTGAGCTGAAGTTCACTTCTTGGCCCCAGCTCTGATTTCTGGGAACACACAAAACAGGTCATGTTCCCATGAAACTTCTCTCTGGAGTGATGTTCTCTAGTACCTTTAGTCCCATTTGGCATTGTTACTTCACCATTTTCTCCTCGTCCTCCCGAAATTGTTTTCTATGCTTTCCCAGTCTTGGGGTACAGCCCACCTAGTACAAACCACTTCAACTAAACCTACCCCTAATGTGCTGACCATCCTCGGCTTCCTGCTCCTGCCTTGCCCTGGATGTTCATTTCAGTGCCAGTTGTATGTGCCCTGGCCAAGCCCTGGCTAGAGAGTAGCCATTTCTCTATCACTTCATTCTCTGACAGCTACTCCAGTCTTCTTGCAAGAAGCATTACTATTCTACGTACCAAGCAGAAATATCACTGTCAAGCTATGACTGGCAGTGATTTTTGCATGGGTGAAAAAACGTATAATAGCATGGGATGAAATGTGAGCATGCAGCCTGCCTCTTGATGGGAGAAGATGATGAGAGAAAGCATGCAAGTGCTCAGCACAGTAAACACTCAGGAAATAAAGTGGACTTTTATTAAAACCCTCCAGCAGCTGACCAGTGGCCCCAGGCAGACCCCATCCACCGCTCCAGCCTAATGCCTACCGCTTCCCTCCGTCTGCACTGCCTACAACAGATGGTTTATGGTAACATACTCGTCCCACTTCTTCAAGTGCTCCATCCCATGGGCCCCCTCTTGTCGGTGTCCACAGCTGTCACCCCCTTTGGAAAGTTTCCTCTGCTCCCATCCTTTGTTCCCATCCCCTCCCACACCGCTTCCCACAGCCAGCATTCACCAGGCTGTTGTCACTTGTCTTTCTCCTTCCCTAGTATATGACCTTGAGAAGTAGCTAAGGTACTTCTCTTCATGTTTCTTGCTTAGTACCAGAATATGGTAGCGGCCCAAGAAATGTTTCAAATGAAGGACACTTTTCTCATGTTCGATATTCCTGAATTTGTGTAGCGCTTTATAGTTTAGTGGATTTCTTAAAAAACAATTTCCTTATTCCATTAAACTGAGCAGGTCAGGACAGGTGTCAACATTCTTGTTTTACAGTCAGAAAAACTGAGTACTTGTTAGGGGACACACCAGAGTGCACAGAACCTGGTTAGGACTGCACTGGAATTGGAGCCTGGCTCTGGCCTCTTACCAGCTGGGGCTTGATGGCAACCTTGGCATAGGACAGAGGTAGCACACTGGCAGCCTTTTGGTCATATGTGACCTGCAGATGTGCTTTGGTTCATGCAGTGTTCTTTTTGTTGTTTGTTTTTTGTTTTTTGTTTAACGTGAATAATATCCAGCACTTAAAAAATTAGGAGACAGCTGGTGGTCTATGCCTATAATTTTAGCTACTTGGGAGGCTGAGATCAGGAGGAACGTTGTTCCAGGGCAGCCTGGACAAATAGTTTGAGAGACCTCATTTCAAGAATAACCTGAGCAAAATGGGTTGGAGGTGTGGCTCAAGCAGTAGAACACCTGGTTTGGAAGCACAAAGCCCTGAATTCAAATCCCAGTCCCACCAAAAAAAATTAAGAGGAAAGTCCAATTGCTGGCTCAAAAATTTAAATATCTGGCAACTCTGGGCTTTCACACCCACAAGGGTACCAAGCAACATGCTCTGTACTCCCATCCCCCGCCTCTCCCCCTTTCCACTGTTTGTACCCCACTAAGTTTGCATTCCCTGCTAGGACCCTGTCAGTGAGGGACAGGGGCAAGTTCATGGGTGTTTCTATAGAACTTGTTGTTCATATGTCATCAGTGCTCAGAGGTTGACTAGAATTGCCTGCTGGTGGGTCAGAACTGGTGGGGCTCCCAAGAATACCAAGTGCTATTGACAGTAAGCCTGAGGCTTTGTCAAGGACTTGTGGCCAGGCAGGCTCCTCAATACAGAATCTTCTCAGAGTGGGAAGGAGGAAGATGGATGCAGTCCTTTCTTCTCCTAGGACAAAGGGGATGGTGGAGTCAAGGAGCTGGACAGCTTGAACAGTGACCGACTGAGAACCATCCAACTCAATGTCTGCAACAACGAGGAGGTGGAGAAAGCAGTAGCCATGGTCCAGTCAAGCCTGAAGGAGCCTGAGAAAGGTAGAGGGGTAGTGTGGGAAAACATTCAGGGTCCCTTTCTAATACCACCCTCCATTTGCTGGCATCCTGTCAAAAGGCTCTTTTCTTTATTGTTTCAACTCTTCCTCCTGAACAGTAGAAGGAAGTGGATTAAATTAAGTCTACTGGTACAATACAACAGTGTAAAACATAGCCAGAAGGAGATTTCACAATCTGTAGGGGTGACAGATAGCTAGGCAGTGGTTCAGGCCAGTTCAGCCAATGATCATTGAATGCCTGCTCTGGGCCAGGTGATGACATGGGCACTGGGTACACAAAGATGGCAGAGGCACAGTCTTTCCCCCAAGGGGCCTTGTAGTTCAGTGGGGGACTGATTTCAACATCAGGGGACAGAGCATTGCCAGAAGCAGAGCAGCCCATGTGAGAGGAGTACGTTCAGCTGCGGGAGTACAGTGGGAATGGCTATGTGTGGCAGAGAGCAGGGAAGGTCGTGCCAGGAGGAGACAGCATGAACAACGGAGGACCTTAGTTGGAGGGGCTCTGTTGTCCAACTTCAGGGGGTCATTTTGTAGGATCTAGCAGTGACATGGGGTTCTGTGGAGCTGGCCTGCATTCCAGGAAGAATGAGCCTATGCCATTGACCTTCAAGTCCCCTGGCAGCCCAGGCAGAAAGGAGCTGCCTCACTTAGCTCCCTGCTTTCTTGCACAGTGGGGTAGGGGCAGCTCTCCTGAGCAAAAACTATAGCAGCTAAGTGGGGAGGAGAGGCAGGCCATCTGTCACTGGTGTCACCTGGCAGCCCAGTACCACCCCTGCCTCCCCACTAGACAGGCCATTCCAGGCCACTATGTTCTCCAAGAAGCCTGTGAATTGCCCAACTCACTGAACATCTGTTAAATAATTAACAGGCAGAGTCTGTACTCCTGTCCCATTAAGAAAAGGCAGGATGAGTCCCACTGGGATGATTACCAACTCAAAGACACAGCCTGCCTCGCCCTAGTGGTGGTAAATCCTCCTCTTACCCCCTCTCTGGGCGGGTGGGATATTGTCTTCATAAACTATGAGGAGGAAAACAGCTACAGTCAGTGCCACGAAACTACTGTGTTACATTCAGCCTGAGGCTTATAGTGACTAAAATTGCACACTGAGGACCTAAGCACAGAGTGGGGCTGCCTCAGGGCCAGGACCTGCTCAGGGCTGTGGTACCTGTCTCCTGCCACCAGAACAGAACCACCTCTATCCCCTGCACTGGGCTGGCCAGCAAAGCAAGGTCCCCCACCCAGCCACCCAGTGGGAGCTGCTCCCCACCCCCTGCCCTGGTTGTTGGGCTCAAACCCAGCACCAACCCTGACACAAAAACCTCTCCTAGCTGCCTTTTCTACCTGATGCACTCTGGGGAGGGTTTGACAGACCACTCAACCATGACCTTCCTTAACCAGTACTGCAGTTTTTTGGAAAAAGATTTGAAGATTTTTAGGTACAAAAAAAAGAAAGTAAATCTGTCAGATATGTGGTTATGTGCTTCCTGCTTTCACTCTTTCCCGTTCTCCTTCTCTCTCCCTTTTGCCTTCCCCTCCTTTCTCTCTCTCCTACCCCTCCATTCCTCCCTCTGGCTCCCCTGCTGTCCTTTTCATGGTAACACAGCACCAGTCCCCCGACTTGTCAGGCAATGCTGGCTTTTAACTCCAGGTGGCGCTCTCCCAGAGCCTTCCTGCCAGCTACAATGCCTCAGATTCATGTTAGAATCTGAGGAATTTTAGGAACTGAATGCCCCCCTCCAACATTGGGGCGCATTTTTATGAGGAGTTTGATGGCCTTCATCCTAGCTCCATGGAACAGTTTCCCTGGGAGGCAGCCTTGCGGTGGGAGGAAAGGGAGGTGAGATGAAGGGGATTGTCTGAATTGAGTGCCCAGCCATCTGCTGCCAGCCCTTCCCCCTAGCGGCACTCTGGAAGTACTGGACATCTGGAGCCTGTGACCAGCCCTCCCCACTCCCACCCCAAGGAAAAGCCGGGTGAATAGGGAGCAAACAGGCTGTGGTCTTGGCATCATTACTTACCAATCAGTCAGTAAACATTTTCTGAGTGCCTGCTGAGAACTTGGTGTAGTGAGCTGGGCACCTCCCTGCAGCAGGAGCTTGTGGTTGCATACCAGCTTGGTGGCTTCAGGACTGACTTCTAAAGAGCAGGTACAACCCTGAGACATGATGACTGTGGCCAGGGAGGACCCTACACCTGCCTCACCCTCAGTCTGGGAGGGAGAAAACTGGATTTACTCCCAACTTCACTCCCTAATAAGTGTGATTGGGTTTGAACTGCCTCACATATGGGACTCAGCTTGCCCATCTGTGAAGTGGGAAAGCACACTGAGCTGCTTGGTGTGCTTAGAGCCTAGAGCCTACCTCTGAAAGATTGAGGGCAGAATTTCCACAAAAGCATCCCTCAGGTTGGGGTAGGGAGCAAAGACGGGGGCTGGGAAGTCAAAGGAGCAGCAGGCGGATCAGATTGAGAGAGGCAGAGTACGTGGGGTGGGGAGAAACCTTTCTATTCTGCTGCAGGATGGGGGCCACAGGAGCAGGGAATGACTGAAAAGGAGGAGATGAATCTGGCTGAGAGGTCGTGGTAGAGGTGGAGGACAAAGACTGAAACAGGGAGACTGGGAGGAGGTGTCTCTGATAGTACAGGAGGGAATTAATTCCAGTGATGCAGCCAAGGAAACAGCAATAGCATGGGGCAAACCCTGAGGGCTGTGGCCTGAGGCAGACCCGTGTCCAAAGCCCATCTTTCTCAGTTAGCTGTGTAGCCTTCCACAAGGTCTTAACATCTCTGATGCTTAGTTGCCTTATCCAGATATGGGACAATTTAGCCTCTACTTCTAGGATTAGGTGAGTTATCAAGCTGATCAGGTGAGATCAACAAAGTGCTTTCTTAAGGACCTGGTGGCTTGCATTCTGATCTTGAAGTCATCTTTACAGTGTGGCTCATTAGTTGGGGGAGAAGTGAAGGAGCTGGAGGAGTCCAAGGTGAAAGTGAAGCCATTAACAAAGAGGAGGAACAGAGGAACTGTAGATTGTGGTTAGGATGAGTTGGGGCCCTGTAGAATATTCACATGGAAATGACCATAAAGATGGGAGGAAGCTGGGTTCAAGGGGAGAGAGCAGGGCCTCCTGAGGGGTCCGTGGAAAACATGCAGGGGAAGGTGATGAGGGGCAGGAATGCCATTGGTGGCTTATTCAGGGGATTGGCTGAGGACTCCAGAGAGCTGCTGGTCTACTCTACTACTCAGTTGTCAAGGTAGCAGAGCTGTCACACAGGAGCAGTGTGCTTTCACAGGTCAGCTTTAATTAAGCTTTTTTGGATAGTAGTGTCAGATGCAATTGTTTTATTTTTAGGTAGAAGAAGACGCTGTTTGCATTTTAGGTCATATGATATTGTTCCATCTGAATAAAAAAAATCACTGGAAAATCCACAAACACATAGCAGAGGAGGCCTCTGTTGTTCAGGAGGCTGAGGACAGAACGCTGGGGACGGGTAGATGTCTTGGGGATGCTCGGGGCCGTCAACACCAAAGGAACAGCAAGTTCTGGGACCTTTAATAGGCTCGAGTCCTAGAGAAGTGGAGCAGAGTGGAGACTGGGACAGGGCCCTTACCATGCGGCCCCTTGGAGACCCCAAAGATCATGGGGTAGAGTTAGGAGCCCAGAGTGGTGTGACAGGGGATGGGCAAGGTGGAATGTGTCCCCAGAAACTTAGTCACAGAGGAAGGGAGAGCAGGTGGCATGGATAGCGAAGGCTCTTTGGGATGTGGTATTTGTAGACATTTACTCACCTAACACACATGTATTGAGCACCTAAGGTGTACAGAGTTAAAGGGAAGGAGCTGAGGACAAGGGGAAAGTTGCAGATGCAGAAAAGGAAGAGGATGATGCCTTGCATTTAGACAGGGTAATGGGCCCAGGTGTTGGCTATGACAGGTAGAGAGGGGTGTCCAGGTCCTCCTGGGAAGTAGTGAGGAGGAAGACACAGGGAAGTGTGCAGGAGAGGCAGGAGTTGTGGGATGACTCTGGTTGTGTCAGTAGGTTGGCTTCAAGGTCACCACCTCATAGTGAGAGTTGAGGGCCTGAAGCCCCAGCAGGCAGCCGTGGGGTGAGGGAGTGAGCTCTTCAGACACTTTGTTAGCCAGCAATTTCCTTTCCTTAATAAATGTCCTTAATTCCCCATAATTGAAAGAAAAGGCACCAGTGGTCAGTTGATGAAGCTTTAATTTGGGCAAGACGGAAGGAAAGCAACTAGAGATCAATTACTCTGTCATTACATAAACTCATTTCCATGATGAACTGAGAAAGCCAGGCACCAGGTTCCCATAGCCCGGGAGCAAGCTCTGCTCTGAGAATGCGCCTTGGGAAGGAATTCAGGACTTCCAACTGCAGGAGACCAAACCCTTGGGAGACTAAACCCTGGTCCATCCAGACCTTGCACCCCAAAAAAACTGAACTCAAAGAAGGCCCTGCAAAACAAGGCTGCCTCTTCTTGCCATTTTCCCTCAGTCTAGGTTCAGTTCTGTCTCTGACTTGCTGAGATGTAAGTCTGTCCTCCAACCTCAGGACCTCAGTTTCCCTTATTGTAAGATTAGTTAATAGACAAAATAAATTCCAAGACCCTTCCAGTATCAATATTCTCAAAGTCCACAGAAGCCAGCTGGTCTTGCAGGAAACAGGAAACAGTCAACCCATGTCCACTGTGACAGTGGTGTGTCCTTGGAGCCTGTAGCATCACGTAGGCTCAGGAGGTAGTCACTGCCCACATGAGCAGATGTATACATGTGGGATCCTGGAGAACAGGTTTCTGAGTCACAGGGCCTCAACGTGTGACAACTAGCAAATAGTACCATAACTCAGAGGAAGAAGAAAGAATCTTGTAATAGTTGTTAGGAGGGTCCCTTTGTCGAGCAGGCCAGGGCCTGACTGCGAGCAAGATTTGGCTGAGCCCCTAACTTAAGCAAGAGTTTGGGCCCATCTATGGTCCTCCAGAAAAGGCTTGGTCTGGAGATTTCTGAGGTTTCCCTGGCTTCTGGAGAGAGTGAGGATGTAAGCAAAAGCTCAGAGGCATGGTGAATTAAGAGGCATGGGGCACGGAACTGAGCTTAGGTGGAGTGGAGTGGAAGTGAATGGGTCACGTGAGACACAGGTTGAGGGGCCCTGACAGGGCTTGGTCATGATGGGCGTGGAGAACTGACTCAGGCAGAGATGATATGAAGGAGGCCTAGACATTCCAGACTTAAGGGACATTCTAGACAGCTAGAACTTTAGGCCTCTCTCTCCTGTCATTGTTAGGTGACTCTAGAAGGTTTCCTGAGAGCTCTGGGCAAGAGGCTGGAAGTCGGGGATACTGAGACAATTTGGGGCATAGAGTTGACCGCTGGCCAATGGGTGACATCAGAGACTGAAGCCACATGGTGACTGTGGTTATGTCCTTTCCGGTCCAGGAATGTGGGGCCTGGTTAACAATGCGGGCATCTCGACATTTGGGGAGGTAGAGTTCACCAGCATGGAGACCTACAAGGAGGTGGCGGAAGTGAACCTCTGGGGCACAGTGCGGACAACGAAATCCTTCCTCCCCCTCCTCCGAAGAGCCAAAGGCAAGTTGAAAAGGCAACTCTTTCCTGTCCCCTGGGCCTGCCCTACTCCATTTATTTTTGCTCAGAAGGGAAACGCATGTCCTTCCAGAGCAACATCCACAACAGCAAGGCCGAGCTCATGAATCCTGGGGCCATGCTGGGCCTGGGGATGCTGGTAGGCAGAAGTGCATGGCTAGGTAGGGGGAAGGAGGATGTATTGCTTTCAGAAAGTGAGTAAGTGTGGTCGTTCACTGCTATAATCCCAACGTGGGAGGCTAAGGCATGAAGATCTCAAGTTTGAGATCAGCCTTGGCTTTATAGTGATACCTGTCTCAAAAAAAAAAAAAAAAAAGGCAGAGGGAAAGGAAGAGAAGGTGGAAGAAAAGAGGGTAGGAAGGAGGAAGGGAGGGAGGGAGGGAGGGAGGAAGGGAGGAGAGAGGGAGGGAGAGGTAGAGGTTGGCTGCCCAACTCTGGGAATGCCCCTGGCTTCCACACTCTTAGCACCTTCAGTCAATACCCGCTTGGACTTAGTGTGTCACTTGCTTGTCCGTCCATCTTACCTAGTGAGCTGGATTTTAAACGACATGAAGCTTGCGTTCCTCCCTGACAGCACCCTTCCCAGAGTGAATGTTTAGATTCACGTGGGCATAGCCTGCCTCTCATGCTCTCCTGTTGCGTTTTACCCACAGGTGTTCTCACCAGGCAGGGCTCTGTCTGACTTTGAGTTAGTCGTGTGTCACCCATCATACTGTGCAGGCCTGCGTCTCACTGGCTTCCCCTCCTCTGTCCTACCTGGCCCAGCCAGGCCCCTGGGGAAGATCAGGGATATCGATGTTGCTAGGTGGCTCCAGCTGACCCTGGCTACTAAATGAGAAGGCCACCGACCTTGGGTGATTCTGGCCAGAATGCCACAGCCCAGGGCAGTGGCACCTGAGCAGATGTTTGCTGTCCCCCCTGTAGGCCGTGTCATCAACATCAGCAGCATGCTGGGCCGCATGGCTAACCCTGCCCGCTCCCCGTACTGCATCACCAAGTTTGGGGTAGAAGCTTTCTCTGACTGCCTGCGCTACGAGATGTTCCCACTGGGCGTGAAGGTCAGTGTGGTGGAGCCCGGCAATTTCATTGCTGCCACCAGCCTCTACAGCCCTGAGCGCATCCAAGCCATTGCCAAGAAGATGTGGGATGAGCTGCCTGAGGTCGTGCGCAAGGACTACGGCAAGAAGTACTTTGATGAGAAGATCGCCAAGATGGAGACCTATTGCAACAGCGGCTCCACAGACACGACCTCCGTCATCGATGCTGTCACGCATGCCCTGACAGCTGCTACCCCCTACACCCGCTACCACCCCATGGACTACTACTGGTGGCTGCGGATGCAGATCATGACCCACTTGCCTGGAGCAGTGAGCGACATGATCTACATACACTGAAGAGTTTCACTGCGGCCTCAGTGGAGGGGCTCTCCCGGGAGAAAGGAGCATGGGGCAAGTTAACCATCTGTGGATCATCCACTGTCTGAGGAGGACCTAGTTTAGCACTGACCAGCTGTAATAACTCAGCCTGACTTGTTCATGTGGTGAATGGCTAGGGCCTTCACAAATGGGGTACAGATGGGGACCCCTAAGCCTCAGGGCAAACATGGTGCATATCTATCTGGAGTTGATTTCATGTAAAGATTTTGTGGTGATATCAGTATATTAAAAACAGCTTAATCATGGAATAGAATCCAATTCCTTTATTTCTTTAAGCCAAAAAATATATCTCTTGATCCTTAAGTCAGCCTCATAAGTAAAAAGGACAGATTTTTTTTTCTCTCCTGTGCATGAAGAATTTTCAGCTTAGCAGGGAACTATGAAATAATCCCTTTATTGCTCAGGAGTGGCCTGAGTTGTGTGTTCCTGTCACTGCTTTAGGAACACTGCATTTGCATTCCAGGGCTGCTTGGGATCCACTGATCCAGGAATCTTCTGGCCAGCTGTGTGTTTTCCCCTGAGCCATGCTTTCAGTGCCCACTGTGTACATCCTTGCACATCTGTGGTGCTTTGTGACTGGTGGCCCACACCCAATGAGTCCAAGCTGGCTGTGTGCAAGGGATAAGGATCATTCTGGAGATTTCCATTTGAAATTTCTCCACCTTCTTTGAGGAGGACTTAGGTTAGACTTGTGTGGATGTACTCTTTGGCTATGAGAACAGGGGTGGGACTGCAGATGGAGCAGTGGTGTCAAGGCCAGGACTGTGGCACCTTCTCCCCGGGGGGGGGGGTCCAAGTGCCCTGCCTGTCTCACGTGGTACACACACACACACACACACACACACACACCCTGCGCAGCAGGGCTTTCGGGAAGGCTTTTGTTGATAGCTTACTCTCCTGCTGTAGCCTTCTTTTTAATTAAGCCAGGACACTGTTATGTGCTTCTGTGTCATCTCTTCTCAGGTTTGGATTTGAAGGCTATCATCCCTGCAGTTGCCCAGGGACCTGGATATCTGAACACCAAACAAGGCACCATCATTATCCAGGTGGCGCCAAGCCTAGGGCAGAGTCCTTAGGGCCAGCTTTCTAGCTGTACCTCTCCCTAAAAGGGCTAGGCATGCCGCTAGAGGGCACCCTGTCTCCTCTGCAGTGGAGCCTGCTTCTTCCCTAACTCCAGAGCTTCCACACAAGCCTGAGGTCTCTCCAAGGGTGTGCAATCCGCGGCCTGGGACACTGCCTGGGAACAAAGAAGTAAGGCCCCTTTAGAAATAGAATTCCTGCTCTCCTAGCAGGTGTCTGATCTGAACTTGGAGCCTGGTGCCAGCAGAAGGCAGAGGAACCTGGGCAGCTGGAACAGGCCATGGAGCATAGACAGTGCCAAGGCAAAGGGAGTCTCATAAGTTGCAAATTCAGGGGGACTTTGTCCCCTCTGCCTTCAAACAGGGGGTGCCCTGTCCCACCCTGTTCTGCAGGGTGAGTAGGAGAGAGCATAGTGGGAAGGAGGAAAGCTGGGAGGGACGGAGGGAAGGAAGGAGGAAGGCAGGCAGGCAGGGCCTCCAGAGCCCAGAGAGGGACCCTTAATGGTGGTTACATAACGGTACAATGCTTTTGTACCACAGAGCTTGCCGCCAGCTGGAGCTTCTCAGAACGGCACTTTTGCATCGTGGGAGAATTTGTTTTTGTGTTTAATAAGGGAGAATGGATGTAACACTTGGAGTTACACAGCGCATCAGGGGCTGGGAACTAGTGGGAAGGGGGAGTGGCTGCGTGTTCTGGCCCCAATCAACAGTGAACCGAACACTAGAGAAGCCACATCTACGTCTGTTAGAATTTTAGCTCTCAGACAGGACTGCCAGGTCAGCCTGTAGGCTGCTCTGGCTTTCATTTTTTATCCCAGTGATTGAAAAGTTCAGGCACCTTCCCTCCAAATAATTTCAATGTTAACTCAAGCCTCCCACTTAGGGAGGTTTACAGCCTGCTTTCTCCTTTGATCTTTCCAAAGGTGGGCAGGGTGGGCAGAACAGAGGTTCCCATTTTGTAGACAACACCTGAAGAGGGAAAGTGACTCGCTCACCATCACAGTGCATGGGGCAGAACCCGGGCAGAACAAAACTGCCTCAGTGGCACTATTCACTGTCATAGCTGACTATGGCTCACAATGACTGGGAGCGAGGCCCTTGCTTGTTGAGTGGGAGGAAGCCTTCCAGAAGCTGCTTCCAATTCCCACTGTCCAATCCTGCTGAGAACAAATGGTATCCACAAGCCCCATCTTTGGAGGAGCCATGTCTTCGGTATTCCCACCTTGGAAAGACATACTCCGTCAGGGAGGCCTAAGGGCCACTTTCCTTAAGTTTCCTCACAGGTCTAGGCTTGGGCCTCTGAACGACAAGACATCTCTGAAGCAAGGGCATTTCAGTCAGCAGCTAGCCCACACCAGGCCCTGTACTACAGGCTAAATCATGTCCCCCTCAAATTCATATGTGGAAGTCATAACCCCCAAGTGACTGTATTTGGAGATAGAGATTTTGGGAGGTAGTTAAGGACAAATGAGGCTGTAAAGTGTGGGCTCCTAATCTGATAGGACTGTCAATAGGAAGGATTGGTGACCTTATTAGGTCTTATTAGAAGAGGAAGAGCTATCTCTCCCAGGAACCATGTGAACAAAAAATTCTGTTGTTTGAGCACCTATCTGTGCATTTTGTTATAACTGCACACACTGACCAATACTGCCAAGAACCAAGCATTCATTAGCTCATTGGCCCCTCCCCCCAGGACCTGCATGGCAGGGAGGTCTAGCAACCACTGCTGGTCGCAGTCTGCCACTTCCTGTGGTGTGACCTTGCATCTCAGTTGATGTCACAGGCAGGAGGAGCAAGCTTGGCAGACAAAGTCTAGAGGTGTGTGTGGTGGGTGGGGCTGGGGGTGGGTCAGCTTAGGTTCAGCCTGCAACCCAGACTTCGCCCATCCTTGGTGGGGAACTGTGATCTGTATGCATCACATGAACCCATCCTTTTTTTGATGGCTAGACGTTGAACAAGGGCTTTTCACAGAATTCTTCTGACAGTGGCTCCTCACTGAGCGAATGTTGTGCATATCATCCCCCCGCCCCCCAGGCCAAGAGGCTGTGTGAGCAGGTGACAGGCTGGCCTGGCCCTGCCTGTAAGAAGCTGCTAGGACTGTGCCTGTACCACCCATGGCAGGGGTTATACCAAAGACTTCCACACATGTGAGGACTGTTCACTTCCTATATTTCAAATAACCCTGCTCTACAAATCTGTGAGCACCACCGGAAGTGGTGCAGGTGAGTGCTGCTTGGGGACCAAGCAACAACCAGGTTCATGTGTGCAGGTGGAGCACATTACCCAGTTAGTTCTACCCAGGCAATTCACAGCTTGGGTTCACTAGTCCTGGCAAGGTAGGCAGGGTAGGGTCACGATCTCATTTCACAGATACGGAAACAGGCTTTCCCAAGTCCCTCACCATATGAGGCATAGAGCCAGGTGCCCAGGCCAGATCTGACCTCCAGCTCAGAGTTAGTGATGCATGAAAAGCCTGGCAGATGGCACCAAGATCTAAAATAAGGAGGGGAAAAAAATACCTCAATTATGTAACAGAGGAATGTAAGCCTATGCACGGTAACAACCACAGAGTGTAGCCACGAGAGCCTGCTCCTCTTCTTCCCCCCTTGTGCTCTGAGCATGGCTCCTGGGAGACGACATGCTGGAGGAACCCACCTGCATCCTTGCGGCAGGGATCTGCCTTGGCTGGGCTGATACTGGCCCCAATAGGCATTTTGGATGCATGCTATAGGAACACCAGAGCCCATGCCTGGGGGCTGCCCTCCAAGAACTTAAGGATCATATGAGCGGAGCTTTAGCTGGGCAGCAGTCATTTCTTCTCAAAGAGGGTTAGGGGCTCTGCAGCTTTGGCAGATTGAACAACCAACCCTAGGGTATATAAAGCCTTATCTGATGATGTGTGCAGAGAGTGGCACGGGGTGAGAACTTGTTGGCTAGGGACCAGGATGGGTTGCTGAGGGCTGAGAGAGGCTACTATGACCCTCATAATAACCTCAGAGACGGAAAGGGGACTCAGCTGTTTGAGTCGATATCTATCACTTTAAACTAACTCCTTGGTACCTGGCTCTGACCCAGACCTGCACAGGACAACTTCAGTCTTCCCCTGGTCGGCTGTGGTTATCCCATTTCTCATTCTCGATGATACTCACCAGGCTGGGTGACCACCAGAGTTCCCCTCAGATGGCAGAGAACTTTGAGACAGGTTTTGATGCCTTTGGTGAGCTGCCCATATGCCCCCTCACAACTAACTCAGCGAGTCCAAAACTCTTCTTTTGTGTGTGTGTATGATACTGGGGTTTGAACTCAGGGTCTACACCTTGAGCCACTCCACTAGCCTTTTTAGTGATGGGTTTCTTTTTGAGATAGGGTCTCAAGAACTATTTGCCAGGATTGACTTTGAACTGTGATCCTCCTGATCTCTGCCTCCTGAGTAGCTAGGATTACAGGTATGAGCCACCTGCGACCAGCCAAAACTCATTTCTAATGTAAACAGTTTGTGAGTTAGTCAGGACCATTGTTCCCATTTTACAGATAAGGAAAACCGTGCCTCAGGAAGGTGCAGTGATTTACCTGCTATCACAGCCAGAGAAAGAGAGAGCCAAGACAGAAACCCAGCCGCCTGGTTTTCATCTCTGGGGCCCCTTCCTGTACCCCTAGTCTGCCTCAGTCTGCCTATCAGAACTCTAGGGCTCAGTGAAGGAGTGATGGTGGGGGCTGGTAAGGTCAACTTCCTCCTAGTCCATAGTTTTGCAGAGAGAAGCAGGGAAGGGAGGCCCAGCCTTCCCTGTCTGATGGCACAGGTGTCTATGGTATTAACAAATGGCCTGACCCTGGTGGAGGACCTGAGGGTGGAGAGAACAGGGGCAGGAAGTATTCCCAGGCTGGGCCGAAGGCCATCCTGTCTCCTCAGACATGCAGATGTGTCAGAGGAAAGGAGAGGGGTGTGAATGAGACCAGTTTCAGGAGGCCTGGGGCCCAGAAACGCCTCGCCTTGTGCTGCTTCTCAGTGAGACTTAATTACTCTCTCATGTCAGGCTACTCTCGCTTATCAAATTAGAGGTGAGCTTAATTACAGCTCCCTGAGTAACCACCCTGGGCTCAGAAATAGCAGTGGGCTGGCTGCAATTCTCAGCTTTAGCTGTAGCCACCCCCAGGTTGGAAAGAACTTCCTGTTGTTCCTGGGGTCTCCAAGGGCTGTTGGACTTGCTGGGCCCTGTCCTGTACTGACCACCCCCATTGCTGGGACCACTCTCAGTGGGGAGCACTCTGCTGGGCCATGGGCTTTCGATCCATAATGTCTGACCAAAGATGTACAGAGTGGTACAGGACCTGCCATAGGAAGCAGAGAGTGAGCACCATGCTAGAGGAGACATTGGGCTTTGTGGAGACTCAAGGGCACTTTCAAGGAAACAGGTAAAAAGCAGCAGGCCCTTGAGACTGCAAAAACTCTGTGACATCACTAATCCAGCAGGCTGGCAGGATTTACAATCTCTTGTTCCACAGACGAAACTGGCGTGGGCAGCATGATTTCAGGGGCTTTATAGGGAAAGGAGGAGCAATTGCTGAGGAGAGGCAAACGCCATTAGCAACCTCTATTCAGAGACACAGTCTGGGCATCACATCTGCTCCCCTCTCTCCTCGCCTTGACTGAGTTTCTGCTTTGGGCCAGGTCCTGTGCTGGGCACAGGGGTTGCAACAACAGGCTGCTCACTGCCCTCTAAGAGTTCAGTCTAGCCCAGTTTAACCCAGGTGATAGGTGCCATGATTTAGGAGAGAAATTTAAAGTCTTTATTCTATCAGACAGGAATAAAGCCATTCTTAACCTACACACAGCCTTACCTGTCTCTGCCCCTGTGTAGAGCTCCAAGTTGATAGTGATGGAAGGGCGCACATGGGCAGTGGTCTCTCTTTACTTAGGATTTCCAAAGGAATCCGAAAAGTCAGTGCCCTTGGAAGCCCAGATACCAACAACATGAGGTGACAAACAAATAGGATTAGTGGAAGTGACCAATCACTTGGATTTTTCAGCCTTTAAGGTTTTTTGTTTGTTTGTTTGTTTTAGTTTGAGATCAAGTGCACAACATATAAAAAAGGCAGGGATGCTTTTGGTTTTCTACACAGAGAAAGAAGGGCACACTTAGAAGTTCCTTGAATGGGCAGTCATCAGGAAAGAGAGCCCACTGGTGACACCCTGTGAGAGATAAAGGGACATCAGAGACCCTGCAGCCAAAGGGTTGGGAAAGACACAGGCTTTGCTGGAAATTCTGTTCAGGGTGAGGTTACTTAGGAAGAAGACAAGTTTTGGAGCCAGATAGACCTGACTTTGATCTTGTTCCGCAACTTCCCAGTTGTGTAATGCTGTCAAGTGATCTAGATTTTCTGAGCCTTGGTCTGTCAGTGATGGGATTAACAACCCAGACCTTGCAGGACTGTTGTGTAGATGAGGTGAGTGTGTACACTACCTAGCAGAGTGCCTGGCACAGGGGAGGGACTCTGGAGGTGCCCTAGCCAGTGAAGACAGAGCCTAAATAACTCTCTCCCACCCCACTCCATCCCAATGTTCCTGAGACATGCACAAGCCTTAGTCCAAGGGTGTTCCAGAGGAAGAGGCAGAAATTGAGAAACACTGAAGGTTGTTAAATCACAACAACCAGAGCCTCCATTCCTGCTTATCTTGCCCCGTCCAGAGACCGAGGACAGATGGGGTAACTTTCTTCTATAGGTGCCCCTGTCTGACTGCTGAATGAAGAACAAACACTACGCTACAGCCCAATGTCATTACCTCCTTGCTGGAAACCCTACTAATGGGGTGCTGAGGGGGTTAAGGAATTACCAGCCAGAGGGCTTAAGCCTAAAAGCCCAGACCAGTTCATCCAGGTAAAGAAGGGGGGTGGGAGTGTGGGAGGATGTTCTGAAGCACAAACCCTCAGAACTGTCCAGGGGATCATCCCATCCTCTTAGCTCAGAGGATGTCTGTGATTGGGCTCTTCCTGTACCACTCAGCTTGCTCTGTCATCTCTTCTTCAGCATTCAGGGTGAAGGGTGGGGTTGAGTGCTACCTACAGTCAGCCTGCAGGAGATTTATGGTGAGATTTGCTTCCCAGTCTCAAGGAGTTCCCAGTGGTGTAGATGGACTGCACCATCTTTAGGAACTACCTGTGGCCCAGGACAGCCTGTGCTCCAACGTATATGCAAACAAAGTGTATTTGAGCCCTGGGGAGGTGCCAAACTGGGCAGATTACAGGTGTTTTCTAAAGGTCAGAGTGCTGCACCTTGAAAGCAAAAGGGTGTTTTGGACAGGTAGAAACAAGAGGTGGGTAACTGGGCAGGACATTTCCCATCCACTAGAGCCATGGGGAAGGCCTAGCAACTCAGGGCAGAATCTTTAAGAGGAAAGTCCAATCATTTTGAAGAACTCCAGTTCTGGGTACAGGGAGCTTGGCAGAAGGAGTAAGGTCACCAAGGGCACTGTTCACTCCAAGTGGGACCTCAAAAGGCAGGACAGCCCCTTGGTTTCCAAACTAACTGCACATAAATCTCCTGGAAAACTGGTAAAAAAAACACAGCCTGTGGACTGGAGGTGTGGCTTGAGCAATAGAGTGCCTACTTTGTAAGTGGGAAGCCCTGAGTTCAAATCCCAGTCCCACCAAAAATAAATAAATGATGGAGATGGCCTGCTGGCCTGCTGGGGTGTTGTCGACATTGAGAAAAGGGGGAACCCCCAGTGAAGGTCTGTCCCTCCAGTTAAGCACTTGTTTTGTGGCACTGGCTGGTAACCAGCCTTCCCCAAGGTTTGCAAGTATGTATGCTCTTGGACAGCTCTTACCCTCTGCCCCTCAGAGCCGCAGCTCTGCTCAGTGTTGTCACCTTGGCCAGAAGGGGGCAGGCCTCTCCAGCATCCTTCCTGCCTTTAGAGCTGAGGCTGGGAAGTATCCAAGAGGTTGTTAAAGGCTTTCTCAGACTCCTGGCGCAATGCCTGAGTTCAGTGCTCACTGAGCCACTGGAGGTGGCTGAAGAGAAGCACCATGCTCCCATCCCTGTTTTGCACCTGACTCCCAGGTGCATAATTGACCTGAACAAGGCAGAGGCTGGAAAGCAATACTCATTCTCCTCCAGGCACATAGCTGCCATAATAAAAACTACATTTCCCAGACTCCCTTGTAGCTAGTTTGACTACGTTCTAACCAATGGGATATAAATAGAGATGGTAGTAGAACAGTTTCCAAGACCATTCCTTAAGAGATAGTTTGTGAGCGTCCTGTGACTCCTTCAATCTCCTGACTGGCATTTGAATTCCACCATTAACCATTTTTAATTATTTATTATTTGCAAGACTATTTATGGCATTTCAGCAAGTTAGTGTGGATCCCAGATACTGGAAATCTCTTCTACCCTGACCACTCATCCAAGGTTTATGTCAGAAGAAATAAACCTCCATCTTTTTCTTCATTCCTCCTATTTTGAGACTCTTTCTCTACAGGTAAACCAAATCCCAGTGTAGTTCCCTAGCCCAGCTGGACACAAAGTGGGGAAAGCATTGGCTTTATGCATCTGGCAGGAAGACAGATGTGGTAGTAATTAGTGTTTGTTGATCTCTTCCTACATTGCCTGTGTCTGGGTTAAGCACATTGTATGCATAATCTCATTTGATCCTCCCAGGAATGCCATGAGGCAAAAATTGTAATTCCAGTATTATACATGATTAAACCACTACGGTGGTTTAGATATGAAATGACTCCCAAAATCTCATGAGTTGAAGGCTTTGTCCCCACTGTAATATTAAGAGGTGGGAAGTGATTGGATCATGAAGGCTCTGACCTAATCAATGGATTGATCATTGATGGATTAATAATTTGTTGGCATTATTGGGAGGTGGTGGAAACAAAGAAGTAGGGCCTAGTTGGAGGAAGTAGGCCAGGTTGAGGGGGTGTAACTTGGAAGGGTATACCTTGTCCTTGCTCCCTCCCTCGCTCCTCTGCTTCCTGGCTACCATGGGATGAGAAACTTTCCTCTACTGTGACCTGCCACTGTGATGCGCTGCCTCACCATAGACCCAGAAACAGTACCAAGAGACCATAGACTGAAACCTCTGAGCCCAAATAAGTATTTCCTCCTTTAAATTAATTAATTTGCTTAGGTATTTTGTCACAGCAGTGAAAAGGGACTAACATAAATGCCTTGCCCAGTCAGTTGGAAAGTGACAGGACTCAGAACCAGACTCTATAAGTCCTGGGTATGAGCACTGTCTGTTCTTCAGGCAACAAGGAAGGACCCTGCCAAGTTGTCATCAGCTTTCCTAGCCACCTGGGTCACTGGGAGCCAAGGTCCCCTTAGACTAGAAGGACAGATTCACGAGGCTGTGACTACACTAAAACTGACCCCACAGTAGGCTGAGGCCCTAGGCAACCCAAACTGTAGTCTTTACTCCACTCACAAAGTCTCAGACTTGAACTATTTCAGAGGACTAGCTCCCTTCCTTAATGATGGTCTTCAGAAGCATCACCATGGACGCTTTTGGACCTCTCCTGTCTCATGGCTGCACTGAGAGGGTTCAAGAGTCCTCTTCCTCCTCCTTCTCCTTCCTCCCCTCCTTTGCTCTTCCCCCCACCTAAGGATCACAGAGGTTGTGCCAGGGGCCTCTTAGGCAGCATGGTCTCCCACCCAATGGGCTTTTATCTCTTTATCTTCAGATTTCCACAGAGTATCAGCCTGAAAATGTTTCAGATAGGAGGAGAACTTTCTTACTTCTCCAAGCTCTACTACCAAGTGGCTGTGTCATCTAGGGAAATGCCTTGTCCTTTCCGGGCCTCGCTCTTCTTGTAGAGTAAAAATGATAATGATAGCAATAACACCACATTGACACACATTCTTCTTGTGACCCAGACACAACCTGTTCTAAGCACTTTACAGGCATTAATTTGCTTAATCCTTCTTATAAGCACCTGTGGGGGAGGTACTGGTGCAGATGAAGAGCAGGTTTCATGTAGACCAAGGCACTGCACAACGAGCAAATGACAACAGACTTGAAAGGAGACCTCAAGCCCATGTTGAATAGCACAGTTGCTGGTCCAAGAACGTCCCCTGCAAAGTCTCCATGTGGCAAAGGTCACAGTGGGGGTGTTTGCGTGGAATAAAGGGTCTGAGCCCTCATCCTTGGCCCTCATGCTCTGCCCTGGAGGCCTCTCTTTGTGTTCCAGGGTAGTGTGAAAGGCACAAAACTCTCTGTCTCCCAGGGCCTATGCAGTTGGAGCGTTCTCGGACAGGAGTTGCTGGAGTTCAGAAGGTCACATCTGCCACCCAGGACTGGAACTAAAGACTCAACGGGAACCTGTCTCTGTTTCCTCAGAACCATGATTTAACCTCCACAAGATTCTGCATGTTTCTAGGTGAGCAAAATCCCTATTCAGGTGATGGACACAGAGAGCTTTTACTCATCAGGGCAAGTCGTGAGGCTGTCTGGCACCTGTCCCAGTCTGCAGCTCACCCATGCCCAGCTGCAGGGCAGCCAGATCTAAAGCTACACGTGGAACTCTCCGTGAACAGGATCCCTGGGAGCTCCAGAGGCTGCCTCCTGGAGGCTGGCCCTACCATTCCACCTCCTACACCTCCCTGCATTGAACTTTGTTCTGCCCTCTGCTGATGAGAGCTGGACAAACCGGAGGGTAACCCCTCCCCCCAGCTGTTCTCTTACTGCCATGGGACCTTGGTTGCTGAGGTGAGCAGTGAAGTGATAAAGCCCTGTGATTGGCCTTCAGTGCTTGTTGGTCAACTCCTTCCCTACGTGCACTGTACCAACATTCAAGCAGCTGGCAGGAAGTGAAGCCAAAAGTCCCACTGAAATGTCACTTTATGGCTTATGGCTCATGCAAGACCTATGCCCACGGGTGGGAGACACCCAGGGCCCTTTGTGCAGATGGGCCCAAGTCACATTGGTCACTGGCAAAGCCTGGTGGTCAGCACTCTGGGGAACAGTGGAGGAAGGTCAGGACCTTGATGGCAGAAAGGAGTTTCCATGGGTCCAGTTTTGCCTCACCTGCTTCTTCTTTATTTAAGCAAGAACTCAATGCCTCAGAAACATCCCGACAAACCTTTTTTTTCCCCAACAAACCTTTTTTTTTTTTAAGATAGGATTCCACTCTGCAGCCTAGGCTGGCCTCAAACTTGTGATCCTCCTCCTCTGCCTCCTGAGTTCTGAGATTATGGATATATACCATCATGCCTGTCATCATATTCTTGTCATTTCAAAGGAGACCCTGAATCTCCTGCTTTCCGTGATTTACTGATTTTAATAGTGTCATAAATTGTTCCCATTTCCTACCCCACACTGGCTCGGTGAACCCTATCTTCAGGGTGTGTAAATGAGCTTGAAATGAAAACCTCTGCTTTTCTCTAGGCCCAATGTCCTGGAGATACCTATGCTGAGGGGTGGACCTGCATTTAGAGTGGATTTTCTCACTGTTCGTCTTGGCAGCTGGTTGATGGTATGGCTTTGGTCACATTGCCTGCATCTGCTCTTTGAGCTTCATTCCCCGATCTGCACAATCAATCGGTGTGCTTCTCAGGGTCTCTGACTCCTCAGAAGTGTCTGCTAAGGGATTTACACTAAGATCTTGTTGAAGAAAGAGTTCTGCTACAAAAAAATTAAAATAAAATATAAAACCACTGGCTTTAGATGACTCCAACCCTGTCAGGGAATTTGCACAGGTCTTGGAATAAAAACTTTTCTTTAGGCTTAATCACCATGACGTTCCGAGCCTGAAATGACTTCTCTCAGTCCCTGGGCTGAGCCTGCTCTGGGGATAATGAGTATTCATTATTCCCAATGAAATGGGAATAAGTTATTCTGCAGGACTCTCTTGCTTCTGTGTATCCCCTCTCGCTCCCCTGTCCTAGCTGACTCTGTCCTGAGGTCTACAGACCCTTACCCCTGCTCTCATTCAGCATGGCAAACATACAATGGAGGGATGCATGGGAATTCTCCTCCCCCCATCTTACAGATGAGAAGTAGGTGCAAATCGATAGAGGGACTTGGGCCAGGTGACAAAGCAAGTTTGGCACAGTGTAGTGTAAGAATCCTGGCATCCTGATTACTTCAGGAGAATGGAGACTCCACCAGCTGGACTCTACCACATGTTCTGAGACATGTGATATGGTGAGAAGGAAAGAGGGCAACTAAGCCAATCCAGCCTCCAGAACTCTCTGGGACAGGAAAGTGTGGGGAGTGATTTCCCTTGGTCCCCTCTGAACACTTCTTACAGTTCTAAGACCAGTACACTTTAAGAGATTGACAGAGGGTCCTGGAAGTTCCAGGCCAGAGGTAGGAAGGTCCTGGTCCAAGGGCTGTCCTGGCCACCTGCCCAGCGTGCACATGTCTGCCAATGAGGGGAGTCTTCATGTATGGCACCTTGAGGAAGGAAGGGCAAATGTGTTGTGTGAGCAGAAGGGGTCTCTCCCTGTCAGCCAGCCCATAGACTCTGAGGATCTCCCCTGAGCATTGCTGGCAGCCTCTTAGCCAACTCTGCTGTTTCCAAGATGGGCTCTGCATGTCCTTAAGGGACCATGAGTGGAAATCAGTATCCTAGTCACCCCTGCAGTGTCTCTAGTCCTCCTCCTGGGCAGTACTTGGGAGTTTACAAAGCATATTTAGACCAAAGGCTGGTGGGGCAGGCAGAGTGGATAGCAGATAGCAAGTTTGTCCCTGTTTTACAAACTGGACACAACTGAGACTCAGGGAGGGGAATGACTTGTCCAAGGTCACACACAGCATGTCATAGGGAGACCTAGATCTAGAACCTGAGCCAAGGGGCCTACTGTATAAATTCTTGGCTTTGCTATGGGGCTTTTCTACTCGCTAAGGCCACAGCAGCCTCTCTGGCCAAGGCAAGAGCAGCGATGCATCCTGATTCCCAGCATTTACCCATGACAAGTTGTCCTCTTATAATCAGAAGAGGGAAGTCCCTGTTAGGGGACAAAAATTACACAAGTGACTTAGGAAAGAAATACTTTCCATGCCCCCTCCTAGCCTTAGCCAGTCCAGGGGAGTGGGTGTCAGGAAGCATGAATTAGTGTTTGGTCTAGCAACCGACTCTCTGGAGAGACTTGACCAGTCAGACTTTTTATTTTTTGAGTCTTAAATTCTTCTTCTATAAGAGGAAATGCAGGATGAAAATCACTATTCTCGAACAACTCCTATTAGGACCTCCTGGGAAGTTTATATAAAACCTAGATCCTGGGCTTCACCCCAGGCCCAGTAGATCAGCTTTGGGGTTCAGGAAACCTGTGGGAAAATGTCCTATTACATAGTCCCTGGGTGTAACTGAGGCCCAGTGATGTCTGAGATCACAGGACCAAATGGTCCCAGGGCCTTTCCTGCTCTTACTTCCTATTTTTCAAGGCATCAGGAAGCATGGCAGGTGCACTCTGACTCATGCTTTTGTGGAGAGTCCTAGAGGTGAAAAGATCTTGAACAGACTACCAGAGTGTGGGCTCTTCAGGAAAAGCACAAAACATCCTAGGATACACAAAGCCATGAAACCAACTGTGGGTTCTTGAGCCTCCATAGATAGGTGTTTCCCAGACCCCCAGTCTGGGGTGGATTAGGTGACACACCCTAAGGTCCTGGCCCAACATTTGAATGATTTATCTAGTGTAGCCTCCACCCACAAATTTTTGAGAACTCCAGCTCCATCCAAAGACTGACTGGCTCAAATAGTCACCTTCCTTCCCCATTCCTGAGGAGCCCCTAACTTTCAGGCTGCCAGAGTGGCCCTGTCCACTCCTGAATGCTTGAATGCTCAACACCCACGTGCTAGGCACCTACATACTTGGCCACATGGAGAAGCCAAATGTCACTGCCGTGCTGGCTTCAGACAACCTGTCTTGGTTCTTGGCTTGCCAGCACAGAAACCAATTCTGGCTGAATTAGGCAGAGAAGGCATTTATTCAAGACTCAGGAAGTATTGAACCTCATTAGGAAAACTAAAGAACCAGTTTTAGAAAATAGATAGAAAGAGATCTGGATGCCACCCACAAACACTCATGCCATGGGATTCCCTCAAACTAAAATGGATATTTAGGGCTGGGGCACAGCTCAAGTGGTAGAGCACTTACCTAGCAAGCAGGAGACCCTGAGTTCAAAACCCCAGTACTGCCAAAAAAGGGGGAATTTAGGTGCTGTGGCTCCCACAAAATGACAAATGTCCACTCTTGTGTGGATGCAGCAACCTGGAAGAGTCTACATCTCACAGACATGCGGGTGATTTTTGCTGTGGCTGATGCCAGAAACTGCATTTTCCTGTTCTTCTAGCCTAACTTCAACTGCTATGTGTCCCATCCTAGGAAGGATTCTGCCTGAGGTTCCCTCCTTTGCTCACTCCACTTATCATTCAGGATGCTATGACCATCACCATGCTCTCTTCACTCAGCCATGCTGGCTTCTGCCGTTGAGTCCCTCCCAACAAAAATCCCTCTACACCCCTTCCTTGCCACTTGTAACTACACACTATCCATGTCTCCCCAGTCTACTTTCCCAGAAAAAAGGGAATTTGATGTTCAAACCATCTACAGGGATCACATCTAATTCTCTAATCACTTTTCTCCTTCTTTCAACTCATTAGCAAATATTTACCAGGTTCCTATGATGTACTAATTAGTATACCTGGTGCCAAGGGACAGGAAATGCTACCTTCATGAAGCTTAGAGTCCGGTGCAGGATACAGAGGATACAAGCATTAATCAGAAAATCATATAATTATCTCATTACCAACCGTGATGAATACTATGAAGGAAAAGCTCACAAAAACCCTGAATACCGTGACAAGGAGACCTGACCTGGGCTGACCTTCTGGCTTCATTGGAAGGTTGACATTGGAGTTAAGATGTGAAATGGTAAGCAGAGGGAAGGGGAAGGAAGGGAGGAAGGAAGAGGTGGGAAGAAGGGGAGGGGGGAAAAGGAAGGGGAAGGGAGGACATTCTAGGTAGAAGGACCAGCATATAAAAGGATTCTGAGCCAGAATGAAGCTGTCTCCTCCCAGAAATCAAAGAAAGCAGAGTGGTTGTGGTTCTTACTGTGAGTGACAGGGGTCATGTATGTGCCCAAGGCTAGGGATGCAGACATGGACCAGATCCCCAGAGTGCTGGGCCCACATCATGGACTTTAATTTTTACCAAAGAACAACAACCTCCCCACCTTTTTTAATGTAAGGAGGAGTTGGGGCCTGTATGTGAATGAGGAGCCCATGAGGAGTCCAGGTGGGAGATAATAAACAGTGCCTCAGACTAACAACTAATGGCTGAATAATGGAAGGAAGAGAGCAGATTGGAGGCATAGTTAGGGAGTGAAATTGACAGTACTCAGTGATGAGCAGACCGTGGGGGGTGAGAGATCAAGCGTCTAAGAGGACTGAGATTTGTGACTTGAGCAACCAGGCAGATGGATTAGAGGAACACTCATTTCCCACTTCCTATGTTTCCCAGTGGAGGAACTTCTATTAGAGTAACACCCCTGAACTCTGTTCCCTCACGCCTTATGTGATTGGTATATTAGAGAGAAGAAAGTGGGTTGGTCTCAGGAAGAGCCTTCTGGGTTTTCTCGTTACTCCTGCCTGCCACTGGACAGATGTGATCAGTTTGTTCCCTGGGTTTCCCAGGGGGCTTAATGAGGACGCTCTGTCCCTGGGTAGAAGCTTGCAGTCTGGGAGGCACTTCCAGTTTAAGGTGGCATAAACAGTTTCACCAGTTCCAAACCATGGGTCCAGCCTGGAAATGGAAGAAGGGTTCATTTTCCTGAAACTTTCCCAAACTGAGAGGGAATACTGGAGAAAGAGTAAGTTTTGAGAGAATGAGAGAGAGAGAGAAAGAGAGAGAGAGAACTTTGTATCCCTTTCCTGACACTTTGATTTCTTAACTTTGGTTTAAATGTCCCACTTGAGTCATAAATCGGTATACTTGCCCACATTCACCTTTTAAAACTTATTATTTGGGGGAGCACTAACTATACCAAAATAAAAATTTCTAAAATTTTAATTCACTTTGCCAGGTCAGCCTGGGCTTATATGAATCTAAGCCAGATGTGGTCTTCTCAAAGAAGTGGTGAGCTTATACCCCATTCTAGGGAATAAGAATGAACCAGGAGTTTTAGGCCCCAGCCCCAAACTTTTGAGATTCCTCCTGTCAGGTCCAGCCACTTGCTGGTAATAAATATATAGTAATGGTGAAGGGCAGAGAAAGGAGATTTATTTTGTCTGGGGACACGCCACAGCCAATGTACTTCAGGGTACAGACATAAGTTTTAGGTTTAAACACAGGGAGAACTGGAGCAGGGGCAGAGGTATGCAGAGTTAAACAGTCCCAGTCACAGTGTGGCCTAGTTAATCATTATCTCAGTTCTGGAGAAGTTGTCATCACTTGAGGGGAGCCATCTGGTTCCCACGAGATGATTGCTCCTGCTGCAGGGTGCAGCCTCATCATTATAGATAATCGTCCTCACTTGGGGGGGGTGGGGGTCTGTCCTGCAAGGCTCTGCTGTTCCTTAGGGTTAGTTTGGGTCCTTTGTTACAAAGATGATATTGATCAGTCCTGCCCTTCCTGGAATCCAGGGTGACTGCAAAGTGACTGCAGACAGAGTGGCTCAGAGCAAAGAGAGATGCAAAATGGAGGACAGATGCCATGCTCTTCGCCTCTTTTACTTCCCATGTGGGTCCAAATAATGATCAGTGCTTTTCAGTGAAAGCAGTTTAAATACCTGTCACAAGAGCAGCAGTAACTGTCATGACTGAGTAACCCACACATGTCCTATACTGGGCTAAGACTGCCATCTAATCTTTACAGTACTTCTTCCGGAGAAGCCCTTTTTTGTTTGTTTGTTTTTTGAGACAGAGTCTCACTATGTTACCCAGACTGGCCTCGAACTCTGTATCCTTCTACCTCAGTCTGTGAAGTGCTTTTATTATTCCCACTTTACAGTTAGGGAAACCAAGGCCCAGAGAGGTTAAGTGACTTGGGCTAGGCTACCTGGCTGAGGGAGGAGAGGTGAACTTGGGATTCCATAGCTCTTGTTATGGAATCTTTTCTTGGGAGGGTGGGGCTGTAGTGGGTTTTGAACTCAGGGCCTCACACTTTACTAGGCTGGCACTCTACTGCTTGAGCCACTCTGCCAGCCCTTGCTGTGGAATCTTAAACACTGGAGGATGTGCTGGAAGACTTTTAACCACCACCTGAAAAGTAAGACACACCATTGTTTTTATGCTCAGCTAAGAGATTCCAGGGCCTGTTAGTCTCTGCTTCCTCTCCCTGCCACACCGGTCCTGTGAGCCTTTGCAACAGCCACCTGGACTCATGGCTTCTCTCCTTTCCTCTCTTCAAGCATTTTCCAGACACCCCCCTAGGTCCTCCACTCCTCTAAATCAGAGACAACCTGTCTGGTAAACCCTCTCAAATGTATCCAGAAGCATCTGGAAGAGTTTAGCAGGCAGGCAGGAAGGCCAGCCTGAACTCAAGCTAGGCAGGATTCTGCTTGGGGCCCTTGCAGGAACTGTGCAGTGCAGCACTGCCTGGTGCAGGCAGCAGACGCTCCTGGGGCTGCTACTGACGTCACCTCGACCTCTGTTGCCACCACCTTGTGCAGATTGCATTGCAGTGGGATACTGTCATGCAGAGCGGTGTCTCCTAGAGTTCTGCATCAGGAGCTGGCAAGACACACTGTTCCCTCCCCGTCCCAGCAGGGGTGGTCTCACTCCCCTGCACCTGTGCTCCTGGCAAGAGGTCTTCATGGCTACTGCAGGAGCAAATGTGCTGTGCTCTGAGCCCCTGAGTGTGCTGCATTCTCTACCCTTCATCTGTGCTTCTGTGTAAACTTCGATAATCCTTGTACCAAGCTCATGGAGCTATTGTGAGAATAAGTGGCTTAACACCTGCAAAAGGCTCAACACACAGTACATGTTTTGAGACAGTTTGCCATCATCATCGCCACGCCGTTCAGTTCTTGGTTTCCCATATACACACTTTAAAAACGCAAAACCAAGAACAATATGTAATATTATGTCTAAGCTTTAAATAACCTCACTTTTAAAACCGCCTCCTCCTAAGCAAGCGTGTCCTTAAATTCACAGGTCGGATAGTTTTGTTTTCAAAGCGCATTACAATAAACACACACCTATGAAAGTAACTACTAAATCACACCCTGCTTTGAGGACCACCACAGTGAGCAGGTCCCTGCCTCCTGTCATTGCACCCTCTGGAAAATAGGTGCGGTGTGATGAGAACACAGTGCTTGCCTGGCTGTTGCCGTGCCCTAGGGGATGCTGACTGTGACCCTGCTTCCTAAAGTGCAGTTTCCAGTGGAGTTGGTGTCATATGGTCTCCCCACCCCTGCTGCATTTCAGGTGTCCTGGAATTTTCATTCTCAGAGATTCTAGCCATTCACCCAGGTTTGCAAAGGGAACGGTTTATAATAAGCTTCCTCCCCTCCCCCACCCCATCCACCTCTCCGTGGGATTTGGGGGCTGTCACTCGGGTATGTATCAGTTTCCTCTCCTCAGGCTAGAATGGCCCTAAACCCACTTTAATCCTTTGTCCCACTCTGCTCAGGCCCTTCCTCTTATCTTGAGTCCACCCAGGGTATTGTTCAGGAGACAGCACCCTCAATCCCAGGCCCTTCCAGCAAGCCTTCAGTCTAGCTGGCCAGCCTGCTCCAAGCTTCTGGAAGCAGAAACTCTTAGGGCTTTCGTCTTGCTTGCTGCTTATTTCACTCATGGGTCCAGAAACATCTTTTCTCTGTATCTAACCCAGAGGCAGCTGCTCAAATGATTCATTAGACATTTCCTCTGTCCTGAGCCTCTTCTCTGTCCACATGGGTCAGCAGGGTAAATCTCCAAAGAAGCTTCAGAGCGCCTTTGGCTCCAAGAGAGAAAGCCTGAGGCTTAGGGTGCTATGCTGTGGACAGGGAAGAGGCTGGGAATCACTTCCTGGGCTGAGGCCTGGGATGCTTTGTGTTTCTCTGAGCCTGCCTTGGCCAGCAGCTCTCAGGGCTTCACAAATGTCATCAAGAAAGTTCCACTCTGTTTGTTTAGTGAGGTCCTTGTGACTGACTCGCCCCCTTCAGACACAGGAAAAGCAGAGGGAGTTGGGGACAAACTTTAGCACACTGGTGACAACACAGTTTCTTCTGTTTTATGGGAAAAAGGAAAAGATTATACAAAGCAAACCCAGAATATGCCCCTAAAGAGTGGACCAAGGAATGGTTTTCAGTGTATGATCAACTTTATTCTAAGCCTGTTCACACACCATGGTGATCAGAAGAACAGACGAGACAATTCATGTTCTATCTTCTCAAACCAATCAGAGGCTGCAAAGGTGGGGGGTCCAGAGTGGCTGTTCTGCTCCAGTCAGGGAATGCCTGGGCCCTCCTCAGCCCTGGGTGCTGTAGGTCTGAGGACCCTTTGCATGTCACCCTCTCTCTTTACAGCCCGCCCACGCCCAACTCCTGCCCCTTCAGCCCTTCTCGCTCCCACTCCCAGGTCCTCAGCCTTCCAGATGGATCAGGCATTCAGCCACTGTGGGTTCTGCTTGGCCTAGGCTGAGGTTGGGGGAACAAACAGACATTGAATTTTATAAGGTACACGAGTCGTGCTCTCTGCCCAGTCGGCCTCCTCTTGGTGTGGCCCTGGATCACTGATACGATTACAGAATCTTTGCTCCTTCCCTGGTGAGTTGGCTTAGCTGTGGTTTGTTAGGAAAAGGTAGGAGGGTAAGGTAGCAATTACAGGGCTATAAAAACCCACTCTACTCTGTACATGTATTTATCAGATTAGAACATTTAATTTCATTTTTTCACAGCCTGTATTTCATTGTACTGGCAATTATCACCTCTTATATGTGACGTTGATAACGTCATTTCCATGAGCTGGAACAAGTGTTCCAGCTCAGGGAAATTTGAGAAAAAGCTTTCAGAACAGCACTTCCCACAAAACTAAACAAGTCAAAGATGACTGTGAGCACTAAGGGGTGACAGCTTCACACCGCACGGGATAGTTTGGAGGTGAGACAGGGGCATTCACAACAGAGATTATAATTTCAATAAAACAATTGTCAATATGATCAAACTACTACCTATCTGTTGGCCCTATGTTGGACAGTGAATTTCGAAATTAAAGACATGGTTTCTATGCTCAAGGCTCCTGGTCTAAGATACTTTGGCTCAAAAAAAAAAATTGAAATCACCCTTCAAATCTACTCTTCCCTTCCCACCAGGCCCAAGTGATGGGTGTCAGCAGCCACCAGGTGGGCTGAAGTGTGAATGACGGTCAGGAACCCTTGCCTTACTCCTCCAGACATTGTGGGCCCAGACTTTGTAAGTGTGGTGTGTGTGTGCACATCCTTTTTCATTTCATCCATGTCAGTATTGGGTTTTGCCATTCAGCTGAATTCCCAATATGAGATGGAAGTGTGTTTATTCATTTAAATTGCTTTGTGCAAAGATCTGCTCAGCTGAATACCTGGATTGTGTTTTGATAGTGATGGTGTTGGTGTTGAGAAAGCTTGATAATTTGGTAACTGTAATGTGTCCTATTTTTAAATGGAAGCTTGGCTGGAGCCCAGATAAAAGAATAATTGTGTGTGTGTGTGTGTGTGTGTGTGTGTGTGTGTGTGTGTGTGTGAAGAAAATGGTAAAAAAAGAAAAACGAAAAAAAAAATGACGTGCAAACCCACCAGATGAGAGAACAACACTCCTCCTGGCACATTTGTTTGCCTTTGGCACTGTACAGGTCACCTCCAAAATGAGACAATGTCCCTGTAAGCCTCATTCAATCTGCTTCTGTCTGTCATGGCCTCGGGCCCCTCACTCCCTACATGCTCCTCTCCTGCCTCCCAGGCAGCCTTGGCTTCCTGTGTGACTGACTCTGGTGGCAGCCCAGACCCATGCAGCATCTTGGAGTGTCTCAGTGTGACACTTCATCCTTGGTCTGTGCTCATCCAGTGGAGTCAGGGGAAACCTCAGGACTGTGCTTGTCAAAAACTGTCCTGCAAACAGTGAAGCTGAAGGTGAAGTTGCTTCCAAAGCTAAAATAAATACAACCTTGAGATATTGTGTTGGTCAAACTGGATGCTATGATGTCTGTTTATCAGAAAGGTATGCCTCCTTGGCCAGGGAGTTAGCTCATGGGAGCTGGGACTAGCTGGGACCACCTTCTCTACAGTTACGGCACATGTAAGACAAGGAGCTTGAAAAGCAAGTTCTGAAAGATAGCAACAATGGAGAAAGAAGCAACAGTGGAAAAGAAGCAAAATAAGAAGAAAAGAAAAAGCAGAGAAAAATGACCAAAAGTGATACATAACAAAAGAACGGACAGAAGGACACTGGTTCCCAAGAGGGGTTGGTTCTGCCCCTGGTTCTCGTCCAGGCCAAAGACCCTCATGTTGGGTTTGGACATGTCCAATTCCTGGGTCTCTTCTTTGTTCTGTGATGGCTTTCAACTGGATAAACAGAGTAAGAATGATGGGGGCAGGGGGTGGTGAGAGAGAGAAAGGTATGAATAAGAAAAAAACAAATTTGAAGTCTAGGGCCTGGGATTCTTTTTTTTTTTTTGAAAGAGGGGCGTATAGTTCAGTGATAGCCTGGCATAGAGGCCCTGCATTCCATACCCAACACCACAGAAAGGAAGGATGGAAGAAAGAAGGGAGGAAGGAAGGAAGGAAGGAGAGAAGGAAGAAAGGAAGGAGGGAAGGAGAAAAGGAAGGAAGGAAGGAGAGAAGGAAGGAGGGAAGGAAGGAAGGAGAGAAAGAAGGAAGGAAGGAGAGAAGGAAGGAGGGAAGGAGAGAAGGAAGGAAGGAAGGAGAGAAAGAAGGAAGAAAGGAGAGAAGGAAGAAAGGAAGGAGAGAAGGAAGGAGGGAGGGAGGGAGGGAAGAAAGGAAAGATTCTTTAACAAACACCTAAGATTTGTCATCACACAGAAATATGAATGTCACACCACCTAATTCCGGATTCCTGGAAATCCTGTGGAAATTTCGCCGTGGCGGCCTTACTCACCAGGACATGTATAGTCCTAACTCCTAGCAAAGGAAAGGAGGGGTGCAGACCTGGTGGGCCTGCAGATTGCCTGGACCAACAGTCAGAAGAGCTTGAGTTTCACACTAGCTCAGACACTGACAGCATAATCCGTCTTTCATCCAATTCCTCTTGGATCCCCTGGACATGCTTCAGTTTCAGGGTGGTTTTCTGGCTGAAGTAGCTGAGGGAATGGAAATTTGGAGAGTAAGAACCAAACCACAGCAATCTCTTGGCCACAACAAGCTGCAGTACAGACTCCTCTCCATGCAATTGAAATAATCATTTATTACTAACTCTTTCCTGTGGGTCACCTGCTGGCTGTGGCCTACTATGTCACCAAACTGGTGGGAACAGATGGTCTAATGTGATTAGAGCATCACAGAGTAGCGTTTGAATTAAGAGAGTCACAGAGTATCAGGACTGGTAGTCCCTCATTCTAAGGTAAGGAGACTGAAGCACAGGGAGGAAAATATTGTAGATACTGGTTCACATTTCTGCTTCCCTAATCAGATGACAAGGGAGCAAGGACTGTGTTTCTGAAGCAGCAAGGCCTAGGAGATGCCCAATAAAGGTTTGTGAAAGGGAGAAAAGGAGAGCAATAGGGAGAGAGGACTTGCCAAGGTCACACTGAGACATACTGGCCACTGTCATTCTCAGCTTTGCCAGTTCTAGTCAATACTCTCAGTAGAGCAGGTTGGCTATCAGTATTGTCCAGGAAGTATCACTGGTCCCATCAGAACCCATGGCATTTGCTGTCTGGGCAGGACCTGGGAGCTTCCTTGCTCTGTGATGCAAGCAGCAGCAGAAGAGCCAAGAAGGCCTTTGGTCCACCTCCCCTACTGAGGAGCTAAGCCTAGACTATCCACTAGGTAGGACCGAGGGATGGGGCATCTCCCCCAGTGAGTGGAGCTAAGAAAGGTCAAAGTGAGGTCCTATAGGGTGCAGGTAGGACTGAGCCTAACAGACTGTCAGCAAGCCATCCATGCAAAGGGTGGCAGAATTCTGGAACAGTCAATGAGGTAGGACCTAGGAAACAGGTCAGGAGAGCAGAGGGGACCTGCTCAAGTTCATCCACTGTCAGAGGCAGAGAAGTTTAGAGGCAGGGTCTGATCTCTTTATGGGTGGGAGAGGTGGGCTTCAAACAGAGAAGGCAATGGCATGTACCTACAGATAGGGCAGCAGCTACCTCACCTAATTTATGTAAGGGCAGGAGAGGGGCGTGGGAAGTTGTTAAGAAAGATGAGCCAGTCTGGACTGTTCTGTGTTGTCTCAGATCCACTTTCTGCCAGCTGTGGGAATCCAAGTCCTCTTTGTCCTTTGTACAATCTCCATTTTAGGGATGGGAGGGGCTCAGAGCTGGCTGTGACCCTTTTCTAAGCAGCCTCCAGCTTCAAGGCCCTGTCAGTGATATGACCTTCTACAACATCCAGACACTTACTGGGTATCACTTGTGTCCCAGGATTGGTCTTGACCTAGTGATTGGTCCCTGACCCCAGGACTCTTGTGATATTTTTGGAAAGTTGGGCACATTTGAGACACCCTGCACAGGGCACTCCAAAGCAGTCACTCCCAATGGGCTGTTCTGAAGAAGAAAGTGCCTAAGGGAAGAGGCAAGTCTGGAATTGGACCTGAGAGTTCTATGTTGGAATGAGGGTTTTAAGTAGTCACTGTGACAAGAACACAAAGCTTCTCACCAGGACAGAGGGAAAGAACATTGGTGGGGTAGCCAAAGAGTCATGGGGTGAAGCCAGTGGTGCTCAAGAATTTTTAGCAGTAGAATGCTTCACGAAGGAAATCATACTCAGAATGTGTCAACCTGCTAGTACAGAACCACTGTATCCTCTCAGCTCTCTCTTACCCTGTGCTGGCCTCACCCACACCACCAAAATGAATGGAGCTGTACAACAGGACTAGTTCAACCTCCTTAATGGACCAACAGGGAAACTGAGGCACAGAGAGTAGAAGGGATACCTCAAGCTCATTTCCTATCGGGGCAGAGACCGAGAAGAATTGAGCTGTCTCCCCTTCCAGCTCAGGGTTTTTGCCATTAGACCTTGCACAATGTGGCCAGGCTGGAGATCCTTACGGAGCCCACAGAATGTGTCTGGGCAAAGTCACTCTTCCCGGCGTTCCCATTTGACAGCCTAGTCAGAGCTGCCATATCTCCACGTTGCAATCCTGTCGTTGGGAAGACCAGCATGCTTGGGTCACCTAGGATCTCCAGCAGAAAAACTGGTAGAGTTGGTGGTTGGGCTTAAAAGGGACAAAATTTGGATAGACAGATCAATTGTCAGTGAACATACTTCCTGAAACTGCAGCAGGAATTCTGCTCATTCATTTGTTGGCCTAATGATGTGATTTTAACTGGAAACTCAAAAGTAACTAGACAAAGGTCCATGTCTTGCTCATGAATAATGCAAGGAACTAATCAGCATCTTTGGAAGCTGGACAAAGCCTTCTGCCTATCTCTCCTGGAGCTTGTCTTGGCCAGGTCTCCTTCCACAAGGCCTCTGCCAGTTCTCATGACAGGTCTTATTTCAGTGACTTTGTGTTTAGAAGTCTAGCTGGGACTTGGGCTGGGCAGCATATCCTTGTTTCCTTTTTTTCTTGATTGCTTGTTCTTTCATACAACAAAACAGAGAAATGCTTACCAGAGAAAAGTCACTTCCTAGTTTCAGAATGAAACCAACCCTTCCAGAGTCACCTAGCAGAGCCAATCACATCATACTTACACAGAACTTTACAGTTTGTAAAGGACTTTCAAGTATATGCTTTCATTTGATCCTCACAGAAGTGCTGAGGCCAGGCAGGCATTGCCCGAGATGCAAGACTGACCCAGTGGTATTGCTAGTTAGCACTGATTCAACAAACACTCATTTATTTATGTGAATTTGTGAATGATATTTGCTGCTACAGCACAGAGCCAGAGCTACTGACTTTCTTCCAGCCCCCACCCGGCTCTTTCTCCTAAGGATAGAAATAAAAATGGATTTTCCACTGAAAGCAGGTCAAATGACTTAATAAAGCATAGACAATTCACAGCAACCTGGTAAAGCCTAAATGAGTCATGCTTCATTTGAATAACAAACCAGAGGGACTCTCAAGCCTGCAGCAGAAAGAAATAGAATTATCCAGTTGGAGAGAAGTCATCTATTGAGATCAGTGGCTTTTAAACATTTTTAAATCACACAAACAAAAAAAGATTCTCAAGATAAAATCTTGGGCTGGGACGATAGCTCAGCTGGAGGGCATTTGTCTGGCATGTGTGGGTTTGATCCCCAACACCACAATAAATACATACATATACACTGATCTACATACATATGGACATACATACATAAACTCTCACACTCAAGGCCTCACTTATCTGTGTTAGTACGTTTTCTGCTGCTATAACTGAATATCACAGACTGGGTAATTTATAAAAGAAACTGATCTCCTACAGTTCTAGCACCTTCTTGCTGTGGGGACTCTGCAGAGTCCCAAGAGGGCACCGGCATCACGTCACAGTACAGAGCCTCCAGCTCAGGTCTCTCCTCCTCTGAGAAAGCCACAGTCTCTTTGAATTAGGCCCCACCTTATCCACCTTCAAATACCACCGTGAGATTAAGTTTCTACCCTCTTAATACCTCACAAGCGGGATTCAATTTCAACATATTTATTGCAGAGACATTCAAACCATAGCAGCATGTTTGGGAAACCCTCTTATAGATGAGGAAACAAGCCCAGGGGCCCAGGGAGAGGTCCCTGAGGCATTTGGTGTCTGAGCTGGGTTTGGAACCCCAATCACTGTTATTTCCATTGAAAGGTCCTTATGAAGGATGAGCGGTCACTTTTTAACCATGACCTGCCCTATTCTCATAGTTCTAAATACATTGTCTGCTTTGCTCAAGCTAATCCGTCTTCTCAGAATGCACTTCTGCTTATGAAATTTGCATTCTTCTCCTGTCCTGTGGCCGCGAGGGTCACAGCTAGAGAGACTTGCAATTTCACCCCTGAGTCTCCCCAGAACGTTTGGTGAATATCACGAGATGTCTGCTGTGTCTGAGGGCGTTTGAGCCCTGGCTCACCCTGGGAGCGCATCCTTCTTGAGGACAGGGTTTCATCACAGAATCTGAAGCTTTAAACTACTGGGAAGCCATGATTTTTAAATGGTGTCACTCAAAAGAACTCGTGTGTGTGTGTGTGTGTGTGTGTGTGTGTGTGTGTGTGTATTTGAGGTGGAGTCTCAGTAGGTAGCCCAGGCTGGCCTCAAATTCATGACTGTAAAGCCAACAATTGAATATCCACAACTCCATCTTGTATCGGGACTCCATTTTGTGCAGGTTCCTGCCCAACCTTGCTTATCTTTTTCAGACACAGCCAGTAACCTCTCTGTTCTATTCTGAGAAACCGTAGTACCCAGAAGCTTAGAGGCCTGTCTCCTGGCCAAAGCACACCCTGGTCAATGTGCCGGTCTGATCAGGATTTTCACCCCATCACCCATCAAAGGTACCAGCCCATTCCACTCCCCTCCCGTGTTCATACAACCTCCACCTTGCAAAAACCCTTAAAACCTCACGCCATTATGGCTATGGTGTCTGACCCCTTTCCTCCCTTGAAAAGTAAACAAAATTTTGTCTCTGCTTTTACTCCACCTTATGTGAAATCTTTCACACCCTAGGCCACACTGGGACCTAACAATGATCCTCCTACCTCAGTTTCCCCAATGCTGCGATGACAGGCAGGCACCACCATGCCCAGCTTAGAACCAGTCTCATTTCTGAGTACCTAAGACCTGGTTCGATTCTTTTAAAGCTGCTTAATAAAAATTATAGGAGCCCTCTGTTTTGGACTAAGCTCCTGCACTAAACCTCAACAGAGCAGGCTAAAAATAAAAATGGAGTCACTCAGGCTAAAGTTCTACATCACCAAACTGATATTAAACTATTTATCTGACCTGAGAAATCAGAATTAGTAAGATAGCAGCCAAATTCCCAAATAGGCCACTTTCAGCCTACATAATTAAGTCCCTTCAGTCTTAATCCTTTCACAAAAAAATATCTAAAGCTAGCTGACCAATGAGGTTTGTTTTTTTTTTAATTATTCTTGTGTTTTCTTTTCCCCACCTTGACGAAAGTAACCATCTTCTTTTTTGTTTTGGTCATTGTTTTCTACTGCCCTTGTTTGTCTATAAGACTAGCTTCCTCTGTTTAGCTCATTGGAGCACTTATATCTATCCTGTGGAATGAAGTATTGCTTGGTTTTAGAATTGAAAATATAGCCAATTAAGATCCTTACAGTGTTGTAATTTTTTTCTTCAACAAAACAAAAATCCTCCTATCTTGTTCTCATTTTTCATTCTTGAGTGTTCATCACACAACTCCACACAAACACTGTGGGTGGTGAATCTTGTTCAGGGCCTGTGAGGCTGGCAGAGCTGCTGCTTTGATGAGCACTGGCCACCCATTCATTAGCTGATGAATAAAGAAAATGTGGTATACAAATACACAAAGGAGTATTAGTCAGCCATTAGGAAGAATGAAATTATGTTGTTTGCAGGAAAATGGATGAAATGAGTTCATCATGTGAAACAAGGTAAGCCAAGCTCAAAAAGTCAAATACTGTATGTTTTCACTCAAATGCAGAATCTAAACCTAAAATGACAATGACGATGGTAACAATAATTTTAATAATAATGAGACATGAGTATGAAAGGGGGACTGTCTGGAGAGGAGGGGGGAAGCAGAGGATGCTGGGGGCAGTGCACATGAGGCAAGTACATCATTTGTTAGTCAGAAATTTTGATTGGTGCTGACTAAATCTGGACTGTCTTGTAAGAAAAGAGTTGGGTATAGTCTTAGTCTCTGGGTAGCTTAGAGAAGGGTTCCATTGCACAGATGTCAGCAGTGTTTTGGGAAACTGTGGTTTGGCTCAGTGTACAGGTCAAATCACATGTGAATGAGCCTGAAACCTGATCCAACAAAGGCCTCCTGTCTCCATTTTTAAGAGCCTCAAACCAATACTACTCCATTTTGATTTTCTTCCTTCACAGGAAATAGGGTCTTTGCAAATGTATTTAAATTAAGATGAAGTCATACTGGAGCAGGGTACACCCTATTACAATATGACTGGTATGTTTATAAGAAGAACAGAAAAGCTGGGTGTGGTAGTGTACATCTGCAATCACAGCACTTGAAAGACCGAGGCAGAAGGATCAAGAGCTCAAGACTAGCCTGCGCTACATAGTGAGATCCTCTCAAAAAAAAGGAGGAGAGAGAGTTGAGAAAAGGAGCTTAGGTTGTAACTCGGTGGTAGAGTTTGCCTAGCATTTGTGAGGCTCTGGGTTCAATCTGCAGCGGGGAGAGAGAGAGAGAGAAACAGAGAAAGAGAAGACTGCCATGTGAAGACAGAGGAAGTATTAGAGTGATGCTGCCATAAACTCAGGAAGGCTAGAGGCTACCAGAAGCAGGAAGAGACAAGGAAAGATTCTCCCTAGAGGCTTTGGAGAGAGCATGGCCCTGCTAGCACCTCAATTTCTGACATCAAGCTTCCAAAATCCATGAAAGAATAAACGTCCATTGTCTTAAGCCAACTAGTTTGCAGGTACTTTGTTACAGGAACCCTGGAGAACTAATACATAGGCAAACTGGGGGTCTAGAAGAGACAGACAGACATGGCCTGCCATCACAGAACTTATATTTTAAAGCCAGGCATGGTGGCTCACACCCAGCACTCAGGAAGTTGAGTCAGGAGGATCCTGAGTTTGAAGCCAGCCTAAGCTTCATAGCAAGACCCCATCTCAGAAAAAGACTTTACATTTTGACAAGAGAGGCATGACAATAAACACAAACGAATAAGAAGGAAAATGGCAGATTCTGCTAAGAATCCTGAAGGAATTAAATAGAGTCAGGTGGCATTTTAGTTCTTACCTGAAGGAGAGAAGCTCTTTGTGGGAAGTCAACGGGAGGCAGATAGTGGATGGTAGGAAAATGGATTGTCATGGAGCTAGGGTGGTTGTAGACAGACCTACCTGGGTTGTTCAAATGGATGCTGGTGGCTTGAAGAGAATGGTGGCAACAGAGCACAGGAAAGGACAGATTCCAGATGTGAGGGTAGGACCAAAGGATCTTGCTGGTTGCTTGGCTGTGGAGAAGTGAGAAAGAGAGGACTCTGGGGGTAGATGGTAAAGCCACTTAAGAAATGGGGAAGGCTAGGGGAAGCACACATTAGGAGCAAGAGGGAGAGAACCAAGAGTTCTGTTAGGCTTAGATGTCTATAAATGTTTTTGTGAAATGCCAAGCGAGCCATTTTGACAATATGAGTCCCATGGCCACACGGTCCCCAAGTTTAGCATTCTTCACCCTATCTGGAGATGAGCTCTTTCCAAATGTCAAGGCTTGCAGAAAGAGGGAAAAGGATTTCTTCCTTCCTATTGGAAGCCTCCTTCTCCAGGGTTATGTGGGCCCATGCCCCCTGGGAGCCTGAACAACTGCCAAGCAGCACTGAAGTTTTGAAACTCCTTCACAAAGTACAAAAGCTTCCTGTCATGTCTTCATAGTGTCCAGCTTTGTCAGCAGAGCAGGTTCCCTGGGGCTTTAGGATAAACTGGGTGGAAGACTTGGGGAGCTGTAGGTGACCTTGGACAGCATTCCCAGGGCTCCAGGCTCCAGCTGGTTGGCCAATTAAAGGAGAAAGCTTTTGTTTTGCACAATCTCACTTTCCAGACAAAGAAAAAAGAGCCTGCACTCTGGGCAGGCCAAGTCTCACCCCACACTGCTGACTCACTAATAACAGCTGCGTGCCCTGGGAGCCTGGCAGTTGTTGGCACAATCGAAGATCAATTAAAACATGCCATTCTGGTTTGCTCTCCCTCCACAGCCGCTCCAGGGCACTTCCTCTCACTTTCTGCTTCCCCCAAGAGTTCTTGCTGCCTAATTAATTGGAGCCCAGTGGCCTGAGAAGGAGGCAGAGGGAGGAGCACTGTGCCAGGGGCTCAGGACCCAGAACCTGTTTGGGCTCCACCAAAACTATTCCTGGGACCGTCAGCAGGTCATTATCTCCTGGGGCCTCTGTCTCTCAACTATGAAACAGGTAGTGAATGTCCATCTTCCTGTCCAGGTGCTTGGGGTGGGGGTGACCTTGAGAATAAAGAGAGAACGCATGTGAGTGCATTCTGTGAACTGCAAACTCCTCTCCAGATGAAATGGCTTCTAGCATAAGCAATGTGACCAAATATATATTCTTAACCCTTCTTAAAAATAATCTTTTTAAAAGACAGCTGGGTATAGTGGCATACAACTACAACCCCAGCACTTAGGAGGTTGAGGTAAAAACGATCTCAAGTTCAAGGTTAGCCTGGGCTACATAGTTAGACCTTGTTTCAAATAAATAAATACATACATACCTTTATACATACAATAAATAAATAATGGAATCCTTTTCTAGTTACAAAGTCTGGGGAAGAAATCAATTATCCCCAAACTCCTGGAGTTTCTCAAAGCTGATACTACCCAGCTGTAACTGGGTTCCCCGAATGACTGCAGCAGGTTTTGGGAGCCTTGAAGACAGGGTCATCAGAGTCAACAAATAATAATACAGGACATTCAGTTAAATCTGAATTTCAGATGACGAATTATCACATATTGTATGGTACATACTTATATCGATATCGTTGTTTATTTAAAATTCAAACGTAACTGGGCATCTTGTATTTTATCCTACAACTCTGTAGGATGCCTGGGGAGCATCAAGCAGGGGATTCAGCAGGCCACTAGGATCCCCAGAATAGCCAGCTCACCTGTATCTCCAAGTGAGCATTCTGCCCTCAGAGTTGCGTTGTCTTGCTCTTCAAGCTCTCTGGATGAAGGAAATGTTGTCTTTAATAAACCAGTACACATATCAGAGAGCTGCCTCTGTACAAAAGAGCATTGTCCAAATGTGTAGGGCAATAGGCCTACTCACCACAGACTTTGACCTCAAAGAGGTTTGAGAAGGGAGGCCTCCTTCCCTTAGCCAAAGGAAGAGAGACCAAACTCATGGGAGAAAATGGAAAGGGGGGAAGGGAGAGAAGGATATGGGGCTCTCCCTCTCACTGACTGGATGCTAGGGACCCAGCCTTGGCATGTCTTGTCCTCGTGCAGCTTGTCCCTGCCAAATGCTTGCACTGGAGCCAGGAATGGGCTTTGAACACAGGCTTTTCAGTGAGATGAAGGGACACAGCAAGAGAGAGAGCAACTCCAGGTGATGCCTCACTGACAGCACATTTGAAACGCTCCACTGTGACTTGCCACTTGCAGGCCCAGAAGTGCACACAAAGGAGAAAGCAAAATTGGCTGCTGAACTGGCCACATCCCAGACTCGGTGGACACTTGGCTGGGCCCATAATCTCCTCCTTCTTTCCTCCTGCCTTAGTCTGTCTTGTGTTGCTATCACAGAACACCACAGAGTAGGTAATTGATAAGCAATAGGAATTGACTTGACTCATGGTTCTGGAGGCTGGGAAGTCCACGACTATGGGGCTGCATGTGGTGCGGGCCTTCTTGACACATAGCAAGGTAGAAAGTATCACATGGGAAGAGGAGAGACAGAAGGCTGAGAGGCTGACTTTGTCCTATCAGAAATCCACTCCTGCAATTACTAACCCACTCTTGCTTTAATGGCATTAGTCCACTCATTAGGACAGAGCCCATGTGATCTCTTCACCTCTTAAAGGTCCCTCCTCTCAGCACTGTTGCATTGAAAATTAAGTTTCCAACACAAGAACTTTGGGGGACACATTCAATCCACAGCACCTTCCTGCCTGCCTTTCTTCATTATTTCCTGACCAAATATCAGGAACAGGGTACTTTACCTGACTCGCAGAAGGGAACCAATCAGAGTCCACTCACAGGAGGTTTACACCCTTAGGTAACAAAGATAAGAAGGGAAAAAGACCATGAGATCATGTCCAGCTGGGCAATCAGGAAGACTTCCTGGAAGAAGTAGCCTTTGGTTCTGAGTCCTGAAGAAGACATAGCATTTGGGCATGTAGAGACAGAGGAGGCGAGTGTACCTGTGCAGAATAAACAGGGTGAGCAGAGGGGACACAGGTGGGGAAGCCAAGAACACATGAGAGAAGTGGAGGTCAGGGTGACTTCAGACCATCGTGCAGTGGGTTTCAGGGCCCAAAAGAAAGTAAAGTCTGCATCATTCGGTGGTGCTCAGAGAAGCCTTCTGGCTACTTGTTTACCTGCTTTTCTTGTTTCCCTTCTGTTGAGCACATCTTTCTCTGTTGGAGGCTTACTTATAATTTGGGCAGCCTCCTTCAGAGGGAGCAGGTGTTTCTCTGGGATGAAACACCTTGGGAAACAGAATGTATGAGTGGGGAAAAATAAAAAAGCATGTCACAGCACAGCCAGGCAGAGAGAAGCCTGGGTGGCAGCAAGGGCAGAAGGAAGAGGAAGCTGGTCACCATGAGAATACAGGCCATAAGAGAGAATAATCCCTCCACTCCCTGCTCTCCCTGCCCCTTCTCGCTCTCTCTCTCAGGATTGATGTCGCCCTTCTTCCCCACCACTGTCCATATTCCATCATTAGGACACCTTTTTTGAGTCTTAGCAGCACCTCCTTCAAGATCCCCTTCAGAATGCTTGGGTTCTCATGGAGCACTGTCTGCCCTGGGCTCTTTAGGGCACAGCCAAGCGTAAGGGAAAGGCCCAAGTATATCTGCCTTCCTAGGACAAGAGGCCGAGAGACAGCCAAGAGAAGCGTATGTTTTCAAGCTGGCCACACTGGATGTTACCATTGCTTATGTCATGGGTCCATCTCCTAAAAGGCCAAGTCAGAAACACCTCCAAAATTCCTATTCAGTCTGGAGGGGAAGAGAGAAGAATTTCTCTGCCAGCTCTCATCTCCTGTTGGAGGCACTGGTCTCCACTCCCCCAGACTGTGCATATGTGAGCACTGCCCAGGCTGAGGGACTTTCTGTGTTAGGGTCAACAGGGAAGCCCTGTGAGTGGTGGTGAATGGTGTCGCATTGGGACAGGGGGAAGTTTGTTGGAGCCCACACAGAGGCTGTCACCACAGTGAAGTCTGGAGTTGAAACAAGAGGCCTTTGGAGAGACTAAAAAGTATCTGGAAGTGCCTGAGAGTGCAAGAACAGTCCCGCGTCTCATTGCAGCTCTCCCCTTCCTTACCACTGAGCTCTGCAGCAGGCGTCGGGCTGAGAGCAGGAGCCACACACAGATCAGACCAGCTGTGGGTGGAGGTGCTGGAAGGCCAACAGTGGTGGGGGCAGGGAAGGCTTCAAGCAAGCTCATTTCCCCACACTGACCCAGAATGGGGCAGCTGTGGCTCCAGGCACCCTGAGAGTCCGTTTTGAGTGATTGGCCTGTGATGGGAGACAGGCCTCCAGAGAGCCCAGCAAGCAAAACAACCCCACACAGAGACAAGGCATTAAAGGGCTCCTGAGGACCCAGCATTATTAATGACCTATTCAAGCTGGGGGAATCAATAGCTGTTTAAAAAGGGCTTTGCAGAAGAGACTAGATAAAGGAAAGGAAAACAAATGCTTGCGCTCTAGGAGAATGAAGCTGTTTCCCCAGCTTCACAATGTTTCTATAACCTTTTAGTGGACACATGCCAAGAAGGATCCGTGAGTACATGGAAATTAATGACTAGGTAGTTTTTTTTTTTTTTTTGGTGGTATGAGATTTGAACCTAGGACCTCCCATGCTCTACCACTTGAGTCATGCCCTCCAGCTCTTTGTGCTTTAGGAATTTGGGGTAGGGTCTTACACTTTTTGCCTGGGCTGACCTTGGACAGTGATCTTCCTACCTATGCTTCCCAAGAAGCTGGAATTACAGCCATGAGCCACTGAGGTCAGCCTGGATTGATTTCTTAATTTAATTTTCCCTTACCTTCCAGAGAGCCCAAACTCCTAAAAGAGAAAACACATTATCTTCTAAAACAGATTAATACCTTCTTTCCTAAAGCACTCAAAAAAGGAAAAAAGCTTTTAAATCTTTAAAGGACAAATTTGAAATGCTGGTTGTTTTACTTTGGCAATGAAAGTACAAAAAAAAAAAGAAAACAACAACAACAAAACAACGCTGGGTCCATTTGAAAGGTCTGGCATTTATCAACTACTTCCCCAGGCTCTGCTCGATGTAGACACTTTCTGCTTCTCCCCCAGGAACATAGGGGTCAGCATTGTTGCCCCAGTTTGGCAAAGCACATGACTGGAGTAGAGGGGAAGATCTGTCCAAAAGAACACAGTGATGGTGTACGACAGAATTGCTCCCACTGTCTTGATTAACTTTTAGTTTCAGAATAGAAACTATTGTAAAGACCCTGGATTAAGCATCATCACTGCAAAATTAGGGACTGTAGGCTATCGAGGGCCATTTCTTTAGGGTCTGGAAATCTGTTTGTGTTCCGTTCTTTTGTCCCCTCACCCTGCAGTACTGAAGCTGAGCTCTTGTGTGGCCAGCCCTCCACTGATTCAGTGAGGGCTCCCTAGGCCCCTAGTACCTTTGTTCCAGTCTTTGCATTTGCCCCAGTGACCTAGTGTGGCTGTGTTATGACCTAACGATACTTAAGTTCAATGTTAAGAGTATTCTATGTGCTAAGGCCTGCACAGGGTGCTGAGTGGTCACATGAAGCTGCACTTGGCAGAGGCAGACTTCAGTGACCGTGGCCTTCAGTGAATGAGGCAGGCCTGAATGGGGAGATTTGGAGCCTAAGCCAACCTGTTGCCAGTGACCTGGACCAAAGGGCAGGAAGCACCAAACTAAGGAGAGATGTCCGGGCTTTGGCTCAAACTCCAGCTCTGTCACTAACAGTTGTTGATCTTGGGGAAGCAAGTTGTTTAATCTTGCTGAATTTGGGAATGCATTCATTTGTAAAATGAAGGTAATAATCTCTACCTCAAGAGTGGGGTGGGGGAGTTGAGTTGTCCAATATGTATAAATGCCTGGCACATAGGAGGTACTCAAAAATTCTGGTGATTGTCAGGGTTGGTTTAATTCTGAGAGTCTCTGGGTGATCCTGTCATCACACTGGAAGCTGTGCTGCCACCCTTGGTTCCCTGTGTCATTCCTGTTTAGGCTTGTAGCTGTCAGGGAGGTCCACAGGTGGAAAATTACAGGCATTTTGCAGCAGGCCTTAAAGCACACCCACAGGGAAATTAGGAAACTTCCAGATTGCAGGGCCCAGTTCCCTGTGTGCAGGGTAATGTAGGTAGTTTTTGGACAACTTGTTTTTCTTTGTGGATTTCTCTAGAAATCAGAAAGGGGAGAGCCTACTGCTAAGGAAATAATGTTTTTCATTCTGTCTTACTCATCAGCTATCATCTGTCTGTCTTTTGGGCCTGGGGCTGGGGGAAGGGGACCAGATCTCCAGAGACTCTAGATCTGTTCTCTGATTTCCTAATTGGCTAGGAGGAATTCCTTTAAGGGAAAAAAGAAATATGCCGTCCGGGGAGGAGAACCAACATGGTTCCTGGAAAAACTGTCTGCTCCCTCCCCCCTGCCCCAGTGTGTCCCACTGCTCTAGCAGCTGGTATTCAGATGCAGCACAGCTGACCTTGACAGTGACAGAGAAGCCCCACCTCCTCCCCCACAGCCCGTTCCCTTGGGGCTTCTTCAACTGAAAAGTGCTGCATTTTGTCTTTTATGCCCATTTGATTTGGGAAAACACTATCACAGATGTGTGCAATTTGTGCAGAAGAGTGTCTGTCTGTCTTGCACTGGAGTTGTAGGTGATACATATGGGTATCTTGGTTTTTTGAGGGGTCTTCCTTTCACAGGCTGTAGAGTCCCTCTCCAAATTCTTATGCCATAGCCCCCAGTACCTCAGAATGTGACTGTGTTTGGAGACAGGTTCTTAAAGAAGTGATTAGGTTAAAATGGGATAGTTAGGATGGGCCCCGATTCAATTTGACTGGTGTCCTTATGAGAAGAGGAGATACGGACCCAAAGACAGACAGAAACACCAAGGGTTTGTGTCTCCTCACATGTAAGGACATAGCAAGAAGGTGGTCCACCTGCAAGCCAAGGAGAGGGGCTTTGGAAGAAACCAACCAGGGTAACACCTTAGTAGCAGACTTCCAGCATTATGGAAAAATAAATTTCTGTTGTGTCAGTCACCCAGTCTGTAGCGCTACCTTATGGCGGACCTAGCAGACTAACACGCTTTCTTCCATCTATGTACTGTCAAGTTTTGCTGTTTTCAATTCTTCCTTTTTTCTTGAGTTTAGGGATATATTCAAAAGGGATATAGTTTACGGATGAGTAAGGCTGACAGAAATCACCTCATGGAACTCTTGGCAAATTTAGAAAAGGTAAACAAAAGCCCCTTGTCCCCCTCTGCTGATACATTTCACTGCAGATTCTCACCTGTGGAGATAAGCAGAGAATGCGGATCTATCTGCACAGACACAAAAGGCTGGGAGTTTAGAACATTCGTCCTTCCAAGCAGTGCCAGGAAAAATGAGCAATTATGATAGCCAGTTATTCATCTTAAAAACTGATTTCTAAGGATCATTAGAGAACTTGGTATTTGTCTCCCTGAGACTTTTTTTTAGTTAATAAGAAATATGTTTCTGTCTATTGGAATTCTAGTTAACCTAATAGAGGTCTGTTCTGGGCTTCAGGTTTTCCTTCAGTTGCTGATATTCAATAAACTTTGATTATATCTGTAGTTCCCTGGTTAGTTTGGAGATGGCGTCTTGTGAACTATGCCCAGCCTGGCCTCAAACCTTGATCCTCTCGATCTCAGTTTCCCAAGTAGGTAGGATTATAGGCCTGAGCCACAGCACCTGACAAGAAGCAATGTTTGATGTGGAGCTGGGGACTAGAATCCAAGCCAGAGCTTTTACCATGATGCTTTTTTCTTCATAGGCTGAGAGGTTTGGGGGAGTTTGTTTGTTTGTTTGTTTGTTTCGGGTGGTACTGGGGTTTGAATTCAGGGTCTTGCACTTACTACGCAGGCACTCTACCACTTGAGCCACACTTCAGCCCTTTTTTGCTTTAGTTACTTTTTGGATAGGGTCTTAAGGTTTTGCCCTTGGCTGGCCTCAGACCACAGTCCTCCTACCTATACCTCTCACCTATCTAGGACCACGGCACAAATCACCATGCCTGGCTTATTGATTGAGATGGGGGGTCTCACTAACTTTTCACCTGGTCTGGCCTCAAACCATGATCCCCCGCCAATCTCCACTTCCCAAGTAGCTGAGATTATAAGTGGGAGCCACTGTACTCAGCCTCAGGCTGAGAGTTTTTTTCTTGAGTTTATGTTATTCTACAGTTATGTGGAGGAGTGGGCACTGAATGAGAGCCAAAATGGAACCTTTAATTCTTTTTCATTTAATAACTTATTTAATAACAATCCACCTTTCAACAGTAGTTTCTAACACTCCCACAGGTTGTAGAAAGCAAATTCATGATCTTACATAGTAGTAGTGATAACTGCAGACTTTTCAATAAATTCCCCTATTTTCATTGCTGTCTGGAAATCAAGGGAATAGCAAGAACAAATTCAATTCCTAAAGCTGCTGTAATTGCCTACATATTCTTTATTTTTTTTTCATTTTTCTTTTATTATTCATATGTGCATACAAGGATTGGTTCATTTCTCCCCACTGCCCCCACTCCCTCCCTTACCACCCACTCCGCCCCCTTCCTCTCCCCCCCCATCAATACCCAGCAGAAACTATTTTGCCCTTATTTCTAATTTTGTTGTAGAGAGAGTACAAGCAATAATAGGAAGGAACAAGGGGTTTTGCTGGTTGAGATAAGGATAGCTATACAGGGCATTGACTCACATTGATTTCCTGTGCATGTGTGTTACCTTCTAGGTTAATTCTTTTTGATCTAACCTTTTCTCTAGTTCCTGGTCCCCTTTTCCTATTGGCCTCAGTTGCTTTAAGGTATCTGCTTTAGCTTCTCCGCGTTAAGGGCAACAAATGCTAGCCAGTTTTTTAGGTGTCTTACCTATCCTCATCCCTCCCTTGTGTGCTCTCACTTTTATCACTACATATTCTTTAATATTTAGCTTTGTTAAATAAGTTTTTTGAAATAGCTCGTGAAGAAATTATTGGTGCACCTTATTTTGGATGCTATCTCCTGCTCCATTTTGATTTTCAACACCAATTCAATATGGTGAGATTCCTGAAGGAAGCTGTTTTTGTTTCGGAATGTCCAATAACTCGTCTCAGATGAAACACCTTAGGCTGTGGAAGTGGGTGGATCTGGTCTTAGCGCTCTTTCCATGTCCTTTAAAAGACAAAGGTTCTGGGTGGAGGCGTGGCACAAATGGTAAAGCCCCTGCCTAGCAAGTGTGGAGTCCGGAGTTCAAACCCCAGTATCACAAAAAATAAGACAAAGGTTCTTGTTCTAAAAGCAGTCTCCACTGTTGGCAATTGGGATGGCTTTTCTGGGTTTGGTCTCCAAATGTTTTCTTCGTGTGTTGAGGGAACATCAGTCTTTGTGATACTGTTTCTTCATGTGTTTTAGAAAGGCAAGATTTTTGAGCACACAAGAAAGTCATCTTTATTTGAGGCCATGTCAGAGTTTTCTGCTTGGCTGGAAGCCTGGGCCAACACTAGTGAGATGCTTTGAAGACCCCAGGCCTGCAGGTAAATCATGTGGATGGCACAAGAGCTGTATGTGCTCGACCCTGCCCACCTCCAAGCTCTCCCCGAAAGTGGTGGCTGGTGCCTATGCTGGTGCTAAGGCCTCCACACAGCCTAACTGGATGTGTAAGAGAGGTAAGGTTATTGCCAGCTGCGGTCTAACTGCACTCCAAACGACAACCTGGAGCCCAAGCACTTCCCATGGTATTCCTAGAAGATATTCATGTGTGTCACTCCGAAACTCCTAACCCATCATTTTTGTAGGCTGACTATGCAATCTTCTTATCTTTTTAAATAATCTGTAGGAAAATATAATCAGATACCAGAGCTGTCAGAAAAGTGCTGTTTTACTTCTTGCCCCTAGCTGGAGGACTGAACTGTCCAGATTGAAGCCTAAAGGACAGAAGGAAGAAGTGAAAGTGGGTCACAGTCTCCGTCCCTGAAAGCACAGCTGCAGGCCATCTACTGCTGTCTGTCATGGCTGCTTTTGGTCTTAATGCCTACCCAGGACTTTCTCTAAAGACATGCTGCCTCTACTCCCCAACACCACCTTCATCCAGAGCAACCATGGTTTTCCAGACTTGTCCCCTTCCTACACCCTGTCACCTCACTGCCATATTGTCTTCAGTACACTTCAAGAGAAGGGAGCCAGCTGGAATGGACTGAGTTGCAGTTTGTGTCTTGGGGCCCCAGTGGTCTAAAAGTCCTTGGCCTTATTTATACCCATCCTTCCAAGGCGACTTCAGATGCCACCTCTTCTGTGCAGCCTCTCCTAATCTTCACAGCACAGAATATCCCTTGTCCATCTGCAACCTAGTAGCACTTTGTGGGGTCCTCCTCAGAGGACTCCCAGCTGCTAGCTTCAATTTTGTTACCTATGCATGAATCCCAACAGACTGGGAGGAGGACCTAGCTCCACCCAGCCAAAGCCCAACCAAAGGTGTTTTATGCACATAGAGGGCGTAAAGCCAGACTGAATTCCCATGTCAGGTTCGGGGACTACGCCTGTGCCAAATGGGAGTTCATTGTTCCATTGACTGTAGACATCTCATCTGTAAGGACTGCATTTTCTCCTTCTGGGAAGGTGCCTGATTCATACCTCCCGCACCTAAGCTAAAGCCGTAAGGCCATCTTCCTCCCATTCCCCACTGCATCTTGACTTTGTTTGCTTTTTATCTTGGGTGTATTTCAGTGGTTCTAGTCACCTGTCCTACCTTTGGCACCCTCCTTCTACTTGAAGGCAGAAAAAGATTGTGACTTTTGATCTCTGTTTTTTCTTCAGGCTCAGAATAATACCTTACCCAGAGTGGACTCTCAAGGAATTATTTGTTAAATATTTGAAGGAATGGATGAAGAACAAATTACTATTATGCGATATAGTATGCTAAGGGTTTACATGCATTTACTCATGATATCATTCTAGCAATCCTGTGAGATAGATTCTACTTATTCCTCATTTTGCAAATGCAGAAATTCATGTACAGGGAGTTGTTACTCTCCCAAGATCCTATACATAAGAACCAGGTTTCAAATCCAGGTAACCTAATTCTATACTACTGTAAGGTGACTTTTTAAAAATTGAAATATGTCATTAAAGAAGAAACAAAACAAGAAAATGAATATTGTTCATTTTCATAGTCAACAGCATCCCTGGTCCTCAAATTCTGGAGTAAACTTCAAAATCAAAGTGGTGTTCAAAAGGTAGCCTTGCTGGGCATGGTGGTACAATACTGTAATCTTAGCATTCAGGAGGCTGAGACAGGAGAACGGCCAGGTTCAGGCCAGCCTGGGCTACGTGGTGAACCTCTATCTCAAAATACCAAAATAATTACTTTTTTTTTAAGGCAGTTTCATGGACCTTCACATTTCCACTTGGGCTCTGAGGCTCTTGCTATGGAGTCAGGGCAACAAAAATTTAGCTGCATGGAGGCCTGGCAGTGAAGTTTATCAGGAATGTTACTACTGATCACACACTTTCAAATTTTTTCACCCCATATTTTTCTTTTTTTCAGTTTTTTGAGACAGGGTCTAAAAAAAAAAAAAAAAGTCTAGGCTAGCCTAGAACTCACAATCCATCCTCCCACCTCAGCTTCCCTGGTGCTGGGATGATGGATGTGCACCACCATGCTGACAATTCTTCAGCCTATAAATTTTAAGAATAGTGGAAAGTAACTCCCAATGATCACCTTCAGCTGCTAAACACATTTATCCATGTAGACATTTTCCACAACTGATTTCTCTGTAGCCTCTAAGTCCTGTGAAGTCATTAGATAAGCAGTAGCAATGGAACACACTCTAAAATCCTGCCACTCCCAGAACCCAGTCTCCACCCAGATCTGACCCCCTAAATCCTCTCCCCAACCATGCCCCAAACCCTCAATAGCTTCTTTGTTCGGGGAAGGTTTTCCTAAACCTACAGGGTGAGCTGTTGTTTCCCAGAGCCTAGGCAGACAGCAGGCTGTGCGCCATTCTTCTCAGGCAGTTCACTCAGCGCCAGGAGTGATCTTTTTTGAGGCTTGAGCTTATCAACATGCAGCTGCTTTGCTAAAGTGCTTTCCGTCTCTCACAGTCAGAGAAATCTGCTTGCCTTGAGCTAGCCCTGAGTTCCTTGTTAAGGGCTAACTTTAGAGCTAATTTGGGTTCCATTAGTATATGGTTCTGTTGCAGATCTGACAGTTACTAGTGTCTTGATGAGTAGAAAGGGAGGCAAAGCCTTTTACCCTAACTGCAGCAATGCAGACACATATGGTGTCATTTTTCAAGGAACAGATTTTTGTCTTTCATGCCATTTCAGAGCTGTTTCCCTCTGAAACTACCAGTGCTAATTTAATGCAGAACATGCGCGGATGTCACTGCAGAATCTAGTTAAACTGAGAGCTGGCGGGTTCCACAAGTTTGCAGAAACAGTGTTCATTTACACTTATGCCTCCCAAGCCCCTATTCATGGGATGGGAGTCAGTCAATCAGCAGGTGTGGGACTCTTCTTCTGGGGGGGGTCTCCGGCCTCTTCCCCTGAGTCAGTGTGACCCAGAGTCCCAGCCTGGGGTTGAGGAGGAGGAGGGCTCGGGGTCTTCCTTCTTCCCACTGTGCGCCTGCCCTTAGAACGGAAGCCATGAAGTGATTCTGCCTTCCACGTTGGGACTCTGCTTCCATAGCCCCCACGAGGATGTTAGGGCAGTTCTTTCTCCCATGGCCAGCTGCCCAAGAGCTTGGGGAGGGATGGCTTCAACTGAGACCTGTGGCCGTGGCAGGGAAGACATGCCTGCTTCCTAATCTGGACTCTGCTTGTAGCTGGCTGGCTGAACCCATCCCTGATCCTCTCATCTCCTCACCTGTAAAAAGAAAGAATCCCACAAGTCTCTCCTGTTTCAGCTCGATGGTAACTTGCATTTTTCTTACTTTTCACATATTTTCTGAGAACTTTGGTGCTCGTTATGTCCTGTGATCATCATAGAATCCTGTAAGGTAGGCATTCCCAGCTGATGCTTCGGAAATTCTGACTCACAGAGGAGAGCAAAGAAACTTGCCCAAAGGTCACACAGCTGGTCAGAGGCAATGCTAGAAAAGAGCCCAGCTGGTGTCACTCCCAGCTCAAGGCTCTTAGAAGTTAACAGACTGAATCAGAAACTAAGCTTTGAAAACTGCATCTCATCACCAAGGGCCATTGGAAAGCAGACAACCATGGCTAGCAGACACATACCATTTAAACCTTTCCAAGGTGAGAAGATTGTGCAGTGACTTGGGGGATTATATTCTTGCTTTGCGACATGCAATACCTTGAAGGAGTACTTCAGATGAGGCTTAAATGCAGTAGGAAAAGCACTAGAACTTGTTCTAGTCTCAGCTCAGATTCAAGGTGCTGTGTGACCTTGAACAAGTCACTTGGCCTTTCTTAGCATTGATTCCTAGAAGGGCCAGATGAAGCCACTCTCTCAAGCAACTTCCCTTGGATAGGCCTTTGGTTCTGTGGCAACAGGTTCAATGCCAAAACCAAAGAACACGGTAGCAGATGTAAGACCTTTGAGAGAACAACTTCTATCCCAAGACTTTCAAACTCTGACAAAGCAAAATGCTCCAGAAAGCAGAGGTGGAAGGAGTAAGAGTTTGAGGCTGGCCTGGGCAAAGTTAGGGAGACCTTATCTCAAAAATAAAATATAAACAAAAGGGCTGGGGGTGTGGCTTAAGTGGTAGAGCACTTATCTAGCAAGTGTGAGGCCCAGATTAAAAAAAAAAAAAAGAAAAAAAGCTCCAGGAAATAAAAAACTGAAGCTAATATAAACAGTAACCGAAACAGGTTATTCCTGTAAGTGACTAGGCAAATGCTAAGTCAGGGCCCCAAACTCAAGTCATAGCCAGGCTGGTTAATACTGGAGAGGTAGTCAAAGTAGAGGATAATGGAGGGTGGTGGAGACTGCAGTAAATTGGTAAGTACTGCCTGACTACAGGGGACTGTGACCACTCAGCTCTAGGGTAGCTTGGCAGGCAGAAATATCAATGAAGTGCCAACAATATTTCAGCTTTTCAAGAGAATTGGAAATATGAATATTCATATGAAGTATCCTAATTTTTAAACATTAGAAACAAATCCAAAGACTTAAAAACCCTTTCATGCCAAACAGAATGTGTCTGCTAGCCATATGCTATCCACCGGCCCCACTATCCCATCTGTGCTGATGTCTTCCGGCTCCTTTGCGTCTGTCTTTGTCCTAAACAAGTCCTAAGGCGTGTTTCCTTAGTGGCCCAGTGCAGCAGTGACCTGCCTGCACCATTTCAAGTCAGAGCTAGATTGCATCACACAATCTCATTTTCCTGTCCACCGCCTTTGAGGCTGGACCCCTGGCAGGGATCAGCATGCATGCCTGGCAAAATAACCTTTTCCAGAGTGACAAACACCAGTGGGAGGGGAAGAGTGGACTGCACTGACTAGTGGGATGAAACAGACAAGGTTACTTTTTTCCTGCCATCATTTCTACTTTGTTGGTTCACATAATCGTTTTTATTGGTAATTTAGGTACAAATTAATTGCTGAACAAATGAACAAAAAAACCAGATGAATGCCCTACCATTAATCGAAACTTAAATGTCAATTACTCGGTTTTGTAATCCAATAGAGCAAATATTAGAGTAGCGGTGGTGTGTGCTGTGGCTCAGCTCTCTAATGGGAAGAGTGTATGTCCCTGGAGGTCCCCAAGCGACCTGGGGGGTAGGGACTGCCGCTCCTAGAACTGTCTGCCTGGTTCTTCCTTCTAAGCGTGATGGAATAAAGGCATGAGAGGATCAGGTTTTCTCCCTGGAGGATTTCTTCTCATACTTTTGTGACTCTGAACTTATTTTTTATCTTGAGATAAAAACATCAGTCCTACAAGACACTGTCCAGAGATTCCTATCCTTCTGTGTCCCCCAGGCTGGATGTGAGCCCCTCCCATGTGCTCCCAGGTACCAACCCCACTAGGGACCTGGTCATGCTGAGTCTTCCCCCAGATGAACTGAAAATGTCTCAAAATCAAGCACAGCGTCTTATTCATCTTGGTGCCCCCTGCTCAATGTGTGGCCCCTGGTAGTAGGTAGGCAGTGATATTCAAACAGTAAGCCAGCTGGCTGAGCCCCTCACTTCCTCTGTGTGAGTGACACCACCTCAGTGTCCTTTACATGGACACCAAACAAGTAATTTCCTCCTTTATGTCACGGCCTTTTGTAATTTCCTGCCTAATTTTGTCATTTTCCATCTAGCAATGAAAGTCAGACTATCCATCTAGAAGTATTTCCTTAGTTTCTATTTGCCAGAGCAATCCCCTCTCTCCCTACAAATAAAATATAATTACTTTTTAATCAAATGAAAAGACATGATGTGAATAATGGAATTGTACTACATAAAAGTGTATTTTTTTTAAGAAAGGAAGAAAGTCCCTTCGTGAACAGAGGCCAATACCAGACTAGATTAAATCTGACAAATATTTTTTTCTTGCCCTTGAGAGCTGTCCTGGAAGTTGTTTTGAAGTTTCTAAAATGAGATTTTTGATTCTCATCACAAAGACCTGAAGGTAAAATATTCCATGACTAGTTTTCTCTGAACACTACATCCATTTGCCGGCCTGTTTAGAATTCAGGGAATTTCTGACTCACCAGCTAGACATTTTCCAATTCTGCATATTTCACATTCCAATAGACGAGTCTTTAACATTTCTCCTGAAGTGGTTTTAAACATGGGTCCTAAGCCAGTCATAATGACTTTCTTTAGTTGTCACCAATTTCTTTACAGAGCTTAGCCTATCGGTTTGTTTTCAACGCACTTTATATATATATATATATATATATTTTTTTTTTTTTTTTTTTCCTAGCCCAGCACCTTACACTCAACCAATGTTGACTAAGTGAATGAGTAAATGGATGTCTCTTGGGAAAAGTTGGGAAAAGGTAACAAACACTCACTTGTTCTAGAGTCTTCTTCCTTTGAGGATGCTAGCAGAATTCACTGATCTAGACTAACTCAGTGTCAAGGGTAAAATAACCCAGGAATATCTAATCTGGTTTAGCACATTTTACTTTTCAGGGTTAGAAATCCAAGATCACCTGGAATCATCAAGGGGAATTTGGGGAAATTGTACCAAATCTGAATCCTAAGGTAAGCATGGGTTTCTATGGCAACTGAATATGAACTTGTTCATAACTTTGTACTCTTTACCTTTGTGAAATTTTCATGAGCTACTGGGACTCAGGAGGATGTGAGGTGACTGGCTTCACCAAGGCTTTTAAAGAATTCCTGTGTCTCTTCACCCACTGGTTACTGTGGAGTGGACTTCCGTGCTTGGTGGTTCAGAGACTTCCTGCGGGGTCCCATTACCAATGCGTGCTAGTGGAAAGAGCTCTGGGTTCCCAGTCAGAAATTGGGTCCCAGAGCCCAGCTGTGCTGGCATGAGATCCTGAAGCAAATCAGGACCTTTCTCCCCCCACCCCCAGCCCTGTCCTCACCAATGAAGTAGGTCAGTCCTATCCTACTTCTTCACTGGCGGTGAGGAGCGAGTGAACAATGGGTTTGAAAATGTTTTCAAAATTGTAAAGTATGCAAATACAAGGGGTTCAGACTGTCCCCACAGCATGACCCAAGGTGGACAGTAAACAAGTAGATTCCATGAAGGAAGTGTGTCAGCAACTCTGAGGCCCTGAGCCTCCCAGCTCAACAACTAAGAAACACAGAAATCAACATTCAGAGAGTCAAACCAGTGGTTCCCAACGTTTTCCTGTAGAAGTCCTTTTATTATCAAAATAGTTCCTGGATCCTCTCTCACAGGACAATATTTATTCTTTGAGTATTTGTTGGTGAGAAAGTACATATTGACAAAAAGCTACTGGGAGTTATGGCTGCTTTCAATTGTTTATATTTTATTAATTACCACATTATATGAATGCCTTTGACAAATACAGTAGATTAACACAAACTGTTAGTTATTCAGCCTCTAGGCACTCAGATTAGCTGGCCTCTCAGAATAATTTCCTCTACTCTCAGAAGAGGAATTCCTGCATCCAACTGCTAAGTGTAACCACAGGGAATGAATGAGAACCAAGAAATAAAGTCATACTATGTGGACTCCAAGTTAGACATCACTGCTGACACTGACATATCCAAAGAAAGGAGGTGCTGGTCACAAGAAGGCTTGGTTACCAGTGGCAGCCGAGGATGTAGTTCTACCTAGGTGAGCATAGGCAGTGCCTGAGGAAGGTGTGTGGCAATGGGACTCAGCCTCAGGTACTGGTAGACTTGGGTACACAGGCAGCACACGACTCACTCAACTAACTCCACTCCAGGCTCCACTGCACCAGCAGAGAGCAGTCAGACATCCTGAGAGCTGTATTGCGTTGCAAGACAGGAAGGTCCTGGCTGCAGATTCTTTAACCATCCCAAGAGCTTGGTGAGGCCATACCAGTCCCCAGTGATAGAGAACAGGTCCGGTCTCTGAGCTTGGGCCTGAGGTCTGTGAGTCACCCTGGGGCAGCTACCCTATTAGCCCTTACTAGGAGTACTCTTCTTTTTTCATGGCCATGCAACCTCAGCACTATTGGTATTTTGTGTCAAATGATTCTTGGTTGTTCTGTGCATGGTAGAATGTTGAGCAGCAGCTCCTGGCCTCTACCTACTAGCTGTCCGAAGCACTCCATCCCCCAGGTCACCTCTATTGTGACAGCCAAAAATGTCTCCAGACATTGCCAAATATTTTTTGGAGGGAAAAGGCTCCTCTTCCCCAATTGAGAACCACTGCGATAACCCAGTTCCACCAACTTTTATGGGATGTCACCACTCAAGAGTCCTCTCAAAGACTCCCTCTCTCCCAAGTGCTCAATATAGTAAGTTTGTATGCAGGATTGCCTTTGTCCAAAGGCTGTTAGAATTCTTGAAAAATCCATTTCAGGGAGCTTGGGCTTAATTTTGAAATACAGTTAGGCCTCACTTCACTGTAATGCAAAAGGAAATGGGGGTTTTGGCCACAGAGTAAATGGAAACTTCCTTTGATGACCTACTGCTTCAGGTCACCCTCCTGAACGTCACTATCACTGTTGCAAAAGTGTATTAGGGATGGGTTGCACTCGCCATCTGTGGCCTCCAGGGGAGTCCCTGCAAGCTGTTGGTTCTTTGTTGTTCTAAAAGAGAAATCCTGGATTTGTTTTTTGATTCTTTATTTACCTTCTATTTATTTATTCCTCCTAAAAAAAAAATGTTCTTTTCACTTAAGAGACTCAATTAGTTTTTTGTGGATAAGTTGAGATTTTTGGGGTTTTTTTGTTTTTTCAGTTTTGTTTTTGCTTTTGCTGAAATGGTTCCAGCTTTTTCTAAAGGATGCTCTCACTGGGAACCTCTTTCTTCAAGGAGAGCTTCCTGCCATAGTGGAACTCCTCAGCAATGTAGTGTCCATCATGGCTCCAAGTTGTAGAGACACATATACCTGGTTCACTTCAGGGGTGAATTTTTCCCCTCCTGGTCTCATCTCTCCTCACAACCCCTAAGGCCACCATTTTCTGCTCCAGGCCTGTGAATGCCCAATACTTCTTGTGGGCAGAGCCACACTAAGTGGACTCAGGTATCTTCACCCTCTCCTGTCCAGTCCAGCTGCCTCTTCCTGCTTATCTGAGCCCTGTGTTTTCTAGCCTTTGGTAGAAGAAAATCTGGTTCTGCAAACACTCTGCTGAGCTTTTATATCCAGCCCTATCTCTATAGTTTCTGTGAGTGCTGGTTCCTGTCCTTGTGGACTGGGGGGCCCTGGGGTACAGTGAGAGAGCAGAATGAAAGGACAACACAGGGACCAACTCTCAGAGACACACTCTTGTGTGTAGCTCATTCACTACTCAGGACAGGAGTGAAGACAGAAAAGGGCAGCCCTGGCCAGGAAGTCCCTTTCCTTGAGCTTTTGCTGCAGCTTAGCATGGCAGCTAGGAGAAAGATACCTGCTCAATCCTTTGTCTGTGGTAGGAAGGGGATCCTCCTTGGAACTCCAGGATGGAATGGTAGAGGTTTCAAGTTTGAGATTCTGCAGACCACCCAATGGGAACCTTGCAAGCAGGCTAGCCCTTTCTGGGAGCCCCTGAGGGAAAAGAAGCCAGTGACATGCAGGAGAGGAGGGGAGCCTGGACCCTGAGTCTCCACTGTGAGGAAGGAGGTACATGCAGAGTGCTTGTGTTAGAAGTGCCATTCTTAAGCCAGGCACAGTGTTACACGTCTGTAATCTCAGCACTAGGGAGGCTAAGGTAGGAGAGTCATGAGTTCAAGGCCAGCCTGGGCTAGAGTCTGTCTCAAAAAAACACAACAAAAGTGCCATTCTCTCTCCCCCAAGCAGGCCAGCTGGGGGCTGCCACAGACACAGCAGCCACTGCTCACCCTCGTGGTGTCTTTGTGTGGGGAGACAAAGCCTTTGTGCAGAAAGCCCCTCCAGGGGCACTTGAGCAGGTTTGTGGGGCAGCCAGGGCATCTCAGCCTCCATTCGGTGCTGGGCTGGGTACCTCCATGGCAGTACAGCCTTAGCAACCTTTCCTGCCATGATCCGATGAGAGGTCAGGGCATCAAACTCACTATGCCTGCTGCGTGCAGGATACAATCAGTCCTCTGTAATCACTGGCTCTGCATCCTTGGATTTAACCAACCGTGGCTTCAAAATACTCAGGGAAAAATGCATCAATATTAGCCATGTAGATGTTTTCTTGTTACTATTCCCTAAACAATACAGTACGACAAGGATTTGTGCAGCATTCACATTGTATCTGGCGGTGATTTAAAGTCCACAGCACGCAGTGTGGGCATGAAAATGCTACGCCATTTTACATTAGCAACTGGAGCACCCTCGGGTTTTGGTTCCCTGTGGAACCAACTTCCACAAATGCCAATGGATGCATTATATATATTATCTCATTCTATCACCTCAACAGTCACATAAAGTAGGTATTTCTATCCCCATTTTACAGATAAAGTAAGTAAAATTGAAACCTGTGAGTCCTCACAGAAAGGAGCTCCCAGAGGCTCTACATGACCTCCTAGTTCATGATACTGCTCTCCCTGGGAAGTTGTGCAGGGCAGTGACCTAGGAAAGTAAAGAAAGAATTGAGGATAGGCATAGTAGCAAATTCCTGTAATCCCAGCTACTCAGGAGGAAGGAATAAGAGGATTGTGGTTTGAGGCCAGCTCAGACAAAACAAGTTGATAAGACCCCATCTTGAAACCTTGATTCAGTGGTACATGACTGTAATCCAGCAACACAGGAGGCAGAGATAGATGATCATGGTTCTAGGCTAGTTCTGGGCAAAAATTCAAGACCCTGTGTGAAAATAAACTAAAGCAAAAAAGGGCTAGAGGTATGCATGACTCAGGTGGACAAGCACATGCCTAGCAAGTGTAAGGCCCTTTGTTCAAACACCAATGCCACCAAAAACATAAAAGAATAAAAATCACTACTGAAGAACCAACAGACTTCTCCCTGCTGCTCAGATGGGACTGCTGAATGGGCTTTGCCCAGAGGTCTGTTATACAGTGGTTCTTAAAAATGAGACTGGATAAGCCACACAGACATGTCCTGAGAAAAATCACCACTCTTCTCAATTTTCTGAAATTAAAAAAAAATCTCAAATCTGCTTCTCATCTCTGATACTTATTACTACCATGATTACTTCCCAGTTGGCAATGACAGTGAGAAATGGCTTGAGGACCAGTCAGGGGCATTGGCGGCGGCGGGGATTCTTTGTCCTACTCTGAATCCAATCAGGGATTGAAAGAAACCCCAAGAGGGAGGATAGGTGGTGGATAGGTAGCTGGAAAGAAAAGACCACGCTCCCTGGGTCAGTAGGAAGAAGGGTGGGGACCCCCACAGACAGAAAAGTCTGGCCGGGCGGTGTGGAGAGAGCAGGGCATAGTGTGCCGAGCTGCACCAGCCGCATCCGGTCGGAAGTGCAAGTCTGCAGACCCTGGCTCGGGCTGCTGCAGCTGTCCCAAGGATCTGCACAATTGGCATTCTCTCGGCGCCCAGTGCCCACAGGAATCCAGTCACGCGGGGGACGTGGTGCCTGGGAACTGGCCAAAGACAGCTCAGCCAGTCCCCTGAGGCGCGACTGCTTGGTGGGGTGCTGCTGGTATCTTGTGACCTCACCACCTGCAGGAAAGGGGCCTGAGAGTGGTCCAGCCTCACCACTCAAGTACACTCAGGCGAGCCTGGATCAGAGGGAATCATTGCTCCTGCTGATCAGGGTGACTGATGCATTCATTTTCCCCTGATTCTTTTTCCTCTCTACCATGGCGCTGAATTTCCTCCAAGCGTGCTGGGAGCTGGTTGCTGAATAACTTCTGGGCTACATAGCTTTAGGGAGATCACTTCTTTCCTGTACTGCCCCCCTTCACTAAGAACATGCAAAGAACAAAGAGGGCAAAAGCTCCCTCAGCATTTCCTGAATGAAAACCGAGGTGTTGCTATTTCTGGGCTTGGGAGACTAAGGAAGGACCAGATTTCTCTCTCCTCCCTTTCCTCTAAACCTCTGGATGGCATCCTGCTCACTTATGTTCACCCCATTGTATAACCAGAGTTCCAGGCCAGAGGTCTGACCCTGGGGTTTCAACATGTCAGGTCTGGCCACTTGCCCCAATGTCTCAAATAGCAGATGAGTAGTGGCGAATGGCAGAGAAGGGACATTAATTAGGATGGCACAGGCATTTGGGGGAAGAGCAAAGTAAGCACTTCAGCATACCTTTGGGGTATAGGCAAGAGCTCTAGGTTTAAATAAGGAAGAACTGGGGCAGAGGAGAGATGTAAATACTTAAAGCAGTCCCACTCACAGCATGGCCTGTTTGATCGTTGGCACAGTTCTGTGAGGGGTTCCAGAGAACTTCTTGTGGCTGTCATCCTGTAAGGGGAGTGATCTGGTTCCCATGACATGAGCACTCCTGCTCCAGGGGGCTGCCTCACCATTAAAGGTCATTGTCCTCATTCAGAGGGGTGGTCTGTCCTGTGAGGCTCTGCTATTCCTTTCCTTGGGGGTAGTTTCAGTCCTTCATTGTAAAGATGTTATTGATCAGTCAGGTCCTTCCTGGAACCCAGAGTGATTGCAGGACAGAGACTCAGAATAAAGGAGACAGATGCAAAATGGAGGCAGGGAGGCCAAGATTTTCTCCTGATTTTAGTAACTTGTGAACCCAGGTGAGGAGTCTGCTTTTCAGCAAAAGCAGTTTCTAAACACCTGTTACACTGTTGCAAAGATACTGCCCCTAAAACCCAGTCCTCCTCCACCAAATGAGGTGTGAGCCTCCTCTGCCTGCCAGCCCCTTCACATCCCATCTTGTCTTGTTACTGACAAACCTCCCTTCACATCCAAGCCCCTGTTTCAAAATGGAATTGGATTCCTCCCTGTTGCTTTCCAGTTTGTTCTGTGTTGCTGCCTTTCGTCCTTCCTAATGGAAGCTCTCGTTTCTGTCAACATTCTTCTGTCAGAAATCACTGTTCTCCTATGTAATGGTCTGTTGTTAATCACTTTTTCCTTTTGGAAATCACTGTCCTGAAGAAAAAAAAAAAAATCACAACTCTCTCAGAAATCCTTGTTCTCCTGTCAGAAATCTGCTTATTTCCCATCAGAAGCCAACATGGCTGTCAGAAATCCCTGCTTTCCTGTCATAAATGGCTGCTCTCCTGCCAGATCCCTGCTTCCTGTCAGAAGTCATTACTTCCCCATAGGAAATCCTGCTTCTTGCCTGATCCTTCCCTCCACAGGATGTTTGAGGTTGTTTGTCACCCTCTGACATTGGTAGCTTTCCTGTGACTTCCTCCCTGGGAGGGGAACAGAGCTGTTCACACCTGTTTTTCTGGGGAAGCTCAATGCTGGGCCCAGACACACCCCAGGGCAGTGGACACAACACTGGGGTGGGGGTGAGCACACCCCTGGTGGTTACAGACACACTATATCTGCTTACTAGACCTTTCCTTATCTCTGTCCCCTACTCTGCCTCCTTCACAGTATTTGATTTAGATCAATGACACCTCTCACTTTCAGAAAGTTGCTACCTTGTTTGAGCCAAAAATCTCTCTTGGATTCCAATTACAAAACTGTCACATTCGTTGCCCCACAGAGCAAGTCCAACACTTCTGTGCCACAGCCCTCAGCTGTGCCCCTAAGTCTCTCACATCCACATTTGACCTGCTCAGCTGCTGTGTGACATGGTTTCTGGAGCCTGGCTGCCCTCCCTCCCCCATGTTCTAGTTTGTTTCGGACTGCCTGAGGGGATGGGGCCAGCAGGGACAACCCCACTACCACCCTCCTCCTAACCTGGCCAAGACTGCATGAGCTATTCTATCTTAGATCAAGTGTGTATTTATTTATCATGCTGAATCTTCCCCGGCAGGCATCTACCACTGAGCTACACCCTGCTCCCTCCCTTTTTCCCTATAGTACTGGGGATTCAACCCAGGGCCTCACACAAGTGCTCTGCTATTAAGCCATATTCCCAGCCCTAGTTTTCTTTGGCTAAGTTTTACATGTCCTTTAAGGTTAATTCCAAAGTAATCAAAGTTTTGGATCCTTCAGGGAATGTGCTCTTTTTTCATTGTATTTCCTTCTGGTCTTTACCACCAGAATGTATAATTGCTATTGACTTAATTTTTTTTCTTGTAAGCACAGTGTTGCCGAACTGACTTGTCATTTCTACTAATTTCCCTAGAATATCCTGTATCTTTCTTGGGGTGCTGACCCACTGTGTGGTGTGACAGAGACAGCTTTACAACTATAGCATATGCCACCATTTTCCCCTTGGAAACACTCAAAATGGGTGACAACACCCTTTTACACCAGAGCTAACCTGGGAGAGTTCATTAGAGTACCAAAAAGGTAGAATTACATGATCTGAGGGATGATCTTTAATCCTGACTTCAAATGTTCTCACCACAAAAATGTGAAGCACTAGAGGTGCTGCTCGTGGTAACTAGCTTCATTTAATTTTCCAGATTGCATTCATGAATCATAACATCACTTTGTACATAAGTCCATACAATTACAAATTGTCAATTTACAATTAAAAACTAAATCATTCAATGGCTTGGGAAGTTTTTTTTAGATGGTTCTGAGTTTAAACTCAAGGCCTGGCACTTGGGAGGTAGGCATACTACCGCTTGAGCCAAGCCCTAATCCCTTTCATTTTAGATATTTTTCAAATAAGGTCTCATGTTTATGCCTACGCTGGTCTGTACTGTGACCCTCCTATTTACACTTCCAGAGTAGCTGGTATGACAGGTGAGCACCATCACCCCAGCTTATTTGCTGAGATGGGGGCCTCACTAACTTTTTGCCGAGGCTAGCCTCAACCTTGATTCTCCTAATCTCCCCATCCCACATAACTGGGATTACTCCTTAGTACAAGTGAGCTACTGTACCCACTTGGAAATTTAATTATTAATAACAATAAATTGCTTATCATGTACTTTAAAAGTGGGCTGGAAGTGTGGTGAAAGCCGTAGAATGCCTTGTCTAGCAAGTGCAAATCTCTGAGTTCAAACTCCAGTACTGTAAACAAAACAAAAAATTAAAAATGCACACTGATCCTACCCAAGTTGAAAACACCTGACCTGGAGATTAAAGCAGGCTTTTCACTGAATGGCACTTTCCAATGATTAATTTTAAAGAATTTGAATTATTCTCTTACCCCTCAAGAAATAGGAAAAAAAATAAAAATAGACTTGGTGACAAATACTTTATGTCTCAGCTCTTAACAGGCCCTGTGGCCTTGGGCAATTACTTGATTCCTTTACATCTCAGTTTCATCCTATGTCAAATGAGATTATGAAGAGTCCTCCCTCTTTCCCCTAATAAAAGAATCTCTCCACTCCCAGCATGTGATGAGAATGATCAAAATAGCCCATTCTCCACTGGGCCTTTAATCTCAGCACTCAGGAGGCTGAGGCAGGAGGATCCCAAGTTAACAGCTGGGCTGGGCTACAGAGCAAGACCCTGTATTAAAAAGCCAACCAAACAAAGAAAACCCCATAAATATCATATTCTCCTAGACTCGATGACAGGTGCTTAAGGTTCTTGTGGAGTCAGATGCGGATTTGTGTCACCTTTCCCATCACATGCAAAGAAAATACCAGAGAGTGAAGCTAACACAGAGGACATGAAGGAAAAGAAAAGGGTTTCTGACATTGTTTGAGAGCCCGAACGCAGCCTAACCTGTTTATATGAAATAACAATTCCTTCATTTCTTAAGCTTGTTTGAGTTGGGTTTCTGTCTTGAGCAACCCAAAGAAGCATAACACAGTAATCTATTTTATAAGGCTGATGTGAGATTTGCTCATGGCAACACACATGAAGTAGCCAGGGCTTCCGTAGGCAGGTACCCAAAGACAAACTTACTCAACATCATCGTGCAGTGGATATGGACAATTCTGTGTTCGCTTTAGCAAAGATAGTACAAGTATAAAGTAGGATCTCAATAATATATCTCTATAGGCAAACTGATATATCTTTCCCTTAGTAGAGTTTAAATATAGATTAATCAGAAATGTTCTCTGCTTTCTACTCTTAGGAGACAGAAATGGCTCTAAAAAATGGAAAGAATACTGAACTGGGAGTCAAGAGGCCAGGGCTGGGCTGGGGTATAGCTCAGTAGCAGAGCACTTGCCTAGTATGTGTGAGGCCTGGGTTTGATCCTCAGTACTACAAAAATAAATAAATAAAGAGATCAGGGTTCCAGTTCACATATTGACTGCCTCGGGAATACGACTCCCTTCCCAGGGCCTAGGTTTCCCCATTTGTCAAATTAGGCTATAAAAAAAGATATCCAGGGCTGGGGGCATAGTTCAAGATCCAAGCAAGCACAAGGCTCTGGATTCAAGCCCTAGTACCTCAAAAAAAAAAAAAAAAAGATATATGGGAATTCTTTTTAGTGCCTCTTGCTTTCTTAGAGTTAAAACAAATCCAATCTTAGACCTTTTTTGCAGCCTCCCTACAGCCTCCAACAGCAACCCGTGGTTAAGTGACAGGTCAGGGGACTTGCAGGCAGCCATTTGCAAGATTCTGCACTTCCCACAGGAAGATGCAAGAACGTTCAGTACTCAACTTGCTGGTGTGGAAATGTGGTTGAATATATTTCAAGATGACTTTCAGCCACCAGGTCTGAAATACAATTTAATATCTAGAAAGATCAATGGAAACCAATACCTTATTTTTCACATGAGATATTCATTTAGGGCCTTCCAGGAACATTCTGTGTCAAGTCGTGGGGGAGAGAAAGGAACCAAGGCCAAGGTCAAAGACAGCACAGTCTTACAAGAACTGTTCCCAGCCCATCTTGTTCATCAAGATTTCCCTGGAGTTCAGATTGCAACAGAGATTTTGCTACCCTTATTGGGCTCACACTGTATGCCAGGCACTAAATAGACAAGTTCATTGGCATTGTTTGAGCACTGGCTGTAACTTTGCTGTGCTCCCACCTCCCAGAGGCAGCCACCAGTTGAGGGACAGAGACATGAGCTTCTGTCTACTGATTCTCCCTTCACAGAGGCCCTGGCCTGCACAGTCCCATTCTCTCTCCTCCTTGCTGTCGATCATAAGTCCTTCTTTGCTGTGTGGTGGATCCCCAAGCTGTGAAAGACGAGAGGCATTGACTTCTACTCAACCATTTGGGGAATATCATTTTTCCATTAATATAAATGTTAGTAAATCACGGACCAAACTTTAAGATCAGAATGAGTTTAAGATTCATTTATCGTCTTCAAAAAATATTTATTACCTGTTTATTAGGACAGGCAGTATCCTAGTTCCCTGGGGAATGAGCAGTGAAGAATGCAATAGAAGGTTCTACCCTCCTGGAGCTCCCCCTGTAGCATAAGGAAATCGGTAAAACACACAACATTTCAGAGGCTGACACGTGCTCTAGAGAAAATAGAGCAGGGAGGGGGACGGCAGAGAAATGGCCATCTTACAGAGGACTGCTTCAGGCTTCACCATCAAATCCCCAGGCCTCCTTCTCCTTGCCTCTGCCACCAGGGTTACCTGAGTGGGCATGGAAGCTGGGAGCTGGAGGGTGTTATCCAAGAAATTACCTGCCCTGGAGATGTGAACTGAGTGGACTGAGCCATAGTCAGAAGATGGTAGAGAAGAGGCAGTAAACTCATCCACCTGGTGCTACAGAACTCACATCCTACAGGGTTGGGCCTCTTCGGCAGGCTTTGTGCCTCTATTTCTGCCTCCATTTTTTTAAATTTATTTTTTATTATTTATATGTGCATACAAGGCTTGGGTCATTTCTCCCCCCTGCCCCCACCCCCTTCCTTATCACCCACCCCACCCCCTCCTTCTCTCCCCTCCCACCCCCTCAATACCCAGCAGAAACTATTTTGCCCTCATCTCTAATTTTGTTTTAGAGAGAGTATAAGCAATAATAGGAAGGACCAAGGGTTTTTGCTGGTTGAGATAAGGATAGCTATACAGGGAGTTGACTCACATTAATTTCCTGTGCATGTGAGTTATCTTCTAGGTTAATTCTTCTTGAACTAACCTTTTCTCTAGTTCCTGGTCCCCCTCTCACAGTCCTCCTTGAGCTTCTCAGATGTCCAGGTGGCTGTCCTGGGGAACTTCCTTCAGATGACCCCTCACTCTCACTTGCTAAACATCATCAGCAATTCCCCCAGCTCTGCCTCCAATTTTCCTACCTTTCTAGCCGAGGCAGTCCAGTACTCTGTCATCTTCACACCTCTACCTAGTCACATACTGTAGTAGTTTCTTTAGCCTCCCTCCTGCATAGCCGAGGTGAGTAGAGCAAGTCAGAGAAGGTGCTTGATGAACAGTGGGATGGGGGAGGGAATTTCTGCACAAAGGATGGGCTGTGAGCCAGTGGTTCTCAAACTTGACCATGGATCAGAGTCACCTGCTGGGCTTGTTAAAACAGAGACTGCTGGGTCCCACTTGCAGAAGATCTGGGATGGGACCCAGCATTCACGAATCTAATTGGATCCCAACTGATGCTAGGGCTACAGACCCTAGCACCACACTGGGACCCATTGCTCCAGACCACCTGGTGAGGTAGGCTGAGTTTGCCTTCTGTACCCCCAGCATCGTCCTGGGCAAATCCCTTCCAATTTGTGGACCATTCTCTTCCTCCCCTCTCTTTCATTTCTTAGTCATCTGATTTTCTCTCTTCCTCTAAAAAATGCTTTTGGGAGGCAGAGCTGGAAAATAATTACACTAAGCTGCAACTGGCCAGCCATATCCATCATCCCTCCTAGGAATACTTTGAATTTTAACTGTCTAATAAATCCCAAAGCAAGAGAATTAAAACTCTGATGGCTGCCTGCAGTGATCAGCTCATGAATAGAGACTGTGTTTGGGGGCTCAGAGCCTCTGAAACTGTGTGGGTGGCCACTTAGCTCACCCCACTCTGTGCGCCTATGGGGAATGTCTTCTCCTAGCCTGGGTGGGGATTTAAAATTCTGTATCCCTCTTCTTCAGTAACAGTGAGGCAAAGACATCCCTGTAGGGAACAACTCTTCTTAACATCTGTGATTAAATTCCCCAAGGAGACAGTTAGGCAGCATCTTTTGTCTTCTGGGACTGTCCTCTGCCATGGTGGGAAAAAAGAGCTGATTCTCCCTTGGAGGGAGGCCCCACTGTGCTTGCATCTGGGCTGGCTGGGTCTGTCTCTGCAGAATAAGCTGGCCAAAATTTTGAAGAGTGACAGGGCTTAGACGTTGGCGAGGGACGCCAAATACATAAGAGGCTGGCAAAAATAAGTGGAGGGAGGTGGGCCATGGCTAAACTGCTTCTCTCGCCAGAATTTCTCCAACTTGTCCTCCAACCCCAAGAGGCATCTCTTGACCTCCCTACCTCTAGTCTCCTCCTGAGAAACAATCATTGCCCAGAAAGAAGGAAAATGTGGCAGAAGGAACAGAGAAGAAGGAGCAGTGTCTGTTGGGAGGGCCAGAGAGTCTCCCTCCATGCTGATTTAAGAAGGACAGTGAAGTGGTACAGGAACCAACACTGGAGGAGGGCAGTGATGTGGCACAGGAACCAGCACTGGCCTGGGAGTCAAAGGCCTGGGCTGTGCATTGTGTGGCCTGGTGCAAGTCACTGTCCTCCCTATTGCCCCAGAGGAATAGGTTGAGATGACCCTATGAACCCCCTCAGAGCCAAAATGCTTTGGTATAGGATCCAGGCAGGGAGCTAGGAAACCTGATAGTTGATAAGGAATACATCCTGGCCTGCTGATGTTAACAGAATGGCTTGTGACTACAACAAGGTCTTCCTGGCCCACAGCCCACACAGTTCTTAGAAAACGACAGCTGGACTGACCATCCAAGGCCAAGAATTGCCCTGCCTGACATATGAGAGAAATTGATGATGTATAACCCAGTTTCTGGAAGTTAATAACACATAACCCAGTTTTCCAGAACTGACCACCCCCAAGTCTGCAGACCCCAATAAAATCTTGAGGCCTTAGGACATCCAGTACAGTGTTCCTTCTTGAGCCCGCCCCTGCTCCCATATCAAAAATGCACTTTTATTTTGATTTTACTTTGCTTTGCATTAAGAAACCTGCTCCTGCTTAAGTTTCCTCTGTGTCCATCCTTGAATTCTTTCTCTGACAAGACCAAGAACTTTCTGGCCCCCAGACCTGGTGACCTGAACCCAGCAACACTATTGGCTCCATTCCCACGATCATCTGCTAGGAGAGGTGTATAAGCACACCAGAACCACTCTGTTGCATGTGTTTTTAAATTCCCTTTCTTCTCTTGCCTCTGATGGGATTGCACATAAGGCCATGTCTACTGCAAAGCATTTCTCCAAGTTTGTCCTCAGTTGCAATTCCTGAAGCTGCATCACACACTGAGAAAGTACCCCTTCTCTGTACCCTGCTCCACCTCCTACCCATCCCTCCCCCATCCTTTTGATCTTCTTTTGCATACAGGACTCTGTGGCCATCCCAGCTGGCCTAGTTGTCCCTGAAGCCCCTCTCTATGGCACTCTCAAGAGGAAGAATCTGTTTCACAGCACATAATCTTCGTAATATACCTCTGTGCGTGACTGTGCATGTTGGTGAGAGTGTAAACTTTGTGAGTGTGCATGCACGTGGGGGTGTATGTGTGTGTATGAGTGAGTGTGCTCGTGCTTATGTAGCATCAAGGCAGAGGTTAGGTCTTACGTCACACAACACCTAGATTTAAATCCTGCCACTGACTCTTGACCTTGAGCAAACTGCCTAACCCTTTGAAACCTCAATGTACTTGTCTGCAAATCAAGAATAATTTGCACCCTGAGAATTTGTTGGGAATGCTGCGTCCCTTCTCAGAGCAAGATACTTTTTTCTGAGATAATCAGAATGTTCCACCAGTGTCTTGGGTGGCGTCCTCTCTATAGAGAGCAACACTTCTTTCTATGCTACTATTTCATTGTGGGCCACCTTCCTATTTCCCACCACCACCTTGAAGTCCCTGGCTAGACATGGAATGCAAGAGGTGACTGAATGGAAGAGGCTTCTCTGCCTGGGCCCACTGGCCTCTAACCTCCGTGAGCTCCCATATGGGGATGTGCAGGCTTCTTTTCTGAGGACTGAGTGATTTCAGAGTAGGAATAGAACCTATAGCAATAGTCTGTTTGGACTTTTCTCTGAATCTCATTAGAACCGACTTCGAGCTTCCTAAAATGAACCCACTCTGATGCCCCCTGCCAGCCTATTTTCGGACCTCTTTGGTCTCTTTAGGACCTGCTTTTATGTTTGTTATTCATTTGCTTTTTCCTGCACACACCCCTCCCATTCTCCTTCCGCTTACAGGCAATCAGGGATGGAATGTGTATCTTTTTGTATATTTCTTGCAAGCCATATGGTGATATTTTCCTATGATGCAATGCTGTGTTGTATAGTGCATTACTTCTTCAGATCCACCATGTTGCTGTGTGTACTTGCAGCCCACTTTCCCCCCTCCCCTTCCTTCCCCCCATGGAACATTCTGAGTGACCTCCAATGTCCCCGGAACAGGTAGCAAGGCTGCCACGAGCCCCTGAAGCAGCATTTCCTCCCTCCAAGACTGCCTGCCTGTCAGATCTGCCAGTGTCTCTAATCACTGGGTCTGAACCCTCACAAAGAGCTTTCCCCTTGGATCTTTCTCCAGTCGTGAAGTTCCTGGTAACACCCAGGGGGCAGGAAGTGAGCACTGATGTTTGTCTCCAGGGAAGCCATCTGTAGACCTGTGTCCCAGACAAGAGGAGCTTTTTGGTAATTGACTGCTCCTATCAGGCCTGGCAGTTTTTTCTTTTGGTTACTGATTAAAGAAAGCACATCTCCCAAAGGCAGATCCATGTTATTCTCCTTCAGAAACAGAACAGTGGAAACCATTAAAGAACAGATACTTCATTAACAGCACACTTACCCTGCCCTTGGTGTTGTGGTGAGGAGTCCTGGTATCTTTGGAGGGCCATGAGAAGTAAAGTTCAGGGAGCTCTGGAGGCTATTCAGAGCTATCCTGATTTTCATAACTGCTCTGGGCTCCTATGGGGGAAACAGTGGCCTCAGTTAAATTCTTTCCTCAGTAATTCCCTTTGCACCCTGAAGGGCTGGGCTTTGCCACCCCTTCCACTCAGAAACTTTCACGGGATGACACTTCACAGAGGTGTCCACTATGACTGGGCAAACTGCATGGATTTCCTGACTTTCTCATCCTTCTCCTTTACTCTGGCTTCCTCCTCAGTCACACCCTCTCTCCCTGGAGGTCCAAAGGAGTTGAACTCAAGGAGCCCCATACAGGGAGCCAGTGGGCCAGACCTTAACCCAAAGACCTGCCTCCATAACCCTGAACTATTGATGTTATGACCCTCTCAAGGCTCCAGTTTTCTTAAAAAGTGGGGAGAGGTGCTGGGGATTTGAGTCCTTCCAGTTGTTGACATCTGTGTTTTTACAAAGATTTCAGTATTCCTTGGCACATCCTGACTTTTCCCTTCCCACCTTAGCACTGACTCTTGTGATCCCAACCCTCCTGTACCCCCTCCAGACTCCCTACCCCCAACCCCTTCTGAAGACCCTCTCCATTTCCCACTCCCTCATTCTCAGGTATTTTTTCCTCAAGGGATTCCCATTTACCGCTAGTCTGTCTCACTGAAACAACTGTTCTAGGCATTCAGGGTGTTTCTTTCTTCTCCCAACTCTCTTTTTGGTCCCACAGTCTCTGGAGGTTTTTAATCAGGTAAGTGGGAGCCGAGTGTGCTTTGAAGCCATTTGCCTTGTTCTAGAATCCCAGATTCTTGGGGCTCCTCTTGACCAGAAGCAATTCTGGACTACTCTGGAGCTCTCTCAGTTATTCTAGGCTACCACAGGGTCCCCTAGGGCTGCTCAGACCTGTTCCTCAATAAATCTCTTTGATGGTCTTTGACCTTTCTGTGGACAAATCAATGCCACAGGGATTTACTGTCTTCTAGGGGCTATGGCGACCACCTCTGTCCAGTCCCATTCCTTTCTCACTCAGTCATTCGACATGGGGACAATAGCTCAAGGATGCTGGGATGGATATACTGCCAAGACCTGGCCTTCCAGAGTTCACAGTCAGAGGAGGCACAGACAATAATGGCTAGAGACCTGCAGACAGGACCCTCCCTTTCTACACATACAATGCTAGAAAAATGAGGACCAGAAGACAGGACTGGGGTAAAGGGAAGGTTTGACTGAAGCCACTCACTGAAGCTGTGGTTGTTCACAAGTCCGCTTGCTCCTCTAGACACAGCAGCACACACAACAGAGGAGGAAAATCAATAGGATGGAAGAGGCAGAGGATACGCAGGGATAATTTGGCACATTTATCAGCCTCCCTTCTGTCTGAGCCTCTCCCTCCTCATGCCTTTCTGTTTCTTTCCTCTCAAGCACACATCTTGCTGCAAGGCTGGAAGACAGCCCTGAGGGGACATAGTAGAGTGCACACCAGATGCCTACTGTGGCTTTGCACAAGTCAAGCAGGGAGGTGTACTGCATTCCTAGTATAATGACACAGGCTGAGGTACTCTTCCAAACCACATCCACTTGCTAGATATCATTTTTTTTTCAATTTTAAAGAGTTCTAAAGACACCCCACTTTTGGTGTCACTAGTAGTCATAATACCAAACTTGAAGGTAGCTTTAGATAACCATAGAGCAAATAAATGTGTACTTTGATAGTACAGGTGCAAATTTACACACATGTACTCAGAAATGAAGAAAAAATGTGGCAGAGACTGCTGTGACTGGTCTAGTCTCTTTCGTGAGTCCTCTCTCTGTTATATAAAGGGGGTAACGATGATGGTGACCTGATGTTTAATGGTAGCTCTATCTATTCCAGTTCTGAAAGGTTCACTGAGTCATGGGGGGCCCCCCAGCTTGGCTTTTGCTATGGGAGCTGCTGAGTAATCTGGACATAAGGATAAGATGCACTGCTTACCATCCCAAAAGTATCTCCATTATATTTTATATTTAAATAGGATACTAGTCTTTCTCTAGATGAGCATTGTTGCTTATACAGGCATAAAGGTAAGACAGATGATATATGTTATTTTCTTTTTATTAAACTTGTTTTTTGAGAGAGAGAGAGAGAGAGAAAGAGAGTCTTACTACATAGCCCAGGCTGGCTCTCCATCTTCCTGCTTCAACCTCCTAATTGCTGGGATTATAGACACGTACCACCATGCCTGACTTAATAATACAATATTAATATGTAATATATAATATATATACATAATATATATGTATATATATTATATATTGTGTATATATGTGTGTGTATATATATACATATATATATATATATAATTCCACTACATGAAACTCTCTATGCTGGGTGAGAGGAAAACAAATGATAAGAAATGATATCCGACCCAGAAAAACTAATATTCTACAAATGGTGGGAGATGTAAGTTGTTGGCAATAATGGCGCCAATAGGTTTCGGTTCTTACTGCACCCTTAAGTTTCTGTTTCCCAGGGTCACAGTCCAGCCTCAAGTCTAGCTTGAATCCTCCTTCTGCCCCAACTTCCAATCAGCATGAACCATAAGATCCTAACCAATCAGATCATGCTGAGTCCCACTGAGAGATATTTAAGCCCTTGCCCTTCTCTCTCTCTCTCTCTCTCTCTCTCTCTCTCTCTCTCTCTCTCGGCTCTCTCTCTTTCTCCCACCCGGCAATAAAGACTCTCTTGGCCAGATCACTCCTCACGGTGTGGTCACTTTGGGACCTACATTTGGTGCCATGACTCAGATGCCCATCACAAACCCCTATTGTCGGGGTAGGGGGACAAACCATTTTTCCCAGAAAGACTCCCATGCTTTCCTGCTCCTGTTCGGGTCATCCTTTTGCCCACCAGTTTCTGGTCATGCCCAATATCCCACCCCTTTGCTGGGGAGAGATATTTTAACCAAATTTCAGACCTCCATCTCATTTAACCTCAGGCCTATCCCCCTTCTCGCCCTTATGACTACAGATGGTCCCTCTGATTCCACCGGTCAAATCCTCCCTTCAGAGGTGAACCCTAAAGTATGGGACATTGATACTCCTTCTCTGGCAACTTGTCCTCCCATTAAGATCCTCTTACAGGACCCTCATCACTTTCTATGCCAGCCTCAGTACCCCCTCCCTACTTCCAGTCTGCTGGGGTTACAACATAATTACCGATTTACTCCACAAGGGGCTCCTCAGACCCAGCCATTCCCCATGCAACTCTCCTATCCTAGCTGTAAAAAAGCCAAATGGCACCTACCACCTTGTCCAAGATCTTAGACTCATTAATAATGCTGTTAAACCTATACACCCCCTGGTCCCTAACCCTTACACCATTCTCTCCTCTATTCCTGCCTCCTCCACTCACTTCTCTGTCCTTGATCTCAAGGATGCCTTTTTTACCATCCCCCTCTCCCCCAAGTCACAGGACATTTTCGCCTTTACCTGGACGGACCCACACACACATCACTCACAACAACTCACCTGGACAGTCCTCCCTCAGGGTTTTAGGGATTGCCCACATCTGTTTGGACAGGCACTTGCCAAAGATCTCAGGGACCTCTACCTCTCTAGGTCTACCCTCCTCCAATATGTAGATGATTTACTCTTGTGTAGCCCCTCTCTGGGCATCTCTCAAACTGACACCACTTAACTGTTAAACTTTCTGGCAGACAAAGGATACCAGGCTTCCCTCCGTAAGGCCCAACTTTCTCAAGTTACAGTCACATACTTGGGAGTTCAGTTAGCCCATGACTCCAAGGCAATTACTCTGGACAGAAAACAGCTCATTCGGGAAATACCGGCTCCCAAGACAAAGGAGGAAATTCTTTCCTTTTTGGGACTGGCCAGATACTTCCGCTTCTGGATTCCCAACTATTCCCTCTTGCAGCCCCCTTATACAATGCCACTAAGGGAGACCCTTCTGAGCCCCTACTTACTTCTGTCAACACCCCTTTCCAGCACCTTCACAGGCACTTCTCCAGGCCCCAGTCCTCCACTTGCCAGATACCCAAAAACCGTTCACTCTCTATGTCCATGAAAATAAAGGCTTAGCCTTGGGAGTTCTGGGTCAGGAAAAGGGTCCAACATTTGCCCTGGTAGCATATCTATCAAAAAAACTTGACCCCACAGTCTGGGGATGGGCCCCCTGTCTACAGGCCTTGTCAGCAGCCTATGTTCAGGAAGCAAAAAAACTCACTTTCGGGGGGTCAATCACAATCATCTCCCCCCATCACCTGGCAGAACTCCTGACATATAAGGACTTAAGAACCCTTCCCCCTTGCCGGATCTTGTTGCTTCTTGTCTCCTTCCTCCATGACTCCTCCATTACCCTCCGTGCTTGCTCTTCCTTAAATCCTGCCACCCTCCTGCCCACCTCTACTGCCATGCGTACCCACTGCTGCATCGAGACCCTGGAGGCCCTTCTCCCCTGCCCTTCACCCATCCAGGAGGGGCCCCTGCAGGGCTCCACCTACACCTGGTTCACTGACGGCAGCTCATATGTGGAGGGGGGTTATACGGAGAGCTGGTTATGTTATAGTGTCCTTAATCCAAGTCATCGAGGCACAGCCCCTCCCTCCCAGTACCACCAATCAGCAGGCTGAACTGTTTGCAGTCACGAGGGCTTTTGAGCTGGCAGCCGACCATTCTCTCACTCTATACACTGACTCTAAATATGTCTTCCACATCCTCCTCTCCCACTCAGCTATCTGAAGGAAAGAGGATTTTTAACCACAAGAGGCACCTCTGTTACCAACTCCACTTTCATTACCAACCTTCTCTGGGCCTCTCTCCTCCCTTCTAAGATTGGGATCGCCCACTGCCGGTCCCACCAAACGGATTCATCACCCATAACTATGGGCAATTCTAAGGCAGACCAGGCTGCCTGACAGGCGGCAAGGGAGAATTACTCCACTCTGGCTCTTGCAAAGCCTCAGGACCAGACTCCTGAACCAGCCCATGAGTCACTCCCTAGACATACTCTCCTTTCGTATGTACACTCCATCTTCCACACTAGCACCAAGAATCTCAAGCTCTTCTTAAATTCATTTTTCCCTCTTACCCCAGAGGACTCCCAATACCTATGCCACCTCACCTCCACATGTCCCACTTGTCAGAGGACTAACCCACACACCCCTTCAAGGCCTGGTTCATTCCCTACCCACCAGGCCAGGGGACAAATCCCGGGGGCAGATTGGCAAGTAGACTTTAGAAACATGCCCAGAATAAAAAAACACAATTACCTTCTGGTCCTGGTAGATACCTTCTCGGGATGGGTAGAGGCCTTCCCAACCTCCAATAAGAGGGCATCAACTGTGGCCTCTATTATTGTAACCCACATCATCCCTAGGTTTGGAGTGCCTACCTCCTTCCAATCAGATAGTGGCCCAGAGTTCACATCCCAGGTAACACAAATAATTATCAAGTCCCTTAATATATCATGGCAGTTCCATATCCCTTATCATCCCCCCTCATCAGGAAAGGTAGAGCGCACTAACCGTACTTTAAAGGAGGTTCTCACTAAACTCACCTTGGAGCTACACCTAGATTGGGTCCAACTCCTTCCAATAGCCCTCTTCTGCCTACGGGTACTCCCACGGAAACCCACACAAATATCCCCTTTTGAGGTGATCTTTGGGCGCCCAGCTCTGCCTCCAGGAATCACCTCCTCCTGGGGCCCCCTCCCGGGACACCTCGCCTTTCCTCTTCTCTCCTTCATTTGAACCCAGTTATGGCGACACCATGACACCTTATCTCCAGACTCTTCACGCACCCATCTCTCTTTCCCTTTAAACCCAGGGGACTGGGTCTACTTCTCTCCCCCTTTCCCTAAAAAAAACCCCTTACCCCAAAATGGAAAGGGCCCCTAAAAATCATCCTCGGGCTGACTAGCACCGAGGGAACTTCTGGAGATTTAAGATACGGGGAAACCTACACCATCTCACAAACTTCTATCACCAGCCTAGTCGGCACTGGTGACTGGCATCCTAAGGGATGTCAAGTCCCTATTTCAATCCCCTTCAAACCCAGGTTTGGTTCCACCCTAAGGAGTGGCTCCTTTGCATTCACTTGCCCTTTCTTCGCCCAAACAAAAAATTACTGTAAAAGGGGAGCCAAATGGACCCAGGAGTATGGGGGATGTCCCTATTAGTCTTGTCAGGTCTACTGGGTACTAGGATCAAAGGGACCAGACAACCGGTTTCACTTTTATCTGGGAAAAAATGACACTACCATGCTCCACATCCCTGATCCATGGGACAACAAATGGGTTCAGGGTGGACAGGCAGCCATTTATGTTTAGGGTGACTCCTCAAAACCCTTGGCTCACACTATGATATCCAGGGAACTAACCCTTCCAATTACCACTCAGAAGGAGGTTGCTGCTAATATTCTACAATCCGAACAAAACTTACATAAATCCCTTCACCAGCCCTCCACCCCCCCAACCTGGCTCCAACTATTCCAGGCCTCACTACAACTCCTAAACCTAACCGTGCCCATTAATGTCACTGACTGCTTTCTTTGTGCCTCCCTCCAGCATCCTTTACTGGCTGCAGTTCCCATTAATGTTTTATCTCCTATCAGAGCTTCCCCTGCCTTGCAGAACTCCTCATGCACTCCTCCCTTGCCTCTGTACCTTTATGGGAACCTGACCTTGCACAATGTCCTCCTCCCACACATACCTGCTATCTCCAGTCCTCAGAGCTTTGGTCCAACTTTTCTCTCTCCTGTCATATGAATCTCATGATTACAGAACAACTGGCATCCCACCCCGGGGCTATATTTCTGGTGCCACAACACCCTACACTCTTGCATAAATCAGGCTACTCCCAGGCACTGCATACTGGTAATTATAGTCCCCCAACTCACTCTCTACGGGGAAGCTGAATTTTCCCTCTTATTTGGCGCTTGACCAAAGCACGCCACCTTCTTGTCCATTATGGTTGGTATAAGTCTGGCGACCTCCGTTGTTGCCACAGGCTTCGTGGAGGGAGCCCTTGGCCATAGTTTTATTACTGCAAAAGACTTTGAAGATCGCTTACAGATCACCCTCGAGTCCACCTCAGCCTCACTAGCTTCCCTTCAATGTCAGCTCACTTCTCTAGCCCAGGTGGCCCTACAAAATCGCAGGGCCCTAGACCTCATAACAGCTGGAAAAGGGGGGACTTGCTTCTTCCTCCAGAAGGAATGTTGTTACTATGTCAATGAGTCTGGGATTGTAGAACAGAATGTCAAAAAATTAACAGACTTGGCAGAGGACCTCCTAAAGAGACCCACTAAAAACACCTTAACCAACCTGCTAAACTCTCCTTTCCTCACATGGCTCCTGCCTTTCTTGGGCCCTTTGCTCATGCTCGTTACTCTATGCACCCTCCTACCCCATTTACTACAGTTTCTCAGATCTCAGGTGAACAAAATCTCTACTCAAACTTTCAACCAGCTTCTCCTCCAAGGATACCAACCCCTCATAGCCCAACCAGAGGACACCTACGGTGGATCCTACCAGGACCCCTCACAGAATGCCTGCTTCAATTCCTCAACTCCCTATGCAAAGATGGATGGCTATTACCCACCACATGGAGCCCAGAGGACTGGCTCGAGACTCTTTATGACCTGTGGCTACAAGGGACCTTCATCAACTTCACGGAAGAGGAAATCTTCATTTTCAGAGCCTGGGTGTACGCCATCATGAGGCTCAGCACCCCAACATTGTTTGCCAACTAACCCTCCCTTCCCCTATGCTGCCCCTTGCCAGCTCGAAGAAGCCAGAGCAAACACAACGCCCCCCTTCCTTAACAAACAAAAAAGGGAGGAGTGTTGGCAATAATGGCGCCGATAAGTTTCAGTTCTTACTGCACCCTTAAGCTCCTGTTTTCCAGGGTCACGGTCCTGCCTCAAGTCTAGCTTGAATCCTCCTTCTGTCCCAACCTCCAATCAGCATGAACCATAAGATCCTAACCAATCAGATCATGCCGAGTCTCACTGAGGGGTATTTAAGCCCCTGCCCTTCTCTCTCTCTCTCTCTCTCTCTCTCTCGGCTCTCCCCCTCTCCCATTTGGCAATAAAAAATCTCTTGGCCAGATTACTCCTCTCCGCATGGTCACTTTGGGACCTACGTAAGTAAGCATCTGAGCTGTAGCAGGACCATGTAAGTGCTTGCGAGGTGCACCACAATGGCTGAAGCCAGAGGAGGTGTGCAGAAAACTTGTGCTTTGGATGGGATGCAAGTAGAACAAGAACTGAAGAAGTGACAGGCAACTAAAGTGACCAAGAATTGAAGACTGGTTATTGGCAATATGGGGTCTTGAGGAAATCTCACACTCTGCTGCTAGGCTTGTAGCTGTAATTGATCACCGCACACACCAGGCCTGGTTCCTGGGTACTCTCTGGAGTTCCGTGCACATCATGGGCACGGAATTGGCATACCATGTAACTTTCTGGTTTCTAATGAGAAAATAAGTCTATAGCAAAACTTGCCCTTTTTTTATAGTTTGCCCAATGGAGAGAAATAGCTTTTTTTTGGGGGGTGGGGGTGGGGAATAACTCTTGAAAATGGAATTATCTTGGAATGGCTCCCAGAGGTTGCTTCCCCTTTCCCAGCAAATTGATAACTTAGCTAACCTTGTCATTGACAGCAGCAGACACACCTATAGCTATAGCTAAAACTCCAGCAATGGCAACCTGAGGTATGAATTAAGGAAAGCCATACTAAGGAGAACACAGGAAGCAGAAGATACACTCATTAGAAGCTGGTGCTGAAGCTGGGAGTCCCAGGCACTTGGGGTGCATTCATGTCAAAAGTATTTATTTATTGAATGCCTACTGTATATGAGGCTGTGTTCTAGACATTGTGAGAGAGACAAAAAAGGGTTCTGCTCTCCCTATATGTTGTAAAGAATGCAAACAAAAAAAGAGGTAAAACATTATAAACAAGAACTATAAAAATATCAGAGTGATGATTGCTATGCAAAAAATTAAAATAGAGTGATGGGCTAAAGAGCAGTTGGGTTGCCCTGTTTGGAGGAGCTAGTCAGGGAAGTCCAGTAAAAAATTTGATACTTCATGTGGACTTCTGTACTGAGCATAAGCAACGCTACAATTATTGGAGTGTATTATGTTAATTGTCTCCACATGCCTTGGAGTATTTAGAAGTATTGCTTCTGACATCTACAGTTTATTAAGCATTTAGCAGTAATTTAATAACAGCCACACTTGTGTTTTTTCCTAAGCTCCTATTAGATTGGATTAAGTTAGTCTTGTCTATGTGAAGTGAATGGAGTGAAAGCAGTTGCTTCTTTGGCTCAAATTGCAAATAAGCCAGATAACCATGCATAAAGAGCAATTTCCATGAAGAAAAATGGAAGATGCAATCAATTCACTAAAGAATGAATCAGAGAGAAGGAAATGGAAGCATTGGGTATAGGAAATATGGGCCATAAATTATGAGCCATATTCTCATTTGGAGTTGATGGGAACATTCTATCTCCTTTCCTGTGTCTAGCTTAGTAGAGCTAATACACAGCCATGGGTCATTTCCCCGCTAAAATAACTTCTTGTATTCTCTGAAAGAATCCTCTTAAAAGTACACAATGCTTAATAGCCTTGCTCAGATACTCAGCCACCAAGAATATCAGACATCACAATCTAAGAGACTCTACAGAAAGAATCCTGAACAAGAGACCAAGTCCAGGGAAAAGGTCAGTTCATGCCAGTCAGGAGGCTAGCCCGGGACCCAGTGGAAGATGCAGCTATCTCCATTCCCAAAGGAGAATAGCTAATTATCTCTGTTCCATGACTTAAAGAGTGGTCGATTTATCTGTGACATTCAAATATTTCTGAAGAATAGGGTTTGAAATATGCTGTTTCAGAGTATTTTACCCTAAGAACTGAACCTAACAGAAATTGGAATGATACATAGAAATGAAACGAGACATAACTTGGGCAGTATTTCCTTAAACCTCATTATCCTTTAGATAAACCAATTAGCTTTCTGTTCAACATTCTGCTTAATTTCCTCTTTCTCTATGGTGAGATCAATAATTTTAAATACTGCTTTTCTTTTATCAGCAGGAGTAACAAGTAAACAGTTACTTGATATCACCACATGTGATATCAGTAGCTTAAACGCCTAATACCAGCTGGGAGAGATGGGAAGGGAGTCTTCCTCTTGATCCTTTCTGTGAGAGGGAAATTCACGATGACTTAGGTAGGGAAAATCTAGGTGAAGATTTGTAAAAGTCAACTTCCAGTAGAGAGGGACATGTCTGGCCTCTCAAGAGAACTAGGGTCCTCAAGCCAGCAAAGGAGGAAAACCAGTGATGTGGAGAGAGGACAGTGCTTGCTAGCCAAAGGAAGTCACCACCTTCTTCTTGTTACTTGGGTTAGTTGATAATATGTACAGTCCCTGCTTGGCAGGGAGCTATAGCCAAGGTTGAAAGTGTCAAAGCTGCCATATGTGGAAACATAAGTGGTTCTATATCTTGGAGTACTGGCATGCAAGCCCTCTTTGGGTTACTGGGGTTTGAGCCCAGGGCCTTGTGCATGGTAGGCCAGTGCTCTGCCACTGAGTTACAGCCCCAGCCCGTAAGTCCTCTTCTGAGAAGCAACCCATATCCCCTTTCTGAGAATCTACTCATCACTGCTGCCACACACCTTGTGCCACAGCTGATTGGACCACAGTAGATGTGTGACTCCAGCTGGTCCAATCAGATGCTCTGTCTTAGGAATGTGGACTTGGGTCACAGGAATTACTTAGTAATTACTAAACACTTAAACTATGGGTTGTGTGTTCCCCCAAAATTCAAATGTTAGAACCGAATACCCAGTGTGATAGTGTTAAGGAGGGATTTCCGGGAGTGCTTACGTCAAAAGCGCTCCACCCTCATGAATGGGATTAGTGCTCTTTAAAAAGAGGTTGAATTGCTGGAGGCCTGGTTCAAGTGGCAGAGCACCTGTGTAGCAAGCAGGAAGACCTGAGTTCAAATTCCAGTACAACCAAAAGAAGTTAAAAAGAGGTTGAATGGAGTGTCCTAGTTCCATTTTCCTTCCTTCTCTTCTGCTATGTGAGAACAGGGTGTTCATCCCTTTCTCTGCCTTCCACTATGCAAGGACTCAGCAGCAAGTGCAGGTTCCACCTTGGAGAGAGAAAATGAGCCCTCATCAGACACTCCATGCCTATCACCTGGTGCCTTGAGCTTGGACTTCCTGGCCTCCAGTACTTTGAGCAATAAATTTCTATTATTTATATGCCCGATCTAAAGTATTTTATTATACCAGCATAAACAGACCAAGATGAATATAAAGTAGGATCCGAGCACCTATATTTAGACATTACTAAGTTAGCAAAGAAAGAAAACAATGAAAGCAAATACTTGCCATGTGCCAGGCACTGCTTAAAGAACTACATGTGTTTTGACCCAATCTCTCATTAACCTGTGAGGTAAGTTCCATTGTTACCTTTATCACAACTTTGCAAATGAGGAGACATTAAGGAATGTGTCCAAGATCAAAGTTACTAAGTAAAGAAAGAGAGAGTATGCTAACGAGAGTCAGAAATAAGAGGTGATATGGACTAGATAGAGAGGTTTGGAGGGACACACCAGCCTGGCTCTTGTGTGTAGGCCGTTTCTGGCATCAATCCCTACAAAGCCTGGTCTTGCTTCCTGCCTTTGGATTCCACCAAATCCCTTTATTTCTAGCCACTTTTCTTTTTTGCTTAAGTCAACTCAAATGAGTTCTGCTCACTGCAATCAAATGATCTCTGACTCAATAAACTAGAAGAAGCGGGAACATTTTCTAGCAGGGGGTCTGTAATTAGCTAGAATTGTGTTATGTTAATCAGTTAGAGAAGTATGTTTTAATTTGCTTTCCTGAATTCACATAATAAACTAAACAGGGGTGATCTAATTGTTTTAATAATCAAGATTAAATTTCATACAAGAGTATGGCTTAGGAAAGGGAATTCAATTTCTGCCCAACGCATAGGAATGAATGTCATCATGGTTTCACTTCCACTGGTGGATTGGCCCTAGGTTACTGGGAAAGCTCCTCAAAGAGTGGGTAAACCAAGTGCTAGTCAATCAGAAAAAGGGTATAAATGGTGCATTCTTAATTAGCCTTCACATTTGTTTCTTAGTTTATGTATTTTTAATTATTGTGTGAGTTTTTCATTGCCGCATTAAAAATCAATCCCAAAAAACTCAATAGCTTTAAAAAAACAATAATAATGGTTTTTGTGGACCAGAAATTTAGACAGGGCAAAGCAGAGATGGTTTATCTTTGCTCTACAATGTCTGGGACCTCAATTGGGAAGATGTGAAATTGCAGGGGGAAGGGGAGGACCAAGGCTGGAATCATCTGGAAAGTGTCTTCACTTACAATAGCCTCTGTCTGCTGGCTCTTGGCTGGAACTTCACCTGGGCTGTCATCCAGAACAACTACTTGTGGCTTCTCCACGTGGTTTCTCCCAACGACCTAGTTTGATTTTCCTGTTTGGTTCCAAGAACAAGCATCCTTAGAGAGAATCAGGTACAAGCCCTATTGCCTTCCTTTTTTTTTTTCTTTTTTTAATTTTTATTTTATTCATATGTGCATACAATGTTTGGATCATTTCTCCCCCACTCCCCCACCCCCTCCCTTACCCCCCACCCCCTCCCTCTCCCCCCCACCCCCTCAATACCCAGCAGAAACTATTTTGCCCTTATCTCTAATTTTGTTGAAGAGAGAGTATAAGCAATAATAGGAAGGAACAAGGGTTTTTGCTAGTTGAGATAAGGATAGCTATACAGGGCATTGACTCACATTGATTTCCTGTGCGTGTGTGTTACCTTCTAGGTTAATTCTTTTTGATCTCACCTTTTCTCTAGTTCCTGGTCCCCTTCTCCTATTGGCCTCAGTTGCCCCAAAGCCTCAGAAATCATGTAGCATCCCTTCTGCCATAGAACCTTTGTAATCTGTCTTGAGAGGGATCCCCCACCTTTAAGGGGGAGGAATGTCAAAGTTACATACTTAGAAGATAACACTGGATGGGAGATATTGTTGCAGACAACTATAGAAACTAGCACAGAGTCAGAATACCATGACAAAGGTTAACTTTTTAGCAAATACACATTTTGTGGAAGTCTGTAAGTCTCATATTTCTTTAAAAAGCAGAGTGTTAGTAAAGTCTAAAGTCCTGATTGAAAATTTCTTCCCTTAAAAAGGAGCAGTTAACAAGGGGAAGTGTTGCTCCAGGCTTCATTCTGACCAACAAAGACCTGTTAGCCACGTGAAAATGGCAAGAGCTTGGGAGACAGCAGTTCCTGTTATAGCAGGGTGTGTATCTTCAGACTTACAGGCTTGAGGAAGGAAGATTTCAAAAAGTTCAAAATAGATGATCTCATAGTGAGAATGTCTGAAAGGGAGTAGGACTAAAATAAGATGGCTCTAAAAATAAAATCCAGAACCTAAAATTGCAAATGATCCTGATGAGGAAAAAAAAAAAAAGAGAGAGAGACATCCAAAGAAAGCAGCCACTCTGCTGATGAGCACAGATTTGAAAAGGAAACACACAAAGATGAAAGGAGGGGTGTACAATCGAGAACATATACAGAAAATGTCACCAACATTTAAGAATGTCAAAGGTCAGGAAGAACAGGAAAAAGTGGAGATTTCAAAGTTGGGGGATGGTAAAGATAAACAAACCAAAAAGATATTTCTGACTGTGTGCAGAAGAACATGGGAGAGAAGAGGCACTTATCCATTTCCAGTCTGCTACAGCCTCCGAGTTAACGCAACACAAACTGAAGAAGAAAACCTTCACAGCACATACAGGTTTGAAAAATTTCCTACAAATGATGGACAGAAAGCAAATGACCTCGCTTCTACATTGCTTTCCTCTCACCATTATGGACTTGTGGATTTAGGATGACCCCTTGTCCTTGGCTGCTTAGGACAGGCCCAATTGATAACTATGATCCAGATATAATTATTAATAGTGTTCCATGTCACTCTCAGAAGCATCCCAGTTTGAAAAAGACAGGACAGAAGTGGCTGTGCTGTCCTCTGATTTGATGGACCCCATGCAGAACCAAAATGTGGAGCACCTTGTTCAAAAAAAGCAAGACAAAAGTGCTATTAGAAGTATTAAAATGTAAGGGTTTTTCCTTTCTTCTGTAGCCTTGTGACTTCTCATGATTTTTTAGGCATTTTTTGTTCTAAGTAAACAAAAAGTAAATCATGAACATGAATTTTACTTTTCTTCTTTCTACTGTGTAATGCAAATATACGAACATTTATTTTGTGGGCAGAACCACTAAAATGACATAATTCCTACATGTGTTTGTTTTTGTTCTTATCAGAGCAGTGGAAACACTGCAGAAAACTTACCTGTTTTTATTTAACTGTTTGACACATGTACATTCTACCAACACTCTTTACCTTTGGCTTATCATACAAAAGAAGAGACTGAAAGAAAAAGGGTCCGTCCCTTTCCTTCTATATTGTAATTTCCAAGCTGTGATTGGTTGATAGGGAATTGACACAGGTAAAAAAGGATATGATTGCGTGCCAGGACCATTTGTGTTTCTTAAAATACCACTGCCACCTTCTGTGCACAAGCAAGTTCTGGTGCTAAGGGAAAGCGTGGCTTTATGGGGCTGTCATCACCTCCTCAGTCCTAGATGGACATTTACCTGGTGCCATCAGAAGTCTGGCTGAACTCCCAAGTGTGTGGGTTCATTCAACTCTGAAAGTCAGGGGAGGGTGGTGCTGGATGCACTTGTATGTTTTCTCCCTTGTTCACACGTTTCTCTAACGTCTCATCAGACCTCACTGTGCCACACAAGTGCAAAGATAAAATCAAGAATCTCAAGACAGTGACTGGTGGAGTGCCTATGTGGTAGAGTGCCTGCCTAGCAAGCAAGACAGCAACAAAGAGCGCTAATCCATGGTCACATGCCCATGAAGTCGGTCCTGGGACAGGATAAAAATTGTGTATGGTTCCTTGAACTTGAGTGTGTCTCAGAGTCTTGGAGAGGGCCTGTTAAAGCACATGTTGCTGAGTGCTTCTTCAAGAGTTTCTCCATCAGTAGGCTTAGGGTGGAGTCTGAGAGTGTGCATCCCTGATAAATTTCCAGCTGATGCTGCCCATCTGAGACCTGGGTGCCGGGACTACACTATGAACCACTAGTGAAGATCAGGCATCTCACTCTTGACTGAACATGCAACACCAAATCTGATTAGATCATTCTGAGGTGGGGTGGATACTACTAATCTGAAGCAGCACTTTGAATAACAAAAATCTAGAGTAAGCAGTAAATCCTACAGGAGGAAGAGACGGGGCTAGAAATGGGCTTTAAAGCCTGGGCAGAAACTGAGAAGTGAGGAGAGGGTGGGATGCATGCCAAGCAGGGCACAGGGGAATATGCAGAGAGAGAGAGTGCAAGACAAGGAAGAGCTGGATTTGGGGAAAGCAGAGCTCTTAGTGGGGAGTAGGGCACTGAAGGTAGACAGACCTGCAGAGCCACAGTGCATGGGGTCCTGGGTGGTGTGGAGGTGACGTCTGCCTAGAACTCGAACTTACGTCTCTCCACACCTGTCATCCTTAAACCTTGATTATGGACTCCACGTTAAACTAGAAGTCCCAGGGGGACATCATGGAGCGTCCTAAGACAGCCCTATGGAATAGCAGAGGCCGCTCTGTTTTCCTTCCTTCCTTCCTTTCTTCCTTCCTTCCTTTCCTCTTCCTCCTCCTCCTCTTTCTTCTCTCTCTCTCTCTCTCTCTCTCTCTCTCTCTCAAGAGTCTCACTCTATATCCCATGCTGCCCTCAAACTTGGAACCTTCCTTCCTCAACCTTCCAAGTGCTGGGATTACCAGCATGTACAGCTATACCTGGCCTCCTAGCAGAGGCCTTTATGAGTCATGGTGTGGCTTGGGCTGCTGACTGGGCAAGCAGGGCTTGTTCTGCTTCTAGGTAGGATTCTTCTATGTCATGTGGAAAGGGACAGAGAATCTTAGATGATCTCTCAAATCCCTTTGAACAAGATTCTGTTCAAAGATGAACTTGTGGGTTCTGATGAACTTGTGGGTTTCACACCCCAGCTGGGTCAGGACTGAGTAGGGGTAGAGGAAGTAGAACGGTGATTCCCAAAGCTTCCTCCCATCTTTAGGTGTGTCCCTACAGGGTTAGGCTCAGAGTATCCAGGAACTGAAGCAGTTCAAACCCTCAAGAGCACTTCCAGGAAATTTAACTTGACAACCAGGGCCTAATGGAGATCCAGGGTACCTAGGAAAGGGGGTGGCATTGAAAGCAAATTAACAAGTGGAAGAGACTGTAACCTGAATCCACACAACACACCTGCAGCTTCTGCCCACTCCTGCCCATCAGATCACAGATCATCGATGCTCCGTACTTGGGGTTTAGAGGGAAGCTTCAGTTGCTTGGGCTTATCAAGGCTGGGAGGGAAGGGGAGGCTTATTGGTGAATAAGTAAACATGATTGTAGCAACTCATAGATATTAACTAAAACTGTGCACAAAAGATCAGAGAATTTTCTCCTTTGTAGCAAGAGCAGAGACAGGGCATCCTGAATTTATCCAGCAATTGTCTTGGTCTGCTTCTATGGGCAAGAAAGGTTTTGGGTCTTCCCTTCCCCACCCCTCCCCTATCCCCCAGGAGGTACATAAACCCACTTCACTAAGGTTTTTAATTCTTGGTAATCCCTTCCTTCCGTGCGAGGTGTTGGGGGGGGGGCCGGGGAGGGGGGTGGGGTGGAGAGACCCTTGCATCCAAGTCTTTGATCTGGGTTGGAGTAAAAAGAAAGACTTGTATAAAACTGTCAGGGAGATGGGAAGGGGCCTTGAAAGAGAGGTCATAAATGGGCAGTTCACCTTTGATCAGTCCCCCACATCCTTTTTATCACCCAGGATTATGGGTTTAGAAGCGCCCTTAGTGTGTCTCGAAAACTTCAGAACAATTAGATTGTTCTAAAAGTTTAGAGACTTTTAGAAGGAAAGGATTTTCATTTTCATTAAAGAAGGAGAAAGAAAAAGAAAACATCAGCCCAAACCTTGGAGCTGATCCCTTTTAGTAACAAATTGGAAATCCAGCCAGTTTCTTTCTGTGTAATAGGATACTTTCTGGCCTGACAATTCCACTAAAATCTATTAACTGATGAAGATATAAAATATATTTTTATTCCCCACTCAACCACCCCCCAGACAAAAGAAACAAAATATTTGCTGTTGCTCATAATTGGATTTTTTAGTCTATACTATTAAAAACAGAAACTTGATCTGACTTTTTCACATGGGTATAAACAACTGTTAAAGCTAAGTGGTGATTTCCAATGACTTAGTGTGTGTGGTCAAACACTCCATAGACAGAGTAATCCATCATGGCTGTGTTTGGGGCTGTGTGTTTCTACAAATGTCTCTATCTCCACCCCCACACCCCAATAACCATGGAAAGAGAGAAAAGGTTTACAATCTGTTGTCTGTCTTCAAATCATCAATGAAAGATTCCCACCATGGCCTTTTCACTTGCCCACAGAGAACCCCACCCCCACCCGCCGTTCCCCCTGCCTCAGGCAGCTTGGTCCCCAAAACCACACTGGTAGCCACACCCAGGAATGTCCCATTTCCTGCCACAGCCCTGGCTCCCCTGCTTGTGCATCAGCTGCAAGGCAAAAGCCATATCCCTGTGAAGCTGGGGGTTTGCCTGGCACTCACCACACCCGAGCTCTACCCAGACTCACCCTGAGTCCATTGGAGCCACATAGAACACTCTCTTCCTTCTCTGAGTAGGCAGCTTTGTTATATGGCCTTGAGCTGGGAAAGTGGACTGCAACCTGTTGGGAACTGGAGCCACCCTTAAAACTCACAGCAAGCTCAGAAAGACTGACAGATGAAATAGGCAGCAAGTGGGGTGGGGCACTTCAACGGAACTGGTCAGGGGAATCCTTATCAAGACAAATATTTATAATACACACACACACACACACACACACACACACACACACACACGCCCCCCCCATTCCATCTTTCTTTCATGATCGTCAGTGAGCCCCGCAGATTGTTTTGCTGCCTCTGCCCAGTGATGCATCCTAGATGAAACCAGATGCTTAAATATTCAGCACTTGGGTCTTAATGACATCAAAACCTCAGGCAGTCTGAGACAAATCAGTCTAAATATTCTTGTATTTATTGTTCATCTAACAAAGAAATAGTGTCTTGCATGTGCCAGGAAGAATCCAGGGACTATTGAGAAGAAAACATAGACAATTGTTTGAGGATACAGAGATAAATCTTGGGTGGGTTAAACTTTCTCCTTGTATTCTTGCTGTTAGTTTGGTTACGACCAGAGATCGAACCCAGAACCTTGTGCATGCTAGACAAGCACTCTACCACTGAGCTACATCCCCAGACCTGCTTTGGCTTTTCAAAGAGCCTCTGTTCTGTGTTTGTATTCTGTCTCAGCCATCTCATGTCTGGTCCACATGGAGTTTGGGCTGCTCATAAATGGAGTGTCATTTCCATTCCCTCTCATCATGACAGATCTATGTGTATGCTGTAATTTTACATTCTTTCTGTTGGAGGTCACTTGTTATCTTAAGCCTGTGGCTGGGAGAGCATACTAAATGGAAGCCTCTCAAAGGGCTGGCACTGGGACAGTCCTTGTGGGTCCAAGAATGGTAGGGTGAGCTAGGAAAGGGGAATTCTTTTACGAGGCTATTCTTTCTGTTGTGTTCAGTTCCCCTGGGCTTAGTTGAAGTGGAAACTGGAATCTTGCCAGTTCTGCTGCAAGAGAAGGTATTTTGTTGGACATCCGGGAAGTGGATCACAACAGGATGGAATGGATGGGAATGGGGAACTCGCTGAGCCTCATTCCAAGGGGGCACACTTCCCAAGTGCGGGAGGCAGAGCTAAGGCTGCACTAGACTGAGGCTGGGCCGGGGGGACTGAAGTAAAGGCCTCAAGGTTTCTCAGATTCTTACCCAGGAATATTTTAAAGGTCCTGAGCTGCCCTTGGCAAGTCTCAGTCAGTCACTCTTGCTGGGAAACTTGGGATTCCCACCCAGGAGTCTTTCCACAGCTAGCAACTCCCCAAGGGTCAGCCCAGAGGAGTTGGAACACAAAGGAAAGCCTGGGAGTCTCATCCTTACCTATGGAAATCCTTATCATGTTAGCTCCCTTACCTTCTCCCAGCCAGAAAGGCTTGCTTGCCCTTTCCCCGTTGCCCAGTCCCCCTGCACTTGCAAGACAAGTGCAGCTCCTTCAGATGACATCCTCCTCAGTTTACACCAAACTGTCTTCTCACCGAATTCTAAACTCCTTTTCTTCTTTGGGAGGTATAATAATCCCTGCAACAGACTGTTTCCTGTTCTGTAAAGTGATTTCCTTCTGCTCACCACAGCCTCATTCTGCATCACCTATCCACGTTTTCCACAGCTCTCTCTTACGGTCCTTTCTCTTCAAATAAGTACCTTGGCCTGAGCCTTGCATGGCTCCCCTGGGTGGCCCTCAACCCCCTTGCCTGGTCTTTGGTTAATCTCACCTCTTCTAAGCAGACCTTGGCTGTGTATGTAGGTAGGAATTGAGCAATGTCATCTCTCTCTCCTCATGTGCACTCTTGTCTTTGCCACTGTCTCAGGCCCTAAGCAAAAGGAGTACTTAACCTGGGTAGTCTCTTATTTCCTAGCAAACTTGGACTAGACTACTGAAAATCTAGTCAAGGGACTGCATGCTATTCCAGGGGGATTCTGTTAGACCGAACATCTTAGTCTAGGGGAATGACCCCACCCTTCCCAGATGGCTCTTCTTAGGGGGTTAAGGATTCCTAAAAGAGCACCAGGCACCTGGGGCTGGCCAGCAAGGAGAAACAGTGTGGAGGGGCTCAAGGAAGTGGCATGATGTGGTAAAGAAGAGGCTGGGGTAGATGGGAAGGAAGGCAGGATTCAAAGGAATCAGGTCACCAGCCACGGTGTGGGTCAGTGCTACAAGACCAGAGGCATTGAGGGCTTGAAGACTCCAGCCGAGGGCTGGTATAGACAGAAGCATGCTCTGAGAGGGCTGAGATTATACCACACACATGCGGGCACACATTGCACACACCATCAAGCAGGGCACTCTGAATCTACCCCAGGCTAGAAACCCAGACAGGATCGAGGAATGGGGCTGATGTCCTATAAACTGTATCCAGTCAGTCACTGTAAGGACTAAGATAAGGAAATAGGGCTATTTGGCTACAACTTAGGGCAACAGTATGTTAATCAAGTGTGGCAGTTCCTGGCCTCCCCAGGCTCATTCTCCTGGCCTCCACACAGCTTTCTGCTCTTAGAGATGACTACAGAAGCAGGGTTCCCAGGGCCTGTGGCTCTGGTTGGAGTTAGTCAAGGAAAAACCTCAGCAGATTAGGGAAAGGAGAAGGATGTCAGGTTTACTTCCCCCAGCTCCATCCCTGTGATTAGTTTGGCTGTTTCCTTTCTTTCAGAGCACCCTAGGCCTGCACGGCTCTCTCTCAATCTCTCTCTCTCTCTTTCTCCCTCCCTCTCTCTCTCTCTCTCTCTCTCTCTCTCTCTTTCCTGGTTCTGGTAAACACTCCTTACCATGGTCTCTTCAGACTTAGGGAGACCAAAGGGCTAAAGCCACTAGTCCTGGGGTCCTCAACTCTCCTTTGTAGTTCTCCTATACTCCAACCTTCTCTTTTCTGTTAGTTAGTCTTTTAGAAATAAAACCTTCTTGCCTGGGAATAGTTTAGTGGTAGAGCATTTGCTTAACATGCCCAAGGCCCTGGATTTCACTCCCAGCACTAAGGAGAAGAAGGAGAAGGAGGAGGAGGGGGAGAGGGGGAGAGGGAAGAGGAGGAGGACAACAAGGAGAAAGATAGAAAACCTCCTTGAGTTATTCTAATTAGACAGTTGTGTCCCTCCTCTCAGGGACCATGACTAATACAGATACAGATGCTCCTGGACTTGCAATGGAGTTGCATCTTGATAAACTCACTGTAATTGAAATTATCCTAAATTGAAAATGCATTTAATACACCCAGCCGTCACTTAGTCTTGCCTGGCTTAACCATGCTTCGAACACCTAATTAGCCTACAGCTGGACAGAATCATCGATACAAAGCCCATTTGGTACTAAAGTACTGGATATCGTGTTAGTCAGCTTTTTATCACTCGAATAAGTACCTGGGATTGAGCCAGAAGGGCCCCTGGAGACCTCCATTTGACCTCCCTGTGACCTTAAGGAAAGAAGGAAAAGCAGGACGGACCAGAATGAAGACTGTGTAAGGACTACAACATGACCAATCAGAACATTGCAGGCACAGCCAACCAGAATGCTGCTTTCTACACACCTGATTAGCGTAGAGATTGAGAAATGCCCTTGAAAAACTGGATAAAAACCTCAGACCATGATACTTCTCTGGCAACCCACTTGGGCCCCTCCCTTTCCACAGGAGGTTTCATTTTTTCCCTTAATAAATTTTCTTACCATTAATTATGCTCTCCTTCGTTGTCTGCATAGTTCACTCTTTGGCTTCATGAGACAAGAACTCAGAATTCCAACCCTGCATGTGGCTAAACACCTAAACCTGCAAGGTTGAGTGGCGTCTTTTGGTCCTTATACAAATTTCCCATAACAAGATAACCTATTTATAAAGAGAATAGGTTATTTGGGGGTCACAATTTTAGAGGTTGCATTCCATGCTTTTGACTCCATTGCTTTTGGGCCTGTGGCAAGGCGGTACATCATGGATGGCAGGAGTGCATACTAGATTAAAAAAAAAAAATGGCTCACCTTATGTCCAAGGAGCCAAAGAGAGAAAGAGGAAGAAGCTGGGGTTCTATAACCCTTCTTAAGGGAATGTTCCCAATGACCTAAATACCTCCTACTTGACTTCACCTCTTAAAGGTTTCACCGCCTCCCAACAGCACCACAGATAAGGACCAAGCCTTTAATACACAGACTTGTGGGGGATATTCCAAATACAAACTATAGCAGATATCTCAGTAACTTACTAAACACTGTACTGAAAGTAAAACACAGAAAGGTTGTATGTGTATGCTTTTGCACCAACATGAAGTTAAATAGTCCTAAGTCAAACTATCATAAATTGGAGACAGTCTGTATAAAATTGTATTTCAATATGATTCCCATTTGTTTAAAAAAAAAAAACCTACTTTCAGGAGTTCAGCTGAGCTAGAAGAGAAGAAGAGAGGAGAAGACAGGAGGGGGAGGAGTGGGGAGGAGAGGAAAGGAAAGCTGAGCTGAGCTGTTAGGCGGCAGAATAGCTGATTACCGCAACAATGAGCCCACGTGAAAGTGGCAATCACAGTGATATCCTTAGTCCCTTACTGCTATTGATTGATCAGCAAGAGCTAACACTCAAGAAGACACCAGCTCTTCCCTTCATTTTCTCCGTGCAGTGGTGTGCCAGTGAGGATCAGGTAGATCAGAACTAACATGAGGTATATCACCGTGTGGAGAGAGCCCCCAACCAAAGGCTCTGGCAGGACCCTGGGGTGAGGGTGGGAATGGAAAAGTCCTGGATACTGAGTCATTGTGGAAGGAAGTGCCTTCAGGGGTTCCTGCTTCTCTCTCTCTTAAGGAGACCTCAGCAGAGGTAGCTGGAGAGGGCCTCAGGTACAGAGACCTAGAAATGAGGACTCTAAGCTAGAGTTGCAAGTAGGTGAGGAGCACGGGCTACAGATCTGAGTCCTTTGTGGTAACTCCCCCAGGGATGGCCAGGCCCTGGCTGGGTGGTAAGCTGGGGAAGGAGGGCTGTGTTCCGCATGGCCCGCCAGGTCAACCTTTGTCCTCAAATGTGGTTAGGCCTGAAAAGTCACACATAGGCTTTTAACCAGGAGCTGGACTCCTCAAGTACATAACACACATAAAATGAGGGAAATACACCAAAATGTTGACAGTGGTTTCTCTAGATCAGGCTGTCCAACAGAAATGTATTATCTGTCAAGTGTGCAATCATTTTTCAGTAGCTACATTAAAGAGGGAAAAAAGACAGGTGAACGTGACTTTAATAACACACTTATTTAATCCAACATATTCAAAATATAAATTCAGACATGTAATAAGTATTTTTAAGTATTAACATCTATCTTACTGTAATTTTTTTTTTTTTTTGCAGAGCTGGGTTTGAACTCAGGATCTACACCTTAAGCCACTCCATCAGTCCTTTTTTTGTGCTGGGTTTTTTCGAGATAGGGTCTCTCAAACTATTTGCCCAGGCTGGCTTTGAACCTTGATCCTTCTGATCTCTGCCTCCTGAGTAGCTAAGATTACAGGCATGAGCCACCAGTGCTCAGCCTCATTGTATTTCTTTGTACTAAAGTTTCAAAATGACTTTTGTTCCTGGCTTCTCATCATTCCTGGACCAGCTAAGTTCGCTCCAAGAAGGCTATAACCAAGGTGCAGAAGAAGGGTGGCAAGAAGCACAAACGCAGCCTCAAGGAGAGCTATTCCGTGTACCTGTACAAGGTGCTGAGGCAGGTCCACAGGCGTCTTGTCCAAGCCCATAGGCATCATGAACTCCCTTGTCAAAGAAATCTTCAAGAGCATGTGGGAGAGGCGTCTGGCTTGGAGCATTACTACAAGCACTCATCCATCACTTCCTGGGAGATCCAGATGGCTGTGAACCTGCTGCTGCCCAAAAGCTAGCCAAGCACTCCATGTCCAAGGTCCCAGCCTTGTCTGTTGTGGTCTAAAGAGAACAATTTGCTGGAGAGCATTGACTAGGCAAAGGCTTCCCTTGGTTCAGCTTGGAACCTCAGGAAGAAGATGCAGAGTTGCAAAACACAGAGAGGGCTACACCTGTGTGGGCACATGGGCTGGCTGAGGCTCTTTTCTGGCTAGGGCTGCTCCCTGAGAAGTCTGAGCATCACCCAGATCAAAGTCACCTAACCCAGAACTAACATCTGACCAGATGTCTCACTGAAAATATGCAGCTCTTGGCTGGGCACCTGTGGCTTATGCCTGTAATCCTAGCTATTTGGGAGACTGCAATTCGGAGGATCATAGTTTGAGGCCAGCCCAGGGTGGGAGGGGCGGGGAATAGTTCAAGAGACTCTATCTCCAAAATAACCAGAGCAAAATGCGCTGGAGATGTGGCTCAAGCAGTAGAACTCCTGTTTTGCAAGTGAGAAGCCCTAAGTTCAAACTCTTATGGTCGAACCTATATATATATATATATATATATATATATATATATATATATATATATATATAATATATATATATAATATATCTATCTGTCTAGAGGAAGGAAGGAGGGAGGGAGGGAGGGAGGAAGGAAGGGAAATATTTGTAGCAGATAGTGCAGGTCCTGGACTGGGTTTCCTGGAAGTATTTGCATGTTGGTGAGCTGGTTGGTTGGTGTGGAAAAACCTACTATGATAAGGTAGCAGAAAATTTCCCTGTCAGCTAGAGGCCTTTAGGGTACTAGGACCCCACCCCCTGACCTCTTTATGTGACCTTAAGTGAGGCACTGCCCTATCTGGGACATTATGTCCCTCCACAAACAGGCTATTAAACAAGAATCACAAGATGATCTCAAATACTCATTGCAGTAAAAGCAGTTTATGATTTTTGCCTTGGAGGAAGCATTTAAATGCCAGGCAGTCCAAAGATTAATTTGAAAATGACTTCCAAGTCTGGTTTCTGGGACAGCTGGGACCAGAAGAGGAGGACAACCTGCATTCATCATTAGGACCAATGTCAGGTGGAAAAGAACTGCCGAGAGCCATGGACCTGGGCAGGCAGGATTTGGGAGAGCCACCTGGGCAGACAGCATTAGTAGACACAATACTGCTGATTTTTATTTCCACTGGAAAAGTCCTTTTTGTCTGAAGCAAAGTTTTCCACAGCTCCAAGGGGCTGTGGTCATTTCCTAACAAGATTTTCCTATTTTGTGCAGCTGTGGTCTGGCATTTGTGATGCTGAGTGCTTTTGAACTGAAACTCACTTATGTTCCCCAGGTCTGAAGACTGCAGTGCAAATTCAGGGCCTGGTCTCTGCTCTGAAACTGAGCTACCTGCCCTCTTCTCCAATACCTTGGAATTCATTGTGAGAAGCATAAAAATTGCAAAATGCCAGAGTTGTAAGGTCCTTGAGAGGTCATCTAGTCTACTTTTCTCATTCTATAGAAGAAATGGAGGCCCAGAAAGGGAAAGGAAATGGCCCCAGGCCACATAGTCAGTTAGCTAAAAGACCACTCTCCTGGCTCTTGATTTAGATCCTCTGGACTAATGGCTTTGGGGGGAGGAGGGGTGCAGCAACCTAGGGAGAGAGAATTTAACTTGCTATGAATGACTTAAGAGGTGACAACCTTGCTCTTCTACCTCACTCTCCCTGATAACCACCATCCTAGACAGCAAGTGCAGCAGCACCTGGGGAAGGCACTGCTGAGGGAGCACAGAGGAGAGGTTTGCTCTGCCTGGGGCAGGTCAGAGATTGCAGGAGGAGATGGATTTGCAGGTGCATAATGGATGCTTGTATTTTTGCTTATTTGGTAAGAGTTGAAATCCATCTCTAGTGTATGGGGAGGTGTTTATACTTAATCCATGACCATCAGACAAGGACTATGTGAAAACACACTGTCTCCCACATCCCAAGATTCAGTCTTGTAAAGTTTGGCCTTCTACAACACTTATGCAACCCCTTTCTCTACCAAAAAAAAAAAAAAAAAAAGTTTGGTACTCGGTTTGCCCTAACAATTAGACATACCTGGCTTCTCACAGCGTAAAAGCCTCCATGAGTCTATGCACACAGGGATCTGTGGCCTCAGTGTCTGAGCACTGGCTATGTGCAGGTGTAACATGATCCTACACTTGGATTCTTCTTGGGGTACTGGGGATTGAACTCAGGGCCCAAGGGCTCCACCACTAGAGCCATGCCCCAGTCCCTGATCCCGCAATTAGGGAGGGAGAACAAGGATGACTGAACATCCGGGCCTGCACTTTGTCATCTTGGGGAACCACAATAATTCTGGGGATTCCCCTTTCACCAGGAAGCTGGGAGCGAGCTTGTCAGGAGTGCAAGTTAATCTCTGGGTCTTTGTTAAGAAAGACCTTCAGAAAATGTCAAGCCTGGCTAAGTCAGTCCTTTCTCCAGGTTGTCATTTACTTGTAAAAGGAGCACCATTCAAACCTTAAATGTCAGATTCTTGTCTTAGAAAATGTGGAATCAGGTAACCCTGTGCACATGGCAGCCAACACTCCTACAAGGAGACTGGGGTTCCCTGGCTATTGCAGGGCAGAGCGGCAGGGTTGGGAGGCGGGGGGGGGGGGGGGGGGTGGGGGGGGGAGCCGGGGGGAGGGGGGGTTAACAAGACACATGTGTCCGGGAGTCAGCCTCAGGGAAAAGTCCAGTAGGTACTAAAGATTTTTGGATTTTGGTCTGTGAATTCAATGCATCTCATTCCTGAGGACAGTTCCTAGCTATTTACCCTCATGTGCTCAAAAGATGAATTTGAAAACACAGACCTGAGTTTGATTCCCAAGCACAGGTCCTCTTTCCCTGGCAGCACTCCCTGTATCCTGGCACTCGCCTTCTCCTCTGTGAGCTAATCCCTCTCTTGGCTCCTGTGGGTTAATGGCCTTTCCATCCTCCTGAGGCAACATATGCTTAATGATATCCTATAAAGAGGACGAACCTCCCTTAGCTATCCTCTAAGTTTTGGAAAGTATTGTCCTCTTTGTAATGTTGGGTGAGAAAAACAAATTAATCTCTAATGCAGCGGGAGAGCTAATGGACCTGTCTTTCCCAGGGAAGGGAAAACAAAGGTTCCGACCATGTGCAGCATCTGAAAATCCTGCTGAGAGGTGATCCAGCCCAGGCTAACTGCTAACGAGCTCAAATTCGCCTATTCAGTGATTGTCTTTTGTTCCAATCTCCTCTGCTACCTGAATTGTCTTCCCCACTGTGCCTTCAGACACATTGAACCAGAAGTTCATCTCAGGGGCAAGAGATGGTGATTTTAGCCTCTAGTCGTCATAAATCACTTGAGGGATGTCTTGAATTCTAGGCAACATCAGTCTGTGCTACTGGGTTTATTAAGAGCTAGTGGTGCCAGAAACACGAGGGCATTTTGACTGCAGATTATATTAAGAGTGAGAATTCTTTTTATTATCTCCTGTCCATTCTGGTCATGGAGTGATTGCTATTGATTATTATTGGGCTCTATATTCACAAAGCATGTGGTTTCTGCCCCGTATTTCCGCATTAATGTTTTCAATTGCTCTGGATGAAATATATATATAGTAATGAGCCAGTTTTAGAAGTGGCTTAGCCTCCACACCTTACATAACTGCACTGTGCTCTTGGCTTTGCTCCTCTCTAGATACAAGACTGAACGCTGACAAAACAAGCCAGCCGATTCAGACTAAGATCTCATTTGACTGTCTCTCCCCCACCCCCAGCTAAATTAGTGCATTTCTCGGGCATCATTCAGAACAATGCCTCTCAATCCTGGCTGCAATTAAAATCATCCGGGAGCTTTTTAAAAAAGAAAAAAAAAAATCAATGTGCAGGCCTACTCCAAATCAATTAAAATAGGGGTGGGCCTCAGACATGGGAATTCTTATAAAGCTTCTGTGGCTACACCAATGTACAGCCATAGATGGAAACACTGTTTGAAGCACAACCCAAATTAGTTATGATGATAGGTTTTGCTTTTGTATCAACTGTTAATTTCATACCTGTATAAAACTTAAGATACTCACACCTTAAGTCCAATAAAGCCAACAGGAAGTGTAGTCAAGTCGCACAAGGACAAGAAAAAAGTAGAGATATTTGTTTTAGTACTACTTAGATTGGTAAGATCTTTGAGGTCTGAAAGCAGTAACACAGACAAACAAATCGGGTCCATAAGTTGCAGCAATTGGTTGGTGTGTACCCCTAGAGTAAAAGTGTATGAAGTAAGGGGCGCAGACATGCCCTACTCTTCCCTCTACTGAGGGAATCTGGAGCAAAAGCCAATGGTCTGCTGCAGCTGGGGGGCAAGTGAGATGAGACCCGGACACACTGGTCACTGTGTTTGAAGACAACAGAATCATCTTGAGAATTCCACACCAACTAGACGTGTCCATCTCAAGGATGCTTTCCTCCACCGGCACACTCCTCCCCTTCCAAATTCACACCTGGGCCCATCCTAAGGGATGGGCCATGCTCCAGAAAAGACATCCTGGCACTGCAGGTCTGCAGCTTCCCTGCTGAAGCAGAGGCCTGCTTTCCTGAGTTGGTTTGCCAAGTTCGTGTGTCCCCAAATGGTCTTTCTCATAGAGAGGCCCATTTGCAAGCCTTACAACATCTTCACTGCTTTGATAGAATGGGGGAAATGTCAACTTCTAATTGCCACGTTTCTATCTCTTTTCTCCCCTGTAGAAAACAGATTCAGCTCTTTTTTGAAAACTTGCAAAATATTTCATATTCGTCTGGAGAACAGGTTTCTTTCCAGGTTTTTGGAAAGCAGAAGTCAATGACACATGGGTCATTCATTACTGGGTGATAACATTGCTGAATGTAAACTATCACTGGTTCCTAGCCCAGTGAAACCTGCCTTCGAGGCCAATGGTGGGGACAAAGACTCGTGAGCCATATGTGGAACTGTCTGAGGGGCTGGTGGGGGTGTCTGGAGAGACCTCATGAAGAAGAACTGAACAAGATAAATGGAGTTCTGTCTTGAGCCCTCTCAGACCCCCTCCTCATCCTCCCCCAACCTGTACCAGGCACCAGCTGACTCTAGTTCAGACCTCTGTTTAGCATGGGACAGCAGAAACACCTTTGCCCCTTTTTGGGAATAGAAATGGGACAGCCTAGATCCCAGGGCATCAAGTCTGCCAAACTTCTGGTATGATCTGGTCCTGCTTCCTTGGGGCTCCCACTAATCTAATAGACCCTCTTCTCTAAAGAGCACAAACCAAGCAAGATCTAGTCTGCAGTATGTGCTCCCTGAGGCCAACTGCCTCAGATCCTGCTTATTATTGGGATCCCCTCATCACTGGAGCAAGGCTGCAGCTGTGCTTATTCAAGGTGACCAAGTGTCATGCGGATTGACGAAATGCTGCTCAAACTTACAAGAGACTGCAAGACCATTTAATATAGACTCTAGCATGTTTGCACTAGAATAAATCTCTTATCTTACAGAGGAGACAGTAAGGCTGAGCAAAGAGAAGTGATTTTCTCAAGGTCACACTAGTTAGTGACAAAGGTAGGGTGAGAACTCAGAACCCCAACACCTCAAATCAGTGTTCTTTCTACCACCCTTTACTGCTAGATTTAATGAGAACTAGAACACATATGCAAATTGATCACCATATCTCTTTTTCCCAGAAGGGAGGGCTACTCCAGGAAGTAACGTGGTTATTTGGAACATGCAGAGGGCTAATCCAGGGTTTATGCTGGTGAGAAATAGATGATGCCAAGAGTCAGGGGTACAAGTGGCTCAGAGAGACCCTCTATTTGCCACAGTGGGACCTCCTAGACCAGGAAGCTTCCCAAAGCTCTATGGACAGTCCATAAAGATCAAGGAGAAAAGCAGGGCTCCAAGAGGAACCTGTGTCTGAATTAAGAGTAGGACTATTCTGAAAGGAGAAAGACACCAACAAAGGGAAATGTTAATCCCTTTTTAGCTGCTCTTTGTTCCAGACACAAACCAAAGCAAGTAAGAATTTCCAGAACCCCCAGTGAGAAAAGTCTGGTCAGTTGATTCATTTAACCTACTGCCAGTCAGAGAGGAAACCTGTAGGGAATTAAAGGGACAGAGCTATTTCATGGGGGGTGGGAGTGGGGAGGACCAGCTGCACGAATGAAACTGCAATTGTGTTCATTCCCAGTCAATCCAGTCTGCAGCAGAGATGGAAACAATTCCCTTGATGCCAAACATAGGGCAGAGGTCCCAGGAGCTGCTGACAGGGTATGGCTGCTCCCTCCTCCCCCACCTTCTGGAAAAATATAAGCAAGGAAATTTGAACTTGGCTCTTGAATAGGCTCATTTTGTATATCAGTGTAACCTGAGTACCTTGCAGGCCCCAGGGCTTTGTGTCTGGTGACTGGCCCCTTCCTTGGCTCTGGAAACTGCCAAAAAGGGCTGGCTGCTCAGAGCCTAAGCCTGGTTTCCCTCCAGTCCAAGTCAGAATAAAAACAGAGGGTAATAAGAATGTGATGGGCTGGAGGTCAAGTCTAAGCCACAGTCCTCCACTCAACATGAGAATCAAGTCATGTTCCATAGAATTCTCAAAAGACAAGCTGGGGTACAAAGAAAATGAGCTAAGAAGAAAGAGATTCTGATGAGTTTTATGTCAAAACAAGAGTGAGCTAGAGGTCCCTAAAGTGGAGCACCAGGGGATGTCTCAGGAACCCAACAATGGGTCCACATGGGTCCAGGCCCAGGGCAGTCATTGTCATAGACCAACTCCCCAGGGACACCCTCCACTGGAGTTCCTTCTTTACCTCCTCACAGGGCAGGCATCAGCCCTGTTATGTTGCATTACCATGACCAGGACAGAAAACCAAATCTCTAATTGCATCCTTCCCTCTGCCCATTGTGCTAAAAAAGCTCTTACCCTCCCCCACTCTGTATTCTTTCCCAGACTCTGAGTATTAGAGCCATAGAACAAGTGTTTATGATGAAAGAACACAGTTAACAGCTCCAGGGCTGTCTGATGCAGGTCCCACACAGTGCTAAAAGGCCTACACAGAGAGGACTGGGGACTGAATGTACATGGCACATGTAGAGTGCCACCTGTTTTAATAACAGGTACTTAGAGATTGCTTTTGCTAAAATGCACTGGCTCCTCAGGTGGACCCACATGGTAACTAAAAGCGGGAGAAAGCCTGGCATCTGTGCCTTCATTTCATATCTGCCTCCTTTACTTTGGATCAGATTCCTGTGCTACATGTAGGCATGTTAATCGTTTAAGGAGTATCTGTCTAAAAACTGGTGATACAAGATTGATTAGCCCAAAATTTACCTGCCATGACTTGTCCCCCTTCAAAGCTGAAGGCACAAGAGTAACTAAGGTATTTTACTGTCAGCTTTTACAATAGTTTCAGTCATGGAAAAGGTACCTGAAAGTCCACTCATTGTCTTAAACCTGTAGTCACCTTGGGTTCCAGGAGCATTGAAGCTTCATGGAGAGATCATCCCATGATGAGATGGATCATCCCCCAAGTGGGAACAATTAGTCCATGATGGAAACTGAGGCTCCTCTCCCCCTCAGCATGAGCAGTCATCTCATGGGAACCAAATTGCCCCCTCAAGCAATAAGGGCTTCGCCAGAGTCACCTTGCAGAACCAGGACTGAGATTAATGACCAGCCAAACCACAGTTTAACCAAAGCTGCTCAGTCATGCATACTCTTGTCCTCTGCCCCAATTCTTCTCTACTTAAACCTAAAACTCATGTCAGTACCGCAAACATGGGCTGAGATGCTTGACCTCCATCTTCCCCGTGTGGCCATGTTGATTAAAATCTTATCCACCATTACTTTTCTGTTTCGTATCTGACGAAAGTAAGTGGTCAGATCTAATCTGTTGGGACTCTTCCAGAGTGAGGCCTCTGGCCCAGGACTACAGTTACATTCTCAGCAAGACTCATACTCCCCATGACCAGGGAGGTAGTAGAAGGGACTGGTTCTGTTCCAAACAAACCCTGGGGTGAAGAGGACTTATTGGCCTCAAAACCACAAAGTCCAAAACCATAAAGTTCTGAGAGTGCCCTAGGGACTCCTCCAGGGACTCTCAGAGCCTTTTGGTAACAGTACATTATTAGTAAGTCAACATGGATGTCCTGAGTATCCACTCTGTGCCTAGCACCATGTTGGCATAGGCAGGCCACAGAGAGGGAGACAGACAGTCCTACATTCATGCAATCATATCCTTGCAGGGAAAATAGACAATAAACCCAGAATTACAGGTGTACCAAGTATTGTAAAGGAAGTATAAAGGAGTCTGGGAATGTCTAATGTAGCTTGGAAGTCCAGAGAGGGCCTTCCCAAAGAAGTCACGTAAATAAGGAATCCAAGACTGAGATGGGAGGTGATGAGGATTATAAATTGTACCACAAAGTATATCTTCATGCCTTCCCCAATCACAGAATTTTCAGGCAAATCATAACTTTCCAGAAAATGGCTACATTTCCCAGTCTCTCATAGGTAGATGTGACTATCACATTCTAGCCAACAGAAGTGGGAGGGAATGGTATGGAAACTTCTGGTTATGGGAAAAGAGCTTGCCATCCCTTTGTCCCCTCTACCAGCAGAAGTGTGGTAGTGACAGGAAGCCATCTAGGAACATGCAGAGCTAGGAGACACCCACAACAACAAGATTAAAGGAGGTGGGCCTCTGATGACTTCACAGACCAGAGCTGCCATACCAGCTTGCTGTTTTATATGAGAGAAAAATAAGCATCTCTCTTGTTTAAGCTATTGTTATTTTGGTCTCTCTGTTACAGCAACCAAAATAATATTCTACCTAATAACAGTCTGAGGAAACAGCAAAGAGCTTCTGCATATCTTAACCCCATTTGATCTTCCCAAGAACCCAGGAAGTATGGGATAATTATCATTACTTTAGTGGCACAGAAGCTGAGGCTAGGAAGCCCAGTGTCTTGCGTAAGGTCACACAGAGGTGGAGCCAGCAACTCAAAACATCTTTTCCATTCCAGCCAAGTTCAGGAAATATCCACTGTACCACACTGCCTGCCTCTGTCTAGAGTGGGTTCATTTCTTCCATCAGTGAGTTGAGTTTTCACCAAATCATCCACACTCTCAACTTTGTCCTCCACCCCTAAGCCAGCCCACTTGATGACTCATGATCTTGATGGCCTCAGCAGTGGATGCAAATGTCTATATGAAGTGGTGATTTAGGCTTAGGGATATATGACTATTGTCACTTTTCTCAGAGGTCTTAAATTTTATTCTAAAAAGGAAGTACTTGGATTCATCCTCTTCCTCCCAACTTAATGTAGTCTTCCCTTATGCAGAGGACCCAGGAATTCTTGACACCAGCACTTGGAGAACCCAGGAGATATGCAGCTCTGTCATTAATGTAAGTTTCTCCTAATTATGACAGTCTAGACTTCTTATCGGGAGCAGGCCCAGCTCCCCTGGGCTCTCCTCAGGACTCTGTGTAGGAACAATTCAGTTATTTCATCTTTTGCCAGCCCTTGGACTGATTGCATGGAGAATTGTGAGCTGAGCCATGTTCACACAAATCCTCAGGCGCTGTTCTCCTACTGAGGCACTGTTCACGTTATGAATCACCTCTGGGGTATAGCATTTGAATAATTCAGATTTTTAGAATATTGATTTGACTCCTCACAGCCAGGAGACGGCTTTACACATGGCTTTGTCTTACTCAGCCATCATGTGACTCAGATGCTTGGAACTTGCAAAGGCTTCGAAGGGTCTTTTGTCTGAAGAAGACTGACACAGACAGGGAGACAAGGATACAGGTTCACGTGGACAGCCCTGGCATCCTACAGCTTAATGCTGGACCTGGGAGTTGTACAGGCCATGCACAAACATCATCTCAAATAAGCAAAATCACAACGCTCAAGTAAATCTCACTTTTCATCCAGGAAGCTCCTTTTCTGGGAGCTTGTTGCTACCCAAATGGGAAAAACCAGCCTCCTCTCTCAGAACTGCTGTTTTTCTCTAATTGTTTTTCTCACGGTTCACCATGTTTGCTTTGGGACAGGAGGCTACTCTTTTTTTTTTTTTTTTTTTTGGTTTTTTATTTTATTTTATTTTTTTATTCATATGTGCATACAAGTCTTGGGTCATTTCTCCCCCCTGCCCCCACACCCTCCCTTACCAACCACTCCGCCCCCTCCCTCTCCCTCCACCCCCTCAATACCCAGCAGAAACTATTTTGCCCTTATTTCTAGTTTTGTTGTAGAGAGAGTATAAGCCATAATAGGAAAGAACAAGGGTTTTTGCTGGTTGAGATAAGGATAGCTATACAGTGAGTTGACTCACGTTAATTTCCTGTGCGTGTGTTGCCTTCTAGGTTAATTCTTTTTGATCTCACCTTTTCTCTAGTTCCTGGTCCCCTTTTCCTATTGGCCTCAGTTGCTTTTAAGGTATCTGCTTTAGTTTCTCTGCGTTAAGGGCAACAAATGCTAGCTAATTATTTAGGTGTCTTAACTATCCTCACCCCTCCCTTGTGTGCTCTCGCTTTTATCATGTGCTCAAAGTCCAATCCCATTGTTGTGTTTGCCCTTGATCTAATGTCCACATATGAGGGAGAACATATGATTTTTGGTCTTTTGGACCAGGCTAACCTCACTCAGAATGATGTTCTCCAATTCCATCCATTTACCAGCGAATGTTAACATTTCGTTCTTCTTCATGGCTGCATAAAATTCCATTGTGTATAGATACCACATTTTCTTAATCCACTCATCAGTGGTGGGGCATCTTGGCTGTTTCCATAACTTGGCTATTGTGAATAGTGCTGCAATAAACATGGGTGTGCAGGTGCCTCTGGAGTAACCTGTGTCACAGCCTTTTGGGTATATCCCCAAGAGTGGTATTGCTGGATCAAATGGTAGATCAATGTCTAGCTTTTTAAGTAAGGAGGCTACTCTGGATAACATTTCAAAGAGGTACCCAGAGAATTCTTTGAAACTCTTCACGAAAGATTTTGAGACTCTCAGGTGCCCCTTCCTCTTCCCACCTGACACCTTCTCCCTGGGTGATTTACAAGCTCCCATAGTTCCACCTTCTGCCTGTCACCTGTGCTCCCAGCTCTGTACGACAGCCAGCTTTCTTTCTTGTACTGTTGAGCCACCTGTCTATCTTGTTCATGGGTCTCCAAGCTTGGATGTCCCCAGTCTCTTCAACTGCCCATGTCCTAAATGGAACTTATTCCTGACCCCAGCCGTCGCCTCACCTTCTTCTCTCCCTCTGTATGATGGCTCCATCCACGCAGTCACCCATATCTGAAGCCACTGAGTTCTGGCCAGCAACTCTTTAACAACTTTTCTGTCATTCTTCCCTCCACTTACTTCGTAAGTGTGTTCCAAACTGTCTCCTAATTGACCTCTCTTCTAGCATTCTGGTTCCTCCAACACATTTGCTACTCTGTTATAAAAGTAATTGTTAAAAGTTTAGATCTGAATTATTCACCATGACCAAGTAGGCTTCATCCCAGGAATGCAGGGGTGGTTCAACATATGAAAATCAATAAACGTAATAAACCACATTAACAGAGCCAAAGACAAAAACCACTTGATCATTTCAGTAGATGCAGAAAAAGCCTTTGATAATATCCAACACCATTTCATGATAAAAGTTCTAAGAAAACTAGGAATAGAAGGAAAGTACCTCAACATTATAAAAGCTATATATGACAAACCTACAGCCAGCATTATACTTAACGGAGAAAAACTGAAACCATTCCCTCTAAAATCAGGAACCAGACAAGGATGCCCACTATCTCCACTCCTATTCAACATAGTACTGGAATTCCTAGCCGGAGCAATTAGGCAAGAAGAAGGAATAAAAGGAATACAAATAGGTAAAGAAACTGTCAAAATATCCCTATTTGCAGATGACATGATCCTATACCTTAAAGACCCAAAAAACTCTACTCAGAAGCTTCTAGACATCATCAATAGCTACAGCAAGGTAGCAGGATATAAAATCAACATAGAAAAATCATTAGCATTTCTATACACTAACAATGAGCAAACTGAAAAAGAATGTATGAAAACAATTCCATTTACAATAGCCTCAAAAAAAATCAAATACCTAGGTGTAAACCTAACAAAAGATGTGAAATACCTCTACAAGGAAAACTATACACTTCTGAAGAAAGAGATTGAGGAAGACTATAGAAAGTGGAGAGATCTCCCATGTTCATGGATTGGTAGAATCAACATAGTAAAAATGTCGATACTCCCAAAAGTAATCTACATGTTTAATGCAATTCCCATCAAAATTCCAATGACATTCATTAAAGAGATTGAAAAATCTCTTTAGGAGCTAAAAATATATGATAGAGAAATAGCAGCTTCTTCAACAAAAACTGCTGGGAAAACTGGTTAGCAGTCTGCAAAAAACTGAAACTAGATCCATGTATATCACCCTATACCAAGATTAACTCAAAATGGATCAAGGATCTTAATATCAGACCACAGACTCTAAAGTTGATACAGAAAAGAGTAGAAATACTCTGGAGTTAGTAGGTATAGGTAAGAACTTTCTCAACGAAACCCCAACAGCACAGCAACTAAGAGATAGCATAGATAAATGGGACCTCAAAAAACTAAAAAGCTTCTGTTCATCAAAAAAAATGGTCTCTAAACTGAAGAGAACACCCACACAGTGGGAGAAAATATTTGCCAGCTACACATCAGACAAAGGACTGATAGCCAGAATATATAGGGAGCTTAAAAAACTAAATTCTCCCAAAACTAATGAACCAATGAAGAAATGGGCAAGTGAACTAAACAGAACTTTCTAAAAAGAAGAAATTCAAATAGCCAAAAAACACATGAAAAAATGCTCACCATCTCTAGCAATAAAGGAAATGCAAATTAAAACCACACTAAGATTCCACCTCACCCCTGTTAGAATAGCCATCATCAGCAACACCACCAACAACAGGTGTTGGCGAGGATGCGGGGGAAAAAGGAACCCTCTTACACTGTTGGTGGGAATGTAGACTAGTACAACCACTCTGGAAAAAATTTGGAGGCTACTTAAAAAGCTAAACATTGATCTACCATTTGATCTAGCAATACCACTCTTGGGGATATACCCAAAAGACTGTGACACAGGTTACTGCAGAGGCACCTGCACACCCATGTTTATTGCGGCACTATTCACAATAGCCAAGTTATGGAAACAGCCAAGATGCCCCACCACTGACGAATGGATTAAGAAAATGTGGTATGTATACACAATGGAATTTTATGCAGCCATGAAGAAAAATGAAATGTTATAATTCGCCAGTAAATGGATGGAATTGGAGAACATCATTCTGAGTGAGGTTAGCCTGGCCCCAAAGACCAAAAATCGTATGTTCTCCCTCATATGTGGACATTAGATCAAGGGCAAACACAACAAGGGGATTGGACTTTGAGCACATGATAAAAGGGAGAGCATTCAAGGGAGGTGTGAGGATAGGTAAGACACCTGGAATGCCAGGCTAGTGTCTAGAGAGCTTCTGTATTGTGACACTGAGGATGACAGGAGTCAGGACCTGTGCTGGCCAGGAGTTTCTGAGCAGTATTTATGACCATTTGACTTTCTGGTTCCACCTTAAGAACCCGAGTGGCAGGGCCTCCCTCAGTCTTCCCAGTTCTCCTCTGCTTCCCTGGATCTTAATCTGTGCTCCCCACTTCAGACTAGTAACCTGACCTTGACTCCCAACTGCCTGTTAGTAAGGGGTCAGGGAGTTCAGGGTCTGCAGTTGAGGTCTGAAGTAGCCACTTTGGGGAATGGTACCCAAGTCCAGTTGTTAAGTCTGATTACTCTTGTGGCCCTGTCAGGATCTCGTTTTTCTGGGACTGGTGGGGTCATACAGGATGCACCTCATCCATTCTCCACCAGCACAGAGGGCTTGGCAGACCGGTGGGCCAGCCTGTCAGTAATCCCTTTTCCATTTCACCATTTTGGGCCCTCTCCCAGGTGGGCAAGAGCTAAGACACTGCTCCATGTTTGTTGTGTTTCCTCTATCATGCCAGTCTTCACCCAAGGGAGCACTGGAGGTTATAACTATTGTTATTCTTGGGAGAGAATGAAAAGCACCCTTCCATGTAGCAAAGTCATTCTGCCGGTGGCAGGGGCATGAACGTTTGTGCAGGTGCCAGGCTTTTCACCTACTGAACAGTGGGGGTGGATGTCATCTCCTTCACAGGTAAGAGCAAGAAGTGGTGTGGTCCTGTGATTTCTCAATGACTCATCCTGTGACCTTTCAGGAGACATCTCAGAGAAACAGAAGGTGGAGTCTGATCTTGCTTTCTCAGAGTTCAAGTGCTAGCTGTTGTCACTGCTTGTCTTAGATGTCAGATGGAGAAGAGTCAGTTAATCTTGCACCATGACTCATGGGTCCCTGCGAACACCTTTTTTTAAAATAGTTGTTTTACTTCCTTATTCCTTTTTTCCCCCATCCTGAACTCTGATTCCCCTGTCTAATCCACAGTTATTCTTGGGTGTTTAGTGTACATTCTTTCATTTGCATATTTTCATGCAAACAGCATTTCTTTGCAGAATTTTTAATTTATGTAAATGTTCTAGCTCAATCTGGTTCTCACCTTTTTCCCCATTTTTCTCACTGTTTCTAAGATCTATCCATGTTGCTATGTATACATCCAATCATGTGCCTCCATCCTGCTGCATAGTACTCCCTGTGTTCTAAGTGATGCTGTTTTATGACAGCCTCAGTGATGGAAACTCAGGTGGCCTTCAGCTCCTACCATGGTAACTGCAGGAAGCAGTCATATCAATGTCTTTTGGTGGAATTGAATGGAATTTCTTGATATGCTTCCCTTCTGGAAGAATTGCTAGGTGTTATAGCGAATCAGACTCTGAAATCAGACTCACAGTGCCTAAGTGCTCCCCAGAACATCTGCTGGTGCAGACTTCTCCAAGGTCCACCTTTTCAAAGTGGCCACATCGCACATCTCTGCCAGTGCTGGCATTGCTCTTCTTTCTGTATTTTGCCAATGTAAAAGTCATGCAGCCCCAGGTTTGTTGGGCAGACCTGTAATCCCAGTTACTTGGAAGGCAGAGGTAGGAGGATTGCCCACCCTGGCAAAGGCATAAGATCCTATCTGAAAAACAAAACTGAAACGCAAAACGACTGGACGTGGCTCAAGTGGGAGAGCACTTGTAAGTGTGAGGTCCTGAGTTCAATCACCAACATTGTCACTTAAAAAAGGCACGCAGTGACATCTCATAGTTTTTTTGTTTGTGTTTTTGTCTCAGGGGAATTGAATCTAGGGCCTCTCGCTTGCTAGGCAAGCGCTCTACCACTACAGCTAAGCTTCCAGTCCTTGTTGTTGCTTTAATGTGTAATCTTTCATGTTTCTCAAACATGTGAGTCTCCCTTCACATCTGCCATGGTGTACCACTCAGGTTGCTGCTTAGGATTGAGATCCTCAGTCCCCAGATGTCAAGAGTGATGGCCTCTCATGGCACCTTCCCTAAAAGTTGCCCAGAGCCACAGGAAGTGACTTCACACAAGTTTATGGAGCTTTTAAGGGACACATCCCTCTGGAGAGCAGTTAATATGGGGGTGCACAGTCCCAGCCCCCTGGTCCAGGTCCAGGATCTCTCTGAAGAGAGCTGCAGAGGCCTGGCAGCCCTGGACCTCAGTTCCTGCTGTGCTCAGTGCTCTCCTGCCCCCAGTCAATGCCACTGCAACGGCCATGCCCAGGTAAACCTCCACTCACAACTCTCCAGCTCCCTAGGAAAGCCGGCCTGTGCCAGCTGGCTGGCTTTGGAAGTTTCTTCTTCCACATGGACTCTTGCTTCCTCTCTTCATTGTTAACCTGTCACCATTATGATCCAGCGCCTTCTCCCCACCCATCCCTCCTTGGCTTGCGATATTATAAATATCTACTCCTATTTGGCCACCAGTCTCCTAACTGAGTGCACGGGGTCTTTACTGACTGTAAGGCCCTAATTTTCGTATAATCAGATTATTAAAATTTTCCTTATTAGTTATGCCTTTGAAGTTTTGTTTTAAAAATCTTTCTTTGACCACAGGGTTTATGCTCCTGTACTCTCTGCAGTTAATTTTATTTCTATTGTTTTTCCTTTATACTTGGGTCTTTCAGTCACCCACCACCTCTTTTGGATGTGCTGTTAAGTTGAGGTCCAGTTTTATTTTCTTCCTGCAGTGAGCCTGCTTCCTAAGTGCCATGTGGGAAATGATGTGTTCTCCCCATGACTTGTGGATGACACCACCTTCATATTTTAAACTCTGATATAAGCACAGGTTTATATCTGAGTTGTTTTTCTGTTCTGGGTTTTTGTTTGCTTGCTTTGTTTGTGCTGGAATGCTCTACTACTTGACCCATGCCCTAGATCTTTGTGCTTTAGGCTGTTTTTCAGATAGGATCTCATGCTTTTTGTCTGAGTACTTGGGATTACAGACATATACAGTCATGCCCAGTTTATTTGTTGAGATGGAATCTTGTTTTTTGCCCAGGCTGGCCTGGAACCTCCTTCCATTTATCTGGGATTACAGACATGAAGCATGGTGCCCAGTTCAGTTTCTTTGATCTGTTTGTAAGTTTTCTCAATTACTACAGTTCTTATGAAATCTTTATAAAAATGTCTTTATATAAGAACCCCCCTCACTGTCCTTTTTAAAGATCCTGTTAGCTGTGGTTCTCTGAATCTAGCCTGAGCATCTTTGCCTATTCTGTCCCTCCCTAGTTTTGGACATTATATGCTGGGTTTATTGGGTTAGAAACCCTTGGCTTGGCTGGCAGCAGTGGTCTGTGAGCCAGCAGGCCTGAATGGTGACTTGTGTCACCAGCAGTGCACAAGCACAAGCACTGGGGAAAGACTTTAGGAAGAGGTGAAGCCAAGAGATGGTGTCTGGCTGCACCACCACTCAAAAGCCCTGACAATCCTCTGCAAAGTGGAATCCAATCTGATCCAAGAGAGACAGACAGTCAAAGCATACGGATTTTAACGAGCTTGGGAACCTAATCAGAGGCAGTAATGAATGATATTAATGACACAGTTTTGCCAAGGAGAGCATCCTATCTGGATCCTTGGTGGCTTGGGCCCTGCTCCTGGGGAGGGCAAGGGCCTGTCCAAGTCAGCTCATTGCCCTCTTGTGTCTCCACCAATACTGCAGCTTCAACTCCTCCATTCTCAAAGCCTCAGCTTGAAGGCAGGAAGCATTTTCATTTTGTGATAATTAGGAGCCTGTGAGCAGGCCACAGTTAGTCATCCATGGTGTGAAGATGACGGGTGCCCCAGCTCTGGAGGTGCAGACGGGTTCAGACACGTCAGAACCAGGGGCAAAGACAGAAGCTGGTAAGAGGGAATGAAGTGACTCATCATGAAACCTTGAACACCAAGTTCAAGGAGAGGGCCACAGCTTTGCCAATGTAGGACTTGCTCTTTGATGGGATGGAGGTTTCACCCAGGCACAGGTCTTACTTTAATTTTTCTGTACTCCTCAGCGAGGGCTGCAAGGCCAAGAGATAAACTGTGGTTCCTTCCAAATAGCTCTCCTGGCATTGACCTAGTTCTGCCACACCTCTTACCTTGCTCTGTCCCTCCATATTTTTATTTTTACTTATTTATTTGTACCCATGCTGGTTCCCACACTGTGGAACAGGGAAGTTCCCATCATCTGCTCCTTTTAGAGAAAGGACCCATCCTGAGTGGAGCCCAAGAGGAACTGCGACATAAGTGCCTTTGTTTGACCTGCCCAAGTAGCTTTGCTGAAGCCCTGAAGGCCAGAGTTCAATGACCTGTTGGCTCACCTCTCTGCACCCAAGGGCTACTCCAGAGGAGAGGCCTGAATGTGTCCTCTTCATTCTCCCCTGTCTCTTTTGCTCTGGGCCGTCTTCTGTTTCCTTCTGCTCACCTCTAATGTAATGGGCAGCACTCAGAGCTCTACAGGCTGCTTCACAGATCAGCTACCATGTCTTACACAAAGGCAGGCTGGGCAGAAGCCTCTTTCGTGGACTTTGGGGTCCTCGTTCTGAGGGATGTAGGAGCGCTCTAGATACTGCCAGCCTGTCTGGACTCAGGGGAGAACCAACAGGGACAGGAGGCAGGAAGTGGCCATTTAGAAGCCTTGAGAGCCAGTACATGGTCAGGTAAAATATTCACAAAGGAGATCCCTCAGGGTGGGGGTCAAGTTGTTAATCAATCTGGTGCACCCCTAGAAAAGTAGATCATCGTTTCCCTGTCCCCACCCATTCCTCCATCAGTTCTAAATGATCAGGAAGTAAAAAGGCCTAGGGTCCAGCCCTCAGTCTGGCTCATTGAGTGAACCCATTGATCCCACAGTTTGCTCTGGTAGCAGTCAGTGCAGAGCATATCTAGCTGGATGACATGACCTTGGTTAGGACTCTTGAGGATCCTCCTGGAATGTTCTATTTTTTTTTTTTTTGATGATAATGTTTTATTATTTTGTTTTGTTTTGTTTATAAATTTTTATTAGGATATTTTTGTTATATGGGAGGGATTCATAGTGACAATTCTGAATAGGCTTATATTGTACATTGGTTAGATCACCCCCATCCTCTTTCCCCCTAAACCTTTGTTCTACTTCATATAAGCATATGAAGTCCATCAACCATGCACCCTTATTTTAATCTACTTCATTCACCCTTCCCCTCCCACTAGTCCCCCCCCAAACGCTGTATCTATTTTACAGTGTTTTTCTACTTTTTAAATCCTCTGGTGGTCCATACATGTTAAGTGTAAATCTAGGCATAGATACCCCTCCTAAAGGGCCAAGTGTTCCCAAACATTTAGACAAAGATGCTTTATGGAAGAGGAACCATTACATCCAAAAAACTGCCTTTTCTAGATTTGGTTTCTGCTAGGGACATTAAATAAAACTTTTTACATGTTGAAAGACCATGTGGTCAGTGGACTTCCCTGGTGTGGGCTCTAAACTGACAGGACCACTAAAAATTAGGCTGCACTAAGTCTACTTGCATGTGGTTGAGGAAAGGTGGGCAAAGGCAGAGGCGGGCCTACATAGCTGGTATCAAGGTTCTGTCTGGTCCATTCTTTTGCTCCCTGAGCTGCCATGTTTTCCCAGGAGCTTCTGAGTTGCTCAGTCCAGCCTCTGGCAACTTGGCAGATCACACATAACCAGGAAGAGCTGTTTTCCCAGGAGTGACACTTCAGAGCTACCATGCTGTGCCTTCCCATGACTCATGGGGTCTATAGGTGAGGAGTAGCTAGAGTGAAAATGTACTTATGATCCTTGTGACCTTCAAAAACAGGTATCCTACTCTGTTTTTCATTACTATAATGAAATACCTGAAGCTGGGTATTTATAAAGAAAAGAGGTTTCTTTAACTTTTATTTTTGGAGACTAAAAGTCCAAACAGTATAGAACCAATTCTGGAAATGGACCCCTTAGTAACATGGCTTCATGGCACATGGTACCACAATGGCAGGAGCATGTTCAAGAGAAAGAAATCAAGGGCAGGGGGGAGGAGCCAGTGCTATGACCTCCTCCTTGACCCCACCTCTTAAAGTTTCCTCCACCTCCAATATTGCCATGCCAGACCAAGCTTCCAACACATGAATCTTTGAGGAACAAAACACATCGAAAGCATCAGGACAAGGTGCCTCTGGACAAAGGATCAAAGACAATGCACAAAAGCACTGCAAACAGCAAACTTTCCAGGGAAGGAGGCATAGCCCAGCTAAAAAGGAAGGAAGTGCAAAGCTAGAAAGAGGCCACGGGCTCTGCCATGCATTTTTTAAGCTGGTATCCACCCTGATCCTGAGTTTTCAACCCAGACAACCCACCATAGACCCTGGACAGGTGGCCATCCTAAACAAGCCTTATTCATTTAGCTGCATTTGGAACATTTGTCTTAGCTGGTGCTCAATTCTGCTTCTTGGCTCTACCTCGCAGATCTTCTCTCTTGATATATTTCCTGCACTTCTGACCATTTCAGCTTCTCCAGTTTGGCAAAATGAATAGAAATGACAAAAGTCAATGATACCACAGTTCTGGGCCAGGGGAAGTGGCACATTTCACTGGAGTTGGAAGCCCTGTGAATGGCTGGTGTATTTCTGGAGACGTATCTGGCAAGGCAGGAGCCGAGACCCAGCATGATCAAATCATTCCATCTACAGAAGCATGCCCTGAATGCACAAACCCAAAGAGAGAGAGAGATTGGTATAGAACTAACATTTGTGGTGTTATTAGTACTAATGCACCGGAAATAATGCAGCTACATTATATGCATGCTCGCAAATACCACCAAAAACCCTTTTGTACAATTAATATATGCTAATAGGAGAGAGAGAGAAAATGCAAGTCCACTGGAGACAAATTGGAAAACAAATTATTATGCATTCACATTATAGATACAGTCTGCTAATTAAAACTGACAAACATGAAGAGTCTGTTAACACACACCAAAGAAGAAGCGGAAATAATATTAAAGAAAACCAAATCGAAGTGTACATAGTCACACTGATTACACAACAGGAAAACTTGACAATCGTCTAAAGAAAATGAACTGAAAGGTGGACTTTTAATATGCAGTGGCTTTTTCCTCCAGAAACGTGTTCACTAAGTAAAACTAAAAGATGGGGAGGACAGGGGTTTCTTCTGGTAGTCATTCTTATGCTGGCTCCTTTTTCTTTCTGTCTTTTTGCCCTGTGGATGTTCACAGCTCCAGGAGATTCTGGGGAGGCCTTTTAAGATCTCTCCTTAGAGACACTACCCTCCACCCTCCAGAAAACCCTCACTGCCTCTTACTTCTCCTAACCTGTCTTCAAAGGCTATGGCCTATTAAGAAGCAGCTGGAGACAGCTGCAATGTATAGCTGAGGTGGCACCAAGCTAGAGCTCAGAAGGTCACGGTTTTAGCTCTGGCTTCTCACTGCCTGGCTGGTTAGCTTCAGGCAGGTCACTTCCAGACTTTGAGCAAGTCTAGGCCTTAGTTTCCTCATCTGTAACATGGTGGTAGCATTGAATCTGTTGACTTCTAAAATCCTCGAAGCTAACATTGCTGTGGCTCTATCTTTGATGCAGCACTGAAACGGTACTCTCATCACTCAGAGGCTAAGAATCAGCTCAGCCATCCAAAGCCCTGATTCCAGTTGCAGCACAGCATTGCAACTAGACTGCAGGTTGAAGGGCCCTTCGGGAGCTGAATTGAAGTAAAAGAAACATTCTACACAGTTCGGGCTTTTGTCATCAGGCAACAATGGCCTAGGCTTCTTGAAAGAGTTAAAAGCCAGAAAGTTCCAGCAAGAAGCAGATCAACTTTAAAACTCAGACCTCGTTTCCAGAATGAGACTCTGAACAGATCCAGGGGTTGTGTGATCAAGGCTCCAGGTGAAAGTAGCTCATCTCCATCACAGCTGCCTGGAGAACCGAGCAAGCAGAACGCAAGTGCTGCCCAGAAGCTTCAGGCTGCTGGAGAAAGGGCATTCGAAGCGAGGCAAATTCTCCAGTTGTGTGCAATCAAGAAGAAGAGGGTGAGAGAAAAATAGAACTGTGCAAGGAAACATGGCTGGCTGCTGTATGCAAACAGGGCCCTCCTGCCACTGCAGCCTCCAAATCTAGTGAGCACATCTCTCTTTGTGTGATGGAAGGTGGACGGGGGGGCGGGGGGGGGAGGACAAACAGGGGTGGAGGGAGAAGGAAAGCTCTGTTGCTCTTGGTGAAGACAGGCTGCTGCAGGGTCAGACTGCAAAGAGCAGGTGAAGCTCTTCCCATACAAATAATTGAATAGAGGTCTTGGAGGGACAGGACAGTCCCATCTACAGCAAAGTCTATGGGAACAGTGACTATAGCATTTTCTCTGTGGAGCTGGATGAAGTAGTTTTTACTGAGCAACAAATTTCCCCAAAAATTAGTGGCTTAAAACAACAGCTATTTATTTAGATACCAGTCTGCAGGTTGGCAGGGTGGCTGTTCTGGTCAGGGCCAGTTTGGCTGAACTTTGCTGGTCTTGTGCATCTGTGGTCAGCTGGCAGTTGGCTGGCCACATTCACACGTCTGGCCGCTCACAGGCTTTAGCAAGAGTTAGGGGATAACTGGGCCACACAATTCTCACCAACCAAACAGCTAGCATAGGTTTGTTCATGTGGCAGTAGACTTCCAAGAACAGCAAGAGAGGAAGCTGCAAAGACCCTGGAGGCTAGGCTTGGAACTTGTACCTTGTTACTTTTAATGTATTCTCTTCATCAAAGCAAGATGCAAGGCTACCTAGGGTGACCAGTTGTCCCAGTTTCCCTGGAACTGAAGGGTTTCCCAAGATGCAGGGTTTTCAGTACAAAAACTGGGGAAGTCCTAGACAATTGGGGCATTCTAGATTCCAGGAGTGAGAACTTGACTCCACATTACTCCAAAGAAGTATGCGTGGCCAATTAGCACAGGAAAATGTGCACAGCGTCACTGATGGCTAGAGAAATGCAAATCAAACCCACAGTGAGATGCCACTTCATGCCCATTAGGATGGTTATTTTAAAAAATCACAAACAGAAAATAACAAGTGTTGGTGAAAATATGAAACAGAAAACAGCACATGGTGATGAAGATAAGGAAAAACTGAAGGCTTGTGGATTTGTTGATAGGAACATAAAATGGTACAGCCGCTGTGGAAAATGGCACAGTGATTCCTCAAAAATTAAACATAGAAATACCTTATGTTTCAGCAGTCCCCATTCTGGGGATATGCCCAAAAGAACTGAAAGCAGGGACTCAAACAGATATTTTTACACCTACCAAATGTGAATTAGGAACGTTATTCACAATAGCAAAAATGGTGGGAGCATCCACATGTCTACAGACGGATGCATGAATAGCTAAAGTATGGTCCATACCTGCCTAGCAAGCACCAGGCTCTGAATTCAAACCCCAGTACTACCGAAAAAAAGAATGAATACACAAAGTATGGTCTCTATATGTGATGGAATATAATTCTACCCAAAAAGGAAGGAAATTCTGACACATGGTGCAATGTGAATGAACCATGAAGATGTCATGCCCGGTAAAAAAAAAGGCAAAGATTGTAGGGTTCCACTTATGTGAGGTATCTAGAGTAGTCAGATTTCTAGAGACAGAAAGCATGGTGGTGGTTGCCAGGGAGGAGGATGGAAAGCTAGCATTTAATATGTGTGGAGTATCACTTTTGGTTCTGGAGACAGACAGAAGTGATGGTGGTACAACTGTGTGGATGTACAGAATACCACAGAATTCTACACCCATACATGGTGTAGAATAAAAGGGTAACATTTATGTTATAATATCTTACCACAGTTTAAAAAAAAAAGGAGTGGGAAAATAGGCTTCCCTATTGATTAGAGGAGCTGAAAACTATTATGCCAATTTTTTCCATCTGCCTCAGGGAGCACAGGAATTTAATTAAATGAAGCCAAGCTGTTGTCGTACTCATATTATTTGAGGATCAGCACACAGATCCAAATATTGACTATTTTGACACTCTTTCCTTTGGGAAGCAGTAATTATGATTATTAATTTGGGTAAGAAAAAGAAAAGAAATTAAAGAAGGTCCCTGTTGCTGGTTGAATGAGGTGGTGAAATGTCTGGTAAGACTTTGGAACTGAACAGAAAAACAAAATAAGATAAAAATAACTCAGAATCCTAAAAAATAAAAATTGCTAAAGTGTTTGAAAGAGTCCTAGCTACCATCCCCTGCTTCCTTTAGGCCCCTGGCAAAGAGCTGGGCACAGAGCAGGCAGTCAGTAAACAATAGACCTCAGGCATCCAAGAAGCGACCTGGCTCCCAGCCTATCTCTGTGTCCTCATCCCTGTCTGCTGCACGTGGGATCCTGTGTTTAGGGAAACTCTGAATGTGCTTGAGACTCTAATCCAGCGGCAGGAGGAGTAGCCAGCTGGGAGGAGTGAGGAAACCCATCAGAAGCTGTGGGTGGCAAGGCTGGGGTGGGGGCAGGGAGTTGTTGAAGGAAGCCAGGAGGCAGATGAGCAGACTCAAGAATGTTGTGGTTAGAAAGAACTTGAGGAACATCTTGTCCACTCTTCCCATCAGAAAGATGACTCCAGAAAACTTCTGAGGCTTATTTAGGGAAGTAGGAAGTAGAAAGGACTGGTTTTCTCCTTTGTAATCTAGAATTTTGTAAAATACCCAATGGCTTTCAAGTTCTCAGTTAACCTTCTCCACACTGGTATTGGTATTCCAAACGCACCTCCTTTCCTCTGGATTGATTCTACTCCAGCACAGAGGCACGAGTCTTCTGGCTCTTTGCTTTAGAAAATCTGCACAGGTCATGACTGTCCACTTATTAGCTACTTAGTTAAGGGATTCTACTGTATTTCCTAGCCAAATTTTCCTAGTCATTTCCATGGGGAGAAGTTATTTTGGGGCATTGTCATAGGAAATACATTAATTCCTCTCAAATCTAAGGTTTAACTTGGCCTGGGTTTGTCGCTTAACACTAAAAGGTCAACAGTAGGTAGGCCCAGCTTGTCTCTGGGAGGCTGAAGGGCTAGGGGATTGAGTAGGGCCAACTACCATAACCCTTTCCTTTTTGGGAGAGAGGAAAACTTGGAAGAGCCTCAATGGGGAAGCATTTGGCAAATTAGTTTATTGATTCAACTGTCTTTTCCAGCTGGGAAGGCATCCATAACTGGGAAAAGTTAGCAAGAAGCACATAGTACCAGCATCATTCAGGATCCATTGTGCTCTAGGAATCCCAAGATGCCAGTCTACGTACCTTGAATAAGGATCTGCTATGGACAAGTTTACTGGGAGGTCAAGTGGGCCAGACCAGGGCTCAGGAGGGATGAAGTACGTGGTATCTAACCCCAAGTAGCAGTGATTGGAACCAGAGAGCAAACAGAATCTGGAAATGCCAGCCGGACTTCCACCACTGTGTCCCCTCCATGCCTGCCTGTCAGGGCCGTGCCAGAGAAAGGCTCCAAGGTTACCTCCAGAGGTCAGGTCAGGCCAAGTAGGGAGGGACAATCCAGGAGGTTGGGTAATGAAGCAGTTAGCTGACGTTTAAAGAGACAGAGAGAGGGCAAAAGCAGACTAAGAAGCCAAGAATTATCAGGAGAGGGGGATGATGCCATATTAGCTAGAATGCAAGTTCAGCTACATGGGGCAGAGACCAAGAGTAACTATAGTTAATACAAGTAGACAAGACAAGGGCTCAGGAGAGATGAGCCCTTGATGGTGTGCTTCTCAAGTAAAACTTGAGCTGGTAAAATGGCCCTGCTCGGGTGTCTTTTCTCTTTTTCCTCCATGTCACCCTCATTTGTGTTGTCCAACCTAGCTCATTACAACATCTATATTCCAACCAGTGTGACAGGGGAGGAGCCATGGAGGGAAGGTTCGTTTCAAGGCAAATAGATTGCACTCACCATTTCCATTGCCATGCCGTTTCTTACAGCCATACCAGTAGAAGAAGTAAGGAAAGAAGGCTTCCTGTAGGTGTGTGTTTGAGCCAAGTCCTAAAGGCTAGGCAGTAGTTCAACGATAGATGGAAAGGAAGGGCACATGGAGAAGACATGTCAATGATGTCAAGAGAGTGGCAGGATAACAGGAGTCATGGAAGGTATTTGAATGGGGTGGAGGACACATAGGAGAGATGGGGCTCTGCTTCCCTTGGCCTCTCGTGGGCCAATACAAGCAAAGGAAGAGAATGCAGGAAAAGCTGAAGCTTGGGGGTGAGGCTCTAGACTGAGTTTATTCCTCCCCAGGAGGAGGTGGGCCTCACTGACTACATAAGCAGGTGCTATTTCCCCTGTACCCTAAAGAGATGGAAAGCCTCGTCTTCTCATTTATTTGGAGGTGAAATGGCTCTGTGCTCTAGCCCCGCCTCCCCCAAGTGCTTTCCTCTCTCCCTGAGCCCTGAGGTTGACACAGAGCCTTAACCTGATGCTCTGGTTCCCAGCAGGCGTCTCTATGGGGACAGAAGAGAGGATAGGAGCCAGGCTGGCATCACTTTGAGTATGTAATGGAGCCGGAAGGGTTGTGAAACTCAGGAGGTTCTGCTAGGCTGTTCTGCAGTAAATACGTGTTATAAAAATAAACCCAGCTTGCTATTCAACAACAATGAACAATCCCCTAGGGCTGCCAACACTGGAAGTACTCATACATCTCTGGGCACACGGCTAAGGATGCAGGCCAATCCAGCATGACAAACGCAGGCACCCGTGCTCAGTCTTCTACATCTCACTGAAGGCTAACACCTCCTTCATGTTTGCAGTTAAGGAAAGTCTGCTTACCTGTAACAGGTATAGAGAAATACCAAAGCCCAAGATTGAGTCAAAGAAGCAAAACAATAATCACATATGGGGGCGGGGCTTGGACGCAGCTGGTGTAACAAGATGGGTTTTTGTCAATTCCACATTTAATGTGAGCCCATGATATGGAGTGGACATGAAAATGAGAGTGTGGTCTTTAACTGCATTCAAACTGATAGAATGTCCAGAACAAAGGAGGATGTTAATCCTATTTCAGATCAGAATAACTGTGAAGTCCATTCAAGAAAAGACTCCAGGATGTTATGAGAACTCAAAACCATGGAGATAAGTTCATAGGACTGACACCCTACAGCCTGGAGGAGACCCAGAGGGGCACAACCACCATCTTCACACACCTGACTCACAATTAGATACAATCTCACAACCATCGTGCTGAGCCCTTCAATCAGATCTCATTTTTCTTGTGTCTTGGTAGTCCCTGACCACAAGGAACTACTGGAATGAAGGAGAAAAAGACACAGCAAAAAAAAGACACATGCAAGCCAGGCACCAGTGGCTCATCCCTATAATCCTAGCTACTCAGAAAGCAGAGATCAGGAGGATCGTGGTTTTAAGCCAGCCCAGACAAATAGTTTGAGAACCTGTCTTGAAAAAACTCTTCACAAAAAAAGAGCTGATGGCATGGCTCAAGGTGTAGGCCCTGAGTCCAAACCCCAGTACCACAAAAAAAAAAAAAAAAAAAAAAAAAGAGTGCAATTGGTACAAGTAATCAATGGAGTGGGGCAAACCAAACGCTGTGGGTGACCAGAGACAGAGATCATGTCTGCCTGGGGATACCAAGAGAGGCTTCCCAGAGAAGGTGGCCTTGAACAGATCCCGGAAGGATGAACAGAAATAATACAGACAGAGCTAAGTCAATTTTGCTTAATTAAGGACCCGTGGCCATCCAGGTTCATTCAGAGCTGGAGGCTAAGTCTCCTTATGAATGACTTTCCTTTGTTACAAAGTTAATACATAACCAGAAAGTGCCAAAGAAGTGAATGCCAGAGCTCAGAGGGCCATTGGTAGCCTCTGGGCTATGCTTCATTCAGTTCCTATTGCCTCCCCAAGGTCCTGTCTTAGGTGGTTAGCCTTTGATAAATGTGTGCGCGAAGACACGAATGAACAGTTCACTGCCTGTGTCACTCTCGTTCTGCCCCTTTCCCGGTAGAAGAAGAGTGTGCAATAGCAGGATGCAATGGCACTGGTTTAATCTGGGTGCTTGCCTAAACCCTGTGTGGTTTGTAGTACTGCTGGAAGCATATGGTGCTGATTAAGGCTGAGGTCAAACCCCCAGAGGCAAGTTAATTCTCTCTTCTGCGGCTACAGGTTCTACACCCTAACCAAATTGTACCACTGTTCAGAGGAGTCTCCTAATCAGTTGTTCATGTTTTCCTTAAATATTTTGATGATCAAGACTGCAGAGCAAGTTCCAGTACCTAGTTACCTTTGCCCCCACCTAACCTGCCTTACTTCTGAGTTTATGGTGTGAGAGGCCAGCATAGTTTCTAGAAGCAAAACATAGCAGAGTTTCAGAGGTTGGGGAGGCAGGATTTGCAATCTGTAAATCACTCCCTTACTTTACAGACCAGAAGATGAAAGGGCATGCCCTGCCCAGTGTCATCTGAGAGCCACTGGAGAACAGGGACCAGCACTGTGGCCTCCTGACTCATCTTCTGATGCCCACTCCAAGGCATCTGGCTGCTTCCTCCTCCAGCAAAGCCAGTCCCTCTCCTGCCTCTTACCACTGGCTACGTGCCAAGAGTTTCTAATACTTGTGATAACACAGCATAGAGAGTGAGTGTACTTGGTTTTTCTTACGTACAGAAGCATAAAAAAGATCAAAGCATTTATAGTTTGATGAAGTTCCTAAATGCAAGTTCAAATTGCTGAGTTAAACAGCCAGCAATTTTTTCCGAGGGCTTTCTGGAGCAATTACTCAAGAAGGAATTAAATGGCATTTGCCTTTGGCTCCTTCTCATCCCCTCCCACTGCCTGGAAAGGGAGGAGGGGGGACCCAACAAAGAAAATCTTAGGAGATTATTGCTAATTACAGATTTTTACCTGCCTGATGTGCTTTTGCTTTGCACAGTAATTAAATCAAGACCAGGTGTCTCACAGATGGATTCGCTGCCGGCTATGTTAAGAGACTAATAGATCCCAGCAAAAGGGAAAGGAAAAAAGCTCTTGGGTTTTATGGGTCATTGCTGTTGCTGCTCTCAGCAGAAATCACAGCAGAGAAGGAAAGGACTCCTTGGGCTCCAGTGGCCTAGTGCATCCAGACCTCAGTGCCATCCAGTCCTAGCCACCTCTGGAGCTCGGAAATCCGGCAGGTCCCCTCCCCCAACAGATCGGGCCAAGCCATCAACTCTGAGGGAAATCAGCCCTCCAGCTGTTATTCTGAAGGCAATTGGTTCAGGTTTGGCGGTTTGTGAGCTGGGACCAGAGGCTGCTGATGGAGCCCTGAGCAGAGATTGGGAGTTGGTTAATAAATGGTCCTGAATCCCATCTCCTGCCCACCTGCTCTTCCTCCACTGACTGGTAACTTTCCCTACCACCACCTATGCTGAGGGAAAAGAAGAGGGCAGAAACAGACCCAGATTTTAAAAGATGCTCTGACACAGTCCAGAGTACAGCTCTGCTCCTAAAGCCCCTACCCCTGTGAGGAAGACTTTAGGTTAAAATACAGGACACCCCCATCCCAGCTCTAACATGGCTGGGGTGTCTGATCCCATTGGAAAGCCAGGTTCTGTTTCCTTCTGGTGGACCCAGGATCAAAGCTGAGGCCAGGATGAAGGAAGGGGGAAGGGGGCCAGGGCAGAAGAAAACAAAGGTCACTTATTATTTACAAAGGATGCGTTTGTTCTAGCGTGTAAAACCCTGAGCTTTTGCACAGCACTGGACCATTCACTGGAGCCTGAGCTCATGCTAACAAACTAATCATTTCCAAATGTTCCTCAGAAATCTGCCTTCCCTCGTGCCGGTTCTGATTCACCACCACAGAGCCCGGTTTCTGAGTGAGACAAACGATGAGCAACCCAGAACTGTGCAAGGGTCCCCGAGTGCCACCCACAAGAGTAGAGGCAGGCACACACTCTTTCTTTGTGACTGTAACAGAACATGAACACACATCGGTTTGTGTAACTCAAATTCCTTCCTGAAGAAGTCTGGATCTAGTCCACCCTCCCCCACAGTGAGTTCAAGCAAAATGTCCTGGCTTCACAGAGCTGGTAGAAAGGATTCAGTGATATTTGGCAGCCGACAGTCATGCCATTCTCACTCGGGAAACTGGCAAAGCACTTAAGGTAACAATTTGATCTGTTCATTTTAAAATTTTCAGCCTACTCTTTTCCCAAGTCCACCCCCCCTCAATCCCTCTCCCCCCCTGCCCCCTGGGTCTTTTGGCAACTTTGGGTGACTTCCAAAGCACAGCGACTCATAGCCTGGGTGATCTCTTCAAATGAGACCATCAGGAAAGGAGAGTGGGGCAGGCAGCAAGGGCCCTGGGGCTCCACAGGTAAGGAAGCACTCCAGATGCCACACCAAACCTCCATGACCTTGGCAGTGAGTCTCAGTAAATAGTGTCTCTTGGGTGTCTCACTTGCCTCACCCTTCTCTTGGGGTGGAAGGAATTTCTGTACCCAAAGGAAGCAGTCTGTTCCTTGGTTCATCAGCCTGGGGACCTTTTTAAAAATACACCAATGCCAGACCAATTCAACTGGAGCCTTGGAGTGTGGAGGCTGGACAGGGGAGACCCATCCCCAGAGGAGTCTACTGCACAGGCAGAGTTAGGAACGGGCAGTTCAAATTGGGCCCACAGGTGGTCTATCTTGGCTGCTGCAGTTTGGCCAAGTTCAGTTGTCTCTGTGTTCACTTGCCCCCCCCCGCTAGGATTTCCTCTGGGACCCAGAAGTCCCTGAGGTTTGGCTGACAGACTTAGCAGGCACTCAACCCTTCCCACTGCCCAGCTGCTCTTGCCTCAGCAGCATGTCATTTGATGTGGCCACTGACACACACACCCCTCTTGTTGGTGTAGGGAATCTCTCAGATGGTCCTGAAATTGAACTAAGTGCTTTCCTCATCTTATGGAACATGTCTCCCCAGAGACTGGAGTCCAAGGAGGGGAGATGAAACTGTGTGTCTAGCTAGCTGCCCAACCCCTCCTTTCCCTCCCCCACTCCACCACACACACACTTCATGATCATTAAAAATAAAGGGTGGGCTTCCCCACTCCCTCTTCCTGCCTTGTAGGGATCTTTATACATAAAACTCTGTGATCTGATCCTCCAGGCATTTAGAAAATCCCGTCTCCTTAACACTTGGCTTTCAAGCTTTTTGGCTTTTGGCCCTCACAAAAATCTAACTTGACAGTGCAACCTCAGCAATGGCAGCTATGCATCCTTCTCCTGAAGCACCAAGTCCCTGCTACAGTGAACAGGAAGCCCCAGACAAACAAGATTTCTAGATTGTAGAGACACTTCTGAAAATATTTCAAACATTATCTCCATTCTACACATTTCGTGCCAAGATTCAGCATTTTACACAGAGCCTTGGGACACACAAGTCTCTTTCTGAGTTTCTCATCATTTTCTCAGCATTTGGAGAGGAAGATAGAAAGGGGACATTTTTATTCCCATCTCATATTAGCATAATGAGACAAAGGAAAGAATTAAGTGACTCTTAGGGTCCTCAGAAGTCAGAGGGTAGTATAGAGGTGGCAGAAAGTAAGAGGGTCCAGAAGCAGACTTTGAGTTTCTGTGTATGTACTCAATTTGATTCTGAAAACTCTGAGCAGGAATGCTATATTTTACTGAGGACATGAAGTGTTGGACCCAGTGATGGAAACAAAGTGTACGGTGTGGACCTCAAGGTACTGGCTTACCTGCCTCACCCTGAATGTCCATCTAGGCTCTGTCTCTCTGTTGGTCCCTCCATGAACACTCCCGGGGCTGGTGGGGTGGGCTCATGTCTCCCTCTCATTTTCTCTCTTACCATGCCCACAGCCCCTTCTGTCTGGCCACACAAACACCACTAAGTCTTGCAAGCTCCCTAGAGTTGGGCCTGCCCTCTGTAGATCAAGAGCCCCCAGAACCCAGCATTCCCTTTTCCCCCACCCACCTCCTCTGCACCCCTTCTGCTCCTTCTCCCAGCCCTTATGCTGGCATCTGCCCCCACAGTGGGCCATCAGAGTCCCAGTTTGTCACAGCTCTAGAGTTGTTCCCCCAAACGCCCTTGGCTTTGATGATTGTCCAGGGCTGCAAGGCAGAGAAGCCCGCAGCTGCACTGGGAACAGTGGCATTCCGGAAGACTGAAATTGTGGTGTGTAGGCACCTACTCTCCCTGGCTGTGACCCTCTGGGTTCTAGGAGGGAGAGCTGAACTGCTGCCAGGAGGCACCCACAAGCCATCAGTGCCCATACTTTGTGAATCACGGCTACTGTACAAGGTGCTGAGTCACCACCAGGAATCTGGGGAGACAATTTATGGCCTATTTTAAAAGGGCTTGCCAGCATACTCAAGTCTTATAAATGCTTAATAATTACTGCCAAAAATAGGTATGAATTTAGGGAGTCAGTGCTATTCAGGCCACTCCTTTGATGAAGGCTACACTGAGTGCACACACAGAGGGACCTGGATGTCAGCACTTGGGGCAGCCTCATGGGCCTGTGGACCACACCTTCACCATGAGGGGTGGAAAGACTGCTGCAGGAGAAACTCTTAGTGCCAACTCTGAAGAACATAGTTGAATCTTTGTGCCAACTACTCTGAGTCACTCAATACCATCCCCATTCACTGGGAGAGAAAAATCTGCTGCCTAGGACTAACTGGTTTAAATTTCCAACTTCTTGGCAATCCAGGAATTTGAGGCTTCTATAAATAACAAGTCCCCAAAGACTCCCTCTTCTAGTGGGGCTGCCCTCTTTCTAACCTTGTACTCGTTCAGAATGCACTTGCAAGCTGAAGATCAGAACCACCATGGGCCTTAGAGATCATCTTGTCCAACTCCTCACTGCTGAACCTCAGGACAGAGTGAGCCTTGTCCAGGCCACAGAGCTGAGTCCCCAGTGACCTGCCTTATGGAGTGACCCTATGGAGAAGAAGATGGACGAGGCACAGCCCCTCCCCTAATTGACAGGGAAGCTGGCACTTGATCAGAGAGCCACAATACAAGGTAAAATGTGACTAGATCTATAAAAAGTTAGGAGTCACAAGAGGGCACCGACACAGATAGATCCTCTATCTGTGGAATCAGGAAAGCTGTTGTGGGGAAGAATATGAGAAATGGCCCTCCATGACTCAGGGACAGGAGGATGGGAAAGAGCTATGCAGACAAAAGAAACAGCTGGAGAGAATTTGTGGAGATGGGACAACTTCCAAGAAATGTCACCAGTTTGGCTGTAAAATCAGGTATGAAAACAGAATAGTGGGGGTGGGGGGGGGTTAGATTTCAGGCCAGATGATGGAAAGCCTGGAATGTCACAGAGAGGAGTTTGAACTTAATCATCACTACCATCTAAAAGCACCAGGCGGCCATGTGCCAGGTCTTCACTGAGCAAGACCACTCAAGTAATGCACACTCGGCACTTTCTAGGAGCTTGGAATTTCAGACAGAGGGGGAGACTAGGGACAGATATGAAGGCATATATTAAACATATTCATATACCAAAACTATTTAACACGTAAGTATTTAAGTGCAAGTAGAGAAGTAAGTACATTGAATGGACTAGTAAGGGAAGAGGATGTCTGGGGATTTGTTCCTGGAATGTCTCCTATCCTCAGCCTTCCCTGTGTTCTGTGGTTCTAAGAAAGGCCCACAAGAGCCACCAGTCTTAATTTTAGATACTGGCTTAGTGTGGCTTTGTCTCATAGATGGCTGGTACAATTGCTTGAGCCTTCCACTCATTATCATTAATTGATCCAGTTTTCCTGTGTCCAGTCCTGAGCTCATGGCCTGTTAGGTGTATCTTGACAGGGAGAGGGAGAAGGAGGCAGAGTCACAGAGTACAGTTATGCAGGTTATCCTCTGTACAAGAGGGAACTAAAATTCAGACCTCCTCTCGTCAAACCAAAAGGAGCCATGTCTGCATGGGGTGGGGTGCTTTTTTTCCAGTCCACACAAAGGCATTTAGTAGGCTTGCAACCCTGGCAGGGATGTGCCCAAGCAGCTGCTCTAGATAATCTTTCCAGCCTTACCACCACCCCCGCCTCTCACCATGGGATTTCGGAAACACTCTAGCCTGATGCCTTGGGGTCAGATGCCAGCATGGAGATGAATCTCAGTCACCCAGCTCTCCTTTCTGGACCCCTAGCTCACTTTTGCTCCATTAGGCTAGAGATCAGAGAAGAGGCAGAAGAAAAAATTTGCCCAAATACGTCAATGACTAGGAAGAACCACACACGTTCTCTAAATACCGATGAGTGAGGCCTATCTTCAGACGGTTGGTCAGACCTCAGACTGCCCTAGCACTCTGTCAAGCACAGCACTGCACACTTCAGTCCAGCATGAGAGCTGGACGCACCTCAGGCAAGGTCAGAAATCTCCCACACCACCACAACCTGTCATGCCAGACAGGAGCCACCCCGCCTGTCTGAGTAATCAGTGACAGCTCGGCAGCCCCTCCACAGTGGGCTCTGGTCATGTTAGCAGTCTCCCCTTCTTGTGCAACTGCTCTTGGACCCCTCTCACTCCCACTAATAGATCTAGCTCTGTGCTCTATAGATTTGTAGACAAGAAGAAAATAAAATGACCTTCCTCCCCACATAAGCTTTTTCTTTTACCCCTGCACCAGGGTTGAACCCCAGAAGAGGCAGCCTCCAATGCTCCCAGCTGAACATTTGCCTGTTGCTTATGTAACACACCATTCTTTGCCCTGTTCCTGTTCTGGAGTTCTGACTCCTGGGCTGACTTTCTACTTACAGTCACTTGGACCTGAAGCCCCTCACACATTGGCTCCTGACTTCCCTCCTCAAAACCTCCCACCACTTTCATTCTGCTCCTCTAGGCAGCTGATGGCAAATCCTTCACCTGGATCAGCATCTGAGCCTCCATGAATGGTTGCACAGGTTGTGTATTGCCCTGTATTTCAGCCTCTAGATACTGCCTTTGTTCCCTAGGGCCCTTGCCAGGGCAGTCAGCGTCCTGCTGAGTTCATTGGGACCCTTTGGAGGCAGAAGACAAAAAGGCCTTCTCCTCTTGATCCCTTGGTCTCCAGCTACTCACCCAGCTTTCCCTAATGGATGGTTTGCATTCTGAGGACAGAGTACACCTCTTATTTATCTTTGGGTCCTACACAGAGTCCAATTTAGGGCCCTAGGCAAGGCAGAGGCCCAGGAAGTGTCACCTGGAAGGCAGCTATGCTTACCACTATACCACCAACACCGGAAGTGTTACCTGAATGAATAAATGCATCATGAGGGAATGAATGAATGTTAGAAGCAGAGTTTGATTGCTAGGGATGAGCGGAGAGGTGCTAAATGGCAGGAAGAGGTGAGAAGATTCTCAGGGACTCACTTTCCCCTGCAGCTGCTCAACTGATGTCATCAGAAATCACATAGTGTTGACTTATTGATCCCCCAACTCACTCTTCTGTATCTTGTAGACTGTATTTCTGCCCCTCCATAGCAAGCCTTTTCCTGTCCAAGGACCAGTCATTCTCATACTTCATTTCTGCTTTCCCAATGGCTTCTGCACAAAGCAAGGCACTATAAGACCACCTGGGCAACAGTAATGGTGAGGGCCTGAAATAGGACACGGATTGGAGAGATGGAGAGGAGGGAATGGGAGCAGAAAGTGGTTTGAAGGGTGAATCAGAAGAACTCAGGTGAGTGGTCAGTAGAGACACAAGGTGGAGAGGGGAGAGAAGTCAGACAGAAGACCTCTGAGAGCAGGTGGAAGTCCCAGGATGCATTGATCAGGGCAAGTAACAGGTTTGAGTTTGGTTCTGTGAGTCTTTGAGGTGTCAGGGACAAAAGTTGCACTTGTACAACTGGTTATTGGAGGCCAAGGAGCCAATGCTCGCTAGGACAACTGTAAGAGGAATATAGAGAACTAAGATGATGGTGACTCAGGGGGAAAGCGGGTGTTGGTAAGTTCTCCCTAGGACCAGTCGCTACATCACCCAGCGGTTTATGTCAGGACAAAGACTTCGCTGCCACACCTGCCTCAGAGCTGCTCAGAGGAAGAGAGGATCTAGTGCGTTCTAGGAACTGTGCCAAGTGCTCTACACAAGCCACGTGTTGAACCTTACTGGACTTCTAGACCAGCATGAGCCAACAGAACTTTCTGTGGTGACGAAACAGTCTGCATAGGTAGTGAAATCAGGGCCCACTGGCCCCCTGTGGCTTCTGAAATATCAATAGAACAACTAGAAAACTGAATGTTTCACTTGACTTAAGTTTACTTCATTTACGTTTAAAGGTACATAACCATGTAAGGCCAGATCCATTCCACCTTCTTCGATTCACATGTGAGGAAACCGACACAGTGACTTTCTCAACAAAATTATTCTCCCTAAAATATGAACTAATGTGCCAAAATTCCATTTTCATGAAACTCTGTTTATATAACCAAGGCCATATGTGCATGATAGACAGAATTTAAAAATCTGACCAGCAAGGAAGATCTTTTGAAGAATGGAAGATTTTGATAAACTTTTACATTGGTTTTCTTTTTTTGTGTATGTGTGTCCTTGGTTTTTCTTTTCTTTTTTAAATTTCCTTTATTCATATGTGCATACAATGATTGGGTCATTCCCTGCTTCCTCCCACCCCCTCTCTCTCGCCCCCACCCCCTCGCTTTTGGTTTTCAGTGTTAGGGCCAACTGAATTTTTTTAGTGGTCAAGATGCTCATTAATATTAATACTAATAAAATAGATAACCTCAACCAAGCACTCACCTTATCATGGATACTTATATTAATTATCTATAGCTATAAATAAAACTTAGCAGCTTAAAATGATAAACATGTATTATGCCACGTCATTCATTTCTGAGGGCCAAGAATTAAGGAGTGACTTGCTGGGTGGTTCTGGCTGGGGTCCCATCCAGGACTGCAGTCTTCTGATGACTTGACAGGGGCTGGATGATCCATTTCTAAAGTGACTCACACGCATGGTTGTTAGGGGCCTCAGAATCTGTCCAGATGGGCCTCTCCATAAGGCTGCTCACAACATGGCAGCTGTCCTTCCCATGAACAAATGATCCAAGAAAGTGACCAGCCAGGAAGTCTTTCTTCTTTTTGATGACCTAACCTTGTGATATACTGCAACATTTGCTGGATTCCATTGGTCCCACGGATCAATCTTAACACCATATAGAAGGAGATTACATACAGGCATATCTATTAGGAGGCAGAGACTACTGGAAACCATTTCAGAGATTGGCTATTTCTTCTTCATAAATACCACCTTACTTCATCCTCACAAAATTAGTAAAGAGAGGCTACTATTATCCTCTTTTACAGAGGAGATGACTAAGGCTCAGGGAGGGTTCGAGACTTCATCCTTATCCCTGTATCTTCTTTCTTGGGCAAAGGCCTTATAGAGGAAAATAAAGAACGGGACACAGGATTCTGGCAGGGACAGGACAGTGTCTCACTCTTAAAAGCATCTAAATGGAAGTGCCCCTGGACTTTAATCCAGGATTTAGATTGGGGTTATGACTTTGGCATTGTTCGCCCTGTGACCTCAGAGATGTTATTCATCTCTGTCTCTCCCTTCACCGTGGAGAACTGGGATTGGCCACCTTCAGGGACTTTGGAAAGAGTGCAACACAATGGTGTGTGGGAAACATCTCACAAACTGCAGCACGATGGAAACACAAAGTGAGACTGATGGTATTGACAAGGGCTCCGAGCCAGCCTGCTGACAAGACCACATGCAGTGCCAGCCTGGTCGCTTCTGTGCATTTGACTCAGGTGTCACACTATACCCTGGTCTTGCAGGACTCAGATTTTGGTGAACTGACCGGACCGTACTGAGCCACTTCAGACCTGGGCTGGCTCACACAGGCAGTGAGGACAGGCACAGGGATGAGTTATCTCTTGAGTTTACCTGGGCTCAGTGTTCTAATCTATAGATAAGTTTTGAATCCTCTCATGGCTTTGTTAGTATTACAATGTCTACTTTGTAATCAAAGGGGCAGCATTTTTTAGGAGTTACCATCCTTTCCAACAGGGAAATGGTAGAACATCCCCTGGAGCCTTGGGGCAGTGCCCTTTTAGGAGTCTGGGTCTAGCCACCGACAGTAGGGTCTCAGTGGCAAAGACAAGCTCCTAAAAAGTCTGGGATCAGAGTTGGCAAACACTGTGCAGAAGGAGAACAAGGAAGAGGAGGGGATGCCTCAGCTGTCGTACACACGTGAAGGGAACAGGTGGGAGTTGGGGAACACAGACTAGGCCAGGCAGGCAGGAAGATGCAGAGGCTCCAGGATCAGAGTCCCCAGTGTTCACCTTTGGGGGCCACTGGAGGTGCCACACTAAAAGCATTCTCTACCTGATGTGCCCTTCTTTGTTGGGAACATGGAGATGCTGCAGTGGATGACAGGTTATTGAGTCCTTTCTGCTTTAAGAGGAGCCATTCTTGCAGCCCAGTGGCAAGTGTGTGTGTGTGTGTGTCTGTGTGTGCATGGCAGGGGTGGGGAGGGTGGCACCACTTAGGCAATGGGCTCACTGCTCCCCACATTCCTGAGATGACAATACAGACCTGCAGGATCAGACAGCACTGAGGAGTACAGTCTCAGTGTCCTGCAGGCTCCCTAGTGTGTCCTCCCTCCCACCCCACTCCCTCAGCCTGTGCTGCCGCATGCTGCAGAAGCCCAGTCCTGGTTCCAAGGGGATCCCTGGGGAGCCTGCTCTGAGGTCCCTGGCTGCGCCTGGATCAAAGAACTGGCCACTGTAAACTGCAGCAGAAGCTCAGCTGTCCCTGAAAGTCTGTCCAGCCCACTTTCTAAAGTCTGACCATGACCCTCAGCTGGCCGCTGTGAGCCAAGAAACGACTCTGTGTGAAGACTCCTTGGCAAACAGCACATGTCTGGCTGAGCTGCTGTTTCGTTCTGTCTGCCCCCACATCTGGCCTCTCTCTAATGCTTGGTTTGCTCTCCCTCACCCCATGGTGTCTCCCTCCACAGAACTGACTTCCTTCAAATCTATCTGGGTGCCTGTGTGTCCCGTGACCCTGTGTGTGTGTGTGTGTGTGTGTGTGTGTCTGTCTGTCTGTCTATTTTGCCCTCTTAGACTCAGTTCCAGCTCTCTCTTTCTAACTTTCTCTCATCTTTGAGTAAAGGTGCCCAGACAAAATGGCTAGCAGGAGTGAAGGTGACTGCCAGCTGGAGCCTCATGTCAGGTGGCACACAGTTTTTCCAGAACCTTCCTTTCTGGTTGCATTAGAGAGTAGTCAGCAGTGGTCGTCCTGGGCACGAGAGGCAGGTCTCCGTCCGCACGCACTTCATAAGTGGCTGTAGCAAACATCTCCTGGGGAGTCCCAGGAACGGCAGAGAGGCAAGTGCTTGTGCCAGCCAGTCCTGTGAAGCCCAAGGCTCCCTCCAAGGAGTCAGATGCTCTTCTTCCTTGTATTCTTTGGTCTTTCCAAGTGGCAGGCAAGACCTTCAGAAACCAATGTCTAAACAAAATGCCACGCGGAAAACCCAGCTTTCTCTAAACCAATGGAAGGGTGTAGAGTTGGGGCTGAGGGATGAATACAGAAAGAATGAGGCTATAACTGACAAAACAATGCAGGGCCCAGAACTGGAAAGCTTTTTAAAGGACAGATGGAGCCAGTGCCTCTAACCAAACACACCTATAGCTAACCCACATCTATCTCCTCCACCCTACAACCCCTGCCAAAGAGCCTCCCAGCAACCCACGTGTGGATCAGAGAAATAATAATGGTCATTTCTCTTGAGTCAGGGGTACTAATAGTCCCTCTTCAAATACTATCTTGGTCAATCTTGCAGAAAATCTCCCCACTTTACAGATGAAGAAACGGAGGCTCAGAGAGGTAAAGTAACTTGCCCAAAGATACACAGCAAGTGAGCAGAAGAGCTAACCTTAGGCTTAGCTTTAAGTCTAGGGACTGTCAGACTCCCTGCTGGCCTGATTGTCCCCACTGCCACACTAAAGAAGCAGTTTTAAACACGTGGAGGTGGTTCTTTTCTTAGTCAAGTGTCCTTCCTGTGGGTGGATTGGAACACATTAAAATTGGACATAATTAAGCATCAGGTCAAACTGACCTCCCCACTTGCCTTCCAGGCAGCAGAAGGCTTCTGAGCATGTACAGGAGCAATGCTGCTCCAATCAGTCCAGGCGGTAAAGGCCACATCAGTCCACGGGCTTCAGGAAACATTCCACTTGCTGCACCTTCATCTCACAGTGGTCCAAAGAAAGAGAAAGACATTAAGAGTTTAAGAAAAACATAGGAGAGAAAAAATAGAATTTAAAAACTCCTATTATGTTTTGTTTTTGAATTGGAATAAAACTGACATTATTCTCATTGTTGTAGTAGAATTCTTTTTCTACTAGATTCTGCCTCAAAGTGTAAGAAGGGAAGGAAGTTTCCACTGATGGCCTCGCTGGGCAGTAGGTGTCAGGAGAGGTATATGTGCCTGCTGTGCTGTTGTTGCAGAGAAAGCTCTAGACACAGGTTGAAAAGAAGAACAATACTTACTTCCTCGAGCAGAGTGAAATATCCCAATCACATCAGGCCTTGTGCAGAGGAAAGGGGGAAAGGACAGCTTGAGCCACAGCCAGGCCACACAGCATGCCACACACACTCAGTGACATTTAAACCTGCCTAGGCTCTTGGAGTTAATCTTTCCCTGCAGTGACCTCAGGGGACACCATATGTATATTTGGTGCCAGGATGAGTCTGTGGCCTCACACAAAAGAATTTATGAGGTTTAAAACAATTCATTACTCTGATTATACAACAGTAAGCCAGAGAGTACACACCCAAAGTGCATTTGGGCCCAACTGCCAACTTATCAGTCATATCTTTATTGCAGACATAAACTAGATTCCATTCCTTGCTGCAAATATTTCTGGCGTTCCTACTGTGTGCCAGCTCTGAGCTAGACTCTGAGGATACAGAAATAAATCAGCCAGGCCCTCTGACCCAAAAACACTGATGACTCTATGAAGGCAATCGAATATGTACTCAACACTCAATGAGATATATACCAAGATCAAAGCTCTGAATTCAAACCCAAGAATTACTAAAAAGAAGGAAAGAAAGAAAGAAAAAAAGAGAGAAAGAAAGAAAAAAAGAACAAAAAGAAAGTCTCCTCCCTACCCCCACTTGTCACTTATGGATACAGAATAAACTGTGGGCCCCAAACCCCCATGCCTCACTGGACTTGTCCTGGTTTTCAAACTTTGAGCCACCACATGGGCAACCCCTTGGTTGGCTCTCTCAGCACTCAGTCCAATCTCCTTTCCCAGCTGTCTCCATCATAGAGCCTAGAAAACTCAAGTACTTCATTTCCCAGCCTTCCTGGCAGCTGTGGACAGCCACATGACACAGTTCTGTCCTGTGAGCTGTTGAAGTCTCTAGGAAAGGAAGGTTTCCTTTTGAAAATAAAAAGGCACTATCATAAGAATGTGTTGGCTTTTTTGCTCTCCATGCTTCCCCTCCTTCCTGCCTGGAACCAGTATTCTGAGAGGTGCTGGCAGAACTGCCTGCTACAGCAACCCTGGGTGGCTCACCACTGGACTGTTTTTTGTTAGTTTGGTTTTGCTATGCTGGAGGTAGAACCAGAGCCTCAGGGCCTCCTGCATGCTAAGCATACACTCTGTCACTGAGCTACACCCCCAGCCCCATGGGCTTCTTGTTACTGGAGGGAAAAGATTCCCCTCCTTGCTCAAGCTGCTCCACTTGGATTTTTGTTTCTTGGATCTGAACATAAGTCTAGTATGTACAACAACTAGCATTATCAGGCACTTTCCCTGTGCCAGCGCATTTATGTTCATCAACCACCACACACAAGGGAGCACAGAGCTGACATTTGTTCAGCATTTATTTTATGCCTGACAAAATTCCAGGTTATTTACATTGTGAATTCTTTACTCCGCACCTCACCATCAACCCATTTTACAGATGAAGAGTCAGGGTTGGAGAGGCTCTGCAGCTGGTACACATCTGGTAAAGGGCAGAGCTCTGACTGAGTTCTCCCCACGTCCAGGACATCTCTCTTGGTCTCTTCAATGAAGTTGATCTCAAAGTATGTCCCCCTGCCTTGCAGCCTCAGCATCCTCTGGGAACTTATTAAAGAAACAAATGCTCCATCCCTAGCCTAGGCCTCCTGAATTAGAAACTCCAGTGGGGGCAAACTACCCTTGTTCTAACAAGCCCTGTTGGTGACTCTGATGTAGCTCAGAAGTAGAGTGCTTGCCTAGCATGTGCAAGGCCCTGGGTTCCAGTCCCAGCATTGAACAAAAGACTGAGATGCATGATGGCTGAGGGCCCCTGCTTTGCTGCAGGCAAAACTTTCATCTTTCCTCTTTGGCTCTAAACCTTGGGGTCCTCACTGAGCTCTGCAGCTCCCTTTATGCTTGAGGAAGAATGTTTCTTTGTTGCTGTGGTCCCAAAGCCCACGTTAGGCTGCCGGTCTCCAGGATTTGCCCATAGTCAATGGTATCCCAAGTGCCCATCAGTGCAATGTCATGAACCAGTATTTCTCACCCTGAGCTAGCCCGGCCCCACCTCAGGCTGGATCAGCTCATTTGCCATTCCAGGCTCTCTGGTGTCTTTTTCACACATGTCAAGACACCTTCCAGATTTTCCCTTGGGAAGCCCCGTTGGGGTTCCCACATCCTTCTTGCCTCTGTTTTGTCCTTCTTGGACCAATGCGGCCTCTGATGATCTCTGAGGGAGGGTCTGGAGCCACACCATCCAGGTTTTATTACTTTTTTAGATTCAGAGTAGAAGGGCTTGAGAGACCATCCATTCACCAATCTTACAGAAAATCTGGAAGTGAAAAGTCCATGTTCACCAGAGAGGTGGTGAAGGATGGGTGTGGCCCGGGAATGCAGTATGGATGCTGTCTCTCTGGCAGCCCAGAGCACCTCCATGGTGCTCTGGATGTGTGCCTAGGATTGCTCTGGGCAAGAAGGAACCAGGTGCATTAGCTCCTGATGGACAACATTAAAAACCGAGTCCTGAACTACCCTGGACGCAATGATGCTCACGCGTCCAACCAGAGAGGTAGAAAAGAAGACATGGCCACTGGCCTGGCAGAGAAGAAAACAAAAGACATTCTGCAGCAACTATCCAGTCCTTATTTGGGCTGCCATGGGGGACACTGGGGACCCATTTATGATATTGATGGGGCTGAGAAGAGAAAACTGAGAGTGGAAGTAAAAGATCCTTTAAGGAAGGATGAAAATGACTGAGTCTGTTTTCTGTAAGGCCGGGGGAAGATCAGTGCAGGCCCTTCTGGAATGGAAGATCCCATTTACTGTTGTGTTCCCTTCACACAAGGTCGTATTTCTCAAGGTAATGGGGGCAAAAGGACACCACATCTCCAAGGTGAGTCCCAGCAGAGAGCTTCTGTGTGCTCATTTCATTAGCTTGAGCACCCAAGTGCTCAGCATAATTTCAAAGCAATAAGAACATCAGCACCCTTGTTTCTGGATAGGTTATCTAGTGATGCCTCCTGGCATCCACAGGGAGCCAATTTCTTCCTGAGGAATTTCCACTAATCCCTCCTCTAGGAATAGACCTTGGTTCCAAAACTCAGTTTCAGCAAGTTCAAGGCATAGCTTGACTCCAGCCCTCCCACCACCAAAGCAAACTGTCCTAGCTGTAGGCAATGGGGGGGGGGGGAGGTTTACAGAGCTTTCTCTGATGCCCCCAAATTGGGATGGTTACAGTGGTCTCAGATCTTTTGAATCCTCCCTGCTTCAAGAGCCTGGACATTAGAAGTTTGAGGGAGAATAGAAGCTCCCAGAAGTAGACAGACTTAGCCATTCTCTGACCTACTTGCTCTCATCCACCTTCTGTGGCAGTCTTACCACCTCATCTGCCCTCCATCTTTATGCAAACAGATTTAAGCTACGAGGTTAAAAAAAACACACGGACACTATTTGTTGGTTTTAGGCTCTGATTCTCCCCAGGAATGATTCTTAATCAAATAGAAAATATAACTTATAGAATATCCCATTCAAATTTGCTTCACAATTATATGGAATCGGGGAGTGGGTGAGACTGGCTCTGAGTTGATAACTGTTCTTGGTGATAGCCTCAGTTATTAGCCCCAAAGTAGAAGCAACCCGTGTCTATCATCAAGTGAATGGATTAAGAAAATATATTACATATAATGGAACATTGTTCAGCCTTAGGGAATTCTGACACATACTACAGCATGGATGGACATTAAGGGCATAAATGAAATAAGTTAAACACAAAAAGATAATTACTGTATTATTCCATGTGTGTGAGGTACCCTGCAAAGTCAAATTCTCAGAGACAGAAATTAGGATAATATTTGCCAGGGGCTAGAAGAGATGGGAATAGAGAATTGTTTAATGGATACAGAGTTTCAGTTTTACAAAAAGAAAAGAACTCTAGAATTTGATTGTACAATAATGTGAATATACATAACACTCTTGAACTGCACCCTTAAAATATTAAGTTAGTAAGTTTTAATGTTAAATCTATTTTACCACAATTGAAAGTGTTAAAGAAAAAAATTTTAAATCTGAGTGATGTGCACGAGTATTCACTGTACTATTCTGCTGTGCCTCTGAATACAGTTGAAATGTTCTATAATAAAGGGCTAAACATGTTCCATATGTGTACTGGTCAGGGCTTTCTAGAGCAACAGAACTAATAGGATAAATACATGGGAACAGGATTTAATATGAGAATTGCCTCGCACATTATGGAAACCAAGAAGTACAATGCTAAGCCACCTGAAAGCTGAAGAACCAGGAAAGCTGGTGGTACAATTTAGTCTCAAGGGCTAAGGACTTGGGTTTGGGAAGAAGGGACACAGGTGTTAAGGTCTGCAATTCAAAGGCCCAAGAACCAGGAGCTTCAGTGTCTGAGGATAAGGGGAAATGGGTGTTCCAGCTAAGAGGAGGAAATCCTTTCCTCCACCTTTATGCTCTATTCAGGTCCTTGACAGGATGGACAACACACACCCATCTTCGATGCGGCTGGATCTTCTTTACTCAGTCGTATTGTTTATACAATTTTATCAGTTTTGCATTGACATAACAAAATATCCAACACTGGGTACTTTACCAAAATGAGAGAGAGATAGAGAAAGAGAGAGAGACTTAGCTCACAGTTTTAGAGGCTGAAAGTCTCCTCGCTGATGCAGCCCCTAGTGAAGGTTCCCTTGTCTATATCTAGCCGATGAGGATGGCGTCACAGTAGGAGTGTGTGAGAGGGAGAGAGTATATGATAAACTAGGAAACCAGAGAGATAGAGGGGGCAATCTTGCTCTTTTATATCAGTCCCCTCATGAGAACTAAGGTCTCACGAGAGATACATTAATTTCTTCTGTACGTAGCACCCAAGTGGCCTAACAACCTCCCATTAAGCCCTACCTCATAAACAGCTACCACCTCTTTAACATCATCACATTGGGGACAAGCTCCTACCACATGAACCTTTGGGGGACAAGCCACTTCCAAATCAGTCTTCAGATTCAAATGCTAATCTCTTCTGGAAGCATCCTCACAGACACACCCAGAAATATCTTACCAGCTATCTGAGCATCCCCTAGCTCAGTCAAGTTGACACATTAAAATGAACTGTCACAATTTACAATAGTGACAAGAAAAAACTGCAGGAAAAAAATCTACTCATAAAATTAAGAAGTGTATACAGTTATTATAAAAATACTGTGAGAAACCTTACTGAAGGATATAAAAAGCTTGAGTAAATAGTTGTCTTATTCCTGGATGGGAAGATGTAATAATAGGGTGATGTCTCCATATTTATTTATAAATTTAGTTCAATCCTATCCAAAAAGCCACAAAGAACAGTTCTAAACAATGACAGGCTGAGCTGGGCACACCTGTTATCCCAGCATCTGGCTGGGATCATGAGTTCAAGGCCAGATTGAGCTACATAGTGAGACCCTGTCTCGAAAACAAACAAACAAATACAAAGCCCAGCAGGCTGATTGTGACATTCACCGGGAAGAGGAAGTGCAGAACAAGGCTTGAAGAAGAGAAGGCAGGAGGGGAGACATAGCTAGTTGCCTTAACACTGGGGCAATTACAACGGAGGGTAGAGTGCCGCTTGGCGTGTCAGCCACTACCTGACAGCAGGCTCAGAAAAACTGAAGGGCGCGTGAACAAACAGCCCTGGGGTGGGCGGGCAGCAGCAGTTTAGCTGGCCGCTTTCCTTCCCTGGACCGGGGCCTCCCACGCAGCTGCGGGATCTACAGGCCGGCTGGGGCGAGGGAACGCACTGGGTTGGAGCAGGGGGGGCCTCCCCTCTAAGCACGTTGGAGCAAGCACAACCCTGGTCACACACATGTGCCCAGCTCCCCCAGACCCCGGGAAAGCTAAGGAGGAACCCAGCTGCTGAGCTGGGGGTGGGGCATAGGAAATATCCAGGGCTGCCGTCTAAACAGCTGCCAGAAGAGATAAGGGGCAGTTTCTCAACGAAACTGTCCTGAAACTAAAAAACATGCCTTTTTAAAGAAATAATAATTGACATGGATGACTTAAGGGAAAAGATAGCTTGATGGCTTGGAAGATAATGTGTGAGAACACTGCAAAGCTCAGAGCAAAATGCAAAGAAATAGAGGGAAAATACAAGACTTGAGGAGAGATTTTAGGAGACCTAACAGAAGGCCAGTCACTGCATCCCAGAGGACAAAAAGACAGTGGGATAACAGCTGTAGGCTCCTCAGGTATAAACACTGCAGCCTCGCAGTCCTGCCTCCACCTAGGTTGTCCATTGCCCATGGGAGTTAAACGTGTGTATGCATATATATGTATATATCTAATGTATGTCCACACATAATCTTTGAATCCTTGTGCATATGTGTGTGTGCTTATCCAGATCCACAACTATAGCACTCCACATGCGTTCTCTGAAGAAAAGAGACTTAAAGAGACTCAAACCAAGGGCCAGGGATGTGGCTCAGTGGCAGAGTGCTTGCCTAGCATGTGCAAGGAACTGGGTTCAATCCCCAACACTGAATGAAAAAAGAAGACTTGAACCAAAATCAAATGAATTCTAATAGAGAAGAGAGGAAAAAGGAGTGAGCAATCAACCATACTTTACTATATACACGTATACATACATATGTATATATACATTTAACTATATATAGGTGAATAGATGTATGCACTATTAAATATATGGATATACACCAACTGCCCAGAAATGTGTGATGCTGACTAAGGATTCTTAAAATAGAATAGAGGTGGAATATTATGAAGGAAAACCTAATCAGATTTAGAAAGAAAAGTACTAAGCAGTTTGAGCAAAACCTAGGAGTTGGGGGCAGGGCCTACAGAGTCAGAGCATCCCATAGACTACTTGGGGCAAGTGGAAAAAAATGGCCGGGCGCCAGTGGCTCACGCCTATGGATTATAGGCTACTGTAATTACTAGCTACTCAGGAGGCAGAGATCAGGATTGCGGTTTGAAGCCAGCCAGGGCAAATAGTTAGTGAGACCCTAAAAACATAAAAAATGGCAGGTGGAGTGGCTCAAGTGGCAGAGCTGCCTGCCTAGCAAGTGTGAGGCCCTGAGTTGAAAAGAAAAGAAAAAGAAACCTGGGAAGTAGAAGCATCTCAATATCTCATTGATGGAGGTCAGAAGCCCCTGCATGGGGGAAATGAAAGGGGAAGAGTGGGGGAGGGGAGAATCAGCTCACATGCTTGTGGCTAATAGAGTAGGGTAAAAGGAATATCAGGGGAAGGGAAGGAGCACAGGGAGCACCCCCATCGACAAGGGTGGAGAGGAGCAGCAGCGTTCTGGGCGGCCAGTGAAGTTAAGGGAAAGCACCGTGCACGCTGCAGACTCACTTATACACTACATCACTTTTCTAGCAAACAAACGAAACTCTACTATACCTGTATTGTATGGGCATGGAAATGGAGAGGAGACTGGGATTGGGGATAAGCAAAAGGAATTTTAGTTCTATCTCTATTGACTGTTCTACAATACCAATGTAATTATGAATTACATGTCCAATGAAAATACAAGTTTCTTACGTTATCAAGTAGAAAGACCCTCATGCTTTGAAAGGCGAATGTGCCCATTCCTTCACAGGTATGTGCTAAATGCCCACTATAGGCCTTGCTGTTGGAAGGAAAAGATGAACCCTGAGCAGCTGAACCCTGGAGCCACTCTCTGCCTGGGAGACAGACAAGACTTTAAACCAGTGAGTGAAATATGTCAGCAAAAGATGATTGGAGCCGCAGGAGGCACACAACCAGTGCTGTGGAGATGGTGGAGGAGATGAGGCTTGGGGAGGGAAGAAGCAGCAAGAAAGGCTTCATGGGCAAAGCAGCATATTCGTGTACGTGCACAAAAGTGTGCGTTATATGTAGTGTGTGCATCTGCCCCACTCATGCGTGTTGACAGAGGCTAGGGAGAAGTGGCAGGAGGGGTGGGAAAGGAAGACCCTCAGTGTGGACCACATATAAGGGTACAGATGAGGGGTGAGTGAGCTTGGGCATGAGGAAGGACAGTGAGCATGGTATTTGGCCAGCTTGATAGTGGGAGGGGAGAGAGCAGAGAGAGTGCTAAGCCAGACAGGAAGGCTGTTGTAAAAGTGGCCATTTATGTAGCTAACATTTCCTGAGGGCCAAGTGTGCACCAAAGGCCTCAAGAGTTTCAAGGACTGAAGAGGTGGAGGGAGTTGTCTGGGCACAAACATGATTTCACATATTAAAATAACTGCAATACCATATGTATGCTTGATTATAGAAAAAGATGGCCAGGCTGAGAGGTTTAGATTCAATTTATAGGATGGTGGGGAGCTATAGAAGTTTGTTGAGCAGTGGAATGCCATGTCTATCTTAGGCATTTCACCTGGCACTGTGAGCAGAATGTATGATGATGGAAAGAATGTCAATATTAGTAAGTTTGGTTTTGAACACATTCATTTTGAAGTGTTTTGGGGAGACTCAAGCAGAGTCATGTAATAGGCAGTTGGATAAGAGGCACTCAGAAAGGCCAGCCGAGGGGAGCACAGAGTGGGAGAGAAAAGGGAAAGGTTTCTTTGGAATCTCCCCAGAACCCAGGAAAGAGCTAGGGAAGGAGGCCAGGATCCCACTTACCCAGGAAGGTCACAGAGGCATCTCCACCCCAAACTTGGGTACCAGTCCTCCCAGGGTAGGACAGCTTTCTTTTTGTTTTCTTTTTTGGGGGGGGTACTGGGTTCTTAACTCAGGACCTTGAACTTAGGCAGGTGCTCTACCACTTGAGCCACACTTCCAGTCCTATTTGCTTTAGTTATTTTTCAGATAAGATCTCATGGTTTTGCCCTAGTGGCCCCGACCTTGATCTCTGTGATCCTCTGCTTCCAGTGTAGCTGAGATTATAGACATGTACCACCACACCCAACCCCCCTTGAGGCAGCAAATGCATAACTCTTTCTCCTGGTCATTGTCTCTTTGTGCTCTTACTGTATCATTCTTTGTGCTTTCCCTGCTCCACACCATTGCAAATAAAACCCTCCTGGGATGATCCCATTCAGGTGTGCCCTCTGTTCCTTGTTGGGACTTTGGCTGGTTTTCACTTCCTCCTTCTCAACAATCACTTGCCCTAAACCTTGGCTTACTCCCACTTCCCTGAAATGTCCTAAGCAAATCCTCCCCATCCTTCCAGGTCCAGCTCTCCTGGGGCTGTGTGGCATTCAAGCAGGCCTGCAGAGTGAATGGCTGTCTGTACGTTATGTGAGCGAGTGGTGTCTGCTCTGCAGAAGCACAGTGCAGGGGAAGGGCTCCCTGAGATATCAACTTCATAATTAGTCCTCCGAGAATGAGGCTCTTTATATCTTTCCTGGAGGACAGAATCACGTATCAGCCCACCACTTAGGGAGACCCATTAAGCTGAGGGGGTTCCTTCCCTCCCCAGGGTGGGTGGACTGGGATTCCCTACATCTGTGAGTCCAGGAGTGATTAAAAGGGAGGCTGGCCGTGTGCCCTGCACAAACCATTTCCAGCTGGGGCGCCAGAGGGCTCCTGCAGGAATGCCAGGCAGATGCAAATGCATCCATCTCGCTGGGCCTTGGAGGAGAAAGTCATGTCATTCCTAGAGATGGGGGCTTTGGAGGACAGTGGAGAAAATGCAGAATGCTGAGTCTGGATTTCCTTCTCCCAGGCTCTGTGAAGTGCCTCAAGTGGGAAGTGATGGAAACAGCTGCAGCCCAGGTTAAAGGGAGCCAGTCATGGCCCTGTCCTGGAAAAGAAGGCCAGAGAAGGGCTTCCAGAAACCCGTGCAGCCTGGGAGAGGCTTTGCCAGTTGCCTGGGCGGGAGGTGGCTGTGAGGCCAGGAAAATTCTGGGGGGTGAAAAAAATGGGTGCAGAATTTTAGCCAGAAAAGTGCTCCTTTTCACCACATATTCAGGAAATTTCTGCAGTATTGGGGAGCCTCAGGAAAAATAGGATGAAGCATGGGACCTGACTCTCCGCTTTGACTTTCTGAGTCTGTGCCCCAAAATGTAGGGACTTTCCAACCAAGAAAGTACCAGATGTCTGGAGAATTGCTTTTACTAGTTGCTTTACGATTAGGACACATTTTTTTTTTTTTATTCCCTTACCACCCACTCCGCCCCCTCCCTCTCCCCCCCCACCCCCTCAATACCCAGCAGAAACTATTTTGCCCTTATTTCTAGCTTTGTTGTAGAGAGAGTATAAGCAATAATAGGAAGGAACAAGGGTTTTTGCTGGTTGAGATAAGGATAGCTATACAGGGAGTTGACTCACATTGATTTCCTGTGTGTGGGTGTTACCTTCTAGGTTAATTCTTTTTGATCTCACCTTTTCTCTAGTTCCTGGTCCCCTTTTCCTATTGGCCTCAGTTGCTTTAAGGTATCTGCTTTAGTTTCTCTGCATTAAGGGCAACAAATGCTAGCTAGTTTTTTAGGTGTCTTACCTATCCTCACCCCTCCCTTGTGTGCTCTCGCTTTTATCATGTGCTCAAAGTCCAATCCCATTGTTGTGTTTGCCCTTGATCTAATGTAGGACACATTTTAATCTTAGTCATGTAATTAGATATGTGCTATGGTTTGAGTGGGTCCAAAAGTTCATGTGTTGGAATCTTAAGTCCTCAGTGTGGCACTGGTGGGAGGCAGGGCCTGATGGGAGGTGTTTGGGGAATGGATTAATGCCTTTCTCTATGGAAATGGATTAGTTACAGCAGGAGAAGTTATCATAAAGCAAGACCACTTTTTGTGAGCTGGTAGAGTGGCTCAACTGATAAGAGCATCTGCCTAACATGTGAGAGGCCATGAGTTCAAACCCCAGTGCTACCAAAAAAAAGAAAGGAAAGACCACCTCTTGTATTTTGCCTCTTTTGCTTGAAGCCTGCGTGCCCTTGTGCGGTCCAGTCAGAAGCAGAGTGGATACCACCACTGTGCTCTTGTACTTGGCAACTTCCAGAACTGTGAGCCAAAATAAAGACCTTTTCTTTACATATTACCCAGTCTCAGGTATTCTGTTATGGCAAGAAGACGGATTAAGACAGTATGCAGAGCTAACAGTAAGGAAGCAATTGATGACCTCTTAGCTCTCTACATATGAGTGTGTGTGGGGGGGTGATGATTGCAGTCAGTGGAACATATCTATGTAATACATTACGTATACATGTGCCTATGTTATGCACACATATAATGCATAGGTCATATGCATAAATGTGGGTACATGTTTCATATATATACAACATACATGTATGTATTTATGTGTTTGTGTGTGCTTAGATTGATAGGTAGATCATAGCCAATGGACCCTAATTTCTGTTTGCTTATTTTTTGAGATAGGCTCTCACTATGTAGCCCAGGCTGGCCTCACACTCTCAATCCTCCTGGCTCAGCCTCCCAAGTGCTGGAATTATAGACATGAGTCACCACGCCTGGCTCAGCCATAATTATTAAACATTAGCAGAACACTCTTTCAGTGCTGACCACAGGCAGAAGATCTGAGACCCAGATCAGAATCCATAGCTAGAACATTCTGGCCTTAGAGTACATCAGCTTCCTATTCTGAGCCTCAGTGTTCTCACTGAAAAAATGAGATAATTGAACTAAATGATCCCTACTGTCTCTTCTAATTGTAAAAATTCTATGCTTCTAGTAAAACCAGTCACAGGCCATTGAGAAAGTTAACCACTTTTAAGTTTTCCAATCAGGTGAGTTTGTCCTCCTTAGAGCTGGAGGTACATACAGAGCTTGGGCCTTATCTTGACTCTGCCTCTTCCCATCTGTGTGATCCTGGGTACATCGACACACCTCTGTGAGCCTTGGTTTCAGAAAAGAACACAGGAAGCACGGCCTGACCACTCGCCCAGACTGTCATGAGCAGATCTGGTCTCTCACCCTGCCTTGTGGTACAAAACCCCACTGTCTTTGCTTTCACTGTCAATACTAGCTATTTCTGAGCCTTCTCACCTAGGAACCCTATCCCAAATAAACACTTGTCATATTTCCTGACTCAGAAGGCACCTCAAAATATAATCCTCCAGGGATTGAACAGAGCAGAAAGACATCCAAAATGAAGTGTCTTGGGTTTTCTTACATTAAAGGATACTCTCACCGTCTTAAGCCAAGTCTCAATCTCTGACCCTACTCTTCCCTGTGGTGGATCAGGACTGACAGACAGTCATGGGACCACTTGGGGAGGAGAACCATCTTCCTCTGGCAGTTTTTCCATCACTTTGAATTTTGGAAACAGAAATAATTCTCCTTTGAATCTTAATTCCTCAGACTACATCCATCCCACCCTTCATGCTAATTTATTGATAACAGAAAATGACACATCACTTCCTTAATGCTAGGAGCTGGACAGCAGGTGTTTTCACAGGGAAACACGTGGAACACGGAACTCGGAAAGCCTACAGCCCTTGCATCAAAACACCACCTTCTGATCAGAAAAAACTCAAGTTTGATTTTCAATTGATTACTTTCTCGCTGCTTGACCTTGGATGTTTTACTTGTCCTCTCTGAATCTCTGTTGCTATGAATACCTACCTCCCAGCCTGGTCATGAGGTTAAACATGCTACCCATTGAGAAATGGTCTCACTATCTTCACAAAATATTATGAGAAAAGTAACAAGTCAATCATGGAGTCATTGTATCAGGCCGGAACCCAGCTCTGCAGCCTGTTAACATCCCCCAACCTCTTACCTTCTCTGATCTGGTCCCACAGAACCCCTCACCATTTCCAAGTTACATCTCCCGTTGTGCTCTACTTCCACAGTCCTCTGCCTGGACTGCCCTCCCAATATCTACATGCCTAAGTCAGTCTTGTTCTTTAAGACCAAGTTCAAATGCCAAGTTGCACAGGAAGCATTCCCTGCTTTCTACCTGAAAATGAGCATTGTCTCTCCTGAGTTGCCACCCTGCAACTGTTCTACTGTCCCCTCTTCTCCAGCTACGAAGAGAATGAGAAACGCCATCCATGTGTCATCTTGGAACCTATCATGAGAGTACCCCATAAAACCAAACCTCAGCAACTATTGTGGATGGAATAAATGAATAGAGATGGTTTTATTTGAGGTGGGAGATGAGAAGGGTAAACTAGCTTTTCCAAAAAGGAACTATTGTGTGAGATGGATAGTGCATCCCGAGTTCACAGAGCTGGAAAGGGGAGCTCCCAGAAGCTAAGGAATGATGTTCCCAGCACAGTCATGGGCAGGCACGGTTCCAGAATGTTACCTGTGTCCTTTCATTTACTTCTCACCATGACCCCTATGGAGGGCTCTTTTCCTCATTTTGTGGTGAAGAAACTGAGGCTCAGAGAAGTTATGGTGGTAACCCAAGTTTACAGCTCAAGGTTGGGGGGCTGTAAATGTCTGCATGAACCTCACAAGAGCACTATTAATGGGTCCTTTCTTAATTGAGCATTTTATCCTCTAGAACTCCAAATCTCACTGAAGAGCAGAAACAAAAATTTTTCAAATCAAAGCTCTCATGGGGTTTTTTTGGGGGGGCATGGAGTTGTAGGGAGAGCAGATAAAGTTTCTGGTTTGGTTTTCTTTCGGCCATCTTAGTTTCTTTTGAACAGGTATTCAAACAATTCAAGGTGCCATGTTCTGCTGGGACTGTTTCTGTAAGTTTTGTTCCTCCCCTTTCTGGGAAGGCTGGTCCTTGTCTCGTTCTCTGAGTTCCTGCTGTTCTAGGTGTCTGGTTCACCCCTGCAGGTAAAGTCTATCTTCTGGAGAAGCTGTGGTCTGGTCTTGGCCTGGTTGGGCTCAGCAGGGGTCCTGTCAGGGTTTGATGTTCTCTCCTCTCTCCTTCCTGCTGCTGCTCCATGACACCCAGTTTTCATTATTTCTGCAGACTTGGGGCTTGGCCTGTCCCTTGTATGAGTAGCTTTCTCATAGCCTCCGCTGTGAGGGTCACCTGCCCCTTGCCATAGAGGCCCATGGCACACCTGCTGGCCTTAGCTTTCAGTGACCTGAATTCTCTCACTGGTCCTGGGCAGCTTCTGAGTCAGGCTGGGGCAGTCCTGCCTCAGGTCCACCTCTGCTCTATGAAGCTGCCCAAGTCAGTATGGGAGCGTCTACACAGCAGTCTCCACCTGGGATTTCTTAAGCAGGAAGGGGTACAAACTACTCCACCAAGATTCCCCCCAGATGAACTGACTTCTAATCCTTCCCTTCAGAGTTCAACCTGGCCAGTGAGCCAGGCCACCAGTGGCTGGTCACTTGTTTTTCTCCTTCCTTTCTCTCATTACCTCCCACCCTCCCACTGTCACATTGAAAGACTTCCTTTACCTTCTACTGTGTAACAGGGACTTTCTTTGTTCTCTTCTTTCCCAAGATGTCATTGTCATTTTTCCTTTCCTAGAGCTAGAATGATTGTAAGGAAAATACATAAGTAGCACTAGGAGCTAAACACAAGTGTGTCCAACTGTAAAGTCTTGCTCTTAGCCACTGTATTTTTTTTTCTTTTTTCTTTTATTATTCATATGTGCATACAAGGCTTGGTTCATTTCTCCCCCCTGCCCCCACCCCCTCCCTTACCACCCACTCCGCCCCCTCCCTCTCCTTCCCCTCAATACCCAGCAGAAACTATTTTGCCCTTATTTCTAATTTTGTTGTAAAGAGAGTATAAACAATAACAGGAAGGGACAAGGGTTTTTGCTGGTTGAGATAAGGATGGCTATACAGGGCATTGACTCACATTGATTTCCTGTGCTTGGGTGTTACCTTCTAGGTTAATTCTTTTTGACCTAACCTTTTCTCTAGTACCTGTTCCCCTTTTCCTATTGGCCTCAGTTGCTTTTAAGGTATCTGCTTTAGTTTCTCTGCGTTAGGGGCAACAAATGCTAGCTAGTTTTTTAGGTGTCTTACCTATCCTCACCCCTCCCTTGTGTGCTCTCGCTTTTATCATGTGCTCATAGTCCAATCCCCTTGTTGTGTTTGCCCTTGATCTAATGTCCACATATGAGGGAGAACATACGATTTTTGGTCTTTTGGGCCAGGCTAACCTCACTCAGAATGATGTTCTCCAATTCCATCCATTTACCAGCGAATGATAACATTTCGTTCTTCTTCATGGCTGCATAAAATTCCATTGTGTATAGATACCACATTTTCTTAATCCATTTGTCAGTGGTGGGGCATCTTGGCTGTTTCCATAACTTGGCTATTGTGAATAGTGCTGCAATAAACATGGGTGTGCAGGTGCCTCTGGAGTAACCTGTGTCACAGTCTTTTGGGTATATCCCCAAGAGTGGTATTGTTGGACCAAATGGTAGATCGATGTCTAGCTTTTTAAGTAGCCTCCAAATTTTTTTCCAGAGTGGTTGTACTAGTCTACATTCCCACCAACAGTGAAAGAGGGTTCCTTTTTCCCCGCATCCTAGCCAACACCTGTTGGTGGTGGTGTTGCTGATGATGGCTATTCTAACAGGGGTGAGGTGGAATCTTAGCGTGGTTTTAATTTGCATTTCCTTTATTGTCTTAGCCACTGTATTAAGCGCCCCGAAACTGCAGAACTAGAGTAAGGTAGATCTGAGATTTGAACCCAGGTCTATACCCACTTCAATATCCTTGTTTTTCCACCTAACCATTTTTCTCTTGCTCCTTCCCCCCAGGGGACCCTTCTCTATCCAGGCCCATCCTGAGGCCTGAGTTCTTCAATAACCATCACAGGAGTCACAGCTCAGCCAGCACCAGCTGCTTCATCCCCTCTTCCCGAGAGCCCACAAGAATCTCCAGTGTTGTTGACTTAGGAGACTTCATGAGCAGAAATGTAAAACATCTTTCTTTGAAAGCACACACATTTGCTTCCCTGCTTTGGATCACTTAAGGCAGACTTGAGTGGCCTTTTAATAGGTTTGTTTTGTGGTTGGCTTATTCCTCTGATGGAGTGAGTGCATTTCACTTCACTGTGTAAAGGAGGAAAGGCAGTTTATGAGAGGCTGAAGGAGGCTGAAATTTCCCAGGCCCTCTCAACCCTCTTGGTCAGGTTTGGTGCTTTTGTTTTGTTTTGCTTTCATTCAGAATCTGTTTTACTCACCTGGAAAGTTGTGCAGTCTTGACAAGTTCAAGGCAATTAAGAAATTCCTAGTTGCTGTTGCCATTTTATATTAGCGAGGTAGAAGACATGCCCTCCAGAGTAAAAAACTGCTGTACTGGCAAATAGAAGTATGGAGCTGAGGCAATTTCCCAGATCACTCTGATCAATACGAACAAACTTATTTGCCCAAAATATGTTGGGTCATATTTTTCAAATAGAGGGAAAAGCAGTGCACCTCCTTAATTGCTTCAGTTCTTCACGATTGCCTGAAGAAACCCTGTCGAAGAATTTAACAAAGCAAACACGTATTGAATTCCTGATGTCCAGAAGGAAGGCCTTCAGCCGGTCAGAGCTTTGATTACAAAGGCAGCTAAGGCCTGGTCTTGAACCTCATCTGGTTTCTGGCTTATGGGAGACAGATAACAAGATGAAGTATCCATTCCTCTTAAGAAAATGACCTCTGTCTTAACCCTGTCTCCTGCCCTATTGCTTGGCACCCTGGATTCTAGCAAGACTGGTTCACAAGATTGTCTCTCTGTCCCCTCCTACTTCAGGTCCCTGCCATCCTCTGACCCTGCTTTAACTACCCCATCTACTCTACTTGCAGCATATAGTCTTTATTAGGACTCACTAGGACTACTATTTAGAAAGTAAAAATAAAGGACATACTTATCCTAAAAATATATTCATTTCTATCTGATTCAAACCTCACTGAGCCTGCTATATTTTACCTGGCAACACTGTGTCTTACCTGACTTACCTACTAACTCTAACCTAGCAACTTTCCTTTTTCTTCTGGAAATGATTTCCTTTAGCACTCACTCCTGATCTTCCTCCTCCTCTTTGAACCACCCCTCAGTCTCTTTCACGGCCTCTTTTCTTCACGATCCTTAAATATTGCGCTCCAGTCTCTGTTCCTCTCTCCATCATCCTTCTCAACACAGTCAGGGCTTCAGCCACAGTGGCATCCGCACCGATGGGCCTAACTCTACCCAGAGAGCATGCTTATCTGAGCTCACCCCAAGTCACTCTACCTCACGGTCTCTTGAGGTTCCCCAAGCTCGGCATGTTGCAAATTTTACTCAGCTATTCCCTCTCCTTCCAGTTCTTCCAATCTCTGAATTTACACCTCTCCAACCCAGCAGTTCCTCTCAATTCTCTCCTCCCAGGCCCCACATCTGATATGTCTGTCCTCTAAGGCTCTCTCCTCTGTCCCTCCCACTCTACCACTGTCCTGTCATCATCACTTCTCACCTAGATCCTCCTCCTCAGTCTATCTCCACTCCATCTCTCCAGTCACCCTCCACACTGTTCCTGGAAGGATGCTGCCAACACAGAGTCTTATTCTGGAGCTTCACTGGCTCCTTATCAACCACTGGGGAGCTTGACCCATGGGACTGACCACGGCCCAGCCTCAAGTTAAACTTTGCCTCCCTGCAGAAAAATTTCCAAGGAAAAGTGATGGGGAGGAGAAAGGAACGGAGTACTCTACACTCTGTTTCTTTAGATGCTAGAAAGTAGCCTTGTACCAAGCCCAGTTAGAAAGCATAGGGCTGAGGGTGTAGCTCAGTGGTGCAGCACTGCCAAAACAGAACGAAAAAAAAGCTCTCCATGATCTATGTGCAAGTTTTGAATTGACTTTGTTTACACATTATACCAGACCTTCAGCTCCTTTAACACAGGAACCATACCTTTTGTTTGGCTTTATTCTAGAGGTACTTAGAACTTTAATGGTAAGAATGTAAAAACTAATACAACCAACACTGTGATCCAATCATCCAAGTGACTACTAGTAGTATTTTGTTATATTTGCTTCCGATCTTAGTCCTTTATTTTATTATCAACCCCCCCACCCCAGAAGCAAAAGAAGCAAAGGAATCCCAGACTGAATGTTTAAGAGCTGGTGGGCTGCAGGAGGGGGGTGTGATCTGGGAGGAACAGGTAAGGGGCCAAATGCAATTAGTCAAAGTGTTCTTGTAATGAGGTTTGGAATAACAGAAATTTACCTTTTTCTTTAAAATGCCCATTTTCCCAGAGTCTAACGACCCCGCCACCCCGAGCTGGACACTGGTGGTAACAAAAAATATTAAATGAAGGAAAATCTTATTTGATTCTAGTTTTGGCATAGAGAAAAGTTTAAGATGACAATACCATAAAACCCTGGCATCATTTCAAGTTTGTTTCAATGCTTATTTAAAAAGCACTTTCCATGAGCGTGGGAGACTCTACACAAAAAATATTAATTGTGATGATCTTGGGATAATAGCCCTGGGAGCATTTTCCGCCCCTGTTTATCTATCTACACTTTTTCTTTAAAAAAAAAAAAAAAGCAATGTATAAGAGGGAAGATGCTTTTGAAAATAAATTCTTCGGCTCAGGTGTTAGAGTGCTGCCTTGCAAGTGCAAGGCTCTGAGTTCAAACCCATCCCACACACAAACACACACACACACACACACAGCAATATTCAAGGAAAGCTTAATAGTTGGAGAGTTGAGGTTTTTTCATAATAGACATGAAAGCTTTGAAGAGAGGGACATATTTATTGGCAACCATGACTTGAAGCTTGAACGTTAATGAGATTTCTTCTGTCAGGATTATGGATTGTCCCACCAGGGACCAAGCAGCTGACTTCAAATCACATGCCAATGCAGTCACAATTAAACAATCACACCAGGAAGCACACAAATGCATAATGCTTAAAATAATACACAGACAAAGCTTCTGTGCTTTCTCGTCTGAGAACAAGGCCCTGTTCTTGCAGTCTCCACAGTGAAATAGTGAGAGTCTGTGGAAAAGACACAGCAGTTGGTGAATGACCTCAGTGAAGCACTGCCCATGGGCCAGTGAGCCCGAGACTTCTGCCTTCACCTGTGATCACCCAAGAATGAGGGACTGGTGGCCAGTGGACCTCTCCATACAGAAAGTGACCATTCAAACAAGGAAAATTTCATTTCTCTCATTTTTTAAAATCAGGTTTCTCAATTTGGCTTTGAATACAGAGGTATTTTATAATGAGAACATGGTTTATTTAGACCTTTTCCACATATGGAGAAAAACAATGTTGTGTTTGTTTGTCCCTGTTCCTGGACATTTTACAGTTGATAAAACAGTTTAGAAAGTCTTGCAAGATTTCCATTTTGAAACCAGAATACCTTCCTCCATTTTTTATGTATTTGACATAGAGAGTCACAAACCAAAATGCCCAGTTTGGTTTCTTCAATTTGATGTTCATTTCAGTTAAGTTGGTTTCAGGTCCCCTTGCTTTCAGGCAAATGAGAGTTATGTTCTGGCTTGCCAATTGCACAACAAAATGGCAGGGGTAGTTTTTGGCAACCCTGCACTAACCTGTCCTAAAATACCTTTTCAGTGCAGGCTTAAACATCCACAGCTCCCTGAAGAAGCTTTCTTGGGGAGCTTAGCAGGACACCTCAGGGTGCAACCAAACACCATAGTACGAAAAGGAAGATTTGGTGGTGATATCTGTGTCTGAGGGGCAGTGAACTGAGGATGACAAGCCAGACTGCCAGGCTCCATTCCAACAAATGTCCTATAGAGAGGTGAGCTGCTGTTTGCTGGGCCTCTCTCTGCTAGATACCATGTGCAATTCTGGTGACATGAGAGAAGCAATTGGCAGTGTTCATTCGCTCATTCATTCAGGCAAGCAGTCAACAAAACTTTATTGGGCATCTACAGTGTGTTAGGCACAATAGATGCAAACAATTTTAGAAGAATAGAAAGTGAGTCATGTGAAAGTATTTCATAATGTACAATGAGTTTTCATCTGTGTTGCTTCAAAAACCATAAAGCAGGCATGGTCTTCACACTCAGAAAGTTTATAATCTAGTAGGAGAGTATATTAGTCAGCTTTTCACCACTGTAGCAAAATGCCTGAGGCAAACTACTTAGGAAGAAAACAGGTTTTGAGTTCACAGTTTTGGAAGTTCAAAATTCAAGATGGGGAGACCCCATTGGTTCAACCTCTCTTTGGGACCTAGTAGGCCCTCATATCATAGTGGGAGTCTCTGTGGGAAGAAACTTCACATTGCCAAGCAGAAAGTCAGAGGGAGAGAGGGAGGGGTCAAGTTTGCTCCCTTTTAAAACAACCCCTGCTTGGGAACCACTAAGGCATAGCAGGAGAACTACTGTAATCCCTTTCAAGGGCACTCCTCCAGTGACCCAGGAGCCTTCCACTAGTTCACACATGGTAAAGGTTCCACCACCCTGAACTTCCAATACATGGACCCTTGGGAGACAAAGCACATGGAGACCACAGCGGGGGATGGGGCTGGGGGACAGAACAGGGAGATAAATGACTATGCTACAAAGTAAAGTATGATACATGTCACCAGAAAAAGGACAAGTCCCTGACCAGAGCCCCATGCCAGCACGTTCGCAGTTCAGAGCTAAAAACAGGGGAGAGGTCACATCTTGCTTTGATTCAGGCCAAATCTGAGCCAAGCCCCACATGGAGGAATTTGTCATGTGTGTGCTCGCTTGCTTTTCAGCTCAGCATCTTCAGGGCAATGTGTGTGAAAACAATTTAGTTGCCTTCACAGTAACTGTACTTTGAAATTTAGAAACATTTTTGAAGCCTTAAAGATAGTCAAGTAGTAGCTAGCTGATAACTCATGTAAAATTAAACTATTGATAGCAGGTCTAAGCCTTGCCCTTGGAACATTTTTAAAACACCACGATTTAGAGACTAACATTGTTTTCCAAATTGTGGAGGGATAATTTGCAGATCTCAGTGGCTTAGATCATTTATATAGTCCTAAAATTTATAATTCTTTAATATGTCACGAAGCTTCATCTTGTTGCCTAGGGAATGAGACCAGCACAGGATAAAAGATATTCGGTTAGTGCTTTCGCTTCAGCTCTTTATTCTGATAAATGTTCTAATCTGCTACAAAAAGATTTCTTACCTTGGTACTAAATATAAGGTATGTTTTCCTTTGGTGATTCAATATCTTGTGGTGTCTGAAATTTCTCATTCTGAATGGCAGTGGCTCCTGGACAGGGCTGTCGGAAGGAAAGATGGGGGTGTTTGAGGGGAACGCGCACTGGTTTCAGAAGGTTCACTGGAAGTGAGTTATTCAGGCCTCTGACAGAGGGGGTGTGCGTGCGCGCAAACGCATGGGTGTGTGCACGCATGCCGTTCTGTCTTCTAAAGAAAGAATTTTAAAAATAATAGCTCATTAGGGAGTCTGGTTAGTCTGGTATTTGGCTTTTCTGACTTTGCTGATAACGTACATTTGTCTTGTTTCAGGACTCTCATGTCCTGACTGTCAGTATCTAAGAAGCTAACGGGCCACACTCACCAAGCAAGACCAACGAGGGAATTTGCCAAGCTCTGAACTTGACGCAACCTTCTTTTCCCAAATGATTGAAACAAGCACAATATATACAATAACCTCAAGTCTTAGTTTGAAAAATAAAAATAGAAATTACTCATATTTATTTCCGGATAATTGCTTTAAACTTTTACAGTGCCAAAATAAATGATTACCCTCTGGAATCAAAAGTCACACAGAAAGAATTCTGTCTGTGGACATTTCTGTGAATCTCGAACACCTCTCTGTGAGGAGGCAGACATCAAGATGAGAAGCGAACTTCACTCTTCTGACAAATATAGAAAATAGCTTGCGTACTGAATGAGTGTGTCCATGTTTTCCTGTTTCCATCTGGATCCTTTTCAGTGTGATTACTTATTTTTAGGTTGGCATTTTAGGCGGAAGATGAAATGGCTGCAGGAAATGATGTGAAAGGTTAAGAAGAAGATGGATGAGGCTCATGCCTGTAATCTTGGCTTCTTGGGAGGGGGAGATCAAGAGGATAGTAGTTGGAGGTCAGCCCAGGCGAAAAGTTAATGAGACCCCATCTCAACCAATAAAAAGCTGGGTGTGGTGGTGTACTCCTGTCACCCCAGGTATGCAGGAAGTATAAATAGTTGGATTATGGCAGATACAGGCTGGTCCAGACATAAATTTGAGATTCCATTTAGCTGAAAAAATAGCTAAAGCACAAAGGGCTGAGTGTAGAGCTCAAGTGGTAGAGTACCTGCCTAGCCAGTGCAAGGCCTTGAGTTCAAATTCCAGTACCATGAAGATGAAGAAGAAAAAGGAGGAGGAAGAGTAAGAAGAGAAAGATGAGGAGAAAGAGAAGTGTAAGTCAAGAGGAAGACAGCCTCTGTATTTGTTCTACATATTTCTTAGGAAAGCTAGATATCTATATTTCTATTAAGTCTATATCCTTGAACTCTGTGAACTTAAGTGGCTAAGACATAATGTAAAGGACTATAGGAGAAAGGGTAAAACTTGAAGACACAGAAGCACAGAGGAAGCCATGAAACCAAGTAATGAAGTGGGAATAGGGCACCCAAGTGTATTCATGGTTTTTTGATGGCCCTTGGAGTTTTTGATGGCACTCATGTTTTCCAGGCAGGCACTCTACCACTTGAGCCACTCTGCCTGCCCTTTTTAGTGATGGTTTTTTTTTTTTTTTTTTTTGAGATAGGGTCTCATGAACTATTTGCCCCATACTTGTTTTGAATCAAGAACCTCCTGAGTAGCATGGATTACAGGCATGAGCCACTGGTGCCTGGCTATGGGTTTTTTTTTTTTTTTAATTTTTTTAAGACCTAGGAATTTACATAAATATTTACTATTTTCTTAACATTTTGAGGAATCCAAGATATTTTAGAAAGCTTCACGGTTTCTTAATTTCTTTTTGTGGTAAACATCCAATGAAGTAGAGTTCCAACTCTGCCTATGTCATCCATCCGGGTGGCCATGCATAACGAGAGGGCACAAGACAGACAAGAGCCATGAGCACCTCCCTATCTTTTATATGTTCTACATTGTCTTTGAGCCATGCCTCTCTTGTCCCCTCTGACTCCTAATTCCAGGTTGCTCTTGGGTTGGTCTTGGGTTCTACACCCGACTTCTATACTGGGTTTGTTATTCACTCATCCTTGGCTGGATCTGGACTCCATGCCAAAACCTCATATTCTTTCTTTAAAATGTTCCAGTAGGGAGCTGGGGTGTAGTGCTTGTCTAATATGCACTGACCCTGGGTTTGATCCCCAGCACAGCAAAAACTTCTCACTAGAGGCTGCTTCAGGGCCTCTTCCAGGGGCCCATTCTGAACCTGGTTCAGGCATGCCCAAGCACCTTTGCTGCTGGTGGGATGGGAGTCCAGCAATAGTGATTTTCATTTTCTTCTTTCTTTCTTTTTAAGTTTTTGAGACAGGGTCTCAGGCTGACCTTTAACTCACTATAGAGCCCAGGTTGGTCTTAAACTGGTGATCCTCCTGCCTCCACCTCTTTATCTTTATTTTAAATTTCTTTTTATTTCATTGTTTTTATATTTACTCACATGTGTATACAGTGTTTGGGCTACCTCACCCCCCAACCCCTGCCTCCATCTCTTGAGTGCTAGGATTACACATGTGCACCACTGCACCTGACCATTAATTTCATTTTCTAAAGATGCAGAGGTCCACACAGGGGCACTTTTCCTTCCTTGCCACACTGCTCCCAATACATGGAATTGGTCCTGTACACCAATCTGCCATTAACTAAGCACAACCTTCCTGCACTGAGATGAAAGACATGGGCCAGATGCTGTAGCTTATGCTTATAATCTTAGCTACTCAGGAGGTAAAGATGGGGAAGACTACAGTTAGAAGCCAGGCAGGTTGAAAAATTAAGGGAGACCCCCCCCATCTCAACTAATAAAGTTTGAGAGAGGTGACCCTTGCCTGTCATCTAGCTGGGTGGGAAGCATAAATTGGAGGATTGCAGCTCAGGCTTGTCCAGGCATAATCATGAGACCCAATTGGAAAAATAAAGTGAAAAAGGCTGGGGGTATGGCTCAAGTGCTGGGGGGACTACCTAGCAAATGCAAGGTCCTGAGTTCAAACCCTAGTACCACCAAAAGAAAAAAAGAGGAGGAAAGGAAGGATGGATGGATTTTGCTTGAAGAACTAAGACTAGTCAAGCACCAAATATTCAGAGCCTTGTTTCAACACTTTTGGTTGTCTGCTTTTGTTAACACGGGAAAGAATATGAATTCATTGTTCCTCACCATGTACCAGCCACTTCATTAAAGGCATTTAGGAAGAGCTTCAGGGAAAAGCATCCAATCAGCTCAACCGCAGGTCAGAAGCAGAATTTTTTGTCCCTATGATGTTTGCTAACTTTAATTTTTTATTTTTATTTATGTGTTTATTTATTTATTTTGGCAGTACTTGGGTTTGAACTCAGGGCCTTGTGCTTGCTAGGTAAGAACTCTACCACTTGAACTATACCACCAGCCCTTTTTGCTTTAGTTTTCTTAGATAGGGTTTGAGGCCAGCCCAGGCAAATAGTTCTCAAGACTCTATCTTGAAAATACCCAACACAAAAAAAGAGCTGGCAGAGTGGCCCAAATAGTAGAGCACCTGCCTAGCAGGTACAAGACACTACATTCAAATCCCAGTACTGCCAAAAAAAAAAAGGCCAAAAGGAATTTGTAGAATTCAAGGATACAACATCTGAAATGAAATGATTGACTGATTGTGATTTCATGCAATTGGTAGCAGATCAGACATTATCAATAAAACATCAATGAACTTAACATTATATATAAACTTTCTGAAATGAAGCACAAAGAGAAAGAAAATTAACTAAAGCTTAGTGATCTGTCAAACAACATTGAGCTGTTTAACATGCAATTTAGTCTCTCAGGATGGAAGGCAGAAATAATGAAGAAATAGATTCCAAATTTGCTGAGAAGTATAAACCCACAGGTCCAAGAGCTCAGTAAACCATAAGAGAGAATAAATACAAAGAAGCTACACCAAACCACATTCCAGTGAAACTGTTGAAACCCAGTTAGAAAGAAAATCCTAGAAGGAGAGGGGATAAAAACATATACAGAAAAAGAAAGACTTTTTACTGATTTCTCTCCAGAAACAATGCAAGCCAAAAGCCAATGGAATGGTACCTTACATTGCTGAAAGTAAGCAAAGAATGGCCACTTAAATTCTATATACTGTGAAAATATCCCTTTAAAATGAAGGCTCATATAAAGTCATTTTTAGGTAAACAAGAACAGACAGAAGTCATTACCAGCAGATTTTCATTGCAGTGAGTCTTAAAAGAATTTTCCTTGGACTGAAGGAAAATGAACCAGATAGAAACTTAGATAGGAATGAAGAGTTGTAGAGATGGTAAATGTACGGGTAAACAGAAAAGACTCTTTTTCAATTTATTTAAATTAAAATAGACTATTTAAAGCAAAAAGTATTTATGGGTTTTATAATATATTCTAAAGTAACATGCATGGCATTAGTATAAAGGATCAGAGAAAGGAAACAGAATTATACTGATGTAAAGTTATCATACAATCTTTGATGTGTTATAATATCATTCAAAGACAGATTATAATAAGTTAATAAGTACATATTGCAAATTCTAGAACAACCACTAAAACATTAAAATACAGAATTATAGCTAGTAAGGTAATAGTGAAGACAAAATAGAATCAGAAGAACTACTCTTATTTCAAAAACTCAGGAAAAGAAGCGGTAAAGAAACAACAAATGAGTTGAACAGAAAAAAATGTGGCACATGGTAGGTTTACACCTAATTATATTGATAATTATACTAAATATGAAGGGTCTTGCTACCCTGATTAAAAGGCAAAGATTATCATAATGGATAAGAAAAAAACAACATCTAAATACTATCTGTAAAAAAGCTTAAGTGTATAGATGCAAACTGGCTAAAAGTAAAAGAATGGGAAAAGATATACCACAAACTGATCAGACAAAGTAGATTTCAGGGCCAAGAGAATTTAAAGAGAGATGTTTGATAATGTAAGCAAGTTAATTCAGCAAGATAAAACAATTCTAGATGAATGTGTAATTAAAATACATGAAACAAAAAAATCAATGAAATGGAAAGGAAAAGTAGATGAATTCATATAGCATAACTCTTCTTCCAAAAATTGATAGGACAGGTAAATAGAAAAACAGTAATGTTATAGAAAATGTGACCACCAGTTATTACCCAATTTGATCTATTGCCACGATAGAACAATATCCCCCTCAAACATAATACATATTTTTTAAAAAGTACATGTTGGGCACTATGCTTCTTTGCCTAGCTGCCTGCTATTTTCTTCCCTTTTTAATGATGTCCTAATACATCTTTTCTTTCTCCTAAAAAAAAAAAAAGAAAGAATGAAAAAAAGGTACACATTGAACATTCACCAACTGTCTCTGATCATGACAAAAATAAATTAGAAAACAATAACCAAAGATGTCTGGAAAAGCCCATTATTTTGAAATTAAATAATAAAATTCCTTAGTAACCCATTGGTAACAGGAGAAATAACTGTGGAAACTTATGAAGTATTTTGAACAGTGACACAGCCTACAATTCACTAGAAATGCCTTGTAATTATCTTCTTTTATCAGCTGGGGGATCAGGAAAGTCTATTTTCCCTTTGTGCTCCACCAGAACTTTCATGTAACCTCCTCCCCAAGATAAAACAGGGCACCAGTATTATCTAGGTTCTCCACACCTAGTAATAAGAATTATTGTGCATCAGGCAGTTCGCATGTGCCAGGCATTGGACTAATTGCTCTCCTGATGTTATCTCTCCCATCCTCACAGCAGACCTCTAAGACAGGAGCTATGGCTATGCAGTTGTGGGTGAAGTGACAGAAGAACAGAGAGGCTTACTTGTTCAGATCACAGTACCATGGAGCTGAAATTCAAATCCAAGCAGGCTGATCCCAGAGTGCCTTGTTTGGCACTACCCTGTACAAGCACCATGCAGGGTATCACACACTCCTAGGGGACAGGAGAAATGCTATTTGTATTTTACATACTAGGTGTCACCCACAAGATGGCTTCTTATTAAATTACAGTTTTCTCTTACTTTCCCCAAATCATGAACATCTCTTTCTTGCTTGGAAAAAAAAAAAGTCTTGGAAAAGTTGGCACCATGCTTACTCATTATGTTAAGATCACAAGGAGTAGTAAGTGAATCATCTGTAACTCAAAACGCAATGAACATGAATCAGAAGACACTGCTTATCAGCTCTGTGACCACAGGCAAGTTACTTCTCTGGACCTCAGGTTCTTCATGTGTAAACCAGGGAAAACAATAATTAATTATAAGGAATACATAAGAAAACAAACTGAAGTGGTTTGTAAAGTGAAAAGCAATATACCAGTGGTTATTGGGAGGACCTTTTTTTTTATCATATGTACATACAATGTTTGGGTCATTTCTCCCCCCTTCCCCCTTCCCTCTACCTCCTCCTTCTCCCCCCCTACCCCCTCGTTTCCAGGCAGAAACTATTTTGCCCTTCTCTCTAATTTTGTGGAAGAGAGAATATAAGCAATAATAGGAAGGAACAAGGGTTTTTGCTGGTTGAGATAAGGATAGCTATACAGGGAGTTGACTCGCATTGCTTTCTTGTACATGTGTGTTACCCTAAATTAATTCTTCTCAAACTAACCTTTTCTCTAGTTCCTGGTTCCCTTCTCCTATTGGCCTCTGTTGCTTTAAAGTATCTGCATTAGTTTCTCTGTGTTGAGGGCAACAAATGCTATCTAGTTTTTCGGGTGTCTTACCTATCCTCACCCCTCCCTTGTGTGCTCTCGCCTTATCATGTGATCAAAGTCCAATCCCCTTGTTGTGTTTGCCCTTGATCTAATGTCCACATATGAGGGAGAACATACGATTTTTGGTCTTTTGGGCCAGGCTAACCAGGGAGGACCATTTTTAAATGGACTTGATATCACTGGTTGACTGAAAAGTTAAGTGGCAAGATGGGGTCATTCATTTGACTTATTGTGTCAAATACATAATGCCTTTCACGTCTCACTAGGAATTTTTCTGTAAAGATTTTCTTTCTTGGGGTGAAGTTTAGAGAGACCCTAAATCCTTTTGCTGACAGCCTTGGCCTTGTTGCCTGCAGGATGCTGGCAACAGAGGCTGATAGACTATAAAAAGAAGCCTTTCGGGGCTTGTATGTGCACTGTAACACTGTGAATCAGACCTTAAACACGCATATCTCTTACTCAAAATTCCCCTTCCACAAATTCATCTTATGAATAAGATAAGATGATTAATTATGAGGTTGGTTTTTTTTTTTTTTTTTTTTGGTGATGGTACTGGGGTTTGAACTCAGGGCTTCATACTTGCTAGGCAGGTGCTCTACCACTTGAGCCACTCCACCAACCCTTTTTTGTGTTGGGTATTTTCAAGATAGGCTCTCAATAGTGGCCTCAAATCATGATCCCCGATCTCTACTTCCTGAGTAGCTGGGATTACAGGTTTATTTATATAAGTTCAGCGTAGGCAAAAGCTTGAGACTTTATTTAAAAACAAACTAAAGCAAAAAGGGCTGGGGCTTTGACTCAAGTGGTAGAACACTTGAGCACAAGGGCCTGAGTTCAAACCCCAGTTCTATCAAAAAAAAAAAAAAAGGATTTTAGAGTAGTCCCCTCCTTGAGAATGATGGATTCTGGGATAAGAAGTAGCTCTTGTTTACTCCTGCACAGCCTTCTGTCTGTGACCTAATTTATAAGGCCTTCAGTGAGATTCTGTGCTCAGAATCTAGCTCCAACCCAGAGTACAACTTTCCTGACCTGACCGTGCCGGCTGGTTCAGCCTTGGAGAACAGATCTACCAACTTGCAGCAACCTGGTAGTGATCCTCAAGCGATCCTGTCTAAAGAAGACAAATAGGCTGACCTCAGAGTCAACCTGACCTGAGCTTGCCCTTGGCCTCAACTGAGCTTGCCTGGCACTTTGGACCAGAACAGTACCAGTCACATCCACCTTCCCAGTTTAAGTTCACAATGGAAAGGATGGAGTCAAAACTACTGGTCCGAGGAAATCTTCCTAAATGCTGTATTGTTGAGTTTTTGTTCTCTCCTGATTTGTTCACAATTAACTTACTAAGCAGTGTGAACAGACAACTTCATGAGCCAGGATCATGAAACCTAGAGACCAATTATAGGAATTGTATACTCTTGCAGCATTTCCTGGGAGGATTTTTGAAGTTAAGCCACTAGCTGTGTTCTCTTCTGACTCAATATAGAGTCACCAAACCATGGAATAAGAATGATTCACCAATCTTTTGCGTTTCTTTTTCTGGTACTTCATCTGGTTTATGTCTCAGAGTAAAGCTATTATAATGACATTATCCTTTAATGAGCAATGGTGCAATGTTTCCTGATGGCAATACTTAAAATTATGCAGTGTTTAAAAGCCACCATGTCTTTAGGGAATACTTGCTAATTTTTCTATTGCAAGTACTGTGGTCATATTCAAAATGGATGAGTGTAATTCTCTTGGTATTTTTTCAACTTTTAATTCTTTTAATAAATCATAGCTCCCAAAAGAAATAAGCGTAGCTCATTAGCAGTGCTAATGAAAATGTCATCTTTGGTAAAACTTACCAGAATATTATTCCCTGGAGCAAAATATTTTCAAGCACTTTATTTGCCAACTTTGCTAATGAAAATCTTTGTGGTCTTGATTAGCAAATTGAATGTGACAGAATGTGAGAAAGAGAAGAGGAAGGGAAGGGAGGGGGAAGGAGAGAGGGAGGGGAAAAAAGGAAGGAAAGAAGGAAGGAAGGAAGAAAATCTTCAGGTGCGGTCTGTCTGATTGGAGGGCTGACAAGGAAAAACTGTAGGGGCGATGGCTTAGAAGCAGGCATTTTATGTGAGCACTTTAGGGAATGAATTGGGCGTTCTCTGGTTGGTCCTGAGTCAGAAGGAAGGGCAAATGTGAGAGAAGCCCACAGTGTGAGAGCGAGTCCTGTTCCTGCCAGGCCAGCTTCCTGGGTCGCTGCTGCAGGCTGAGGAGCAGAGTGCTCTTGTCCACGGTCCTTGTGCACAGTCTCTCAATGTATAGAGCAGTCAGTTTCTCAAGTTACTTTCTTTTCCCAGTCCACTTGACACCTCAAAATACAATAGCATGCATGGTGATTTATCATCTTATTAAAATCCACTCTTAAAAATTGCGATGTCTCGGAAGTAGGAATGGAGGACAAATGTTATTGGTAAGTATGCATGCTTCTAAACTATTTGTGTTTTGTTTGGTTTTTGGTGGTACTGGGGTTTGCACAGGTGCTCCACCACTTGAGTCATACCCTCAGCCCTTTTTGCTTTAGTTATTTTTTGCATAAGATCTCACATTTATGCCAGGGCCTACCTAGACTGTGATCCTCCTATTTACGCTTCCTGCATTTCTGGGATGACAGCAATACCAGGTCCAGCTTTTTATTGACTAAGACTAACTTTTGCCCAGTCTGGCCTTGAATCTCCCAATCTGCCTCCTGAGAATCTAGGATTACAGGTGTGAGCCACCATGTCCAGCTGTTTGCACTTTTATTTTTTTAAAAATTTAAAAATTTTGTGTGGGGAAAGTACTAGAGTTTGAACTCCGGGCATTCTACCACTTGAGCCACTCCGCCAGCTCTGCACTTTTAATTTTAAACTATAAATAGATATTAGTGATTTTTTTTTTAACTGCTGGGGAATGGAAAACAAGGCCTTACCCATGCTAGGCAAGCACTCCACCACTAAGCTACTCTCTCAGCCCAAGCTACATAATTAAAAAATTTGTAAATTTATTCTAAAAAGTCCTAGAATTTCAGGACTATAGTCCTAAAATTGTCTCAGTCCAATACTCTGGGAACTCCCTTCACCTATTTCTAGTTGGATCCTCTGTTCCTTGGATTCAATGTTCTCTTTCTTGGTTTACACTCTTGCTTTATTCACTAAAGCATATTAATCTAGAAGCTTCCTTAAAAAGGCATTCACGGGAGGTAATTTTTTGAGACACAGGAGGCTGAGATCAGAAGCATCATGGTTCAAGGCCAGCTCAAGCAAAAAGTTTGCCAGACCTCATCTTAACCAATAGCTGGGTGCAGTAGTTCATGCCTTTCATCCCAGCAACAGTGAGAACATAAAATAGGAGAATCATGGTCCAGGCCAGCCTGGGCAGAAAGCAAGACCCTATCTCCAAAATAACCAGAGCCAAAGGACTGGAAGTGTGGTTCAAGTGATAGAGTGCCAGCTTCACAAGTACGAAGCCCTGAGTTCAAACCTCCAAAACTTCACCCTGTAGCTCTCAACCCCCCCAACCCTTCCTACTCTAGATACTTCTGCCATAGGTAATAACTAGTCTAGTTTCTGACTTCATAGATTTACCTATCCTGGATATTTCATTTAAGCAAAATCATGCAATATGTGGTCTTTTATAATTGACTTCTTTCACTTAGTATAATGGTTTCAAGGTCCATCAGTGTTGTGGCATGTGCCAGTGTTCCAGGTCTTTATAGTGTATATTTGAATGGACATACCAAATTTTATTTCTCCACATTTGTGTTGTTTCTACTTCCTGGTTATCATGAAGAATGCTGCTATGAACATTTGCATATAGGTTCTTGTATGGACATATGTTTTCAATTCTCTTTGGTGTATGCTTAGAAGTAGGATCATTGCGTTATATGGTAACTGTGAGTTTAACTGTTTGAAAAACCTCCAGACTGTTTTCCAAAGTGGTTACACTACTTTTATTCCCATCAGCAGTACATGAGTGTTCTAATTTTTCCACATCCTGGTCACAATAAAAATCCATTTGTTACAATAATAACAGATTCATCTTTTTGTTTATAGCCATCCTAGTGGGTGTGAAGTCATCTCTCATTGTGGTTTTGATTTGCAGTTTCTTGATGGTTCAGCCTAACTTACTGTTAACCTCCTAACTCTAAGTATCTATTGATCTTTTTAAAATTTTTTTGAGACAATTATATTTTTCTGTCTGTAGGGTATCTGCCCAACTCTAACTAGATGGAAGAAGGGGATTGGTGTGAAGGAGTTGCCTCTGTTCAATGTATAGATTAACTAGACATACAGTCTTCTACGTTTAGTACTGTGATTCACCACCACCTTCCTTTGTGTCTGGTAGTTCCAAGTAAATAAAACTGAAAGTCTTGCCTTTTGGAGGAGTGAGGGAAGATGTTACCTGAGTTTGTGAGAACCTGGGCATTTAGCTTCTCCTTACACAGGTGTTGAACCATTTCCTTGTTTTCAGTCCCACCATACTTAGCTGTACCCATCTTCAATGGAATCTAGAAATTTACTCTCTTTAGCTCTTCAAAATTTTGTTTTTAAGATTTAAACATTTAAGTTGGGCACTGGTGGCTTACACCTGTAATCCTAGCTACTCAGGAGATAGAGACCAGGAAGATCGTGGTTCAAAGCCAGCCCAGGCAAATAGTTTGTGAGACCCTATCTTGAACAAAAAAACTATCACAAAAAAGGGCTGGGGGTGTGGCTCAAGTGTAGGCCCTGAGTTCAAACCCCAGTACCACAAAAAAAAAAAGATTTAAACATTTAAGAAAAATATTTTCAAATATTCACGAAAGTACACAGACTAGAGCAGACAACTTTGTATATTCATGATACACAATTAATATGCTAACATGTGTGTCACACACCCAACTTATGATGGGTGAGACTTAGGAGTTTTCTACTTTATGATGATGCAAGAGCAAAATGTGTTTTGAATTTTGACCTTTTCCTGGACTAGTGATATGCTTTGTGATACTCTCCTAAGATAATGCAGGAACCAGTCAAGAGAATAAACAATTGATAGTCTTTACTGTATTATCTTGCCAGCCTGTTTTGTATACATCTATTCAATAAATTCCATGAGATATTCAGCACTTTATTATAAAATAGGCTTTGTGTTAGATGATTTTGTCCACTGTATGCTAATGTAAATGTTCTGAGCATGCTTAAGGCAGGTGAGGCTAAACTATGATGTTTAATAGCTTAGAAGTATTGAATGCATTTTTAGGATATTTTCAATGTATGATGGGCTTATTAGGATATAACCCCATCAAAAGGTAAGGTAACTGTGTGTACATGTGTGTAATTTCACTCTACCTTTTTTTTTTTGGTAGCCACATTTTTTACTTTCCTAACTCCCTAGCCAGACCCTTGGATTTAACCAATTCTGCATGTACTTTCTGTCTTATTGGGGTTTATTAAACACTCCCATTTTCATTGAGAATGGAGGAATCATTTTTTCTTGTCCAAAAATTTGGGGAGTGATTTTTTCTGAGAAGAAAAAAATAGGGCTATAGCTTTATTCTGCTCCTTTGAACCCCAGCTTCTCCAGGTTATATGTCATCATTTATTATAAAATATTTGTTCCTCCAATATTCTTAAGTTACTCTATTCACCTTCATAAGTAATTGGAAACACCCCTTTTAATTGTTAATCTGTAGTGGTTATATTATTTCTCTATTCCTTTTGGGCTTGACTTTATTTATTCATGTGGTAATTTGCTATTTGAAGCAATATCCAATTTGTGAAAAATTTTCAGGATTTTTTTCTTTGGTGATACTCAAGAGCAGGTACTCTACTACTTAAGCCATGTCCCCAGGCCTAGGATTTATTGAAAATGTATTTGAACTTGGGAAATTTTTCAGGATTGTTTTGAAAACATATTTGGAAAAGTTTCTTCAACTGCAGCCTGACTTATTTATAAAAAGTAGAGGACATTTTATCACAAATAATCTCAGAAGATAAAAGTATCTTGGGAAGAAATTAATCCAAAGAAAATTTAAATAGAATGTAAGACTTCAAGGATTGTTTGTCTGTACTGGTCTTCCTATGAGTGTAAAATGAAAGGGAATAATAAAGGAAGTTAGGGTTTTACACATGAGGAACAGGAACTTTATAGCTCTAGTGAGTGTCACTTCTCTAAATGAAAGACTCAGACAAAAGTCTTTCTTTTTGGAAGACAGTGGCAGTTTTCTATCCTAACCATCATTGGCACCTGACTCAATTATGAAGAATCTCTTAGCTTTTTTTTCCTTATCAGAATTCTGTTAGTCTGGCCACATCTCAGAAAGGGAATACAAATGACTTCTTAGAATTCTAATAGCATTTCTTCAAATTCCAATTAAGTTGATGTTCTCTGTCTAGAAAAGGATAATCTTACTGAGGGGCCTCCTGGAGACTTCTTTGAGCAGACACTGGTAATCCTCCTGGCAGGGGGGTGGGGTGAGGAGAACGTCTCCCATAAGGAGGTTTTAGCATAATCCTGAGGGCTTCACTATGAGATCCTACGGTTCTGTCAATACCATGAGTTCTTCAAAAGCAGAAAGGCAAATTTGGCTACACTTAGAAATGTACCTGTTAGAAAAGATTACTAATTCCTCCCTTACCCTCATCCCCTTCTCTGAAAGAAGAAGACTGATATTCTTAAAACGCTGGCAGCTTTCTGTGGTCAGGCGAAAGTACTTTGATAATTGTGTGCTGATGCTGTGTGGGAGCTCTTCTGTCTGCCAAACAAAGGGATGGAGTTAGATGTACCTGAGAGCCCTTCCAGGTCTATGTCTCAAACATCTGTAAAACTTCCTGTTATACTCACGGACACTTGTCAGGGTAAAGGAAGGAGAGAAGGAAGCTACAGGGTATTTTAAATACATACTTTTGCATTGGGAGAGGAAAAACCCCCAGCTCATTTAGTTACAACATATAACCAGAGTGTGGATTTTTATTTGAGGTGAAAGGCAACATTCCTATTTCCACCAAAATTGTCTCCACTGGTACAGGCCACTCAAATATAAATATAAAAAGATAAGCTCATTACTTGCACTTTATTTTATCTCTCTCTCTTTTTTTTATCTTTTAGTCTCCTTCTCCCTAGTTTTTGTAATACACTCCCACCCATAAACACATAGACTTTTTGTTTTTGATTTTAATTTAGAAAGGAGCCATGTAGGGAAAAGGCAATACAGACTAATGGTTTAAAGAAAAAAAAACAAGCAAGGAACAGAGCTCAGTCCCAGCTCCATTGCCATCTCCCTGTGGTATCCTAAAATCATGATCAGTACATTTATTTCATAGGTTGCTATAACATGAAAATGAATTAAATCTGTCTTTGTACACTATATGAAGGTCCATACCACAGGGTATACAAATTTACATGGGAGGCAATTATTAGTCTACATCCACTTAGGAACCATTATACTATAGAAATTTGGTAATCCTCCATTAAAAGCATGAGTTCAATGCCTGATTACCTATCATGGAAATGGGCAACTGTCCACATTTTAAAGGAATTAGTTTCAACATGTACCTTTTATTCTGGTAAGAATTATGCATGAAAAAGAGGCCAGTTTTGATACCACCTAAACTGGGTAGACTAGATTCTTGATGTAGAGAAAATGGTACTGATACCATTTTAGTATTTAGCAGGAACTGAAGTTTCAAGGGCTTAGAAATGCATTTATAGAAGTCATTTAGTACAATCTTCTGTCTTGGGTATCCCACCACCCTCCAACAAGGAAGCCTGATCAGTTTATTCAGCTTCTTCCTGATGGAAAACTCTTACCACTTTTTTAGAATTTTGGGGAGTTCTGGCATATCATGTTAAGGAAGATCTTCTTGCATCTCTGTAACTTTCATCCTCTGGTTGTAGTTCTGTTTCACCTCAATAAACAGAATAAGCCTATTTGAAATGAAGATTGAAGTCAAGCTCCTGGGAGTCCCTTTCTTTCCTCAGTGAGCTGGCCCTGAGTCTACAATTATTTCCCCTGGGGTAAGGTTTCATATCCCTGATTGCTCTGGTCACTCTCTTCTTTGTCTAGACCTTTAAAGTGTGCTGCCTGGTATGCCTCAGGGCTTTCAAATAGCAATTTGACCAGTACAATCACTTCCATCATTCTTGACATTGTTCCTCTTCTTGTAATCTAAGTGGGTATAAGCCTTTTTGACAGCATCACAGCATTTCCTTTTAGTGATTCAGGCAGCACTCTGTGACTGTCCTGGATTGAGAGCTAAAGATGCAGTAGAGTCTGGCAGGACTCTATGCCAGAGGACAGGATGGGGGCCCAGAGCTACAAAGGCCGTTTGGATAGAAGGATAGTCAGGAGGTTTGGAACTGAAAGGCAATATTCTTTGAGATCAGACCTCTGACATCTCAATAAAAGAATGGGAGATTTGAGCCTTTCCCTATGGTCCTTTGACACCTAATGCCTTTAAGCTATGCAAAGGGAAAGTTAACTTGGAGTTGAAAAGTTGTGTGAATAGTTTCAACCACTAGTATTTCTTGGAGTAGTAACATCTTTTATTCAAATGTGTGGTATGTGTATGGGTGTATTTTTATTATTTTTTTTATTGTTTTATTATTCATATGTGCATACAATGCTTGGGTCATTTCTCCCCCCTGCCCTCACCCCCTCCCTTACCACCCACTCCGCCCCCTCCTTCTCCCCCCCACGCCCTCAATACCCGGCAGAAACTATTTTGCCCTTATCTCTAATTTTGTTGAAGAGAGAGTATAAGCAATAATAGGAAGGAACAAGGGTTTTTGCTAGTTGAGATAAGGATAGCTATACAGGGAGTTGACTCACATTGATTTCCTGTGCGTGTGTGTTACCTTCTAGGTTAATTCTTTTTGATCTAACCTTTTCTCTAGTTCCTGGTCCCCTTCTCCTATTGGCCTCAGTTGCTTTTAAGGTATCTGCTTTAGTTTCTCTGCATTGAGGGCAACAAATGCTAGCTAATTTTTAGGTGTCTTACCTATCCTCACTCCTCCCTTGTGTGCTCTCGCTTTTATCATGTGCTCAAAGTCCAATTCCCTTTTGTGTTTGCCCTTGATCTAATGTCCACATATGAGGGAGAACATATGATTTTTGGTCTTTTGGGCCAGGCTAACCTCACTCAGAATGATGTTCTCCAATTCCATCCATTTACCAGCGAATGATAACATTGCGTTCTTCTTCATGGCTGCATAAAATTCCATGTGTATAGATACCACATTTTCTTGATCCATTCGTCAGTAGTGGAGCATCTTGGCTGTTTTGTATGGGTGTATTTTTAATAAGGAAGTTGGAAAAGTATATTGGGCCCTATGCACTTGACTGCATAAAGTAAGGAAGACTTTGAGAAAATAAAAGTTATCTTGAAATAAATAGGCATCATCACTTTGTATGTTGTGATATGGTAGCCAGCCTCCAAGACAGCCCCTCCTTGTGTGCATATCCTTGAATACTGCCCATATGGGAGGTGCTTAGGTTATGAGAGTAGAGTCCTTATGAATGTGATTAGTGTCCTTATGAAAGAGGCCTAAGGGAGCTTGTTTGTCCCCTTTTTCATATAAAGATACAGCAAGATGTCATTTATGAGGAACAGGGCTCTCACTACATACCAAATTTGCTGGAGCTTTGACCTTGGACTTTCCAACCTCCAGAACCTCTTATTTATAAGTTAGCTAGTTATAGTAGCCCAAATTGACTAAGACACAATGTTTCTTCTGAGACTAGGTCATGAAAGATACTGTGGAATCTGCCTTGCACTCTCGGATCACTTGTTCTGGAGAGGTCATTCCCCATGTCATGAAGACACTTAAATAGCCCTATAGAAAGGTCTTCATGGTGAGAAACTGAGGCTTCCTGCCAACAGCCAGCATTGACTTACTACCCATGTAAGCAGATCATGTCAAAAGAGCCTCCCTGAGCCCCAGTTAAGCCTTCACATGACTATACCCGATAGACAACTTGACTGTACCATCTTAAAATCCTGAACCAGAACTATCCAACTAAGCTGCTCCTAAATTCCTGGCCCACAGAAACTGTACGATAATGTTTATTGCTATTTAAGTTACTAAGCTACTATGTTTTAAGCTCCTAAGCTTTGAGGAATTTGTTATGCAGCCACAAATAACTAATATAGATGCACAGGAATGAAGAACAAATACTATAGGCCCTTCATACTATGCCTGGACCTGTCCTAGCCCTTAAGGGAGAACAAGTGCTGGGTTCGTTCCTGCTTTTGGACATTGCTGACAACTAAATAGGGTTGTCAAAGAGGATGACAAGAAAGAAGGGTAACATATTCTCCCTTCTTCTTCTCTTTTTTTTTTTAGGGGAGGATTAGGATGGCATTGAGAACTCACACAAATGTTTTATTTTAGTCCTCAGTGACTCCTGGGAAAAACTCACTTTGGCCTTTGCCAATGATGTGCTATGAGGCTTTGGGTCCTTGAGAGCAGAACTTAGATCTTATTTAATTCTGTCTTAATTGCCTAGCAATTTGGTAAATGTCACAATGTAGCCCCAGTACAACAACAGCAACAATAACAAGAAGAAGAATAAATTGCCTAGTAAGTGATCATATATGAACAATGAGTGATATCAAGGGGAGGGCAAACTTTCCTCCCTCTTTCTGAATTCAGATCAAATTCGATTCTTAGAATGATTTCTTACTGGGACCATTCTATTCACAGTTCATCAATGAGTTGATAATAATATCATGTATGTCATCAGCCATTTTCACTATAAAATGACCCCCAACTCTCCCTTAAGGTCCTTTTCTTTTAGATGCCCACCCCCTTTGATTCTGCTGTCCCATTTCCTCTACCCAATGTTGCTTTAACTTTGCTCAAAATCTCAGCATGCTTGATCCAGCAAAGCAGAACAATCTGCTCCAATATACCAACATATCACTATCAAGTGGTCCGAAATCATAGTGCAAAGAGTTTTGGGCTGGAGCTAGGAGCCCTGAGTTGTGGGCTGCTTCGTCACTGATTAATTAGCTTATGTGGCCTTGGGAAAATTGCTTTCCCTTTTGGGACCTCAGTTTCTTCACCTCAAGTTGAGAAGGGGTCTACATGAGCTCCAAGTCGTGGGGTTCTCTCAAGAGAGGATTCTAGGGTGCGACCCAAAAGTGAAACCCAGCAGTCAGCATATCTCTGAGTGTCTGCTATGATTATAGTGCAAGGTTCCTCGGACTTCCTCTTGGATAGCCTCACCTAAAGGCTGTCAGGTGTATTGGAAACAGCCTTCCGGTTTTGACAGAGGTGATCGCCTGGTTTCCAGTTCTGTCACTAACTTTGGATGACCTCGGGCAAATTTTTCTACTGGACCTCAGAGTTACAGGGAAGGGAGGTCCCTGTAACTCAGAAGAAGCTCGAAGACCTGGGCAGTGACTTGGAGAGTTTTCAGAGATTCCTCTTCCACATGCTGGGTGGCTCGGCTCTGGAGCGGGGTCTCCGCTGATCAGTTGTTAGGTTCAGAGATGCACGAAATTTAAACCAGGAGTGAGGGCTACCGGCTTAGTTTCGCAGGAGGCGGCTACAGGTGAGTTCTTAAGGGTGCCGCAAGAACTTGTGTAATACCTTGAGAGCATGGCCAGCCGGGTTGGGGATGGGAGGGTGCAAGCATGGGGAAATGAACAAATGAATGAGGCCCCCACCAATAAACTCACTCATACTTGGAATCGATCACTAAGACTTAAAGATTCTCTGAAACCCTCAAATTCTTATCAAAATAACCAGTAAAGATACTCCTCAAACCTTTTACTGAGAGGCGAATAATTAAAAAAAAAAAATCAGTACACAGTCTCTCTCTTTCTCCCTACCAAGCCCCTCTCTCCTCCGCTCCCCCTAACCTGGCTGGCGCAATTAGTTCTTCAAGTCCGCATTTCCCAGTTGGGGATCCATCCTTGCGGACATCTGGGATCGTCCTGCCTTGAAGTTGGGAACAGCACGTGTTCAGTGGGGTTAAGTCTCAGACTGTGTCCTAGATCTAGTGCAGGTCACATCTCTCTTCATACACCTCGACTCTCCCGGGCCGGCTGTGCTACTAGCTCAGAACTGCAGGACGCAAGGGTGGGCTAGGGCGAGGTACGGCGGGCTGTCCCAAAGCCACTCCAGACCACCTGTAGCGTCTGTGTGCCAACTCCTTTGTCCTCAGAGCCACTACGATGGCCGCCCCTTTAAGCAGGGCGCTTCCCTAGGGATGCGCGGCGGGTCCCCTTCGCAGCTCCCCAGCCCCCTCCCAATCCTCCTCCCCTTTCCAACCCAAAGGTAGTAGCGCGGAGAGCCCCGGGCTCGGCGCGAGCCGCCTCCTCACTTCTCATTGGCTGAGAGCGCGGGGAAAGCAGTCACGTGGGAGCGCGGCAATCCAGCTCTGGGGCCGCCATCTTGGCGGAAAGTTTGGGGGGAGAGCGGCTGGGGGCGCGGAAGGGAGGCGAGGTTCCGGGGGTGGGGCGGCTAGGAGGCGAGAGGCAAGCGGGTTAGCGGGCCGTGCGAGAGAGGAGGCGTCGGCGGCCGAGGAGGAGGACGAGGGCGCGGGGGTGCGGCCGCCGAGGGGAGCTCCTCCCCCCCTCCCCTCACCCCCTCAGCTGAGCTGCTCCAGCCCGGGGCGGGGCGGGGGTACGTGGAGCGGGACAGGGCGGGGGAGCTGCTCCGGGTCGGGCCGAAGAGCAGCCTGGCTCCCCGCGCACGCCGCTCGCAGGAACTTTGTGTCGGCGCCGCAGGTGTGGGGGCCCGCGGCGGTGTGCATGTGCGGCGCCCCGAGGCGGCCGCGGTCCTGTCCGGCCCCTGCGGGAGCAGCCCGGAGGAGGCGAGCACGGAGAAAGGCAAGCGAGGGGAGGGGGCCGGGCAGGGCGGGGAGGGGTGACCGGCCCCCCGCCGATCCCTTCTCCGCGCTCTCGGCGGCCGGCGGCGGCGGCTGGCTCCCGGGCCAAGTGTCGGGGCGACTTCACTCCTCGCCTCCGGTAGCAGGTGTGTGTTGGAGGTGTGGACACTTGGGCCGTGTGAGAGGCGGCCCCACTGCTTGGTTTTAGGTGCCCTCTTTGGGGAGTGGGGCGCTTTCGAGGTAATTTACAAGGGTGCCCAGCCCTGGGAAGCGAGCTTGCATTGATTGACACTGCTGGGGCTCCAAGCGCTTCCTGTCACTTGGGAAAACTTTGGAAGGTGGGCATTCCTAGTAGGACTGGCAGGTTTTCGGTTCGAGAGAAATGGGAAGTGCTCATCGAACTAGTATTCTGTGCTGTTCTTTAGTTCTTTTCCTTTCTGTTTTGTGTTTCTAAAGGTGTGTGTCCTCTTCCTGATTCTGGGGGACAATGCCGGTCCGGAAGCAAGGTGAGAAAGGGTTTCATTCCACTCTTGTGGAATGTCACTTGCTTTGCCTTATGTCGATTTTGTGATTGTCTTTTTAAAAATGTTTGTGTAACTGATGGAGCAGAAAGGTCCTAACTTTATTGCTTAGGGAATCTAAGCCTCACATCATTTTAGAAGATGGAAACACCTAAATGTTTATTAAACCTTTCTTGACGTCTCCTTAGTGATTAGAGAAGCAACTAATTCCCCCCACACAATGTCTTTTTAAAAATTCCGAATTGGTATTTCACTTTATCACTCTTACCAAACCCTATTTTGTGAGCAACTGTGGGATACTAAGAACTAATGTTTTGAAACACTTAAAATCTGGATTTTAATAACAAATTGTAAATGACCTGAAACTAAGTTCCTAATACTTTGATCAGGTGGTTGGTCTTTTACTATTGTAAACTACCAGTCCACATTTACTGCACACTGCTCACTTTCCTTTTTTTCTACTGCGATATATATTTAAATTTTTTCTTGGTCATTTCAGGGAATATGTATGCATGAAAATAAAGACAGCACTTGACCTAGAGGATTGAGATGTCTTGCAGGATTATTTGCCCTAGCATGTAACACTTTTTTGCAAAAGAAAAAAAAAAAAAAAGGAAAAGAAAAGACCATATGCACACTTAAATCAAACGTTTCTTTTCAGATACCCAGAGAGCCTTACACCTGTTGGAAGAGTATCGATCGAAACTAAGCCAAACTGAAGACAGACAGCTCAGAAGTTCCATAGAACGGGTCATTAACATATTTCAGAGCAACCTCTTTCAGGCTTTAATAGGTGGGAATTTAAACTTTGTGGCCACTGTGTGTCAGCTAGACTTAATGCTTCTATGAATTCAATTATTTTGAACTTTAGAAAAAATGTGTTTGGTTCTCTGTAGTAACTTGAACATCTTCATCAAGTTGTATGTTTTCCATAGCTAGGCCAGCATCCTTTCTAAAAATATTCAGTAACCAGAAAAACTTTAAAGTAGGGTTATTTCAGTGGTCTTTGAGAACAGTGCTTCATATACTAGAACAAACTATTAAGATAGAAGGTGCATAAATGTTTCAAGACCCAAAAGGTAATGACTGAATTACTGTTAGCTTGTTTCTATGTTTGACTTGGGTCTCTCTAGAGTCCTTGAAAATGTTTGTAGGGTTCTGCTATGTTTAAGAACATTCATTCCTTTATAGGCCTCTGTTAAATTTGGTATTTGTACAGGGCAGAATTTTAGACCTGGGAAATGATCTTAGTTAGAAATGATCTTGTTTTATAACCTTATTTTGTAAATGATAAAATTGAAAGCATATTTTTACCCGTAGCTTAAACTCTAGTGGTGTGTTGTTTAAAGGAGAAGTGGACAAATAGCAGCTTTGAGTTCCATTTCTGACACTGCCAGTAATGAATGATATACAAGTCTTTTTACTTACTTAGGTCATTTTATAAAATGTGTATGGTGAAATGAAGCAGTGGAATTTTTAAAATTTTTCTTCTTAAAGTAGCGAGATCCTTTTGAAAAACAAAATCTATTTTGTACACAATCCCCAATATATAAAGGGAATCAATCTTTGGCCCGTCACATACCTCAAAAGTTTGCAAACTACTGAACTAGAAAATTCATTGTTTCCAGGTTTAAGATTAAACATTTTAAAAATTAGTCTTTGACATAGAGCATTTTAAAATAAGGAGACATATATCTGATTGTATTACATTTATTTCCTTTGTAACTTCCAAGCAGATAAGGCCTTGTGTACGTCTATTGATAGAGAAATGGTTGGTGTAATTTGAAGACTACTTGCAAATCAGTGTGCCTTGTCAAGTAACAATAAATTGGTGCTCTCTATGAGGTTTATTTTAGAACTAAAGTTTTTTAAGACCACTTGGTACATCTGAAAAATGTTTCTAGTTTTATTTACTTGGCTTTTGGTGATATTAGGGTTTGAATTTAGGGCATTATGCTTGCTAGGCAGGTGCTCTGCTGCTTAAGCCATGTCCCTAGCCCTGAAAATGTTTTTACTTTAATATATCATAGACGTTAAAAAAAACGTACATTAAGGATAGTGAGCACAGTATAATGAACTGCAATAGATTTGTCATCCATTTTCACAAATTGTCAGCATTTTGTCATTTTTGTTTACATTAATGGACTTTTCTTGTACTTGAATTGCTAAGCTTGTAGGCTTAACATGCAAATGGATAATTAAATTGGTTCTTTTGAAAAACAGCAAAAGAAGAAAAAAATAACTTTTTAGTTATTTGTTTTTCTAGATCAACGTTAAACATCAAAATGTTTTATTTGGTAGGATCACTGTTTAGGGAAAAGCAGTGTGACATATATGTCCACATTTACATAGATTGCAATCCTACTATATTGATGGGCTGTATCTTAAAATTAAGTGGCTAATCAAGTAACAAAACAGAATCTACCTTTCTTACATTTTCCCCTAGATTGGGGATGGACTTGCATTCGGAGGCAAGTCCTATTCTCACCTATCCTCACCTATTCTGTGAGCCTGTTTTTGAATGTTTATTCTTATGTATAATTGAATTTTTGTAGTTTTGATAGGTTTCTAGTTAAGTTTGTATTTGTGAATCTTGTTTGTCTTGTGTAATTTTATTGGTGTCAATTTACTTTAATTTTTTTTTTTTTGAGCTTCAGGGCCTACACTTTGAGCCACTCCCACCAGCCCTTTTATGTGATATTTATTTATTTATTTATTTATTTATTTGAAATAGGGTCTCTTGAACTATTTGCCTAGGCTGGCTTTGAACCGCAAGCCTCCTGATCTCTGCCTCCAGAGTAGGTAGGATTGCAGGGGTGAGCCACTGGCACCCAGCTGATATCAGATTTGCGTGTAAGAAAAGCACTAGATTTTAGAAATAGATAAACTTAGCAGAGTTTTCTGGTGTGCTTTTGCATACTGTGATTGGAGTAATTGTTGACACTACTGAATTAATAAATGCTTTTTTTTTTTTTTTTTGGTGGTGCTGGTGTTTGAACTCAGGACTTTACACTTGTAAGACAGGCACTCATCACTTGAGCCACATCTCCTGTCCCCCAATATATGTATTCTTTGATGCCCACCTCTAATCCCAGTACTCAGGAGGCTGAGGCAGGAGGATCACAAATTGGAGGTCACATAGTGAGTTCAAGGTCATCGTGGGCTACATAGCAAGACCCAGCCTCAAACAACAAGAAAACCCCATTTTTTTATATTTGTTTCTCAGTCTAAAAATATTTAGGCTGATATATTTTTCTTTGTTCTCTTGAGATTGGGTCTTGCTACACAGCCCAAGCTGTTCTGGAACTCATGTAATCCTCTGAGCTGGCCTCAAACCTCATGATCCTTCTGCTTTGGCCTTACTGGGATTATAGATATGCACCACCCCCTTAGCTAAGCTAGCTTCCTTTCTTCCTGCCTGCCTGCCTTCCTGCCTTCCTGCCTTCCTCCTTCCCTTCCTCCCTCCCTCCCTCTAGTACTTGAGGTTGAACTCGGCCTTATATTTGCTAGACAGGTGCTCCACCAATTAAGCCACACACCTTTTGCTTTAGGTATTTTTTGAGTAGTGTGTTGCTGCTTATGCCCAAGCTGGCCTGAACCCAGATCCTCCTATTTATGCTTCTCCCATAGCTAGGATGTCAGGTGCACATCACCGTGCCTCCTTTTATTGGCTGAGATGGGGTCTGGCAAACTTTTATCTGGGTGGCCTTGAACCACAATCCTCCTCACTGCCTCCCAAGTAGCTAGGGTTACAAGCCACCTCAACTGGCTAAGATTTTTTTCTTCTTTTTTGCTTTGCATCTTTGCTGTTGTTTTTGAAACTGTCATAATATACCTTGACCCTGTAAATTGCTGTAAAAACCAGTCCATTGTGTCCATAGTATGTACTGAAAACTCAAGAATTTAATGCTTTTTTCTTTAGTAGGTGGCACTCTGTCTTCTGAGCTGATACCTGTGGACTATTGGATTAAAAGGATACATGGGTCTGACCAGCTAAGTTATTTGAAAGTCGTTTAGTGTTTAGGTTCTTGACTTTTGTAGTTTGGAAATCATTTGCTTAGGTTATAGTAAATTACTTAGTTATTTGTTTGGATACTGAATGTTTTTGTGCTTGTATCAGTATTGTTATTTATTGATTCTTTGAACTGGTGGTTTGTATTGACTGTATTCATGCATTTAAAAAGAAGTTTGTGAGGGGATGTAGAGGTTTTGTGTTACAGAAATACTGATTCCACCCCCGCCTTCCATAAATTAGGTTTCTGATACCTTGGGGTTATTCAGAGGAATAGGCATATACACTATACTGTATTATATCTATTCTAAGACACCAACTTTTGAAATATTATAATATGTCTGAATTTGGAAGGCGTCTTATAAATGGTATATGTTCTTTGATGTTTTGTTTGTTTTGAGGCAGGGTCTCACTATGTTGGCCTCAAACTTGAGATCTTCCTGCCTCACTCTCCTGAGTACTGGGATAACAGATACGAGCCACAATGCCTGACTGGTGTATGTCATTTTTAATTGTCTTTGCTTTTTTGCATTCTTGGTGGTACATAAAATAATGGTATAATTTATAATTGATAATATTTATAATTTAGTGAAATATAGAAATTGTTATACTACCTCTGATACTTTGTAGTATCCTCGAACAATGGCTTAAAGATAAATTTTTTTTTTAAATTTTGAATTTCAGGTGAGGTGTTTCTTTAGAACTGAATATTTAAAGTTGTATCTAAACAAAATTCATGAGCTGCACATTTGTTTAAAATTTATTCCCAAAACATATCTAGTGTGTGAGAGTGTGTGTGTGTGTGTGTTTTAATAATGGGAGATAGTTCTGCCTAATTTCACTCCCTGAGTTAGGTGAGAATAATTTGAGAGCTTAATATATTTGATTTTGTCTTTGCATTTTCTGAACTTAAAATTTTATAAGAAAGGTAGATTGGATATGGTTTGATTACCTTCAGAGCCCAGATGTTCAGAGCCATAGTTGGTTTCAGGTCATTCTTGATTCTGGATATCCAGTCTTCCATACCATCCTTATTTGTAAATAGTGAGTTTCAGACTTTTGACTCCTTTAACGTGTTACCCATTTTGAAATGTAATAGGAATGTTAAGTATGTTCATATTGTTACAAAACAGGTCTTCAGAACACTCATCTTGCAAAACTGAAGCTCTGTATATCTATTAAACTATTTCCTCCCTTTTTTTCCTCAATTCCCCCCACCAAGCCTCTCATAACCACCATTTTACTTTGTATTTTTATGAGTTTGACTACATAAGTTTCCACATGTAAGTGAAATTATACAGTATTTGTCTTTTTTTGTGACTGGTTTATTTCATTTAACATGAAATCTGAAAAGTTCATCCATCTGATATGTGACAAGATTTACTTCCTTTTTTTTTTAATTTCCTTCCTTTTAAAGGCTGAATAATATTCCATTATATGTACATACCACATTCTGTGATCTGTTCATTCATTGAAGGACATTGGATTTCTTCCTTCTCTTTGATATTACAAGTAGTACTGCTGTATTAGTGTGCAAATATTCTTTTAGGCCCTGCTTTCATTTCTTTTGGATGTATACTCAGACATGCAATTGTGAACTCAGTTGGTTATATTGTTAATTTTTAAAAGGAATTACTACTGTACTGTTTTCCTTAGTGGTTGCACCCTTTTATAATCCCATCACTAGTGATTGGGGTTCCAGTTTCTCCACATCCTTGCCTACCATTGTTTCCTTTTTTTTTTTTTTTTGCAGTACTGGGTGCTACATCTTGAGCCACTCTACCAGGTCTCTTCTGTGATGTTTTTTGGTTTTTTTTTTTTTTTTTTTTTTTTTTTGAGATAGGGTCTTGTGAACTATTGCCCAACTGGCTCCAAATCCCGATCTGATCTTGATCGCTGCCCTGATTAGCTAGGATTACAGGTGTGAGACACCGGCGCCCATTGTTTCCTTTTTAAAAATTTTAAAACAAAGAATAGCCATCTTAATCAGTGTGAGACTGTGACTCTTTTAAGTGTATGTGAAAACAAATAGTGGCTAACATTTATCTGTGACCTGATACAAGCATCGCACTTAGTCATCAGGGTCCTATGAGGTGCATATTCACCAGTGGGGTGATTATACTAGCTCACATTTTAGAAGACTGAGCTCTGAGAAATGACCAATCTTGACCATGAAACCTCAGATACTAAATTGTGCAGCCTGTAATTGAGTTCAACTAATCTGAATCCAGGGCCTCTTCTCACCTTCAATAATTAGAATATTCTGTATCATTTTCAGTTGAATTATTTTAAATGCAATAATCCTAATAGGATATTTAAGACATACTGGTTTGTAGGGTCAGTGGTTTATTTATTTATTTTTTATACTTATCACTTTGAAGGAGAATATTTATAATGATGAATTGATCTTATAATTAAGATTTGAAAACTTCCAGCTATCTAGGAAAAATGTCAAAATTGCTTAGGTTTTTTTTTTTTTTTTCCCCTCATAACTGATATTACATTTTAGTCTGTTAACACTTGTATGTGTAACTTTGCAGGCTTAGTTTTGAGCAAGAAAAGTAACAGGGTATGGATTAGACTGTCGGCCAAAACTTCATGGAATCGAAAGAGCATTTTATTAATTTCTCACTTGTGGTTTTGATTTCATTAGATTAAGTTATTTATTTGCTGATAGTTTTGCTTACTGCAACTCTGCAGCAGTATTTTGATTATGCTGGATCTAGTTGATTTCTCCTTAGAATATTGGAATTACAAAGCTGTAAAAACATCTGTAAATATTTCTTCTAAGCCATTTCATCTGTGCAGGGTAAAAGGTTTCCTCAGTACAGGATCCAGACTATAACCAGGTAATAACATTTAGCTGTAATTTGTCTTTAATCTTGGGGTTGATTCCCCAGCCTTTCTTTGTATTTTATGAAATTGAGTTTTTTGAGAGGGAGGTCAGTGATTGGTGTTTTAACTCAGGGCTTCATACTTGCGAAGGAGGCACTCTACCACTTCAGCCACACATCTAGCCAACTTGACATGTTTAAAGGATACAGTTCCTCTTTGCTCTTATTGTTTTATATGTTGTCTTCTATTTGGGGTTGGTCTGATGTCTTTGATTCAGATTTTGATTAGTTCAGATTCAGATTAGATTAGATTCAGATCTTGTTTTACTGACTCAGGATTCTGTACATCCAGAGGTATATGTTAATTTTGATTATCCAATTACATGTTGTCTTATTTCTCTGTAGTCAGTTCCCCCCCTTACATCTAATAAACAATGTGTGTGGGAGACACTTGAACACGATACACACATCTTTCTCTTTAACAAAATTTCCTCCTAGACATCTATTGACAATTCTTGCTCCAAGTAGTTCTTAGTGTGGTTGTTGAAATGACAGTTTTCTTATAGTAGCATTCCGCTATCTTTCCTAGTTAATACTTGGCATTGTACTGTAACCAGAAACCCTTCTTCTCTTTTGTCTATTATGAACTTGTACATTTCTGTTTCTTTCTGTGTTTCACATTTTTTAGCATCCAAATAATTCTGGTGCTTAGATTGTCTTACATTTAGCCAGGGGAATCTCTCTGAGCACTTTCTTAATTCTTACTACAACAGGATGCTCTAGTTTATCTTGTACTTACTCTGCCCCAGTCCAGGAACCAGCCATTTCTCAGATGTTCTGGTTCTTTTATATATATGCTTTGTTTTTAAAGGAGTATTCATGAGAATATTACATGATTGTTAGTCAAATAGTTTCTAAAGTGTCGAAATAACTTAGTTTTGCACACTGGTTAGACATCTTCCCTGTTTCTAGTGTGTTAAAGGTAAATTGTGTGTAATGCTTTGTAGGATATTCTTTTCTCTTTGAAAATGAAAATTGCTTTGTAAATATACATTGGTTTAGAAGAAAGCTGAATATCTGCTTGTGTAAATTTGACTATTAATGTATATTTTGGTGTATAAAATCATTGTACTTGCTTTTAGTCAATGAATGTATATAAGTTTTTCTCCCTCTGAAATAGCAGGGTTATGTTTCAGTGTTCTTCAACAATCTAGTTGTCTTTCCTATAGCTCTCCAAAATGGAATTTATTATACAGGTAATGCATGTTCCATGTAAAACATTTAAGACCAGGTAACTATAGTTTGTATAAAATACAAAATATCTTTCTAGAATGTTATTCTGTGTTTATATACATATGCTTTCATGTGTTAAAACAAACTTCCTACACAAGTAAAGTATAAAATTGTTTTCTACTTGAGAGTAGATATTTAAAATTAGTATATAAGGTGGAAAATTATACGTGGTTAAAATTATCCTTAGAAATCTTTTAGCAGTTTAATACTGTTGCTCATTGACTCCAACACAATTGCTTTTTCTCTAGTGGAAAGGAATAATGATTCCTTCAGTTTGTTTTAGTTGAGCACCAAAATAGTTGGCTTGTGTTTAAGTGACCTCTTGTGCTAAAAACATACAATTGAAGAACTACGTTATGTACAGTGAGATATATCAAGATTCTCACTTCATGAGAGACACATGAAAACCAAACACTACCCAAGGGAACAGTCTTCACCCTTCTCATTTTGTATTTGTGACATTCACATATTGGGTAGACTTGACAGGTAGAATTGCCTTTTTGGGGGGAGGTGGAGGTACTGCAGTTGAATTTGTGTAAATGTATGTAGTTTAACTTCTCTGTACTAATAATTATTTTTAACTCCCCTCCCGCCCAGATTCATCTTTCCATATGGATATCTTTCCATATAATAGAGTTGTACTATTTTCAATGACTACATTGTATAGATTTTGCTGTAGTTTTATTAATGGCTTCTCAGTAGCATTTAAATTTTGTGATTTTTCTGAATTATATTTATATTGTTTACAGTTATATTTAATGAATTATATTTATTGTGTTTACACTTTTTAATTATTTATTTATTTTTTGCTTCACATTCTTTATTATATCCTTAGGACAAAGTCCTAGAAGTAAATTACTTGGTCAAAGTGGGTATATGTTTTAAGTGTATTGGTTAAATACTCCTAGGAATATCAGTTTAATCTTTTAGGTAGCATATAGAAGAACAACCAATTTATCATACCTTACGTAATATTGAGTATTGTCTATCTTAATATTTTTCCTGTGATATGTGTAATATACCTTTAGTTTTGATGTTTTATTGTACATTTCTTTGATTAAAGAAATAACCAAAGTTGTAAAAATGTCCTTTGGTTATTTTAATTTTTGTGAATTATCTGTTTGTGACATTGTACTTTGTCCCTCTCTTTTTTCATTTTTACTTAGGGATGTAAAAATCTACATTAGACATACCAATTGTGCTGTGTAAGTTGCATATAAGTTCCCTTGTTTGTCATTTGTTTTTAAATGGAGTTTTAAAAAAACACAGATTTACTTTGGCTAGATTTATCATATTTTTCTGTCATCTGGTCTTGGTATCACGCTTGATGACCCCACTTCCAATATTAAATCCCCAAGATTATTATAATCTGTCCCCAGGATTATAAAAGCATCACCTATATTCAAATTATTTCAAGACTTCTTTAATATTTAAAAATTTTAAATACTTGGCAATTATTTTAATATAAAATATTGGATTGATAATTTTTAAAATATAAACTTGTTATTGTGCTTCCTTACACATTTAAAAGTTTTGTTTGTTAGCATATATTGGTTGTATGAGGCGGTTTCATTGTGACATTGTGACATTTACGTATGTGTTTAGAACATATCTTAGTTAGATTTACCCCTTCATCATTCTCGCACATCCCCCTCCCTGCTCTTCTTAGAACAGTTTCAACAGGTTCCATTGTTCTATTTTCATACATGTATACAAAGTACATCCACCATATTCATATCAATATGAATGATATGAATCACCTTCTTTCACCCTCTCTGTTTACCCTCCCCCTTCCCATTGGTACCCACTCCCAAACAAGATCTATTTTACCTTCCTGTCCTTCATTTTTTTAAGTGGATATTATTGTTCGGGGGACGTTTTCTTGGTATTTCACACATGTATATATTATACTTTAATCAGATTGACCCCTCTATTAATTACTTTCTTTCTGTCACCCTGCTCCTCTATTCAGCAGCTTTCAGTGGATTTCGTTATACTGTCTTCATACGCAGACATAGTGTTTTTCAGTTTTATTCATTATCATCTCTTTTCTTCTCTTGCCTCCTCATAGTCCCCTCAGACAGACCCAGAATAATCATGTTCTCTGTGAATCTATCTACACACAACAAACACATATATGTATGTAAGATCATATATGCATTTGTATATACATTTATCTTACAGATCTAGCTTTCATATATGAGGAAAACATGGGACCCTTGTACTTAATGAACCTGGCTTACTTCACTTAACAGCATGATGTCCAGTTTCATCCGTCTACCTGAAAACAACATAATTTCATTTATTATGGCTGTATGATACTCCATTGTGTATATATACCACATTTTCTTAATCCATTCAGTTGTAGGGCATCTGGGCTATTTTCAAAGTTTAGCTATTTTGAATAATGCTACAATAAACATGGGTGTGCAAGTGACTCTTACTATCTCCTGGTCTATATTCTTTTGCATATGGATCATAGGGAGGTCTGTTTTTAGTTTTTTGAGGAACTCCCTACTGTTTTCCATAGTGGTTGCACTAATTTACATTCCCACCAACAGTGGGTAAAGGTTCCTTTTTCCTCCTGGTCTTCACCAGCATTTGTTTGTGTTATTGATGACTGGAATCAGGTTGCTTTGATTTGACATTTCTTCAAGTATTTATTGGCTATTTATATTTCTTCTTTTGAGAATGGTTTGTTTGGTTCATTTGCCCATTTATTGAATGGGTTGTTGCTTCTTCTCAGGGTTAGTTTTTTGAGTTCCCTGTATATTTTGGTTATTAATACCTTGTCAGCTCTATAACTGGCAAAGATTTTCTCCTGTTCTGTAGGCTATCTCTTTAGTCTAGTGACTGTTTCTTTTGCTGTGCAAAAGCTTTTTAGTTTGATGCAGTGTTCCCATTTGTTGAACCTTTCTCTTAATTGCTGAACTATTCATGAAGTTACTACCTATGCTTATCTGTTCCAGCGTATTCCCTAGTCTTTCCTATAGTAGTTGCACAGTTTCAGGTCTTGTATTAAGATCCTTAATACACTTTGAATTGATGCTAGTACAAGGTGAGAGACTGAGATCTAGTTTCAGTATTCTACATTTAGGTCTCCAGTTCTGCCAGCACTGTTTGTTGAAGAGGCTTTCTTTTCTTCAACAGATATTTTGGGCTTCTTTTACAAAAATCAGATAACTGTAGCTTCGTAAGTTTGTGTCTGGGTCTTTTATTCCATTGGTCTTCATGTCTGTTTTTGTGCCAGTACCATGCTGTTTTTATTACTATGGCTTTGTAGTGTAGTTTGAAGTTAGGTATTGTGATACCTCCAAGCATTGCTCTTTTTACTCAGGATTGTTTTGTCTATTTGAGGTCTTTGGGTTTTCATATGAACTTTAGGATTGACTTTTTTTTTCTCTTTGAAGAATATCATTGGAATTTTGATGGGGATTGCATTAAACATATAGATTGCTTTGGTAATATACCCATTTTTACAATATTGATTCTGCTGATTCATGAGCTTGGGAAATTTTTCTACCTTCTGATGTCTTCTTCAGTTTCTCTCTTCAGTGACTTATAGTTTTCATTGTAGAGGTCTTTACTTCCTTTGTTAAATTTATCCTATTTTGTTTTTTGAGGCTATTGTGAATAGGATTGTTTTCCTGATTTCTTTCTGTCCATTTTTGGTGCATAGAAAAGCTACTGATTTTTGTGTATTGATTTTTGATTCCTGTTACTTTGCTGAAAGTGTTTATGATGTCTAGGAATTTTTTGGTGGAATTTTTAGGAACTTTTAGGTACAAGGTCATCTGCAAAAAAGGATAAGTTGACTTCTTCCTTCCCTATTTGAACTCCTTTTATACTTCCAACTGTCTGCTGGCTAGGAATTCCAAAACTATATTGAATAAGAGGGGGGACAGTAGACATCCCTGTTCTGTTCTTTGCTTTAGAGAAAATAGTTTCAGGTTTTAGTATAGTTCAGTTTTAGTATAATGGCTTGTTGTATACAGCCTTTATTATGTTGAGGTATGTTCCTTCGGTTCCTAGTTTCTTCAGCACTTTTGTCATGAAAGGATACTGAACCTTGTCAAAGGCTTTTTCTGCATCTATTGAGATGATTATGTGATTTTTGGTTTTGACTGTTTATATACTGTATTATATTTGTTGATTTGTATATGTTAACCACTCTTGCATCCCTGGAATGAAATTGACTTAGTCCTGGTGTGTGATGTTTTTGATGTGCCTTTAAATTCAGTTGTAAGTACTTTATTGAGAATTTTTGTGTCTGTGTTCATTAAAGAGATTGGTCTGTAATTCTCTTTTTGTTGTTGTTGTGTCCTTGTCTGATTTTGGAATGAGTAACACCACCTTCATAGAATGAGTTTGATGGTGTTCCTTCCCTTTCTATTTCATGGAAAAGTTTGAGGAGTATTGGTATTCTTCTTTAAAGGTCTGATAAAATTCACCTGTATTCATGGGATCCTGAGCTTTTCTTTGTTGGAAAATTCTTTATTACTGCTTCAATCTCATTGTTTGCTATAGATCAATTTAGGTGATTTATCTCTTGTTTCACTTTTGGTTGTTCAAATGCATCTAGAAATTTGTTCATTCTAGATTTTCCGGTTTATTTGAATATAGGCTTTTGAAGTATTTTCTAATGATCCTGTGGATTTCATTGATATTTGTTGTGATACCCCTTTTTCATCTCTAATTTTATTAATTTGGGTCTTTTCCTTCCTCCTTCTAGTCCGATTGGCTGAGGGTTTACCAATCTTACTTATCTTTTTAAAGAATCAACTTTCTGTTTGAATTGTCTTTGAGTTCACTTATTTGTATCCTGTTAGAATTCATTCATTTGCTTATATAGCTCCTCTTTAAATTCATACATTGTTTTTATTATTGTAATTTTTTTTATTCATTGTTTGATACTTCCTCTTTGTTTAAGGCCTTTATTAAGGAGTTTTGGGAATATGTGGGACAGCTGTTGCCTTTTTGCTTTATGTTTCTGTGTTGGTATTTACTCATCTGGGGTTGTTTTTGGTTGGAAGTTCCATTCCTCTGTGTCCCTTTAGTTGAGGCTTTCTCAAAGATTGTTTAAGAATTGGTAGTGGCTGGGTCATGGTGTATTTTCTTGTCTCTAGGCTAGGGGTGTGTGGCTCAGCAGTCAAATACTCAGTTTCTGTTCTCAGGATGCTGGGTGCCACTCCCTACTCCACACAGGGGAGAAAACTCAGTTGCTAAAGCTATCACAGGTGATATACCCCAATCTTGAGATTGCAGTAATCTCTAAAGAAGATCATTCACTGCTGCTGTTTCGGTAGCTTTAGAGGTACAGTGAAGCAAAGATGAACCTTCATTATCTTTGGCTCCTTGGATATTGATTCTAGGCAGTTCTGCAGGGAGTTAGGTGCAAGGATTGTCATTCAGTAGGGAGTCGTGTCCCCCCCCCCCCCCGGAAGAAGGCCAGATGGTGTCACTCAGTCACCATCTTGTATTCTCTGCAACCCCAAGTTTTGGCCAAGGCTCCTAACTTTCCCTTTTCCCCAAATGTCATTCAAACAGCCAGAGATCCTATTCGTGGTTCTTGGAGAAAACAGTGGCAGCATTCCAGAGTTAATTGTTAATTGTACCCCAGTAGCTACTGGGAATCTTCCCCTAATCTTCCCCCAGCATCACTCACCAGCACTTTTGCTGCAGTCCAGTTTCCCTTACACATTTAAAAAATATAGACTTATTTTTTCAGTAGTTTTAGGTTTACAGAAAAATTGAGTGGAAAATAGTTTCCATATCACTATCTCCTTGTCCTTTTTATTAACATCTTCCATTAGTATGGTACTTTTGTTAAAATTGACAAGCCATTCATTCATTGCCATTATTTAAAGTTCACAGCTTACATTAGGATTTACTCTTTGTGTTGTACATTGTCTGATTTGACATACATATTTGTTGTTTTGACACATGTATTCACTATTGTACTATACAGAATAATTTCACTGCCTTAAAAATCCTCTGTGTTCTACCTCTTCGTCCTTCTCACCCTAAAACTGCTGATTTTTTTGCTATCTCCATTGGTTAGCCTTTTTCTAAACTATGTAGCCTTTTCAATTCATTGCTTTGTTCACTGAGCAATGTATGTGGCTTGAAAACTCATCTTTTTATTGCTGAATAATACTCCATTGTATGGATGTATTACATCCATATAATTCATCTGCTCACCTATTAAAGAACATCTTGATTGCTTCCAGTTTTATCAATTTGGAATAAAAACTGCTATAAACGTTAATTTAAAGGGTTTTTTGTGGACATAAGTTTCAACTCATTTGGTAAATACAAGGAGCTGGATAATATGGTATGCATGTATTTTTAAGAAACTGTCCCAAACTATCTTCCAAAGTAGCTGTTCTACATCCTTACCAGCATTTGGTGATGTCAGTGCTTTGGGTTTTTAAGCATTTTAATAGGTGTATGACATTGTCTAGTTTTTTTGAGGCAGGATGCCATTATGTTTTTGTTTTTGTGGTACTGAAGTTTGAACTCAGGGCTTTGAGCTTGCTAGTCAAGCATTCTTCCACTTGAGCCATACCTTCAGCCCCCAGGATCTTACTGTATATCCTAGGGTAGCTTTGAATTTGCTATATAGCCTAGTTTGTTTTTGAACTTGCCATTTCCCTGCCTCATTGTAGTCATTTCAATTTGCAGTTCTCTGTGACATTTGAATTTGAGCATAAGCTCGTTTGTTATCTCTGTATCTTTGGTGAGAGATGTTTGTTTATATCTTCTACACATTTTTATTGGATTTTTTTCTTACTGTCAAATCTTACATATTTTTTGCATACCTTGGATACCAGTCCTTTATCAAATAAGTGTTATGAAAATATTTTTTCCCTATCTGTGGCATAGCATTCTTTCTTTTTTTCATCAAATAAAATATTTTCTCACAGTTTAGGAATATCAACTGTGTTGTGTTAAATTATTATATATTCTTGGATCTGTGTTTAGACTTTGTGTTTTGATCCTGACTTAGTATTGCCTTATTTCTTTAGTTGGAGAAATATTTTATAGTTTGTGAATTTTTCTGTTTAGGATAATGTATGTTGTCACCAAAACCTAGAAAATTTCTATACTTATTTGCAAGTTTCCTTCCATGTCTTACCCTACTTTGATTCTGGAATTTTTGTACTTTTTCTTAACTCCTAGTGTTTGCAAATGAATTTCAATTCTAGTAAGAAAATAATAAATGTAATGAAAACTTTTTACTTAAGACAATTTTACTTATTTAGAGAATTCTGAAATAAGTGATCTTAGAGATTTCCAAAGGACTTTTTTTTTTTTTTTAATGGATAGGAATGCTTCTGCTTAGATCCTTTGGGATAACTGCATGTTTAATTTTTAAGAATTTTTTACATGGACATTTAGAGTTTTTGTGGCCTTGTAATTTAGATCTTTATTTGGGAATTGCTCTTGTAAGAACCCAATTTAGTCCACAGTAGCAAATAGGGAAAGCTATTGCAGACTAAAAATGAAAAAATAAGAAATAGACTGTGATAAGACAGATACAGTGGTTTCAGCAAAATTAATGTTTTTAGTTGTGAGTCATCAATATACTTTTCCCCTAATACGTATTTTAACATTTCTGCATTTTCTTATTTTTCCTTCTTGCTTGCTTTCATGCATCATTATTCTCAAAAATTTTTTTTTTTCTGGATAGTAAATGAAAATGTAATCATTTGGCTGGATGCTGATGGCTCACACCTATAATCTTAGCTGTTCAGGAAGCAGAGATCAGGAGGATCATGTTTGACGCCAACCTGGGCAAAGTTTGTGAGACCCTATCTTGAAAATACCAAACACACACACACACACACAAAATGTAATCAACCATTTTAATTATGTTTTGTATCTATCAGGGTGAGCTAGGTGGATCTCCAGATGAGTATGGATTCATTATTACTACTTTTTGTTGGTACTGGGGTTTGAACTCAGGGCCTTGTGCTTGCTAGGCAGGTGCTCTACAACTTGAGCCACCCCCTTTTTGTCTTAGTTGTTTTTTGGGTAGGATCTCAAGTTTCTTGCCTGGGGCTGGCCTGGACCACCATTCTCCTACTTCGGCTTTCTGTGTAGCTGATATGACAAGCATTGCATGCACCATGACTAGCTTTTTCATTGAGATGTGGTTTCCCCAATTTTTTTTTCCAAACTTGCCTCTAACCACAATGTCCCTTATTTCTGCCTCCTGATAGCTGGGGTTGCAGGAGTGAGCCACTGTTCCTGATTGAGATCATTCATTCTTAATCTGTTAATCTTTTAATTACTACTGTACTCTCCCATTTTCTTTACATTTTCGTAGTAAAGATTCAAGTTTTGAATTGAACTTAAATGCCTCAAATGTTTGAAGGACATTTGTTATTTTACACTGGTTAGTATATTTGGCAAGCCCTGATAAAATAGTATTGATAGATGTGACTTTTTTTTTTTAATTTAATTTTATTTTTTTTTTGCGCTCAGCGAAAATATTTTTTTTCTTTTTTCTTTTATTATTCATATGTGCATAGAAGGCTTGGGTCATTTCTCCCCCCTGCCCCCACCCCCTCCCTTACCACCCACTCCGCCCCCTCCCTCTCCCCCTTACCCCCTCAATACCCAGCAGAAAAATTTGCCCTTATTTCTAATTTTGTTGTAGAGAGAGTATAAGCCATACTAGGAAGGAACAAGGGTTTTTGCTAGTTGAGATAAGGATAGCTATACAGGGAGTTGACTCACATTGATTTCCTGTGCGTGTGTGTTACCTTCTAGGTTAATTCTTTTTGATCTAACCTTTTCTCTAGTACCTGTTCCCCTTTTCCTATTGGCCTCAGTTGCTTTAAGGTATCTGCTTTAGTTTCTCTGCGTTAAGGGCAACAAATGCTAGCTAGTTTTTTAGGTGTCTTACCTATCCTCACCCCTTCCTTGTGTGCTTTCGCTTTTATCATGTGCTCATAGTCCAATCCCCTTGTTGTGTTTGCCCTTGATCTAATGTCCACATATGAGGGAGAACATACGATTTTTGGTCTTTTGGGCCAGGCTAACCTCACTCAGAATGATGTTCTCCAATTCCATCCATTTACCAGCGAATGATAACATTTCGTTCTTCTTCATGGCTGCATAAAATTCCATTGTGTATAGATACCACATTTTCTTAATCCATTTGTCAGTGGTGGGGCATCTTGGCTGTTTCCATAACTTGGCTATTGTGAATAGTGCCGCAATAAACATGGATGTGCAGGTGCCTCTGGAGTAACAGTCTTTTGGGTATATCCCCAAGAGTGGTATTGCTGGATCAAATGGTAGATCGATGTCCAGCTTTTTAAGTAGCCTCCAAATTTTTTTCCAGAGTGGTTGTACTAGTCTATATTCCCACCAACAGTGTAAGAGGGTTCCTTTTTCCCCGCATCCTCGCCAACAGCTGTTGTTGGTGGTGTTGCTGATGATGGCTATTCTAACAGGGGTGAGGTGGAATCTTAGCGTGGTTTTAATTTGCATTTCCTTTATTGCTACAGATGGTGAGCATTTTTTCATGTGTTTTCTGGCCATTTGAATTTCTTCTTTTGAGAAAGTTCTGTTTAGTTCACGTGCCCATTTCTTTATTGGTTCATTAGTTTTGGGAGAATTTAGTTTTTTAAGTTCCCTGTATATTCTGGTTATCAGTCCTTTGTCTGATGTATAGTTGGCAAATATTTTCTCCCACTCTGTGGGTGTTCTCTTCAGTTTAGAGACCATTTCTTTTGATGAACAGAGCTTTTTAGTTTTATAAGGTCCCATTTATCTATGCTATCTCTTAGTTGCTGTGCTGCTGGGGTTTCATTGAGAAAGTTCTTACCTATACCTACTAACTCCAGAGTATTTCCTACTCTTTAGATGTGACTTTTGAAGCATTAATTGTTTTGCTGTAGAATGTTTTACATAATGTGTATGTAAAATTATAGGTACCCTTTAATATTGACATTAAATATTGAAACACATATAACTTACATAAATCAACATTAAGAAAGAAATTTTCGTTGTCTCTCAGAGAAGTAGTTACTTTGATTTTCAAGTTTTTCCTGGTGGTATAGCCACTTTCAGACAACCCCAGATGACCCCCACACCCCTTTCATCTAATAATTTTCAAATTTCCCTATATATGTTTAGTAGTAGAATTTTTTTTTTTTCTTGCAGTACTGGAGTTTGAACTCAGTGCCTCATGCTTCCTAGGCAGGCTCTCTACCAAGTGGCTCTCTACAGCCAGCCCTAATAGTAAAGATTTAAAGTAAATATATACTTAAATTTCTGAGCATCTTAAACTACTGCCATCAAATTTTATAAAAATAATAACATTTTTAGGTGTTTTTCTTTTGTGGTGCTGGCTATCAAGCCTAGGGCTTATATATGTCAGGCAAGCATTTTACCACTGAGCTATATCCCCAGCTCCTTTCTAGGTTTTTTAAATCAAAAAACCTTAGGTGTTATATAATTTTTCCCTTAATTTTCTCAGTTTTCCAAAGGCATTATTATTGTATCCTAGCTCAGTATTTTAACTCTTTATTTTCCCTCTTCTAAAACCTATTTCACTACATTAGCATTTATTGGTTGAACACCTTAAAAGTTGAAGGTAAACTGATTATTATTATTTTTTTATTTTCACAAAGTTCTTTTGAAAATAACTTGAATTTTACATGACTTTGGCTGTTAGATTTTCAGGAAATATAAGAGATTGTACTGTATGGGTATTTACCATTTGCTTTTCCATTTGACTTCTACATTTGGATGATAACTTCTTTAGGCTAAGTACCTTACAGAACTCTCTTATTTTCCCTAGTAAAGACAGAGTAGGAAGTATTATTTTGACTCCTAGGATGTCCAGAAATAATCATGTCATAGTGGTAATCTAGCTTTTAAAAAAATTTATAGTTATGATCAGTGATGCAAATTTCTTCTTACATGTGAAATGTAGATTAACTATAAAGTTCAAGAACTTCTGGTAACTTCAGGAAAATAAAATATAGGTACTTTGTACTGATAAGAACAGCTCAGTATGTATGTGCATTTTTTCCAGAGGGTGCTCTTTTTGAATAGATGCTCCTTTGAAAAAAATTAGCAGACATGTCTGAAGGAATTGTAATAGACAGTTTCTGAAGAAGTGCTCTTATATTGCTTATTACTATTCTTGGGACTCCCTAAAGATGAGGTGGAAAAATGAAATAAAATTAATAAGCTGTGGAATGTTTAAGATTTCAAGATAGATTATGGGTTAAAATTTAAAATGATTATGATTATGATGATATGTGTGTGTGTGTGTATTTTTTAAAAAAGTAGCAGAGTTTTATTGAGAGTGAGTGAAATTAGGAAGTATAATCTGCAAGGAAGTGGGGGAATAGTCTCTAAGCAGGGTGGTTTAAGAGCAGCACCTATAGCTCAAGAGCCTGAGGAATGTAAAGATCATGGCAAATTGTCATAGTCAAAGATTTCACCACGCTTACCACCAGAAATATTTCAGTACTTTTGCTTATAGTTTTAGTGAGTAAGTATGGTAATTAATCTCTTTAAGTTGGGAATTATCTGGTGATACCAGTTTCCTTGACCTCAGCAAAAAAGAATTCTAAATAGCTAACTAGATATTACAGATCCTGTACATTAAATCCCATGCACTGACTCAATTAGGAATGCCCTTAGACATTTGCTCAACTTATTTTTTATTATAAAATATACATAACACAATTTATCATTTTAGTCATTTTTAATTATACAGCTTTGCCATTAAATACACTTACATTTTTTGTGTACCCATCACCATTATCTATGTTTGGAACTTTTTCACTAACTCAAACTTAATGACTACTGAAAGCATTAATTTTCCATTCCCTCATTCTGCCCCAGCTCCTGGTGACCACTGTTCTACAGTCTGTCTGTGAATTTGACTCTTCTAGGTACTTCATAAATGTGAAGTATTTCTTCTTTCATGTCTGGCTTATTTCACTTAGGATAATATGTTCAAGATTTAAGGATAGTACAGTCAAGATTTACGCATCTGTGTTGTAGGATGCATCAACATTTCCTTTTTAAGGATAATGTTTTATTATATGTATATAACTCATTTTGTTTATTCAGTCATCTTTGAAGGACACTGGATTGTTTTTACCTTTTAACTGTTAAGAATAACGTTGCTGTGAGCATTGGCATACATACATGTTTTAGTCCCTGTTTTCAAAATTATGGGGGTGGCGCTGGGCGCTGTGGCTAATACCTGTAATCCTAGCACTTGGGCGGTGGAGATTTGGAGGGTTGTGGTCTGAGGCCAGCCAGGAAAACAGGTAATGAGACTCCATCTCAACCAACAAACTGAGTCTGGTGGTGCATACCTGTGATTTTAGCTATGTGGGATCCAGGCTGGCCTGTGCAAAATGAGAGATCCTGTATAAAAGGTAAAAGGGGGTGTGGCTCAAGTAGTAGAGCACAAATGCAAGGCCCTAAGCTCAAACCCTGGTATTGTAAAAAATACCTAGAAGTATTGGATCACATGATGAGTCTGTGTTTTAATATTTTGAGGAACCACCTTCTATTTTCTACATGAGCTGCATGATTTTATATTTTTACCAGCAAAAATAGGAGGGTTCCAGTTTCTCCACATCCTGGTTAACACTGTTATTCTCTGTTTTCTTTTCTTCTTCTTCTTTTTTTTTTGTATTATGATATCCATACTAATGGGTGTTTACTCAGCTAATTTTGTCTTAACTCTGATGTAGTTAAAAGTAAGATGGATAATTGATTCGCCAGTTATAGGAGATTAGATAAGGAATATAGGACTTAGATCGAGTAGAGCCATTTCAAGAAGCAATGAAACTTGGATTGTGCAACTAGAGAACATTTTTATCACTGCAAAGTTTTTGTTTTTGCCAGCACTGTTGTATATTTTCATTAGAGATGTTCTAAAGGGTAATACAGCAATGCTTTTGTTACAATTATTAAGGTCTTAGAGGAATTTAGGGTTTGAAACTTGACTTACAATAGTTAAAGATTCATAAGTGATGGAATCTATTTGAAATATTGATGATTATTCAATACTTATTTCAGTACTCTTGGAGGCATAATAGTATAGGAACTCATGCATGCAAGTATTAGTTACATATATACCAGATATACATGTAGGAGTTACTGATCTGTATAGATAAATGTATCTGTAAATTTGTATCTCCTACATATATAAAATATATGTCCTATGACATAAGTATGTCTATGCCTCACCTATTACCTCTACACAAAAAGTACAGATATTCCCTAATGTTTTCTGGAAGGTAGTCCACATCAAATTTCCCTAATTGTTCTCACAATGTCTTTTTATAGCTCTGCCTATTCCTATCCCATATTGCCAAAGGCTCAGACATTGCAGTTGGTTGCTGTATATTTACTTTTTTTATACATAGTCCTTACATTGAAATTATTTCTTTTCCTTTTTATGGCATTGACTTTCTAAATAAACTAGGCCAGGTACCTTACAAAGTATCCCCATCTCAATTTTGTTTAATGGCTTGCTTTTGGTGTCATTGAACTTGTTCTTCTATTCCCTGTATTTCCTGTGAACTACAAGTTGGTTCTAAAGACCTGACTTATGGTTTCTTTAAAGGGTTAGATAATTTGCTAAGGACACTGTAGGTGATGCTTTGATTTTGAATTTTTGTTTTTCGTTCATGATGATTATGTGTTAGTTTTATGTAGTGATTCTCATCTTATAAATGCTTTTACATCCAGTTTTCTCTGGCAGTATTCTTAACACCTGGTAAGGTACATTGATAATATCCTTACTGTGCAAACATTAGCTTTTAATTAGGCCTTTACTTGGAAAATTCTTTAATTCCATTGGTTATTAAAACTGATAAAGGGAGTTACTTTATCCCTACTTTCTCTTGAGGTTTGTTTTTAAAGGAGATAATACTGCTTTCAAAATAAAAAACAAGAAGTAAAAGTTATTCTGTCTAAATGATATAGCTATTGTACATCATTGTATGCAGGATAATGCCCACCTTTGCTGTTAAATAATTTCTTCTTCCTTAAAAAATGAATTCAAAATTACACCACTAGGTGAATAAAGAACTCGCATTGTGAATCTGAACATTATATAATTGCCACTCAGAGCTTCTGATTGGTATGGATAACTACTGTTAATATACTAAGCTCATATTCTTCCAGATGTGATAGCAAAGTAATTTGATCTCTTCAATTGTACTGTGCTATTCTAAGTAAATTTATGGTTTCTTTAGAGGGTTTTGTCATAACTTTAACTGATTATTTCTAAAGTACTGTAAAATATTTAGTTTATTCAGATTAGAGAATATCTAAAAGTCCTAATTCTTTGATTTTAAATCTTTTAAAAATATATTTTACTTTGGTTGTAAGGATACTTAAAACCTCTTGAGGAACTTACATTTCCAGTCTGGACATTAATGGTGGCTATAGAAAATGTTGGTAATGACTCATATCTGCAGAATTGGTATCAGTTAGCTAGCTGCCCTCTATTAAGAGCCCATTACATGCTGTTGTGCTTAGTATTTTTTATGCCTATGATTTTCACTCTGCTCTGCAGGTTTTCATATAAATGTGACATGATAATAAGAGGAAATACTCTCTATAAAAAGTATAAGATTGGATGTATTTTTCTAATTAAGAGAGAAGATTTTGTTTTTTGAGTTATGTTGTTTTAGCATTGCATAATTTAATTAGAAACTATAAATACCTTTGAATTTCTTTTCCTCATTTCTAGATATTCAAGAATTTTATGAAGTGACCTTACTGGATAATCCAAAATGTATAGATCGTTCAAAGCAGTCTGAACCAATTCAGGCTGTGAATACTTGGGAAATTTCCAGCCTTCCAAGCACTACTGTGACTTCAGAAACACTGCCAAGTAGCCTTAGTCCTACTGTAGAGGTAAGATGATAAAAAAACATTTTTTTTCTAAAACGTTTTCAGTGATCAATTTATTTGGGCTAATAAGTTTTTTCATTTTATTAAAATGGATTGTTTTTGGAAAATATAATGGAATAAAGAGAATACAGTTAAAATATTATCAAAGTTCAGAATCTCTTGCTTTTGTCTTAAAATGTTGTGATTGGTTTGAGGTCTGAAATATTTGTTGTAATCTATTAAAAAGTACTTTTCATGAGTACTTCAGTGAGATTCCATCTGTGTGATAATTAATATGGAAGTTGTACTTGGAGAAGATGATTCTGTTTCTTTCCTTGAAATAGAATGTAGTTTTATGGTTCTGAACCTTTAGTGATCCCAAGGATTCCCTATATATTGGCTTGCAGGATTGCATTAAAACTCACTAAAGACTGATCCATAATCCTTCAGGTCAGCATTGGTTTCTACATTTTTTTGTAGTTAAAACTGCCTACTTCAAATTTGAATATCTCAATAATGTTCTGTTGTTGTTTTTGTCGTGCTATACTGTTGCTAGTACAATTGGATATAGTACAGCAGAGATAATGAAGCATTTTGTAATGAGGATTCTGCCTGAGAAGCATTAGTCATTTGAAAGTCATTTGATTTTAGTCCCTTCTGGTTAATACTAGATAGTGCCTGGAATATTGAATCAGCTCCTGTTTGGTGAGTAATAAGACAGGGAAAAGTGGTGGTGGGCAGCAACAAGAGATAGCAATCTGGTAATGAAGTAGCTTCTCAGTTTTCTTTTTTATATTAAGTAGCATAAAGCTCTAGCATTGTAGAGCATCCAGGGTGAATCAGAACATGTGATCCCTCTCTATCATGATAAAGATGAGAATGCTGAGATACAGAAGAAGAGGACTTGGTCTAGCTTATTTGACTCTTTGGGCAAGTTTATGTTTGCATTTCAGACCTCTTAGCACCCAGTTTATAGTTCTGTGTAGTAATTCTGGTATGACCTTATATGTTGTACTTCAATTAAACATGTCAATGTCATAGCGTGTACATATCCTTACTTTCTTTACTCTCATTTTTTAAATTATTTTCTCTTGGATAATTTCTATTAGCATTCCTATTCTTCAGCTGATATGTCATTTGTTTTTAATGATAATTCATTTCCATGGTCTATTTTAAATGAAATTTAAAAATGTTTGAAGTCAGTTACTGCCTCCAAAAATTTAGATGTTGCCGATGTGGTAGTTTTAAGATGTGGAGCCTTTAAGAGATGATTAGTTGGCTAGCATGTGTGAGTCCCTGGATTCAATCCCTAATACTGCCAACAAAAAACAAAAAGTGATTGGGGCATGAGGGCTTCTCCTTCATGAATATGATTAAGGCCCTTATAAAAGAGGCTTTATGAAATTTAGCTCTGCCTTCTGCCCTGTGAGGGTGAAGCAAGAAAACCCTCACCAGACCACATGCCTACATATTTGAATTACTAGCCTCCAGAACTGTGAGGAATACATTTCTGTTCTTTATAAATTTTCAGTCTCAGGTGTTCTGTTCTAACAGCACAGAGTGGACTTATATAGTTTCTATTTCACATTTATTATATTAGTCTTTGAGTTAAAAAACTTGTTTATGTAAAAAAAATCTATAAGGCATTAGGATCAGTTATTAGCATTATAAAAAATAAAGTATTAGAAACATTTCAACTTTTACAAAATTCTGAGGTGCACATATTATTTCTGCCTTCTAAAAGATGTGATCTGGACATGGTAATGGCACCTCAAGTGAACAGAAAAATAAGAACTTTAAACAGTCAATGTCTTATTATTTTGGGACACAGATGAGAAAGGAACATGATCACAAATGTTGCATTGGGCTTGACATGTGGAGAATGCTCTAGTTATGTGAATCTGTACTTATTAAGGAAGCATTGGGTTGTGTCCATCAAGTCCTAGAGATTTTTAAAAAGGGGGAAAAGATGCGTCAAACCAAAATGAGCTAAGGTAAATTACTAGGAATTACTGTTTTCACCGAGATGACAGAATTACTTGATAGATGTTACTCTGGAAATGTAAGTAGTTTGAAACACACCAATAGATAATAGTCATAATGACTTAAAAAATAACCTTGGAATGTTTGGAGACTTTAATTTCCATATTTTGGAGAGTGCTTATAGAGAAAGTTAGTGTATTCCCTTATTAGCCATCCATTTGTGCTTCATTTGAATGGGAAATGTGACTAAGTGATAATTGACATGATCTCTTGTTTTGGTCATGTTTCTGACTGAAAAGAGACTTAGAGAATTCACCCACTCAAATGAAAAGAAATGCAAAAAAAATTTTTTTATTGAATTATTACTTGAAAAATAACCTGAAAAACTGTGTGTCTTTCACAAAAATTAGATTATTATATTTGTATGCTAAATGCCTGGATAAAAGGTAAAATAATATTTTTCTAACAAAATGCCATGCAACATGGTCTTGCTTCATTGACTTCATGTTTGCTTTTGCAGGACTATCAAAACGAGGGTTAATTTTCAAAAAAGTAATTTGAAATTGATCAATTTCTGCAATGACTTGCTTGCCCTATTTTCTTAAAATGATGCTTATCTTTGCCTTTTTATCCATCTATCCATTTTTTTAACCCCTTACTATATCCTCATTTGTCAGTTACTTCATGATCTTGTAACATTTTTTCTTCTATTTTTTCTGAAGTAGTAAAATTAAAATTAATATCATTTATTTTTATTTATTTTGATGGTATTAAGGCTTGAACTCAGGGCTTTGAACTTGCTAGGTTGGTGTTCTACCACTTAAGCCCCATACCTCCCCCCCAACTCCCAGCTCTTTTTGCTTTAGTTATTTTTGGGATAATAAAATTTTTGCCTGGACTGGCCTCAGATCAAGACCTTCCTGATCTTCACCTTCCGAGTAGCTGGGGTTACAGGGTGAGCCATTATGCTCAGCATTATAACTTATTTTTAAAGTGACATGATTATTTCCCTTTTTCTTAGAGTTTTGTGGGTTTGTTTCTTGGTATATCTGCCTTCTACCTTGAACATAGGCCTATGTAAGATACTTGGAATAAGGTTTGCTTAATGATTATTTCAAGGTAATGAATACTTTTTTTCTTTCTTTTTTGTACTTTTCCCATTTTTTAAAAAATGATAAGCAGGCCATTTTTATAAAAACAATTCTAAAATAAGATAGACATGCAGCCCCACTTTGAGAGATTATAAGGAATAGTATATGACTGAAAGAAAGCAAGATGGAAGAGTAAGAGAAATTGCCAGATTTACTGGCATTTTTCTGTATTGATAGAAAAGAATACAGTTTTATTCCTAATATCACATTTCAAATGAAACAAAGATGCAAAGACTTAAAAAAATGAAACCATATTTTAAAAAAATGATTTGGAAATAGGGAAACTTTTTCTAAACATGATAAAATTGAAAAACCACTATAAAAATTAAAAGATTGATAGTAGAGCATGGTAATCCATCCCTGTAATACGAGCTACTCAGGATGCTGGGGAGGAGGATCACCATTTGCCTGGGCAACTATAATAATACTAATGCTACTAATGATAATAATAAAAAGGTTGGGGATGGGATTCAGTGGGAAAGCACTTGCTTAGCGTGTGTGAGACCCTGGGTTCAATCTCCTGTACTGGGGGCGGGGATGGGAGGAGGAAGATCAAGAATGGTACTTTGTAGAATTTCCTAGTGGACTTCACCTTCAATTTTTGAATTTTAATTATAGAGCTTTTGTGTCTTCTACCTGGCATGGTGGTGTATGAATATTCTCAACATTCTATAGGCCGAGGCAGAAAGATTGTGCATTCAAGGTCATCCTGGGTTACATAGCAAGATCCCGTCTGAAAAAAATCAAAGAAGGAAAAAAAAAAAAAAGTTCGTCAAATAATGCAAAAGGATTAATTTCCCTAATTTTCCTACCTTCTTTACCTAACTTACAACCTCTTGCAAATCATTGAGAAAAAAGCTACTATTCAATATCAAAATGACTAAAGGATGTGAACCAGCAGTTTGGAGAATAAATATACACGGGCCAATAAATCTGTGAAGAGATGTGCAGCCTCACATTGCAAAGATAAAAATTAAATTGACAGGATATTTTAAAATAACTTGATTGTCAAAGATTAAATTTGAGGAAACAAACTCTTCAGCAGTTGGTAGGGGAGAGCATAGTGGTGCAGTCATTTTAAGAGGTGATTTAACAATATAAATTCATGTCCTATGGGCTAACATAATGATACTAATTCACTCACAAAAATTATTAAAGATAGATGTCCAAGAATGTTTATTGCAGCATTCTATGTAAAACATAGAAAGTTTCTAACAAAAACCAATAAGAAAACAATCTAAATAACCACCAGTAAAGAACTGGATAAACACATTATGGTATAGCCATTCAATGCAAGGTAAAATAGGCATGAATATAAGTTCTGCATATCCACTGTAGATGGTTCTTCATTTTGGTGATTTGACTTACTGTTTTTTGACCTTATGGTAGTGTGAAAGTCATATGCATTCAGTAGAGGCCATACTTCAAATTTTGGAGTTTGATCTTTTCCCAGGCTAGCAATATGCTATCTTTTATTCTCTTGATGCTGGGCAGCAGTAAGCCACAGCTCTCAGTCAGTTATGTGATCACGTGGGTAAACGACCTGCACTGTGCAGTGTATGGTTTTGCTAAGCTATGATGTTCAATAGGTTAAGTACCAAATGCATTTTCAACGTATCATATTTACAGCTTATGATGGGCTTTATCAGGACATAATCACATTATAAGTTGAAGACCATGTGTATATGTTAAATGAATGAAAGCAGGTTATATGCCAGGAGGTATGACTCTGTATAAAGAAAGAAAAAAATGAAGTTAGTTATAGCTGAAAGAATATTTACTTAGCTTTCAGCACTACTCTTGTTTTTAGTTGTGCATATAAAGACTCATTTTTTTTTCAGACCTTTCAGAGTTCATCTAAGTGTGAGGGGGATTATCTGACTGAGTGATAAAGAGTGGTATCTCTTCCCTTTTTCTTTTACCTTGTGATTTAATATTTTAAAATAATAGATGTTTCATTTTAAGTAGAGTTTTAGGAGGTGTATAGTTAAAAGCATATGTTCAAACTTTCAAGTTTAATCAAAAGTCATGTAAAGATTGTGTTTTAAAGTTATTGAAGTACAGTAAACATGCATAATGAAAGTGCACGAATCACAAATGCAGAGCTTAATGAATTCCTGCATTGTGAATATACCAGGTCAAGGGAAAAGGCATGGAATGACTACTAACAGGTTCTGGAATTAGATGGTGATAGTGATTGTACAATGTTGAAAATATACTAAAATCCACTGTATTGTTCACTTTAAAATTTGGCGAATTTTATGGAAATATACCCAGTAGCTCAGAAGTCTCCTCTCTGTACTTCCTTTTCACTACCTACTTCTTCCTTCTCAAAGGACCATCTTGATTTCTAACACCATAGATTAGCGTTGCCTCTTTTTAAACTGTATATAAGCAGGATTACACAGTATATACTCCCCGTGTCAAGCTTTTTTTTTTCTTTTTCTTTTTAAGTAGCTCTGGGATTTGAACTCAGGGCCTCCCACTTGCTAGACTGGCGCTCTTAAAGCTTGAGCCACTCACCAGCTTGCTTTTTTCCTTATATTTATGCATTTCCTCCATGTAGTTGAAGTTTTTTATTCTTTCTGCTTTTTAATCTTCCACTGTATGATATACTACAATTTATCCATTCTATTGTTGATAGGCATTTGAAGAACTTAGGATTTTAGAATAAGAAAACCTTTTCTAAGCATGACAAAAGAAAAACAGTAGTTTTGAGTTTAATGCTGCTTTGAACACTGTTTTACAGTCAGTTCTACTTTAGTGGAGTATATATGTTTCTAAAAAATCACCAACTATGAAAAATGGCACAATTAAAATCAAAGGGCTTGCACGTAAAATAGAGTTGGACCTAACACTCAAAATTTAGGAGTGGCATACTAATTTGACATATGACAGGTTTAAAAAGATAAAACTTAATAAAAATGACAGCACAGTTTTACAGTTAAATGGCTAAAGACTACAATGAATATGGCATTTTATGTTGGGAAAATCTTGTTTGCTTATAGGAGCGTATGTCAGAGTTGCAACTTGAGAGTTAGTGCCTACGGCAGGAGTTATCTGATACTGAGTGAAAAGATGTAACACCAGTTGTGGATGTCTGACTCAAAAATTCAGGGAATTAAAACAGCTGGTAGGTGTATGAAGTGTGTGCATTTTGTGTATTTTGGGGTGGCTTATTTCATCTGGATGTAATTCTTTTTGCATTCAACTATTGTTCAGTCAAGATTCAGGTGTTGCATTTGATTGTAAGGTCTCTGTTCTTACCTGGGTTTCCCTGAAAGCGTTACCTACAGCAAAGGGCTTAGACGCTATAACTTTATTTAGAGTATTTGTTCCTAGAGAGCAGAAGTGAGGGAAAATGTGGAAAAGGCTGGAAAGTGTGAAAAAGTAGTACAAAGATGATTCCTACCATTCGGTATGGTGGATTGCTAGATTCTAAGAACCCAGCATCTTAGGACTAAGATGTGCTCTATCTTAAGACTGTCCAGGGAAAGAAAACAATTTGAGTTTCTGGCTTTAGTGGGCAGCAGTTTCCCCACACTTCAGGATTGGGGGTTTATGAGTACAGGGAATAGTGGCATCCAGTTAGAGGATAATGGTGTCCAATACTAGGAAAGCCTCAAGTGAGGAGTAAGAGGATGAAATATGGACAAGAAGCCAAAGGCACAAGGTTGTGCCAGTACTCCTCATGACAGAAGGCAAGTGTGAAGATCAGGGTGGGAATGTTGAAATGAGTTTGGTGTGTACATGCCAAATCTGATAGTGCCGTTAGTCTTTTGTAGCCTATTAGAATAGTTCTCTTCATTTTCTCCCTTCGCATGATACTAACTTTTTGAAGAGACCATGTCAGTTGTCTTACAATACATACTCTGTCTTTATCTAATTTGCTGCTTCTTTTTATTTAGCTCATTCTACCAAAGTCCTGTTTTTCTAGTAACAGAAAGTTAGGTGTAAAGGTTGATTAGACTTATAGTGATAACATTATACAATCCTTATGTAGCTTAATGACAAGAATGTGTTCTGAAAAATGTATCATTAGACAATTTTGTCATTGTGCAAGCATTATAGCACGTACTTACACAAATTTAAGATGACATCACTAGGTGATATAATCTTACATGACCAATGTCATATATGCTGTGTATATGTGATCTGTTATCTGAACTGTTTTTATGCATTGCATGACTGTATTTCGTAGTGCAGCACATCAGGAAGCACACAATTATCAGATAGCTGTACTTGTGGTGCTGTTTGATTACTTTAAGTGGTGACCTCCGTATCTTCAGTTATTAAAGCATTTTTTTCCTCTTTGCAATTAAGTGTGTTTGGGGTGGTACTTCAGCACCTTATATTGAATTAACTTTTATACATTAAGGATTTTTACTAAATCAGTTACTTCATTTGAGATTTCAAAATGTTAATCCCCCCCCAAATCTTATACTATTTGTATTTATTAGTTAATATTCTTTTATAAAAAGTACTTTTCTCTATCAACTGTGGGTGAACTTTTTAAAAGTTTATATTATTTTCTTTTTAGTAACCAGTTTTGAAAGTAGAGTTTGTGTGATAATCCCTTTGAAAGGTAGCCAATAAGTGTTGCCTCTTTTTCTTGCTCTTTCTGTTTAAAAAGCTATCATTAAGGACTTTGTGACTTTATTTGTGCCATTCGTTGCAATTAGAGTGTTTATATCTTATCCAACTTGAATGACTCAGCTTAGAACCTTCCATGTGAAAATTTCACCCATCTTTTAGCCAAAACTATTCTCTTCTGAATATAGCACTTTATTTATTTATTTTTATTTTTGGCAGCACTGGGGATTGAGTACTCAGGGCCTCCACTTGCTAGGCAGGTGCTCTACCGCTTGATCTGCACCCCTGGTCCTTTTGCTTTTAGTTTGTTTTTCAGATAGAGATTCCTACTAACTTTGCCCCCGGAACAGCATTGGTCATGATCTTCTTACCTCCACTGGTTAGGAAGTATCACTGGTAGGAGGTACTTTGTACCTTTTCCTCCCAACCCCCTTTCCCTCCTTCCTTCGCCCTCTCTCTGTACTATGTCTCTCCTGAGAACAAGGATATTGTCCTGTAAAAATTGTTTATTTTATATGAACATTTCTGAAAACAATATACAGTTATCACAGGATATTTAAAAAAGATCTAGTGCTATTTATTTATACTGTGCTGTTATCAGTCCACAATCAAAATAAGACTAATTTCTTATCTTTGATACCACCTGCCCTCTTAACGATACATCCCCAGGGTATATCTTAACTTCATAGTTCTTACCAGGACTTTGGAAGACAGTTGATGAATTTATAGCACAATTTGATGATTGTCACTACCTGAATTTACTGCCTTCAAAATAATTGATGATTTTACATATTGGTAGTTGACTCCTTTTCCTGTTTCTTTTATCAGTTTCTTCGTCTTCTTCCTGATGCTGTATTGCCCTAGCAAAATACCTTTATTACTCAGAGATTACATCATAGATGCCTGAATATGAACTTCCTCTACTCACCACTAGATTTAGTGTTGTCTTACTAAGTTAAATCAATTTTTTTGGTAGGACTGGGATTTGAACTCCTGGCTTTGTACTTACAAAGCCAGGAGTTCTACTGCTTGAGACACACCTCTAGTCCATTTTGCTCTGGTTATTTTGGAGATTGGGTCTTGTGAACTATATGCCTGGGCTGGTCTCAAACTGTAATCCTCCTAATCTCTGCCTCCCAAGTAGCTAGGATTACCTGTGTGAGCACTAGCACCTGGCTTTAAAAACTTCAGTTTTTAAATGGTGTGTTAGAAAAAAAATAATGCACAAAATTTAAAGTAATGCACAACTCTTGGTGGAAGACTTAATAATTTAAAGTTTCATCAAGGTCAAAACTGATAGGTGTACAAAATGAATTGTAAATTTATTTAGATAGTTGTCACATGGCAATGCTGTTTCATCAGTAACAGATGTACCATACTATTGTTTACAGGAAATTATCTGAAAGTGGTCTTAAGGGCCATGTTCTGCTATTTTGTAATCACTTATATAATTTTAAGATTTTTTATTTTATGACAATTTTCTCCTAGTATTTATATATTTATTATTTTTTTCTTTTGGAGGTACTATGGTTTGACCTCAAGGGTTCACACTTGTTAGACAGGCACTCTATCACTTGAGCCCTTCCACCAGCCCTATCCTAGTATTTAAATGATAATTGCTAGTGTTGGAGCTCCAAATCCATAACTTTCAAATGGAAGTGAAATATAATGAAATGCTATGAGTAGAGAAACAGTTGTCCTGTTATGCCAAGTTGTTAATCAGGGAAAACTCAGCAAAATGTTAATTACTGGGAAAATAAAAGTCTGTGTTAAAGTCTAAGTGTGTCTCAGAAGTTGTAGATTTATGTGCTCTAAGAAATAACCCCCAATTAGTTTTGTATTAAGAGTTTTGATTAAATGACATTTTCAGTAACTTAATCATTTAAATAATTGATTCCTCTGTATCTGTACCTATTACCACTTTTAATATTAGAGAAATTATATCTTGAATGTCCTTAAAAAACATTGTATTCCCCTTTTTAGATTGTCACAGTGATACATACTTATTGCAAATATCTCTGACAGTGGAAATATGGTTTTAATTATGTGAAATTCACCTCAGATAATAAATACTATTATCTCTACTATGCTCTCGATTCTTTCCTCTTTTGGATCCTCATTCTGCCCTCTCCTCATATAGTATCTGTAATCTTTTTCTCTCTTTGCCTTTGTTCCCTCCTTTACTTTATTGTGTAAATAAGTTAAAGATTTCATTAAAAGAAAAATAGAAAAAAAGCATCCCAGTAAGACCCCATAGTTTTCCTTGTCTTATTAGCTGAGCTTCTTGAAAAAGTAGCTTACCTTTTTTCTTTTCTTCCTTCCGTTTCCCATCATATTATAAACTGGCTTCTAGTCCTCCCTTCACATTAACTGTTTCTCTCTCTCTTTTTTTTTTTAGTTATTTACCTTTAAAAAAACAGATCTTCTGATTACACAGATAATCAGCCACATCTTAAAAGCCTTTTCAAAGAGAGATGCATAATGTTGAAAATCAGTCTTTCTAAATAGTCTTCACCTGAGATAATCTCTTTTAACCATTTGGTATATATAGTCATCCCTAGGTTCTTTGGGGTTTGGTTATCAAAATCTGCAGATGATCAAGTCCCTTATAGTATTTGCATATGACCTACACAATCCTCTCATATACTTCAGTCATCTCTAGATTACTTATAAAGCCTAATATAATGTAAATGCTCTGTAAAAAGTCGTTACACTCTATTGTTTAGAGAATGACAAGAAAAAAGTTTGTACAAATTCAGTGTAAGGACTTCTTTTTTCTTTTGAATATTTTTAAGCTGCAGTTGATTGAATCCAAAGATGTAGAAGCCATGGATACAGGGGGTGGATTGTATTTATTTAGCTAGTCCTATATGTTCATTAAGATGTTCTCTAGTTGATATGTATTTTTAAGATTATGTATATATTATGTATATTATATATACATCTATATCTCATTCTGTAACTTGCTTTTTCATGTCTGTTCATTGATACCTATTTAGATAATTATATCACTGGCCACTGATTGTGTGATGGAAAGCAAATTGATTAATTTTTCTTTAGTTTCTCTGTAAAGTGGGGATAATGACAACTCACTTCATATGCTGTTTTAAGTATGAAATTTATGTAGTCTTAGGTCAGAACTTGGCACACATTAAGTGCTGCATAAATACTGGATTTTTTAAAATGAAAAATATATTAAAATGTTGCATGCTCCTTATTTGTAATTTATCAATAAAGGAAAAAGATAAAAATAAATCCCTTTTCAGTTTTTTTCATTTAGAGAATACCATATTAATTTCTGTAATCAAACCCACGTAGCTAAGACCTTACATAGTTAATACATTGCATTTGTTACCCCTGTACAAATGGAAAAAAATTAAGTTTAACATTTCTAGACTAATACAACTATTTTTAATAGTGCCAACTCACCGTGGTAAATTGAGATACTTTTTTTTCCAAAGCTGACAGCAGAGTTAAAGTTTCCAAAAATTCAAAGTATCTGAATGGATATATATTGACAATTATGTAAAAAGACCAATAATACCAGTGTGTTGTTCACCAATTGCAGCATGGTGACATTTGGTGTACCCACTCTTTGCTTTTGAAAAAATTTTTTCTTCCTGGTAACTATTTGCTTTGTTGGTTTGTCTTCTTTTTATGTGTTACTGGAAAAAAAAAAAGATTTTAGCCATACAGAAACTGTAGTGAATACTATTAATATCTGTGTACCTACTGCTTTCTTTTTTTTTTTTTGGTGCACTGTTCCTGGAGGTACTGCAATACCAGGTTGATGCGTGGAGTGGACGGAGCAAGCTCCTATTCCATCTCCCTGTCCCCAAAATGCATTTAATATATTGTCCTCGGATAGAGGATGTATCATATATTAAGCTGATAAGAACAAATACTATACTTGATTTTAGACAAAAGGTTGAGAAGCGATTTTACTGCTTATCTTAAGAAAATAAAACATTGTATAGTTGAAGTATCTTTATTTTCCTCTGTGATCACTTTTTCCTACCCCACCCTGCATAATTAACTTCCTTCCTGAATTTGGTGCTTATCATTCCTATGTATTGTCCAGTGATTACTTTTCTTTATATTTCTTGTGCTTGGGATTCATTGAGTTCCTTGGTTTTGTGAGTTTATAGTTTTTACCCACATTAGGAGTTTTTCCAAATATTTTCTCTCTTCTTTTTCCTTTTTTTCAGGTACTCCAGTTACATGTATATAGATTTGATTGTCCCACAGTTCATGGCTATGATTCATCTTTTTTGTCTATGTTACATTTTAGACAGTTTCTGTTGCTACCTCAAATTCATTAATCTTTTCTGGGATGTATCTAATCTGTTGTTAATCCCATTCAGAGTTTTTCATTTCAGACATTGAATTTCTCTCTAGAGGTTTAGTTTGGTTCCTTTTTGATTTCTCATATCTCATTCACACGCTCATGCTTTCCTTTGTCTTGGTGAACATGAGGGAAGAACTAAACTAACTTTGAGATGTCTTTATCTTCTAATTTTATCACTTGTCATTTCTAGGTCTCTTTATTGATTATTTTTGTTCCTATCTGGGCTGTATTTTTCCTCCTTTTTATATGCTCGGTTTATTTGTTTGCTTGTTTGTTTAGAGACAGGGTCTTGCTATGTAGCTCAGGCTGGCCCTGAACTTGCTATCCTCCTGCCTCAGCCTCCCAAGTGCTTACATGCCTGGTAATTTTTAGTGAACTTGACAGGCATTGTGAATATAACTTTTATAGGTCTAAATATTTTTGAATCCTTTAAAAATACTCTTAGGCTTTGTTTTGGGATGCAGTGAAGCTACTTGGGAAAACTTTGATCTTGTTGAAACTTAGTTTAAGCTTTCTTAGTGAGACCAGGCAATATTTAGTACAGGGCTAATTTTGTCCCAGCATTATGACAATTCTCCTTGTAGTACTCTACCTTATGCCTTGTCTCTGACGACTTTTTCCATTATTTTTGGCCCTTCACTTTCTTCTTAGACTTTTTTTTTGGTGGTGGTACTGGGAATTGAACTTAGGACTTCACACTTGCTAGGCAAGCACTCTGCCACTTAAGTCACATCCCCCAGCACTTTTGCTTTTTTGGGTAGGGTCTCTAGTTGGCTTTGCCTGGACTGGCCTCAGGTCACAAATCCTTCTACCTATACCTTCCATGTATCTGGGATTATAGATGTATGCTACTGTACCTGGCTTGTTTTTGAGATAGGATCTTACTTTTGTCTGGGCTGGCCTCTAGCCACTATCCTCCTGTCTCCACTTCCAAAGTTCCTGGGATTGTAGGCATGTGCCACCATCATTAGCCCTTTGGATTCTCTTCCTATCTTTAAATTTCCTTATGTGTATATACTGATCAAAACTAATCTGATCCTGGGCATTGGTGGCCTACTACTATAATCCTAGCTACTCAGATGGCAAAGATCATGAGGATGGTGGTTCAAAGCCAGCCCCTGGCAAGTGATTCATGAGACCCTGTCTTGAAAAAACTCATCACAAACACACAAAAAGGGTGCTGACATAGCTCCTTTCGCAATGAGAACGCCTGCCTGGCAAGCATGAGGTCCTCAGTTCAAACCCCAGTGCCACTCCCCCAAAATAAAAATCTGAAGACTGAACAGGAGCTCTGCAGGTCTCTGCAGCTCTCACTGTGTAGTTCTCTCCTTTCTGGTTACTCTTACCTTTAGTTTTAGACACCTGGGCCTTCCTGAGTTCTCAGTCCTGTCTCCTTAGCTTAGATCACTGGTCTTTGTTTAGTTTCCTCCTTTTGCAGTTCCCTGAAAACTTTTTCTGGGCAGTTAGGAATTTACCTCATTTGTTTCTCTTCACAGAGGTCCAGTGTTCTGTGCTGCCTTTGTTCAGTACCTAACAGTCCTTGTTTCATATTTTTCCAGTTTTTCAGTTATTTAAAATGAGGGAGTCTGTTCCTTATTATTTCATCATGATTAGAAGCAATTGCCTGTGTATAGAAAGCCATTAGTATTCTAGCATACAGTTACTTATCATATTTGCCTAAATAGTAGGTGAGTTATTATCATCCCCAAAGGCTTGTGTTTAAGTCCTTTTAAAGTTGCTCATAATATAGAGTGACTTCTAAATTACTTCAAATAATAGTTGTCTGAGGAAACACATTGATTTAAACTATTCCTAGTTGGAATTTTATAGAATTCCAGTTAGATATTTATAGAAAATGCAATAAGTGTAGAATTTTAACATAGATTAAATAATCATTTCTGAATATGACCCTAAGAACCACAAATACTAGATGTTACATGCAAGTTGTTTTGAAAGAGTAATAAATACATTAAAAAGTGATGTTGTTAAGTGATTATATTATAGAGATTGTAAATTCATACCTATGGTCCAAAGGGGAAAAGTTGGCTTCTTATGTGAAGGGGTAGTAGTAGTAATTTTGGGTAAATGGTCAGATGACATTTTAATTAATAAAGAGCAGCATCTCAAACAACTTAGATTCTATGAAATTGATGTTTAAAATCAAGTAGATTTGATTATTCAGAAGTGGTTGTTATAGAAATGACCCTAATTTCTAAGAGGAATGTGAAGAGCTTGGCTAAAATTGTTTCCTGAAATGTGACTTTAATAAAATAATATTTTAGACATGCTGTTTCAATAATATGTGTTGTTAGATATATGTCAAACTGGCTCAACAAATTTAAATTCAGCTGTTTGGCTGTTTAAACCTATGTTCTTGTAGGTTTATATTTGAGTTGGGATCTTAGAAAATGAGGTATCTAATTTTCAGGGTCTATTTTTATTACTTTTAATTTTGTAATCACTTGTAGTTTAGATATTAGAAAGACTATTAATTTGACAAATATTTACTGAGTTCCTGTTACATTCTGTAATAAACAAACTGAGAAAGAATATATGAAAACAATAGTATTTACAATAGCCTCAAAAAAAATCAAATAACTAGGTGTAAACCTAACAAAAGATGTGAACAACCTCTACAAGGAAAACTATAAACTTCTGAAGAAAGAGATTGAGGAAGACTATAGAAAGTGGAGAGATCTCCCATGCTCATGGATTGGTAGAATCAACATAGTAAAAATGTCTGTACTCCCAAAAGTAATCTACATGTTTAATGCAATTCCCATCAAAATCCCAATGACATTCATTAAAGAGATTGAAAAATCTACTGTTAAATTTATATGGAAACACAAGAGGCCACAAATAGCCAAGGCAATATTCTGTTACATTCTGGGCAGAACATGCCACCCTATAGGTACTGGGGATAGAGTGGTAGGTATAGGAGATATTCTTGAATTTTGCCCATAATTGGAACTTGGAATTAAAAATTGAAACATAGGAATAATTGGAAGGATTCTTAGAAGCTAATGAGTTTTTTATTTTATAAAAGAAGACACCAACACTCCCTCTCCCCATCCCAAAGAAAATGACTAAAGTAATAACAGACCGTTAATTGACTGAACATTTCTGACTTGCAATAGGGGTTTTCCAACCTCCACCATTAGGAGATCTGTTATACTTAGATGCCTTTACTCAGCCAGACTATTCTAGATATATTAAAAATTTCGTGGTAGAAATTTCAGAACACTGAAGAGAGAAATCAGCTATAGGTTTTCAAATACCTCTTTATTTTCCTTCACAAAATGCAATGCCCAATCTGCACTTGGATTTTACTTACTTTGTTTTCAGTATTGTGCTTAAGAATGATAAACTCTTTTATTTAAGGAGTCCATAGGCTTTGAGTAGGCTTCACTCTTTGATGTTGGGAGCATATGATTGTTGAGTGATGGAGGTGGGAGAAGGGAATACTCTGTTTTCAACAGTGTGTAATTTCCAGGCAGTGTTTTAGTTGAGAGAAGGAAATGTTCCCGTTCCCCAAACCTTATAGCTATATTATATGTGTTATCATTGGAGAGGAGAAAAAGACAAAACATAATGTTTTTTTCCTCTACTCTAACAGCATTACACAAAACAGTACTGTATTCAGATATGTGAGGGGTTTTCCCACGTCAGTCATTTCTCCAGTAGACAACTGAGTGTCCTATAATTCAGTTCACTTCTAAAGAGTCTTTAAGTACAGGTAGTATCAGGCCCCACAGGTTGGGAGCAGACACAAGACTGCCTTACTTCAGATGCCAGTTACATACAAGTAGTAAGTTGCCACATATACTTCTGACTACTGGCTGTGCATCAGTGTTCCCACAACCCCTTCCTTGGTTTTGATTAATTTGCTAGGATGGCTCATAGAACTCAGGGAAACATATATACCCATCTCTTATAAAGGGTATTATGTAGGATACAGATGAATGGCCAGATGGAGAGGTACATAGTACAAGGTCTGAAAGTATCTTGAGCACAGGAGTTTCTACCCTCCTGGCACATGGATGTACTTGTCAACCCAGAAATCCATCAAATCTTGTTATTTAAGAGTTTTTATAGAGCTTGATCTCCAGTCACCCCTATACCCACCCCTTTCTTGGAAGTTGGTGGGTGAAGCTGAAACTCCAACCCTCTAATACTTCATGGTGATCTATGGTCTTATGGTGATGAGTGATGGAAAGAACTGGTTTTGAATAAGCGATACTTATATCACTCAGGAATTGTCAACAGTTTTTTAGGCTCTCTGTAACCGAAACCAGTGACAAAGACCAAATATATTTGATATTATACCACAATAGATAAATAACTGTAGCTGGACACTTAACAACATCAGCATTATTCTCAATGTTGTGCATGTATTATTTTATTTAATCCTCACACAGCAGACCCTTTAGGCTCTATTCAGGTAAAGTTCCACATGTCTTATCTGAAATATATCCTATTAGTCCTTAAACAAAAGGCTATCATCTGACAAATGTCAATAATAGTGGCAACAACAGTGATGATGCTTAAAATTTGATAAGCACCAAGTGAAATATGTGTATTCTTTATCATAGCCCTTTTAGTGAAACAGTTTAATAAGTTGCTGATGCAGCCATGTGTAACTAACAGATTAGGAGTAGGTGTGCTGTATAAGAATCAGGTGGAAACAACTCAGTTGTTTAAGTATCAAATATAAGGTGATTCATAATATCTATACAATGTGAAGAAACAGTGTGGACAAAAATTACAGATAATAGTTTTCCTTATTGTATGTTTTTATAGGGGAGTATGGCTGGAAGCTTATTAGAGTGAAAGCTACTTGCTATCCCTATGCCTGTCCCCTGTCTGTTAGTCTGTCTAACTCTATTCCTGATGATCTGGAGATCCGGACACAATTCACAAAGTTGGGTGGCTTCTTGGTTAAAGATAGAGACTTCTTGAGGAGTTTGAAATGGTGCAGTTATAACTATCTTTTTGTTGTGTTCCCCTCCTTTTTTCTTAGAGTAGCAAGGAATTAGGTGAAATGGATTTAGTATGCACTAAAGTTAAAATATGACTTTATTAGTTAAATGTTATTTATTTTAGTAAAGAGAATAAGAAGTAAGTTTTAGAGACAATATTTTAAATTATTGCTTTTTGTTCTTCTGCTCCCCTTCTCAAAAATACCACATGGAATATTCCATTCATTACTGCCTGAGAAAGTCATTACTTTGCAGGCTGCAGTTGCTGAAATGGTTTAGTGGAAGAAATGTTTGCTTGCAATTTTTTAGTGATTTTTTTTTCTTGGCGGTTGTTTTTTAAATATCCAAACTGTAGCAAACAAAGAGAAACAGATTTAAATGTATATCGGGGAAACCTCCTTGTGGAGCATTTTATCAGATGACTCCCTGTCAACCTCCTATCTTGAAAAGAGGGAATAATGAAATAGCATCTGAAGCAGCAGTGGACTCTTGCGGAATAAACCCTGACATCTTCCACCGTGTTTTGTGGGATAATTTCAAGTTCTTCAGATACAGATTACATAAAGAAGATTGTAGGACACGTGACACATTCTGGCTTCTTATATTTCAGATAGTAGAAAAATTCTACCTCTAAGAATGGATCCTGGAGAGACCTCGTCACAGTTATAACTTTCCATCTATGATTTTATCTCACAACTTTATTTTTATTTTTATTTAAGTTTTTTGTTTAAATAGGCAACTTATAATAGTTTTTCTTTGTGTATAAAATATTGTAATGGTAGAATAATGGATTGCCTGTGCATTGTAACCACAAAGGTAAGCTAAAATATGCTTTTCTGTCTTCCATTGGTAGTGACAGATGTGGGAGACCTTTTGTTTGTAATGTAGTTTAAAAATAACATATAACCATTGTTAGATGCTTGAAACAGGTACTCAAATTTATGTGATGCTTAGTTCATATCCTTTAGCAAAAGCAATAGTTTGAAATGTATTTCAGATACATAAAAATAGGGTGTTTAAACAGATTATTTTTTCTTTTGAGATTTATAGGAAGCATTTCTCCTAACAACAAAGGTCTGTAAGACCTTGATTATGTTTAAATTTTTTAAATAAAGTCTCAAAGTTCTCTTCCACTCTGTGTCCCAACATGTCATGCTAATTGAAAGTATAACTAATTTTGAGAACATTTTCTGGACTCTACCATCTATTGTAATATAGTTAATTTTTTTCCCTTAAGAACAAGAAAACAGTCAAATTCTGATTATGTTGCCCTCGGAAAGATGTTGATTTTAATGTGAAGTGATTAAGCTTGTACAAGTACTTTTTAAAGTACTTGTTCCTGTGTTGCTTATTGTCTTCAAAGTGTTGCATACTTAATTTCTGTCTGACTTCTGTCTCTGAGCACCAGTTTGTGAACATTGTATGATTGTGGTGTTACAGAGTCTGGGTGTTTGCATGTAAAATTTATACATTGGTTTTAAAATAGGAAATACTTTACCATTTGGGGTTTTATTTTTATGCACTGATGTCACATAGTGATTGTTAGACACAATTGTTAAGATTTTAAAATTATATTCAGTGATAAAAGAAAAAGTAAATGTGTAATTTCCAAATGTAGGCTATTACTATTCCTGTGCAGTTATTTCTCACAAGAGAGGAAGAAAAATGGGAAAATTGATGGGAATTAGTTTTCTTGCTATATACAGACTTAAGTTCAAATAGTATTTTGTGACCAGATACAGAAGTGCCCATTATTTGGGCTTATACCCTGTTAATAAGAGGATGTCTTCTGTACCTCTTAAGTAAACTGTCTTATTGAAATACTTCTAAAGAATGTTTAAAGAGCACATAAGCCTGAAAAACTGTTTTTCCCCCTCCTCTCTATAAGTTCTTTTTATGGATGTGTATGATTGGCTCTTCCCTGTGATTTACCTTTTATCATTTCATTCAGTTTATTATTTTATTTCCAATACTTGAAATGATCTGTCTCTTTACTCTTCCTTTCTTGATAGATTTTGAATTTTTTTTTGCACTCAACCCTTTTTTTAAGCAAAGGAGACCTACTTTTTTTTATTGCTTTAAAACATTGGATATAATTATTGTCCTAAAAGTATTTATAAATTTTTATTATGTAACTTAAAACAAAAATAGTAAAAAAATGGAGGTTGGAAATTAGGAAGCTTGAACATTATTTGTAGTTACTTTTGAAAAAGTTAAATTAAAATGATTTGTTCTATTATTAGAAATAAACTCTTTGAACATTTTTAACCAATGGCTATAGCAAAGAAGAGCAAAATTCTTGATTTTCTTTTCAGCTAAAGGCTACAGGGCATCTTTCTTCTACCACCTGGGGTCTTTTCTCTCTTTCCTGAGCTTTACATGGTTTTATAAAGCCTGACAATGTAGTTGATTTAATCCTATCATGTTAAAACACCTTTCCAAGTAAATTTTTTCTCATATTCCGCCTCTCCTTTCTCCCACTTGTGTAGGCACGGTGAGCTAGGTAGGCATGTTGCATCACTGCTACCATGGATACTCTTAAGAACAGGCATGTGGGTTGAGCTAAAGCAATGATGATTAGCTTTCTGATCCTTCTCCTCTCCCGCCTCCCCCCGCCCCATAACTACATGTTCTTCACAGTGAAGACTCTTATTTTAAAATGTTTGCAAATGACTAGGTTGTGAGGTGTGGTGACTAAATGTTCACTGTTACTGAACTGCAAAATCTTGGCCTCCATTTATAGTAGTTTTAATACCATTTACTAATTTAAGACAATCATAAATAGCTGTGCATTCCTGTTCTGATTAATACACTTTAAGGAACTATGGTTTTGTGTTCTGTGGTACTGGAGGTTGAACTCAGGCCCTCACTAATGCTAGGCAGTCATTATACTACAGAGCTACATCCCCAGTCCTGGTCAATACATTTTAAGTAGGAATATAGTGTGTGTGTTTGCCTCTTAGTATTATCGAAAATATACTTCCTTTTTGAATTAAAAAATACTGGATTTAGAAAAGATTCTAGCATTTCTATCATGACAGTATTTCTGATTGTTTTAATATACTAACAGATTTAATGTTCAGTCACCTTGGATACAGTATTTTGTTTTGTGCTTTCCTCCAGGTAATGTCTCTGTAGAAAATACTTAATTGTGTTTGTTTTTAGATTCTTAACTGCTTTGTAAATGTGTCAGTTGGTGTAGAGTTAATATTATTAGGGACTGGACAGAAAAGTATGTTTTATCAGGCTCATTATCTTTGCAGGAAAATTGTCTAGAAGCATATATGAGTGATTTCGGAATATTGCTATATGCAGTATATTTTCTTATGTTAGCAGTAAAATGCTGTGTTTAAACTGTAGCTAAAGAGCATTCGTATTCTTTATGATTTTTTAGCTGTCCAGCAACTTCTAGAAAGGGAGAAAAGGAGGGAGAGTGGCAGGCCAGCATAACTTTAATACCAGAATTTCTTAATAGTAAGAGCATATCTTTGTTCATCTTTTATTATAGTGTTTTTTGATCAAGTAAGTAGAAAGGAATTCTTTATTCATTTTAGGATCATTTGGTAGAAACTTAGATGAACGAGGAAAGAACTGAAAAGAAAAAGTTTTCTGTATTGTGTTCTTAAGTAAGCCTATGAAGGTGAAAAATAAGCTTCCCTGTTTGAGGAGATTCTCTTACACTCAGTGCCAGTTGTTAATATTTCTCTTATTTAACTTGTAAAACATGGAGTCCATGTTAAGTCCTGTCAGGGCAATATTTGAAGTATATGCATTCTTGGGTGTTTTTCCCAGTTGAGGAACAGGCAATAAATATGTTTTTGGAGGCATACACCACATCTTCATTATTTTTGTTAACAGGACTTTTTTCATTTCTCATGAGGCATTTCCTTCATCTTTGAGACTTTTATGCCTAACAGTTTATAAATCCATACTCCCAAATTTTACTAACCCTCTGACTCCTGTTTATAGATTATTTTGTCAGAGAAGTCTTCCTTTACTCCTGATTAAATTGTTTGTCTACGTCTATAAAAGTCTATTTTAATTTTCCTTTATATCACACAGTATCTATCATATATTTGTGTGACTTCTTATTACTGTATATTTCTCAATGGTCTGTAAGATTTCTATGGTATCTCTGACCAAGTGTCTGATATATAGTAGATACTCAGAAAATATTTGTTGAGTGCTTTGGCACAGATGATCCAAACTTGTGTATTAAAAAACATGAATATTTTACTTCGTAATGCATGTGAAACTCATTTTTGATATGGTTATATATTGATATCATAGAAAATTGTCTCTGGAATTTATTTATTTATCTTATACTTAGAATAAATATTTAGAATAAATAAATAGATCCAGAAAATACTCGTCCTCCCATGGTTTCCCACCTCTTTCTTAGTTTGTCATCTTGACACTTAATTGGTTATTGATCACTTAAATATTTGACTCATTTATTGACTACATAAAGTATGTATTTGTTTTTTGCTTATATTTGATTTGAGAGACAGTCTTTTCTCATTTTATAGTGTTTCTATCTCAGGGCTGCAAAATGTTAACTTTTAACTTCAACATTGTCCAATAGAAATTTCAACACTGTCCAATAGAACTTTATACAATTACAAAAATGTTCTATATCTACACTGACCTATCCCCTAGCAATTGAAATGTGACTAGTTTGACAGAACCTGAATTTTTTTTTGAATTTTACTTAAATTATCTTAGAATATTGGTCTATAACAACATTCTTATACACTAGCCAGTCATTAACTTATTTACTACTCCTGAACTTTTTAAATATTGTTTTTGAGTAGATAAACTCAATTAAAAAACCAAAACTAGCTAGATGTGGTAGAACATGCCTATGTTCTCAGCACTTGGGAGGTAGAGCCAGGAGGATTGAGAGTCAAGGCCAGCCTGGGCTGCATATATAGGGGGACACGGTCTCAAAACAAAATAAAACAGTCATTAAAAAGTTTACATAGACATGTCTTACTTCTATTCCTTTTCCCTATACTTCCCATAGAACACTATTTGTTTTGGTTTCTATTTATCTTTTCAGTATTTATACAAATATAAGTGAGAATGTTTTTATTTCTCTTATACAGTGCATAATGTGTTTTTTATTTATTTGATCTCTCTCTCTCTGGCTGGTTTTACTTATAATGTCTTGAAGTCTTCTCATTTTAGTACCTAGAGCTTTTCCTCATTCATTGTTAAGAAATGTATTTGATTTTATGAATGGACTTTAAAATAAATAACCTATAATATCTGGTTCCACTGGAAAAAGTTGAAATTTAGATCCACACTTAATTCTGTATATCATGACAAATTTCAGATCTTAAAAAGATATATGCTGTGGGTTGAATGAGGTATCCCTTCCAAAATTCATTAAAGGTTAATCCCCAGTGTGATGGTGTTGAGAGGTGTGACTTTTGGTAATTGATTATGTTATAGAGGCTTTGACCTCATGAATGTGATTAACACCATTATAAAAGGGCTCCAGAAAAAGGGAGCATTTTATTGCCCTTTCACCCTTTCTGCCATGTGAAGACACAGCATTTCTCTCCTCTGCAGGATGCTTCAATAAGGTGCCATTTTGGAAGTAGAAACAGTTTTCACCAGATACCAGTCCTGTTGGTGCCTTGATCTTCAGCTTCGTAGCCTCCAGAACCACATGGAATAAATTACTATTGTTTAGAAATTACCTAATCCATGATATTTTGTTGTAGAAGCACAAATGGATTAAGACAAATTCATTTTTGCTGGACGCTAGGGTTCTTTCTAATTTTTTACTTTTATGAAGTGCTTCAGTAAACAACTTTATATGTATGTCATTTTATATTTATATACATCTGTCTATATGATATAGATTGATGGTTCCCAGAGTAAATGTAGGTAAAATTTTGGTTACATATTATCAGATACCCTTCTATAGAAGATGTGCCATTTTGTCATTTCTGCCAGTAGTGTATGAGGGTGAATATTTTCTTATAACTTTGTCAGCAAAATGTGTTTTCAAATTTTATGGGTTTTTGTTTTTGTTTTTGCCAATTTGCTGAGTGAGCAGTGGTCTATAAGTAAAGTTTCAATTTGCATTTCTTTTGTATATTTAAGTAAGATTTGTCATACTTTATTTTTTTTTCTGTTGTGTTTTAGTCTTTTTCTTCTTGGTTTCTAGGAGTTCCTTATATATTGAGATTGTCCTTTTTCGATGATATCAGTGCAGTTTTTCCCCCACTGTTTGTCATTTGGTATATTAGTTATATAATTCTGCCCTTCCCTCCAATATAGTATTTTTCCCCCAGTGGCTACTTATTTGTTCCAGTGCCATTTACTAAAACATTTCTGCTTCTCTCCAGTGAATTGAAATGCCATCTTTTGACAAATAGTAAATTCCCATATGTATTTGGATCTATTTTTGGACATTGAGTTCTGTGTCTATGACCCAGCTTGGCAGTGTTTTACCATTTGAAGTTTTATGTAATAGTTGGTTACATCTAATGAAGTTGTCCTTTCTCATTGCTTGTCTGTTGTAGAATTTTCTCATTAAAAAATATTTTTACTCATTTATTTTTCCATATAAAGTTTAGACTCAAATCTAATCCAAGAAAGAAGCATTTTGATATTGGGAACCTCCTCCTGTAATTTTAAAGAAATCGTAGGTCATAGGAATGTTTCTTGACTAGTAGGGAGTGGAAGTGAGCTGGGTAGATCTATCTTACATACCTTCCAGGCTACTAGTATAAATTACCAGTAAGAGGTTAGGCCATAATCTTCTTCCCTTATCTTGGGAGACCGGGTTTTAAATTAATCTCATAGAGTCCTCACCAGTTAATTTTTGTTAATAGGACAAAATGTGATAGAGGAATTACAAATATACTTTACCTGATTCATAAGTTTGCTTAACCCTTTGCTTCATGACTTTACTAGTTGACTAAGTTAAAATCTACCTTTTGACTAAATCAATCAACTCTGTTTCATGTTGGATGCCCAGAAGAATGTATTGAGAATTCTAATAACAAGTTGAAGGACAGTAAGCTATGGTCAGCTAATAGTCTGCCATAGGGATTGAGAAGAGTAGGAATGAAATTATTTATATTTTATGTGTTTGGAAATCCTTAACATGTCATTAAATCTTTTCTTATAGCAGTTAACATGATTTTAGGTTTGGATGTTTTATAATTGGGCTATTTCTATTTTTATTTTAAAATGATAACCTTGATGCTTAATCTGTGAGCCTAATCATGATTCTTTGGGTAAAAATTTTCTTATATAAAAGATAAGAACATCTTTAATGTTTTGATAAATATTGCCAAGTTTCCCATACTTTAATAACCTTCAGACCACCTTTCCAGTTAAAACACCTTAGTTTATATTGAATATATTTTCACTAGTGTTTCTACATTTAAGCTCCTAATCTTAACCACAATGATTAGGTTTCTTTGAACTTTCTACAGTATATTATCTTATTTCTTAACTATTTAACTTTTTTCTTAATTTTTAGTATCCAATTAATGTTCGTCTAGATTCACTTTATTTGGGACCTGCTGAATTGAAATAATAGAGGTTGCTGTCAAGTGCTGCCCTTGTTTTCTGCTCATCCTTTTATAATCAGTCTTTTCAAATGAATAACTAAGATGTTCAGTTTTCTTATCTTTTCACTCTCTGTTTATAAATTTCTTGTGAGTCCTGTTTTTACAGCAGTTACCCAACAGAAGTTGTATCACTTAAAATGGACAGAATAAAAAGATAATAGTCAAGAGCTCAGGCTCTGGAGACTGTTACTCTCCTCTCAGGACTTGGTTCCTAGATAAGTTGTTTATTACTCCTTTTCAGTTTCAGCTTTCTAATCTGTAATACTGGAGAAGCAATGGTACCTGCTCTAGAGAGTGGCCAAAAGATTAACTTCATCAGTACCTCTCAAGTATGCAAAACAATCAATGGCATATGATAAGACTTTACTAATGTCAGCAGACCTTTTAAATAATTTTTACTAAATAGTAAAATACATAGTCTTCTGACTGGACAGAACAGGCTTCTGAATCTTTCCCCCTTGTATAATTCTTATTCCTTGCTTTATCTGACTAGTGTGCTTGTTCTATGCATCAGGGGTGGTTTGTCAAGACAAGTTGAAAGTTGGAATAACCAGGAATATAAAAGAGGATGGGATCTTCCACTCATGCCTGTCTCTGCTTTACCAACCTCTTCTTTTGCTGCTTTTATTTTGAATGTCAGAACTATGCTAATGCTTGGTACTCTGAGACAAAATCTCTAGTTTGCAAAAATTTAGAACTATAAAATGTATGATATTTATTTTGGTGATTGGCAGGTAGCTATCTAATTTGATTATAGAAGAAAGGATTGCCCTTATGTGAGAATAAGTAGTTGTGATTCTAGTGGGTACTCAACCAATACTTATTTTAACTAACTGATAAAATGTTAGGTATTAAATCACCAGAGAATTTAAAAATTATTTTTGGCTTATCTGCTTGGGAATTATGAACACCAAATTCGGTTCCTTTGGGTAAAATATTCATATTTATATGTCAGGGTACTTTTACTCATAGTAGGTTGTGTTAAAATTGCATCTTAGCAGCTTGGAAAGGGGTGTGAAACCTTTTTCAGAGATTGCAGATTTTTTTATTTTTTAAGTTAAAAACAAATAGTAATGCTGCCCTCTACTGTTGGCTGATTTTTTACTGCCACGTAAAACCATTTACTGTAATAGGATGAGTTTTTTTTGGTATATATTATAGTATTACCTATATATTATAGGTTGAATTATAACTATATAATTAAAATGGAGCTAATTTACTTATTAGATCATAATTAAATAATACTAACTTCCATGAAATGTGTTTAGTTTCATTTTGGTTTTTGGAAGAACTTGAGCCGTGGAACAAACTTTGGTTTAGTTTTAGCTTCTCAGTTTATGTTATAAACTTTAATTAGTTGCTAGATTCATCCCTATGGTTGTGTAACTCAAAGCTCACATTGATAATGTAAAAGCAAACTATATATAAAAATATTCTGAAATAATTATTTAGTTTATCATGCTTCTCAGTGTTTGAAATATTTGGAACTTTTACATTTCAAAATAATGTTTCAAATTAAAAAATTTTAATCAGTATTAAACAGTGATGTAAGTTCTTTGTGTAAAGATCTAAAAAGAGGCATTGCTTTAAAAATGGTGATGCTAAGCAAATTTCATGTTTTTTACTGTAAAGGACTTAGAAGAGGTAATTCTAAAGATTCCTTTTAGCTCTATTTTACTGAATGAGTATTGTATACAAAGTCCTACAATGGATATAAGATAAACATTGAAAACAAAGTTTAGTTCTTACTCTAGGTCAGAAATTGGCAAACTGTGACCAGTGGGTCAAATCAGGCTTTGGTCATTCATTTATTTGTATGGCTGCTTTTGTGCTGCAATGGCAGGGACGACTAATTGCAACAGATTCCATGTGACGTACAAACTTCCAAATATTTACAGTCTGTCCCTTTACAGAACATGCTTGCCTGATCCCTGCCTCAGATGAAATTCTTGTCTTGTGCAGAAGATAAATACCTAAAAAGACAATTTTAGTAGTCTTTTTTTTTTTTGTGATTCTGGGGGTTGAACTCAGGGACTTACACTTGCTAGGCAGGTGTTCTACCAGTTGAGCCACTCTGACAGCTAAAAAGACCGTTTTTAAGTGGGTGTTTCTAAAGGAGGTATGGACAGAATGTTAGTGATAGTTTAAAAATCAAGACTGTGTACTACTAAGTAAAACATGCTTGCTTCCTTGGTGTCATTCTTTTAGTTTAGTAATGTACTACTATCTTCTAGTAATTCCCAGAATTTCCTGTTATTGACCATTGACAACTATTCTGCCTTATAGCCTGGTTATCACCATCACAATCATCATCTTTATTACTTTTTTCCTTTCTTAAAAAATGCGCAAATCTATACATGAAGGTCAAATGTGTTTTTATAACTGTAATCACCACCCACATAGATATTAAACACTTCTAGTACCCTAGAAGACTCCCTTCTGTGATTTCCAAGACTCCTGAGTGGTAATCATTTTTCTGACCCGTATCACTGTAGATTAGTTTTAAATATCATATAAATGGGATCATAGAGCATATACGATTAGTGGTTTGTTTTACTCAACATATATAGTATTATCCATGCCAGTAATTTGTCTTTTTTTTTTTTTTTACTATATTCCATTATATGAATATACTATAGCTTGTTTATTGTTGAGGGAATTTGGGTTTCCAGTTTGAAGCTGTTATAAATAGAGCTTCTTTGAACATTCTTGAAGTTTTTGTGGATATATGCCCTGATTTTTATTGGGTGTATAACTAGAAGAAAGTTTTAAATTCATCTTATAGAGCCTTTACCAGAAAGTTTTTATTAGGACAGATTAGGTGGGAGGAAGCAAACACACATTTTCAAATACTTTATAAGTTTTCCCTAGTCAGTTGCTCTGTTAGAAAGTGGTAATTTTACATTTCTTCATAAACTGTTGACTAGGGCCACCTACATTTTGCCTAAATCAAGTTTTATTTCTTGTGCAATTCTGGTTGTGTTTTTTAGGTCTTTGCTAAGAATTCTAACAGGTTGAAAGAATGCTCAGATATACCAGTAGTCTTTGCAACCACCAAGACATTGCAGAAGTATGGAGGGATTGGAAGAAGAATGAGATCACTGTCATTTAATACATTTTGAAAGTTCTTATATACTAAATATAGTTCTTAGTATCTAAAATTACTTCAAAAAGAACAAAATTACTTCATTGTTTGGATGTCATAGACTTAATTTCACTTACTGTACTCATCACTTTTTAGAATGTCTGTTTGTTCCTCCTTTAGAATTTGACTTTTTAAATTCATTATTGCATCCATTTTATACATCATTTCCTCTATATCATTTTATGTATTTTAAATTACCATTTTAAAGTCCTTTTCTGGTAGTTTGAACATCTGTATCATTTGGTTTTGCTGTGCATCGTCTTTTGATTATTTTCTCTTACTCATGTTTTCCTGTTTCTTTCCATATCTTGAATTTTTTTTTGTTATGCTTTATCCAATGTGTAAAAGAACCATTCAGACTGAATCAACGTCCTTTCCCTTTCAAGAAGCTGTAATGAGTTTAATAAATTAGGAGGTGAATTTGGGGCTAGGTTGATGCTTCAGTTTCATCTCACCTGTTCAAATCAGTCCTTCCTAGGTCTTTCTCATCTAACCAACAGGACTTTAGAATCTATGAACTATGAAGTTCACAGAAGTGTTTCACTGTTTTTCCAGCCCAATGTCCATCCTCCTACATTGTGGTGCCCTCAGTAAATGTCCCATGAGGGCAGTCTAATGTGTGGAAATAAGTAACTGTACATTTTTGTCGTCTTCATTTTCTAATTTGTCATGCCAGTTCACATGTCTTTAAAAGCTCCACTCATCTCAGGAGAGTTACTCAATCTACTTCAGGGCTAATCCTTTGCCCACCTAGGTCTAAACTTAATAAATGTTCTGCATAGGTAAATTTCATCCTTCTTAGGAAAGGTTTGTTTCTTTGGAATTTAGATTCTTTAGACTTAATTTGTGTTCAGAAATTTCTATTTCCATGATGTCTTTTTAAAATTCAGTATTTTATTTTGGGGTGATTATAGGTTCACTTATGTTGGGGTGATCCCATATGCCTTCACTGAGTTTCTTCCAGTGATAACTCTAGAATAATATCACCAACCAGGATATTGACATTAATACAATCAAGTACAGACCATTTCTGTCACGAAAAGATCCCTCATGTCGCTTTTTCTTAACCACAACCACTTCCTTTCACTCCAGTCCCCTCTTAATTTGAAGCAGCCACTAATCTGTTCATCATTTTGGGAATTTTATATAAATAAAGATCCTTTTTCATGAAGCATAATTTTCTGGAGATTGATCCAGAAGACTATTGTGTATATCAGCATTTGTTGCTGAATACTATTCTGTAGTGTGGATGTACCTCCAGTCAGTCATTTACCAATTGAAAGGCCTCTAGGTTTTTCTAGGTTTTTAATTGCCACATATAAAGCTACCATTAAACATTTGTGTACAAGTTTTTCTATGAATATAATTATTCGTTTCTCTGGGATAAATGCCCAGGAGGGAGTGCAAATGCTGGGTTATAAGGTAGTTTATTTATTTATTTATTTATTTTTAATTTAATAGAACCTGCTAAACTCTGGAAAGAGTAGCTGTACCATTTTCCATTGTTATCACTAATTCATGAATGAATGCTTTAGTTTCTCTGCTTTCTTGTTAGTATTCACTGTAACCTTTTAAAAAATTTTAGCCATTTTCATAGGTGTGTAGTTGTAGTTCATTGTAGTTTTAATTTACATCTCCCTAGTAGTTAATGATGTTGACACCTTTTCATGTGCTTATTTGCCATCCACATAACCTTTTTTTTTTGTGAAATATCTCTCTTCATGTTTTTTGCCCTTATTCTAATTGGATAGTCTATTCTTTTTACTGCTGAGTTTTGAGAGTATACTGTTCCATAGTCAGGTAATGTCATTTGCAAATATTTTTTCCACTATGTCTCTTCTCTTTTCTTCCTTTTATTAGGGTCCTTCATTTTTATGAAATCCAAATTATCTTTTTGGTGGATGATGTGAGAACTTGTTGCCTAGCCCTGCATTCTAAAATTTTTCTCTAATTTTTAAAATTAAGTCCACAATCCATTTTTGGATTTTTTTAAGCCATTTTAACCATTTAAAGTGTATGATTCCGTGGTATTAAATATACTTATAATGATGTATAACTATTACCACTATCTATCTACAAGCTATTCACTTTGCAAAACTGAAATTCTGTACCCATTAAGCAATACCTCCTCTTTCCTTCCTCCCCCCTCATGGCAACCACCACTGAATTTTCTCTCTGATCTTCACTATTATGAAGTGCCCCATATAAATGAAATCATATAGTATTTGTCTTTTTGTGGCTGACTTACTTCACTTAGCATTATGTCCTCCAGGTTCATTAACATTATAGCATACGTCAGCAATTTCCTACCTTTTTAAGGCTTAATAATATTCTAGTATATGTACTTGTGTGTATACTGTATTTTTTGTACCCATTCATCCACAAATGGATACTTGAGTGTCTTCCTCATTTTTGCTGTTGTGATTAATTTTGCCATGAACATTGTAAAAATCTCAAGACCCTACTTAACAGTTCTTTTCGGTATCTGCCCAGAAACAGAATAGCTTAATCATGTGACTCTATTTTTAATTTTTTTTTTTTTTTAAAACTACCATACCATTTTCCACAGTGACTGCACTGTTTTACATTCCCAGTGACAGTAATGAGGGTTCTGTCTCCTGACATAAGTTCTGGACCTGATTGCTTCACTGGCTAATTCAACCAAGCATTTTAAAAAGAACTAACCTAATTCTTCTCAAACGTTCCCAAAATATTAAAGAGGGGCTAAAGAGTATGGCACTGCTGAGAGGTGGCAGAATCTTTTAAGAAGTAAGGCCTCGTGGAAGGTGGTTAGGTAAATAAGGAGTGCAGCCCTTGGAAGGGATTATTAATACTAGACTCATGAGTGAGAGTTCTCATGAGAGCAGGCTATTACAAAGAACAGAAATCTTTCTGGCTTCCGTCTTGCTGTGTGATCTTTTCCACATTCACTTGCATCATGATGGGGCCATCTGCCATGTTGCATTACAGCCGAGGGGACTTTCACCAGAGACTGAATGGATGGGACTGCCCAGTCTTAGACTTTCAGTCTCCAAAAGTATGAGCTAAACAAACCTCTTTTCATTATAAAGTACTCAACCTCAGGTATTTTGCTACAGGAACCTAAAATGGACTAATATACAGCCTAATATGGTATGTCTAAGAGAATATCCCTGTTCACTTGAGAAGAAATGTGTATTCTGTTGTTAGAGTGTTCAGTTTATAACTGTTACATCTACTTGGTTTATTGTATTAACTCCTCTATTTTCATACCCAAATCTGCCTGGTTATTCATGTGAAGGTATGAAGTCTCCAACTATTATTGTAGATCTGTTTCTCCCTTCAGTTGCTTCTTATATTTTGATCATGTGTTTTTAGGTACACAAATGTCCATAGTTGTTATATCGTTCTTTATTGAAACTTTTATTAATATAATATGTAATATCCTTTGTCTTAAGATTTTTTTTTTAAATTGAAAATCTTGTTATGACTGTAACCATCCTGCCATCTTTGGTATTTGCATGGAATATCTTTTTCCATTCTTTCAGTCTGTCTTCGAGTTTAAACTGAAACTCTTTAGACAGATATAATTGAATTACATTTTGATTTTTTTTTTTTTGAGAGGGGTGGTTTGATGGTACTGGAGTTTGAACTCGGCCTCATGCTTGCTAGGCAGGTGCTCTACCAGTCAAGCCACTCTGCCGGCGGTATACCTGGAGCTCAAACTAAGGACCTTGTGGCTTGCTAGGCATGTATGCTACCACTTGAACCACTCCGCCAGTCCTAGATTTTGATTTTTGTTTTTATTTATTTTTTGCAGTACTGGGGTTTGAACTCAGGGCCTCATGCTTGCTAGGCAGTCACTCTACTGCTTGAACCACTCCATCAGCCCCTAGATTTTGATTTTTAATCCATCCTGACAATTCTCTTTTTTGTTTGGAGAGCTAAACAATTTACATTTACAATGATTGCTGATAAGGAGAATCTTTTGTCACTTTGTAGTTTATTTCCTGGTGTTTTGTAGCTTTTTTGCCTCTCATTTCCTGCATTATTGTCTTTTGTGTTTATTTGATTTTTTGAGGAGAAACCTTTAAATTCCTTTCTTAGTTCATTTTGTGTGTATTCTATGGCTATTTTCTTTTTGGTTGCCATGGGGATTACATTTAACACCCTAAAGTTATAACACTGTATTTTAAACTTACACTAGCTTAACTTCAATTATATATACATATATATGTCATTTATATATATGAAATCTGCTTTTTGCAGCTCTGTCTCCATCTGTTTTTGTTGTTAATATCCCCAGTATTACATCTTCATGCTTAGTGTATTCCAAAACACAAACTAATAATTTTTAAAAAATATATTAGTCAAACTATCCAGAAAACAATATGTGAAATTATAAACCAAAGTTAAAAATATAATACAGATTGAGCATCTCTTAATCTGAAAATCTGAAATGCTCTTCTGTTTGAAATTTTTTGAGTACTGATACGAACCCAGAAATGGAAAATTCTACACCTAACCTCATTTGACAGTCAAAATGCAGGTGGTACTGAAAATATCCTATAAAATTCCTTTCAGCTGTGTATATAAAGTGTTTATGAAACACAAATGAATTTTGTGTTAGATGGCTGTGATATCTTGTGTATATGCAAATATTCCAAAATCTGAAAAAATTAGAACTCTGTAACACTACTGACCTTAAATTTCAAATGTTTGGTTAAGCAATACTCAACCCATGCTAGCTTTTGTACCGATTATTTTTAAAAAGGTATTAATTAGTCTCTTAAATCATGTAGTAGATTAAAAGTGGAGTCACTAGGATTTTTATTTCTGTAGAGCTTTGAGTTGCTGTCTGTTGTTCATTGATCTTACTCTACAAGATTAGCACGTGTGTGGAAGGATAGCTGTACTGGTAATGAGCTCCTTGTTATATGGGAATGTCTTAATTTATTCCTCACTTTTGAGAGGCAGTTTGCCAGATAAAGGATTTTTATTGACTTCCTTCTGGCATCCAAAGTTTCTGATGATAAATCTGTAGATAATTTTACTGAGAGTTGCTGGTACGTGATGTTTCGCTTCTCTCTTGCTGAAACTACTAGAAGAAATTACAGGAGAATTACTTCAGAACATTGGTCTGGACAGAATTTTTGGGTATGACCCAAAAAGCACAGACAACGAAAGCAAAAATTGACAAAATAAGATTACATTAAATCAAAAAAGCTTTTATAGCAAAGGAAACAATTATCAGAGAGAAATGATAACTTACAGAATAGGAGAAAATATTTGCAAAATATTCACCCAACAAAGATTTCTAGAATATATAAAAATTTCAAACAACAGCAGAAATCCAAATAACTTTATTTTTAAAATGGGCAAATAAATAGATATTTCTTAAAAGTAGATAGCCAAGAAACATGAAGTAATGCTCAGCATCACTAATCACCAAGGAAATGCAAGCGGCACAAAGTACAATGGGATATCATCTCACCCCAGTTAGAATGGCTGTTATCAAAACGACAAAAAGTAAATTCTGTAAGGATATGGAGAAAGAGAAACTCATGCCATCTTAGAAAATGTAAATTAGTATAGCCCATTATAGAAAATAGTATTGAGATGCCTCAAAAACTAGAAATACAACTACCATATATGATCCAGCAGCCCCACTATTGGGTATATATTCAAAGAACTGAAACTACTACATCAAAGAGTCATACATGTTTATTGGTGATTGAGTCTATAATACACAATCAATATAGGTGTCTATCGATCGGTCAGTGGATAAAGAAAATCTGGTATATACACACAGTGTATTATTCAGTCATAAAGAAGAATGCAGTTCTGTCATTTACAGCTACATGAGTGGAGCTGGAGGATATTAAGAGAAATCAGCCAGGTGCAGAAAGACAAATGCTGCATGTTCTGACTTACATGTCGAAGGTAAAAAGTTGATCTCGAAGTAGAGAATAGAATGGTAATTACCAGAGCCTTAGAAGGGTGCAACAGAGGAAAGGTTAGAGAGAGGATGGTTAATGTGTATTGGAGTGCAATTAATTGGGAGGAATAACTTCTAATGTTCTATAGCACAATAGGGTAACTATGATTGACCTCAATTAATTGAATATTTCAAAATGGCTAGTAGAGAGGATTTTGAATGTTCCCAATATAAATAATACATGTCTGGGGTGATAGATATGCCATCTACCCTGATCTGTTCATTATACATCATGTACATATACTGAAACATCATACTATACTCCATAAATAGGTATAATACTGTTTTAATTAAAAATATAAAAAATATATAAAGAACCATAGTCAGTAAATAAGTATAATTATCATGTGTCAATTAAAAAGTAAATATATAAAGAACCTTGCTTGGACTTGAGGTGATAATACCAATGAGTGAGTGGGTGGCATTCAAAAGGAGATACTGGAGGGTTGTCTGCGGCTTCAAAGAATTTGCCAAGGGCAAGAGCTTGCAGAAATCAACAAGACTGTGGTTGAGACAGCAAAAAACTTTATTGTGGATGTGGGTAAGGCAACATTAAGTTGCTCCTAGAGATGGCTCATGAGGAATTGTCAAATCAGGGGTTGTTGAAACTAGGACAAAAACACACAGATAAGAAGCAGCTAAAGAAAATTCAGAATCCTGAGGAAAATCTACAGCAAAAAGTTTAGAAGTTTTTACAGAACTTAATAAGCTTCTTAAAAAATTTGAAAATGTGGCCCCTCAACATTGAAAAGTTTTTTTAAATTAATACAGAGGAATGTTCATGCCACATTATCTAATTAATAAGCAAATCTATGATTAAAAAAAGAAACAAACCAAGAAAAGCATATTTCTGAAGAGTGTTATGTCAAGAAGAGCTTTGGACAGGTACTGCAGGAGATAATTCCAGAAGAAGGCATTATTTCTCAGATACGGTCTCGCTCACTTTGCCCATGCTGACCTCAAACTTATGGTCCTCCCGTCTCCACCTTCTGAGTAGTTGAGATTACAGATGTGCACCTCCATGTCCAGCTTGTGTCTTAGTTTTTAGTAAAAAAGGTGAAAAAGTAAAGAAAAAAAAGTTAAATAGAAGAAACTTACAGAATAAAGGTATAGGCAAAAATATTTTTGTATAGCTCTATCATGTATATTTTAAGCTATATTAAAAAAGAATCAAGGTTGGGCATGGTTGTTCATTTTTATAATCCCACTGGCTCAGAAGATGGAGATTAGAAGGATCACAGTTTGTAACCAGCCTGGGCAAAAAGTTAGTGAGACCCACATCTCAACAATAAGTGGTGCATAGTGGGAAGCATCTATAATCTTAGCTACGTGGGAAGTATAAGTAGGATGGCATCAGGCGAGCCTGGACCCTATCTGCAAAAAGGGCGAGGGATGTGGCTCAAGTGGTAGCGTGCCTACCTAGTAAGCACGAGGCACTGAATGCAAACCCCACTTCCACTCAAAATAATACAAAACAAAAAGAATCACAAGTTTAAAAAAAAGTAAAGTAAAAATGTCACAGAAAGCTAAGGCTAATTTATTAAAGCAATTAAAATTAAAATTTAAATTAGTATATCCTGAGTGTACAGAGTTTATCAATTCTACATAATGTGTAATAATGATTTAGGCCTTCACATTTATTCACCACTCACTCAATGACTCACCCTGAGCAACTTCCAGTTCAGGAAGGTCCATTTGTGGTGCATGCCCTGTTCTGGTATACCATGTTAAAAATCTTTTCATTTATTTGCTTATTTATTTAAAATTTTTTTTGGTGTGTGTATGTGGTACTGAGGATTGAACCAAGGGGCTTGCATATGCTGTGCCCATCCTCTACTGCTGAGCTATATCCCTAGCCCTTGGTTTTTTGAGAAAGGGTTGCTATGTACCCCATGCTGGCCTTGAACTCACTATGTAACCCAGGCTGACTTCAGACTCAAAATCCTCCTGTCTCCGCCTCCTGAGTACTGGTATTGTATGTGTGTGAGACACCGCACCAAGGTAAAATCTTTTATACTGTATTTTAATGATACCTTTTCTATATTTGGATACCTAAATACTTACCATTTATTACAGTTACCCATAGTTTTCTTCTTACAGTAACATACCATATACGTTTGTAGTCCAGGAGCCTCTCTGTGTAGTAGGCTAAATCGTCTCCTGATGTTCACATGATGATGAAATCGCCTAATGACATACTTCTCAAAATATATCTTCATCATTAAGCAATGTATGACTGTGTATGGTATGTGGCTTCAAAGGCTAAGTAAAAAAAAAAAAAATGAGGTTTCTGCTTTGGATCATCTGCTCTGTAAAAAACCAGTTACCATGTCATAAGGACACTCAAGCAACCTGTGGAAAAGTTCACCAGGTGTCAGTAGCCAGCACCAACTCATTGGTCATTTGAATGATCCATCTTAGAAATAGATCATTTAGTCCCATTCAGGTCTTCAGTTAACTATAACTTTTTTGACATCATCCTTGTACTTTTAGGGCTATCTAACCAACCCTCTCTTAAATTCCTGCCTACAGAAACTGTGATATAGTGTTATTTTGTGGCATTAAGATTTGAAGTAATTTGTTACATAGCAGCAAATAGCAAATACCCCACATAAACTTTACTATCTGTGAATACTGATTTCAAATACTTAGCTCTCCATATATAACCTCCTAAACTTAGTACATTTGCAACTTTGCTTACTGTAATGTGTTTGTACCCAGTGACCTTTCCATGCTATTGATACTACTATGTTTTCATTTCCATTGGCTCTTCTGTCTCCACTTCATTTTCAGTTCTGTGGTTCTTAAATACAACCATTTACTAGTAAACTCTCGTTTTGCCTTTCTCTCAAGCTGTCTTAACCACTTGCCAGGGAAAACTAAATTGGCTGAAAATTATATATATATTTCTAGTACTTTTCACTTAATTAAAGTTGAACATGCTATTGCAAGAAGGATTGAGAGATTTAATATAAAAATATTAGTTATAAACACGTTTTTGTTAAGGAGAGGAATTGAATATCTGAAAATAAATTATTGGGTTCTGCCACCTTAACAAGTCCTATTCTAGGATAGGACATGGCCTTTATGCCTTTGTCAGAACAACCACAAACAAGTACCCATTTGGCTGCTTATTTTATTTATAATATTAGATCTCACATGATCTAATTTTTTGACAACTGTGTCTTATATCAACTGTGTGCTAGAATTGTACCATATTTCTCAGATAAGCATATTTTGCTACTTTTTTCTTCTTATATTTCCTCATTATCTCCCCTTAGTTGAAGAGCTTTCCTTCTATCCATTTTTAAAAAAACAGTTACCAAATGAAAACCTTTCTCACTACAGAACCCAGCATCCTCACTGTTCTTGAGTATGCTGTTATAATTAGAGGAAGTAGCTCTCCTCTCAAAGTCCAGTCCTTCCACTTGTGCTCTGTACCCCATCTCTTCATGAGTGATGTCGTTTCTTTTCTAGTTAATGCTTCCATCTCACTGTAATTCCTTTTAGCATAGAAATATACTGTGTCTTTTCCCAATTTAAGAAAACTCGGGTATCACCCACCTGTCTTGTTCCCCTTTATAGCTGCATTTCTCTAAAGATAATTAATTACAGTCTTTCTCACCTCATATTAACTCTTAAATTCACTTTACCCTTAGCACTGTATTTAAATTGCTTTTCTCAATACTGCACAGTTTTTCTCTTGTCAAATCTTACTCTGAACACTTTTCTGCCCTCCAGCCAGAAATGCTATCAAAATAGCATTTCTACAAGTGACTACTTCGTTTTTCATAAAATATGCTTCATTTCTTTGTTTTTGTGATAATGTACTACTTTGCTTTCTTTCTAGCCTCACTGGTTCACCAGATTTTCCTAGTTTTACTTTACTTTACTTAATTTGGTGTTTACTAGGGTTCTGACCTTGTTCTTTTATTCCTTATCTCATGACTTTAATCACACTCTACATAGTGATGACTCCCCAATTTATATCTCTAGGTGTCTTTCCTAGGTTTGATATTGAGCATCTTACTTAAATATCTAAATAGGTGTTTTAAATTTGAAATATCCAGTATCTTTTCTGTTGCTACTATCTAACACCATGTTTCTTAAGCTAGAAAACCTGGGAGTCATACCTCCACTTCCTCATAAAGCTTCTCCACTCCATCTTTAAAATGAAGCCTTAATCTACCTTCTTATTGCCACAAATATAGAATGTCATGTATGCACCATAATAGTATCATATAGAATAGCTTCATTGACCTAAAAATCCACAGTGTTCTACGTAGTTGTCCTTTCCCTGATCCCTGACCTCCTGGCAATCACTGGTATATTTTGTCTTTTCTAGAATATCATGGAGTTGGAATTACGCAGTTTATATCTTTTTGTGATTAGGTTTTTTTTTTTAAACTTAGCAATATGTGTTTAAATTTCCTCCAGTTTTTTTGCCTCCCCACCCACGGTACTGAGGCTTAACCCAAGTCCTTGCACTTAGCTAGGTAGGCACTCTACAATTTCAGTTACCCCCCTGCCTGATTTGTTTTGTTTTTGTTGATTTTGAGACAGGTCTCATGAACTTTGCCCAGGCTGGCCATCTTTCTGTCTCTATTTCCCATGTATCCTCAGCTACATTACTACACTATTGCAGGAATGTGCCACCATGCCTTGCTCATATCTTTGTGCTTGATAGCACATTTCTTTATAAGCACCAAAGAATATTCTGATGTATGGATGTACCACAGTTTATTTACATATTCATATATTGATGAATATCTTGGTAGATTCCAAGATTTTGGCAATTATGAGTAAAGCTTTTGGGAACATTTGGGTTCATGTTTTTGCATGAACATAAGTTTTTAAATCCTTTGGGGATATATCAAGGAGGGTATGATTGTTGGATCATATGGTAAGAATATGTTTAGGTTTTTAACTAAACTACCATCAATAAAAAAGTTGCAGCTGCTTTACATCCTGTCAGCATTTTAGACTTTAGTCATTCTAATACCTGTGTGATAACATGTCAATGTTGATGTATTAAAAAGTTCTTTTATGCCATAAGATATTGAGCATCTTTTTATGTGCTTTTTTTTTTTTTTTTACCATTTGTATATTTTCTTTGGTAAAGTTTCTATTCAGATTTTTTACCTACTTTTTGAGTTTTTTGTTTTTGTATTAGGAAGTTTTAAAAGTTCTTTGTATATTTTGATTATTAGTCCTTTATCAGATGTGTTTTGCAAATATTTTCTTCCAACCTATGGCTTGTCTTTTCATTCTCTGAATATTATCTCTTACAGATCAGGAGATTTTTAATATAAATGACGTTTAGCTTAAAAATTGTCAATCACAAAATCGCATGTGTCTTCTAGGAGTTTATAGTTTTACAGAATGATCTTTGAAAGACAGTTCAATATCGGGAATAAAATGTTCAGTATTCACCCAAATATTTACCATTTTTGGTGGTCTTTATTATTTTGTCCTAAAGAGTATTAGGTATTTTAAGGTATTTACATTGTCTTTTCTTTCTTCTTCTTTTTTTTGAGGCAAGTTCTCCTTATAGCCGAGGTTGGCCTCAAACTCTCCATCACCCTGCCTTAGCCTTCCAAGTCCTGGCGTTACAGACTGTGTGTGCCACCATGTCCAGTCAGCATTTCTTAAAAAGTGCCTAGCACACCAAGGCCATGGGTTCAATCCCCAGCACTGGGGGGAAAAAAGTTTTTGCCTTTATTTTTGAATGATATATTTGATGAATAAAAAATTCTGCATCGGTTCCCCTTCCCCCCAGCACTTTAAAAACCTTTTGTCAGTGTTTCCGGTAAGAAATCTGTGTGGTTTACCTCTTTATTTTCCTGTATTTAATGTATCCCTTTTTTCTCTGTTTTAATTTCTCTCTGACAAGTTTCTAGTAATTTGATTATTTTGTACATATAAGTGCATGTATTTAGGTGTAAGCAGGTGTTTGTATATTTATTCTGCCTTGGGTTTGTGAACTCTGTGGGCTGTGGGCTTTCATCAAATTTAGAAATTTCTGGCTGTGTTTTTAAGACTGTTTTTCTGCTTTCATCTCATTCCTACTGCTTCATAACCGTCCTGTGGGTCCTGTGGCTGTTTATGTTCATTTGTTTCATTTTTTTCTGTCTGTCCTTCAGTGTAGATAATTTCTATTGTTCTAACTTAAAGTTCATTGATTGTCTAGTCTGCTGTTAATCTCACTGAGAGGATTTTTTCATTATAGATTTTGTTTTTCTAGTTTTTTAGTTGCTTAAGGCAAGCTCTGTACCAGTCAACTTCTTTATGGTCAGATGCAGAAGTTTTTCATATTTACTAGATCCTGTTCAATTGCACAGTAAAGAAATTTTACTACTTTCTTTCCACTTGTACGTCTTTTATTTTTCTTTCCTGATAACACTGATTAGAACCTCCATTTCATTTTAGAGTCTGAGTGATGTGAGTAAACATCCTTTTCTTGTTTCTGATCTAAGAAAGCTTATGGTGTATGATAGAGGTTTCTTTTTTAAGATGCCCTTTATCAGATTGCAAAATTTTCTTTATTTTCCAAGTTTGTTGATAATTTTTATCATAAAGGGAGGATGGATTTTTGTCATATCCTCTCCATCTATTTAGAGTCTTACAAGTTCCCAAGTTGACATTTTATGTGGCAAAAAGGTTTAAATGGCTTCTTTCTTAGCTAGGTGGTGGTTTTAGGATCAACCATGCATTGTATATCATATAGCCTTATATGAGAACCATGGAAGAAGACTTACTATCATTTGCGTTTCTAACAAATTCACTAGATTTTGATGAACACTAAATATTTAGATCATGTAAGTTAGAGGTTGCAGTTTCAGACTCACAATAACAAATTTTTATTTCCTCTGTGATTTTAATTTTTAAAAAGTAGTTTAAAATATCTAAATATGTAGCTCTTAAACCCCAGTACTATAGAGCCCAGTCCATCTTTTCCTGAAGAAATAGCTTTTCCTTTTGTTACCATGAGCAGTATCACTAGCATGACTTTTCTTATACATTTTTATCACCAATTATGATTGAACAAAGCACTTGCTATTAAGTGGCAAACCAAACCAAGCTACAAATTGGGTGGTTGGGATGGTACAATGTAGAACTGGCTTATAAATAATAGCCAGCCTCACAAAGCACATCTTTTGCATTAATTTGTTATATTCCTGTAATTTCACTATCATAATTTCCACATTGAGATTTTATGGAATAGCTTACATCATACTGATTTACCCCATTATTTGAACCTGTATGTAGTCACAATTTGTTCATTTCTTCTAATTGGCTGTCTTCAGCAGTGAAAGCAGCTAAAATTCTGTGGATAGTTGAAATCACAGTATGCAGTTTGATCTAGAATGAATTTGACATTAGTCATAATTTTTCATTGCTCAACATTTTATTTGACAAAGTAGTATTTTAGTATTCTTAATAACAGTGAAATGTATTTAATTTTATGGTAACTTTGAAGCCTACTTACTATTACAGAAGTATCTACAACTCTTGGACTAGTCTTTACAAGAAAAATTGATAGCAAATTAATGGATGTATAATGTTATTGCTAAATTCCTGCTTTAAAAAATAAAGCAAATAAACAAAACTCCATCATTAGTTCTACATGTGATTTAAGAGAAATAGTGTTTCTCTAACTCTGTTAATCATTTGAATATTGCCCTTTTAACAGCAGTGAGATTGAACTGCATTTTCTTCACTATAAGAATTACTAGGATTTGGCAGATTTTTGTCAAAAATAGTCGCTAATGTTGAAGTTATCAGTGAACAATTATTAATGCTTCATAGTTGAGCTATCACCATGGAAACTCAGATGTTATATTAACTAGTTACATATTATAATTTTAAATCTTAAGTTTAAATCATTAAGATGACTAAATAAATTACTATATGTAAAATAATTGGGCCAGGTGTTGATGGCTCATGCCTGTAATCCTAGCTACTCAAAGCCAGCCTGGGCAAATAGTTCCGCAAGTCCCTATCTCAAAAAACCCTCACAAAAATAGGGCTGGTGGAATGGCTCCAGGTGAAGGCCCTGAGTTCAAACCCTAGAAACACACACACACACACACACGCACACACATGCACATATACAAACAATTGTATGAGTCCTGACAAAATAGTTCCAAATCTTAGCATATATTTACTATTGTTTCATACAGTGGAGAAAATTAAATTCAGATATTCTGTAAAATTTAAAGCTTTGGTGTTTAGGTGTAATAACTCTTTGTGATTTAACCTAAGTACTCTGCTTTGTAGGAATTACATTTTTTCTCTAATTTTGTGATACATTATTGAGAACATACCAATTTAAACAGATAAATAATTTATAACAGTTTAGAAGATTGCCTTATATTCTTAAGTAGTCATCTCAGCAGCTAGAAAGAATAGTAAGGACTTTGGAAATCAAAGTTGACTTAATAAATATCTAACCAGTACTTGATGTTTATTAGTTGTTGAAGGTATGATTTGGAGTCAGACATGATTCTCTTTTTTGCTGTGATACCCTGGATAAATTATTTAACTTCTCTAAGCCTTGAGTTCTTATTTATCAAATGGACAGTATAATTTTTACCTCATAGCTATTTGGGTTATTCGAGGTAAATAAATACATGTGTTAAGTGTGATTTTTAAAACTAAGTCATTGCACTTAGACAAATATAAAATGAACATATGTCAGAGAGTGTATTACACTTACTTATTAATGAGAAAACCAGTAAGATATTAAATCAGCCAACAGTATATTTGTGAATCTAGGAATTTATAGGCGATGTTAACATAGGATTGCTGTTAGATAAGAAACTAGTTAGTGTCAACCAAGACCATGGATTTCATTCTTGTGGTTATGTTTTCACACGGAAAAATTTTTTTCTTTTCTGTTAATAAAGATCTTTAAGTTAGTATATATAACTTCACTAAGTCTTAACTTTTAATCAGTAATAACTAGTGAGTTTTGAAGTATATTCTCCTAAATCAGGGTTTCTCAACCTCAGCACTATTGGTTTTTGACTGGATAATTCTGTATTGTGGAGAGTTGTCTTGTGCATTTTAGGTTCTAACCAGCTCAATGCCAGTAGACCCTTCTTCACTAATTATAGAAGTGGACATTATCAAATTTTCTATGAGGAGGCAAAATTGTCTCATTGAGAATCATTTTGTTAGATAATGTTGAGTGGCCTTGATCCCCACACATTGAAAAAAAGTGCCAACTATTTTTTTTTTTTTTGCTTCTTTTTCCAAGTTTCTGAGTGTTCCTGACATGTATAAAGCAGCTTGCCCAATGCTTGATAAGTACTGGGTAATTATTGAATGACAGCTGCTTTTAATAACAGTAGTGATACTGTTTTTGTTATTATTGACATCTTTTTATTAGGCAGTCTAAAAATGATTATTTGGCAGAATATACTTGTGATATTGATTTGCTAAACAATGCCATTAAAAAACAAAACAAAAACTCAAGAGTTTTAAAACAATCAAAATTAGAGTTTGTATGTTAAACTTCAAATTCATGTTTCTCACAGTTTCTCTGCGATTTTAAGTACTGGTAAATTTTGACTCAATATACAAACTAAACTCATTCATTTTATTAAAAAATCAGAAAAGAACCACTCAGATTCTTAATAACCACTAAAATGATTCTAACACAGTATTATTGTAATTGAATACATTACATGTTCAAATTTATTGTGCAGTCAACTCATTCAGCTAAATCTCCATATTAAGAGCATTGGCTGACTAGTTGTGCTTGAACTTTGCCTGGCATTTTATTTATTAGATTCATGACAGATAATACACTTATAAAATTTTAGGTGAGCAGATGTGCACTAGACTGAATTTTTATGAAGGCCCACTACATATAATCTACATGATCTACATGATCAGCAAGACAAATCCCACATGCTCACAAAAACTAGAGAAGTTTTATTAAATAGGAAAAAGAAATAGCATCATAATTCCAATCACAGTATGTGGACCTGGTCACCTCTGCTGTAGGAGATAGCTGAAGCATGCAACATTTTAATAGAAATCTTTAAAACAGTTACTTTGGAATAGATTAAATGTTCAAGGCAGTCAGCATGCAACATTAACGAAGGCATTTTTCTGGAATTTCAGTCTTGGATTGAAGTGCTCAGGGTCTGAAAAAATGTCTCCTAGCATCAAAAACTTGGATTGCTTTTCCCCAACTTTATGTCACTGTAAAATAGTATGCACCAAAAACAGCACAATATCCTTAATGTTTGGATGTAAGGTGGTTTTGGATAACACTTCATAAAACAGCTTGGTTTTAAAATCCAATAGTATTTCAGCAAATAAGTGATTATGATTCTGATTAGATGTCTTGATTGACATTAATTCATGCAATAAAATTCTGTCTTTTGTGTGTCTGCATAGCTCAGGTGTAATGTAAAAGGATATGATTTTTATGAATGCTGTATGTAAAATGTCATTTTCCATTAATATAGGATTAATGATTGGCTTGGTTTTTATGATTTGCTACTGTGGGGAATTAAATGTACAAGAAACACCACTGATATGCAGGACTGGAAATAGCTTCTAATGTTATTTTCATGGAGTCAATTGTTGGTAGTAGGTTTAATATTTAAACTAATGTTACAGGTTTTGTGATTTTGAGTCTAAATCAAGTTGACACTTAGATTGTATAGAGGAAAAAAGCTTCTAAACACAGCAGTCATCAAAAGAAAAATGCCTTCCTACTCATCCCCTAGTGATTATGTTAATTTAGCAATGTATTCTATATAAGAATAAATGTAATTTGCCTTAAAAGATAAATCTTCAGAATATTAAAAAGCATAAGGAAATGATGTATTCTTTATTTCTGCAGTGAAAAAGAACCTATGGTTTGAAAGCAGTTGAAAGTAGAGTCACTAACATAGTAGTTGAGCATAATTACTTATTCTGAAGTATCATTTTAAATAAAAGCTTTTTATTAGTTTTGTAGAACTTAAACTTCCCAATTGATGATATGAATAGATCTCAAATTGCTAATTGGCTAAATAAATTTATGCTGAAACAAGTTTTTGGGGTTTTTTTTAACCCTTTTTATTAAAGAATATATTGCTTTTCTAGTCACTTCAGTTTTTTTGTTCTTTTTTTACCCCCTTTCACTTTAAATTCTTTGTAGTGTCAGAGAATTCTTACTTTCCTAAGTTTAAGAGTTCAGAAATATTAAATGGAAATGATTGTACTAGAAAAATGATTTTTTATAGAAACATTTTAAACACATTTGTTTTAATTTTCTTGTTGGTCATTAAACTGAGCCATTGTAAAATATTCTTTTACATGACTTAGATCACTGAGGCTATATTTTTGTTCTCCCATTGGTGTATACCAACAGGGTGTTTTAGGAAAAAGTTTTTAAATCATTGAACTAATATGCTCTCACTGTTAAAAAAATCACTGTAAAATATTTTTCTCCTTTTAGGCAGTTGAACATGTTAGGGCTGGGGATGTGGCTCAAGAGTATCTGCCTAGCAAGTGTGGGGCTCTTGAGTTCAAACCCCTGTACCACCAAAATAAATAAATAAACATTTTAAAATGTTACCCTTGCCATGGAGTCAGTTTTCAGAAGTCACATGCCATTGGTCATAATTAGTCTAGTAGTGTTTGTAAATTTTGAATCCTTTCCCCAACCTTTACCACCTTAAAACTGCTTTAGGATCCTGTGATATTAATCACAAAATACCACTTGAGGTTCTTGGTTGCCCCCAGTGGGAAAATGAAGAAAATATGTCATTGAAAATATCTTGCTGGGGTCATACATTGTAATTAAACATAATTCCAGGGCTCTGTGGCTGTAGATAGGTAGGTGCCTTTTGAGGCTGGCCTTGGGCAAAAACATGAGACCATACCTGAAAAAAATTTTAAAAGGCAAAAAAGGGCTGGGGGTGAAGATATTTAAATTATACTTTTAACAACCTAGGAAATCAATTGCTGCTTTAATTTGGAAACTAAAAAGATTGTGGGAGTGATTATAATGACTATCTCTTTGCCTTACCCTTTTGTAGATAGAATTTTTAAAGACTGTTTTCCAGTGCTGGTGATGTAGCACACTGATAGAGCACTCGCATAGTATGTGCAAGACGCTGAATTTGATTCCTAACACCACCACCCCTGTACCCACAAAAGAGAGAGAATCTGAATGTGGTGGTACATGCCTATAATCCCAGCACTTGTGGGAGGCTGAGGAAGGAGGATCATGAGTTGGAGGCTACCCTGGGCTACATAATTAGATCCTGTCTAAAAATCCCAAAGTGTTCAAATTTTGTGGTATGCAATATTGATAAGAGACTACAGACAGAAATACAGGTTCTAAGACTATAAGCAGCCAGGCATGATGCGTATATCTGTAATCCCAGCTACTCGGGAGGTGGAGAAGATGGGGAGGATTGTGATTCCCAGCCAGCTCAGGGCAAAAAGTTAGTGAGACCCAATCTCAACCAACAAATCAGGTAGTGGTGGCACAAGCCTGTGGTCCCATCTATGCGGAAGGTCACAGGTATGGATCTGGGTCCAGGTTGACCCTGGGGAAAAATGTAAGACCCTATCTAAAAACAAACAAATAGACAAAAAAGAAAAACCTAAAGCAAAAATGGCTGGAGGTGTAGCTCAAGTGGCTGAGCACTTGCCTAGCAAATGGAAGGCTTTGAGTTCAAGTCCCAGTACTGCCAAATAAATAATCACAAGCATACTCATTGTATTTTCATTGTGTCTCTGTATATTCAGAATTTATTATTTAAAGCTTTTAAAGCTTTGTGGTGATTAAATTGTTTAATAGGCAGTCAAAGCAGGACAGTTTTGGAGGAGAATTATTGCACTACTTTTGGTCAAAGCATATCAGAAATAGCTTGAAACAATAAGGTAAAATCTTTCTAGTACATAAGCATGTCAAACTATACATGTGCAAAAGCTTTCTTTTCTAACCTAGTATTTAGCCTTCATTTTAGAGAAAAGAAAGAGCAGATTCTAATGTTGGGTGAAACAACTTGTAGTGTCTGACTTAGTCCAATAGTTTTACTAAAATGATTAATTTCAGAAGTGTTAGTAAATATCACTAAATAGTGTATCCATTTAGTGTATACTGGACACTAAACCTTCATTAAATGTACAGTTTGCAGATGTTTTCTCCCATTCTCTAGGTTGTTTCTTCACTCTGATATTTGTTTCCTTTGCTGTACAGTAAGTTTTAAATTTCATTCAAACCCATTTGTCTATTTTTGGTTTTGTTTCATATGGTTTTGGGGTCTTATTTTTAAAAATGCTTGCCCATTTCAATGGCGTGAAGCATTTCCCCTGTGTTTTCTTCTAGCAGTTTCATAGTTTCCTTCATTGTAGAGATCTTTCACCTCTTTTTTTTTTTTTTTTTTTAACCTCTGGTAAAATTTATTTCTAGGTATTTTGGGTAGTTATTATAAATAGGATTGCTTTTTAAAAATTTCTGTTTCAGACTATTTGATATTGGCAGCACTACTTTTTGTATGTTGATTCACTATCCTGCAACTTTGCCAGATTTGTTCATTAGTTTTAGTAGATCTTTGAGATTTTGTATCTGTTAAGGTTGTGTCATCTACAAACAATAACAATTTGACTTTTCTTTTCCAATTTATGCCCTTTATTTCTTTTTCTTGTCTGATTGTTCTGGCTAGAATTTCCATTACTATGTTGAGTGAAAGTGGATTCTTGTTCTATAACTTAGAGGGAAAATTTTCAGCTTCTCCCCATTCAGTGGCCTTTATTTAGTTGATGTATGTTCCTTGTATGTCTAATTTTTTCAGCATTTATATCATGAAGGGAAGGTGAGTTTTCTTACACTTTTTCTGCATTGTTGACTTGATCATATGGTTTTTGTCCTTCATGTTGCTGATGTACACCAGGCATATTAATTTACATGTATGGAAACATTGTATCCTCTGGATGAATCCCATTTGATCATGGTGAATAAATTTTTTAACGTGCTGTTGGATTCAGTTTCCTAACATTTTGTTGAGGATTTTAGCATCTGTGTTCAAGGATATTGGCCTATAGTTTTCTTTTTTATTCTGTCTTTGTCTGGTTTTGGTATCAAGATGATGCTAGACTAGTGGAGTATATTTGGAAGAATTCCCTCTTCTTCATTTTCTTTCTTTTTTTTTTAGAGGAACATGAATGATGGGGGAAAGGTTGACCAGTGAGTACTAAGCTTCATTTAGATAGGAATATAGATAGGTCCTATATATTTTAAAAAGCTAGAAAAGAGATTCTGAGTGTTTTCACCGTAAAGAAATGATACATGTGAAGTTTGATATGTTTAATCTGGCTTAAATATTACACAGTGTATATGTGTATTGAAGCATCACATCGTATCCACTAATGTGCACAATTTTTAATGTCTTTATTAAAGATAATTATTAAAATATGTTCACACAAAAATACTGTGTCAAAATATATTTCAAACTGAAAAATACTCAAAAGCCACACATTTTAACATAAATAAATGCTTTTCATTGATAAAGCATAACTTCCTATGTTCTAAAAAAAGAAAAAAAAAAAAAGTCTGGCTGTCTTGCCAGACTTTATGTTGAAATGATATCTCTAGGATGCTCTTCTATTTCTTGACTATGTAATTTCCCCAAAGGGGAAAAAAAGGTAATCTACAGTGACTTTTGAACTCTAGCTAGCCCCTCAGTCTTTCAGAGTGCTGTATTAAATGCCTTCCTTAAAGTGAATGGATTAAAGTAAGTAATTCTTTCATGTATTAGCTTCTAGTAGCACTTTGCTCGAAGCAGTGGCCCTGTAATATGTCTCAGCTAGAAATACTTATTCTTATACCCACTTAGAGCTATGTACGTTGACATATTAATAGTCTTTTAATTTCTTTATTTGAAAATCTGTTGCTTTGAAATGTAATACTTACTATTTTTCTTTAAGAATTCTTAAGGGATGATGACACCTGGAGATCTTCATGTCAAGTGAAATAAGCCAGGCTCAGGAAGACAGATGCCACATATTTTTTCTCATATGCAGAATTGAGTTTTTTTTTTAAAGAAGATATGAAAGTATAATGGGGACTATTTGGGAAGAAAAAGGGAACCAGTGGGAGGCAGGAGAGAAGGGGACAAGAGAGAGTGATGGAGTGATTATGATCAAAGTACATTATATGCATGGAGGAAAATGTCATAATGAAATTCTTTATCTTGTAAGAAGAAAAACCTAAATGTAAAAAGAATGTTCTTATATATGAGGTTTTCTTTTTTACAAGTAGAAAACTTGACAGTAAGATTTGTTATGTGCCAGTTTGAAGTGTTGGCTGGTGTCTAGGGTCCTTGACTTCACAGGCCAGAGAACTGGCTCGTGAGGCAGCTGATTAACTTGTGAACCAAAGCTGGTATATGAAGTAGGATTTATTAGAGAGAAAGGAAAGGCTACAGCTAGCGCAGTGCAGCGGAGCCCGGAAATCAGAAGCTCGCTGCTCAGGTGAAGGCTGGGCCTTTTATGGACATTTTAACTCTGGGTTTGGATAAGGGTTAGATGGGCTCTTTTCATTGGCCATGGATTCATGAGCTTTCTTAGATGAACTGGTTTGTTTGTCCCTTATGGGGGGTGGGAAACAATCTTGAGAGCATTTTGCTCATCAGCCCTGTGGCAGATCTATCAGATCCTGCATCTCCTCTTCAGGGTGCAGGAATGCAGGCTTACAACTCCTTCTCAGGATGCAGGAATCATAGTGCTCTCCATGGGGGGATGGGATACTCTTATCTTAGGTCTCCAGACCCAACAGATTTAAAAGAACATTTTGTTTTGAAATAAACACCACTTGTTTGATTATATAACATTGAAACTGAAAGAATTTCTGGAATTTATAATAGGATGTCTCCCTCTCTATAATTTTCACAAAGAAAATCATAGTCATTGATTGATTCATTCATGTATTTGCTCATTCATTCATTTAGAAACTTATCTAGCACCTGTGCACTAGGGACATACCAGTGAACAGAAGCAATCCTCTCATGTATTCTGTATTCTGATATTTCCTATTGCAACTTTTCTCCTTCAAAGGTATTAATTTACAAATTCTGTCAGTGGAGATGTTGAAATAAACTCTTAAGAGTATTAAAAACATTACAGTGTGCTTAATTAGTAATTGTCTTTTACAATTAGTTTCTTAGGGCTGCCATAACAAAATACCATAGACAGGTGACTTAAACAATAAAAAATGAACTTTTCTCACTGTTCTGGAAATTGGAAGATGCAGTGCCAGTAGGGTGTTCTCTGAGGACATCTCTTTAGCTTGCAAAATGCTACCTTCTTACTACCTCTTTGCATAATCTTTCCTGTTCCTCTGTGCATGCATGTCCCTAGTATTTTTCTCAGTATGACTGAATTTCCTCTTCTTAGAAGGAAACCAGTTAGATTAGATTATCACACTGTAATCCTAATTACATTTTAACCTAATTATCTCATTCAAGGCCCATCTCCAAATACAGTTACATTTGGAGGTACTGGGAATTAGGACTTCAATATATGAATGGGGGTAGGGCAGTAGGCACAGTTCAGCTCCAGACAAGGACCATATCAATAAAGGAAGAGCCAGGGCTAAGTTATTTTTTGTTTTTTTTTGAGGTTGAGACTCACCTTGTAGTCACACTGGCCTCAAATTCAGGATTCTCCTACCCCGCTTCCCCAGGACTAGATTATAGTGTGTACCACCACACCCATTATAAGGGCTTAAGAGTTCTTCCAGGATGTGAAGAAAGTTTTGAATCTTGACTTATGATAATATCATATTTTTAGAAAACATTTTATTATAAAGTTTCCTGAGCATTCACGAACACTTGCTAGAGTTAAAGAACATATAAAAGAAATCTTCCCTTTAAGTTCATAGCCATTAAGAGGTATGATGCATAGATCATTGGGAGCTCCTAGTAGAAGTTTCTCGTGGAATTGCAGTTGGTTTTAGAGAAAAAGCAATGCATGTTTATCATATTTCACAAATTTGAAATCTAAGGTAAGTTATGATTGTCATAAATTCCATTATGTTATTTTTATTGTTCTTACACATCTTGGTTATCTGCAATGCAGATTTCTTTGATCATTTCTCATAGCTAACATTCCTCAGTGTACCTATAAAGCTATTCATCACCCTGGGCCACTTTTTTATTTTTAACTATTTTAAGTGGTTTCATAAGTAATTCATAGAAAATAAAGGAATAATGAAAAAGCTTCATGAGAAATTGTAATTAGAATCTAATAGCAAACCCTAATTTTAAAATCAGTGTTACTGAAATACAATAAACTGCACATTTTGAAGGAGTACAGTTTAATTAGTTTTGACCTATGTGTGCACTTGTGAAACCATTACTATAATCAAGATAGTAAATATATTCATCACTATCAAAGGTTCCTCAAGCTTCTTTTCAGTTCCTCCCCTGCATCCTTTCTTTATCCATACCCATTTCTTGTAGTGGTTTGAGTTCTGTTGGCTTAGGTTAGTTGAAGTTTTCTAGCATTTTAAATAAACGGAATCATAAAATTCATTGTATTTTTAAATCTTGTTTATTTTGAAATTTATACCATTGCTTGTATCAGTAGCTCATTCCTTTTTAAGTGCTATGTACTATTCCATTGTGTGTATATAACACATTTGGTGGTAAAGATAGTTATACTCAAAATGTATAGGGTCCTTTGAATATAACTAACCACTCCTCAACTGTTATACATGACCATGTAGTATTTATTCATTTATACATACTGACTAGATATTAAATAGGTTCTGGTTTCTCACTTGGTATCAAAGCCCCGTACTTGTACAAAATAATGCTCAAGGTTTTTTTTAATGCCTTCTAGAGCATGTTTACTGTGTTTGAGATGACACATAAGTGCTAGTAAAGAATCTGCTCTTAGTATAAGCAGCCTTCAAGTTTCTGTGAAGTAATTTAGCCGACTGTTAACCCAAATGTCAAAGGTGATAACAAAGCTGGCGGGAAACTAATAATGTATTGCTCAGCTGTGTGGCCTCCAAAATTAGTGATTTTCTTTTTCTTTTTTTTAATGGTACTGGGATTTGAACTCTGGTCTCATTCTTGCTAGGCTGACACTCTAGCACTTGAGCCACTTTGCCAGTTCCCAAATTAGTGATTTTTAAGTCAACTAAGAGCAAGTGAAGCTAGAGGGCTTATTTAGGGTCCTCATCCCCCAATTAACAATCTCCCTTTGTCTTTGTTTATCATTGTGTAGCCGTCTCCATCCCCCACTAGTTTTATCTTGATCTCGTCATAAGGGAATCTTAATCCGTAAATATTCTGGCCTTGTCGCCTAAACTGATGTTTTATGAGAAAGCTATTGAAAGCTTGCTTTTAACAAGTAACAGGTTAAGGTGCTAGAGTTTAAATATCCTCTTATAATGAGAAGTCATAAAGTTAATTTCTCATATTGTCTTTGAAAAGTTTTATAGTTTTGATTTTCACTTTTAAGTCTTCAGTCTGCCTGAAATTAATTTTTGTTTTGATACAGTATAGTAGTCACATTTCATTTTTTCTAATGGATACCCACTTGTCCCAGTCCTGCTTATTGACAGATTTGATCTGTACTGTGATAAATTCCAGTATGTGAATTTGTTCCTGAATTCTGTTTCATTCATCTAACTCTGTACCAAAACACATTACCTTACTTAAAGCTTTAACACCAATTGCTATTGTTGATTTATATATTATTTTATATTTTATATACAAATGGTAACAGCATTTGTGAATAATGTCAACTTTTACTGTTATAAAAATGAAATTCCTGAGTCAAGAAGCATATGTATTTCACATTTTTATAGTGTTAAATTGCTGGCAAGAAATATTTTTTCTTATTTACATTTCTACTTGTATTAGAGATCCTGTTTTTCCACACACTCACCAAAACTAAATATTAGCATGTATTTATGTTTTTGTTCATCTGTCCAAAAAAAAAGCCATATATCCTCTTTTAATGTGCATTTCTTTAAGAATTGAAAGTGTGAATATCTTTTCACTGTTTATTGAGTGTTTGTGTTCTTTTTAAAATGAACAGCTTTTCTTTTTAGTAATTGATTTGTAAGACTTCATTATACATGTGAAAAAATGTCCCTTTTGTAACCATTTGGGTTAGCTCTCCATCTACTCCAAGCGGGTTGTCAGTTTTTTTGTTGGTGTAAGGGAGGGTTTGGTGCTGGGAACTGAAGCTAACTCAGTGGTAAGAGTAGTGTATAGTATGCTCAAGGCTGTGAATTTTCTTTCTAAGTTGATGATACAGTAACTTATTATTTTTTTCCTGAGCTTATTTATTTATTTATTTTATTGTGCTGGGTGGCATTATATAAAAGTTCATATAATATATCAAATAATGATCCAGTAATTTAAAACTTTATATTTTCAAATTGATTTGTCCTTTTTTTTTTTTAATTTTGTTTCTTACTTAAACCTCACTATTTCTAAGGTGTGAATAAATTTGCCTGTTTCATGTAAGTGTTTGGCCAGTTCTTTATGTTTAGTTCTGTGATCTAACAAATTATTTTTATCTTTTTGTTCTGTTTTGATTTTTGTTTTTAGTTATGCTATAGGAGTTCTGATGTTCTTTGGTTTATTTTCCCACCTGGCCACTTACCAATAATCCATCATTCTTCTACTGGTTTTAAATATTTTTATCATGTTTTTTGATGAACTTGAGTTTGAACAAATGCTGGCTCTTTACTGCTTGAGCCACACCTGTAGTCCCTATCATGGTTTTAAATTTGCATATTTCTTTGTTGATCTCTATGATTTGTTGAACTCTGTGTTCTGTACAATTGATTGGTTTATTTTTGTTTGTGCTACTATGAGTCTTATGGTTATTGAGGTCTTCTAATGCTAATCTATACATGATAGAATCCCAGTTGTCTCTCGTGACTTTTTAGTTGATTATTTTCTCACATGCTAGTTTTTTCACATGACAAGTACTAATTATTGGGTAGGCACCTCACCTCCCCAATAAAACTACACTGGTATTTTGACTGCAAGAACATTTTTACATTATTTTCTTGGAAAGTTTAAATTGTTAAAGTACTGGGTGTTTGTCCAAAAATAATTTTTCAGCTTGCCTAATTTCAGTAAAATTTTGAAATTTTCTTCATTGACATCGAGCCCCTTAATTTTAATTCAAGTTCTCATTTTCATTGTTGTTGCTGTTAGGAATGGGATCTTTTTTAACAGATTCACAAAAATTTGCTAATTTATTTAATCATTTATTAAGATACAATTCATGTCCAATAAGCTATATTCATGTAAAGAGTACAATTTGATTAGTTTTGACAGTTTCAACACCTTGTGAGAACATTGCCACAAATTAAGATACAAAATAGTTCCCAAAGTCCAAAAAGATTCTTTGTACTACTTTATATTTCATATGACCCTCAATTTCCACTATTCCCATACCAGTGATCTGCCTTTGTCATAAGTTATATAAAATAATCTGTATAAACGGATTCATACAATAAAACTTTTATATTTGGATTCTTTAATTCTAGGAAAAACAACTCTGCTAACAGCTTGATTTCAGGTTTCTAGCTTTTAGAACTGTAAGACACTAAACATCTGTTGTTTAAGCCACCAGTTTGTGTTACAGTAACCCTAGCAAACTAATACATGAAGTATTATTTAAAGTCCTTCCTCATTTTAGAGAACTGTAATCTCTTTTCATTAAATTGTAAAATACTATATATTCAGATGAGTCTTATTTTGTAAAAGACTCATATAAATATACAGCAATCTTATAATTTATTAAGAAAACTAAAAGGCAATTCTAGTTATCCTTTTACTTTTCTTAATGGTGACTTTCAAAAACCTACTCTATTGAAAATTTTAGTATTTTTCTGTTCTCTATCATAAATCTTTTCCTACTATTAAGTTTGCAAGAAAACAAAACAAAACTTTTTTATGTATTCTTGTAGAAGTTTTATAGCCTTGGGTATTGCATTTAGCTCTGTTACCTGTTTTGAGTTAGTATGTTTCCATACAAGAATTAGAGGTCTGGAGTCATGTCTCAAGTGGTAGAGTGCCTGTCTAGCAAGTGCAAAGCCCTGAATTCAAATGTCAGTACCGCCAAAAACAACAAAAAAATCTAGCAAATTCAGTCAAGAACCATGTGAGAATTATAGCATAAAAGGTAGCAGAAGCAAGGGATAGTAGTAGTATTAACCAGGCAAACACAGTTGCAAGGTTTGTGCATTTTCTGTGAAGTGGTACAATATTAATATTAAAAGACTATTAAAAGTTAAAGATTCATGTTGTAATTTTTATAACAATTGATGAAAAATAATTCAAAGAGGCATATAGTTAAGTCAGTAGTCAAGCTAGGGGCATAGTTCAAGTGGTAAGCCTAATAAGGAGGAGGCCCCCAAGTTCAAACCCCAGTACAGCAAAATTAAATAGGCCAAAAGTTAAACTACTAAACACATATTCAAATAACCTTTAAATGGAAAAGAAAGGGACAACAAAGAAATAAGAGCGGGGCTAAAGAGAAAACAAATCACCATAAAAGTTTACCTTAAACTAATCATTGACAACTGAATTAAGTGTATATGGACTTAAATACCCTAATGAAAAGACAGAGCCTAGGGAAGGGGCTGAGGGGGAGAGATGATGGGGGCAATGTAAATAATGTACAATATAAGTCTAATAGGAATTGTCACTACAAATCCCCCTATATAATGAATATATCCTAATAAAATTTATAATTTAAAAAGCAGAGCCTATCAGAATAAATAGAAAAGCCAGGGATGTACTGTATAAAGATTAAGTAAGAGCATAAGAATGAAAAAAGACATATCCTCTAAATTATAAGAAAGTTGAAGTAGTTAAGTAGTTTTGCTAATATCCAATAAAATTCTTTATCCAAACAAAAAATAGACTTCAAAATGAAAAAATGTAATTCTCCAGAAAGGTATAACAATTGTAAATGTGTGCAACTAAAAACAGAGCTTTGGAATACACAAAGAAAAAAATGGAAAAAAAAAAAAGTAACAGAAATAAACAGTTCCAAAATCTTTGGAAGGGATTTGAACTCTGATCAACAACTGGTCCAACTAAGCAAATATCTAAAGACGGATGATCTGAGCAAACTTTCAACTACTTTGATCTATATGATACACTTATGGTACACTATCCTCAACAGTTAAGGAAAATGCATATTTTTATTATAAGGTACATGTGTCAATGTAGACCATATGTTAGGCTACAAAACAAGTCACAAATTAAAAAGAATTGAAATGATCAAGAGTATATTCTCTGTCTACAACAGAATTAACTAAGAAAGAAACATGTTTGTAAAATTCCTAATACCTGAATATTAAGTAATACAGTAGCTTAAAAAATATGCCTAGGAATAAATTTAACTACAGAGGTGAAAGGCCTCATAATGAAAACTAAAATATTGAAGAAGACAGAGAAGGTGGCAAGACTTCCCATGTTCTTGAATCTGTGGCATTAATATTGTGAAAATGGCGAGATTCCAAGATGGTGGCTCGAGGGAGGAAGCAGAAAGTGTGCTTCCTATAGTAAAATCTTGGAGAGACACTGGAGATACACATTACTGGAAAAACCACTAGAAGAGGCAAAACTTTGACTCCTCCACACCTCCAGCCTGCGCATAGCATCTCCACTTCACGTTAAATGGAGAAAGCAGGAGGGCTCCCGTGCAGCCAGACGCCAGCGCCCAGACCACTTGGGAAGACGCAGACCACAGGGTGAGCTAAGCTGCACATGGTATTCCCACAGACAATCCGGGGCCAGATCAGCATAGCCCCCTGGACAGACTGACCCCCAGCCAGGGAAAAAAGAAAAAAAAACTGAATAATAAGCAATAACAACAAAAAAGAGCAAACAAGGCGGGGCACCCTGAGCGCTGAAGTCGGGGGAGGGGCAACCCCTCACGGAATTGTAAACAAGCCGGCTGGAGAAGGCAGGAGTGGCAGCACGCCCAGCAACCAGGAGCAGGAAAACTTCTAAAAGTGGTGGTGGGAGGAAAACGCCACAGGAGAGGGGGGATGGCCCACATCCCAGGTGAACTGTAAATAAAACATGCCGGCCTGAGAAATCGGATGCAGTGTCACTTCCCCCAGTGTGCTTGGAAAGGGGAAAGCTTGTAGCAGTGGCTCGCACACAGGAGAACTCTTAAGTAAACCAAGCCCGAGGGACTAGGTGAGTGCTAAGCTCACTCCTGAGATCTGCATAAGTACAGCCTCCAGCAACAGCAGGCTGACTGCAGGGGGCAGGTGAGCCACAGCCTCAGATAGACATTCACAAAACTGTCTCCAGACTTCTTTTTTCTCTCTTCCTTTGATGAGACAACAACCGAACTACACCTACATGCTGAAAAACTTACTGAAACTGTATTGCATTTGAACTTGGGACACTTTATGGTGTTTTTTTCTTTTGTTTTGTTTTATTTGGTTTTTTTCCCCTTTGATGAGACAATGACAGAACTACTTCTGAGACAGCATCTCCAGGATTTGAGGGCTGAGGGACTAACACCAAAATTATTAAGACTGAAAGTGTATTGCATTTGAACATGGGACACTTTGTGGGTTTTTTTTCTTTTGTTTTATTTGGGTTTTTTCCCCTTTGATGAGACAACGACAGAACTACTTCTGAGACACCCTCTCCAGGATTGGAGGCTGAGGGACTAACACCAAAATTATTAAGACTGAAGCTATTGCATTTGAACTTGGAGGTTTTAAAAATTTTTTTATTATTATTATTTTTAATTTAATTTTTTTCTCAATCCTTTCTGTCTCTCTAATGCCTGTCCAGCTTATTGTTGATTAGTACACTATCTCTCCCTGTTTGTATCTTTGAAACTTTTGTTTGTTTTGTTTTTTTACTTGTCTGTTTATTTTTCCCTCTTTCTTTAACTTCTTTGCTTTCCCTCTCCTCTCATCCTTCCATTCTAAATATCTCCATTGTTATTATTACAAGCTAGAAAATACTTAATTCCACACATTACAGGGACAATAACAACACCAAGAGTAATGATGGGAAGGCAGAAGAAACAGGGAAACCAGTTTCCCCACAGCAAAAAATTAGTACAGGAACCAGAGGAAAATGAAGAAAACAGATGCTCAGATCCAGACTCCCAACAAAATGAAGACAAACTATGCCACAGAACCCAATGAAGCCGACAAGAATAATCTCAAAGAAGAAATACTACAGGTAATCAATGAGAATTTTATAGAGATGATACTGGATATGGTCAATCAAAATGTACAGGAGACACACAAGAAATTCTAAGACAACAAAAATAGAGAATTTGTTTTTGTTTTTGTTTTTCTTTTATACATATGTGCATACAAGGCTTGGGTCATTTCTCCCCCCTGCCCCCACCCCCTACCTTAACACCCACTCCATCCTCTCCCTCCCCCCCACCCCCTCAATACCCAGCAGAAACTATTTTGCCCTTATTTCTAATTTTGTTGTAGAGAGAGTATAAGCAATAATAGGAAGGAACAAGGGTTTTTGCTGGTTGAGATAAGGATAGCTATACAGGGCATTGACTCACATTGATTTCCTGTGTGTGGGTGTTACCTTCTAGGTTAATTCTTTTTTATCTAACCGTTTCTCTAGTTCCTGGTCCCCTTTTCCTATTGGCCTCAGTTGCTTTTAAGGTATCTGCTTTAGTTTCTCTGCATTAAGGGCAACAAATGCTAGCTAGTTTTTTAGGTGTCTTACCTATCCTCACCCCTCCCTTGTGTGCTCTCGCTTTTATCATGTGCTCAAAGTCCATTCCCATTGTTGTGTCTGCCCTTGATCTAATGTCCACATATGAGGGAGAACATACGATTTTTGGTCTTTTGGGCCAGGCTAACCTCACTCAGAATGATGTTCTCCAATTCCATGCATTTACCAGCGAATGATAACATTTCGTTCTTCTTCATGGCTGTATAAAATTCCATTGTGTATAGATACCACATTTTCTTAATCCATTCGTCAGTGCTGGGGCATCTTGGCTGTTTCCATAACTTGTCTACTGTAAATAGTGCTGCAATAAACATGGGTGTGCAGGTGCCTCTGGAGTAACCTGTGTCACTCCCCAAGAGTGATATTGCTGGATCAAATGGTAGATCAATGTCTAGCTTTTTAAGTAGCCTCCAAATTTTTTTCCAGAGTGGTTGTACTAGTTTACATTCCCACCAACAATGTAAGAGGGTTCCTTTTTCCCCGCATCCTCACCAACACCTGTTGTTGGTGGTGTTGCTGATGATGGCTATTCTAACAGGGGTGAGGTGGAATCTTAAAAAGAAACCATAGAAGCCCTGTATAAACACCAAAGTGAAACAAAGAACACAATTAATAAAGAGATAAATGAACATAGGATGAAAATAGACAACAGTAAAGAGGAAATGACTCAGGATATGGAAAACCCGAGAAAAAAGAACGAAACAGAATTGCAAAACAAAACGGAAGGCCAATCCACCAGAATAGAACAAACAGAAGGCATAATCTCATTTCATTTAAGATGAAATGGTAATTAAAGGAAAAACCGAAGAACTATTAGTGAAACAACTCAAGATCTATGAAAAGAAAATGCAAGAACTCACTGACTCCATCAAAAGACCAAACCTGAGAATTATGGGCATCGAAGAAGCAAAGGGAATGCATAATATATTCAACAAAATAATAACAGAATGTTTCCCAAATCTAGAGAAATCTATTCCCAAACAGATGCAAGAGGCCTCCAGAACACCAGACCAGACCAAAATAGATCTACCCCATGGAATATTACCATTAAAACAACAAATACAAAGACCCGAGAAAGAATATTGAAGGCTGTAAGAGAGAAAAAACAAATCACATACAAAGGTAAACCCATCAAAATCACAGCAGACTTCTCAACAGAAACATTAAAAGCAACAAGAGCTTCTGGTGAGATCTTCTGGGCACTGAAGGAAAATAACTTCTATCCTAGGATACTCTACCTAGCAAAACTATCTTTCAAAATAGATGGAGCAATAAAAGTCTTCCATGATAAGCAGAAACTAAAACAATATGTGACCACAAAGCCACCACTACAAAAGATTCTTCAAGGGATCTGCACACAGAAAGTGAAACCCAACATAACCATGAAAGGGCAGGCAGCACCAAACTACAGGAAAAGAAAAAGCAAGAAAGTAGAGAATAACCTCAACTTAGGTACACACAATCAAATGTTCAAACAACTAAGACAGCTAAATGACAGGAATCACCACATACCTATCAGTATTAACACTTAACATTAATGTTGGACTTAATTCCCCCATCAAAAGGCACCGTTTGACGAAGTGGATTAAAAAGGAAGATCCAACAATTTGTTGCTTACAGGAGACCCATCTCACCAACAGAAACAAGCATAGGCTTAGGATGAAAGGCTGGAAGAAGATTTACCAAGCCCATGGCCCCCAAAAACAGGCAAGAGTAGCAATACTTATCTCTGACAAAGTAGACTTCAAACCTGCATTGATCTAACGAGTTAAAGAAGGACATTCCATACTAATGAAAGGGGAAATAGACCAAAAGGAAATAACAATTATCAACCTATATGCACCCAATGTCAATGCACCCAGTTTCATCAAACATACCCTGAAGGACCTAAAAGCATATATTAACTCCAACACAGTGGTCGTGGGAGACTTTAACGCCCCATTATCATCAATAGATAGGTCATCCAAACAAAAAATCAATAAAGAAATCCTAGATCTAAAATAAACAGTAGATCAACTGGACCTAGTTGATGTCTACAGAACATTTCATCCAACTTCTTCACAATATACATTCTTCTCAGAAGCCCACGGAACTTTCTCCAAAATAGATCATATCCTAGGGCACAAAGCAAGCCTCAGCAAATATAAGAAAATAGAAATTATACCATGCATTCTATCTGATCACAGTGCAATAAAACTAGAACTCAACAACAAAAGTAAAGACAAAAAGCATGCAAATAGCGGAAACTAAATAACTCATTGCTTAATGAACAATGGGTCACTGATAAAATAAAAGAGGAAATTAAAAAGTTCCTGGAAGTCAATGAAAATGAAAATACAACCTACCGGAACCTATGGGACACAGCAAAAGCAGTCCTGAGAGGAAAGTTTATAGCCATGAGTGCATATATTAAAAAGACTGAAAGATCCCAAATCAATGACCTAATGATACATCTCAAACTCCTAGAAAAACAAGAACCAGCAAATCCCAAAACAAATAGGAGAGAAATAATAAAAATAAGAGCTGAAATCAACAAAATAGAAACCAAAAAAACCATACAAAGAATTAATGAACCAAAAAGTTGGTTCTTTGAAAAAATAAACAAGATCAACAGACCCCTGGCAAACCTCACTAAAATGAGGAGAGAAAAAACCCAAATTAGTAGAATCAGGAATGCGAAATGGGAGATAACAACAAACACCATGGAAGTCCAGGAAATCATCAGACTACTTCGAGAACTTATATTCAAATAAGTTCAAAAATCTTAAAGAAATGGACAGATTTCTAGATACATATGATCATCCAAAACTGAACCAAGAGGATATTAATCACCTGAATACATCTATAACACAAAATGAAATTGAAGCAGCAATCAAGAGTCTCTGCAAAAAGAAAAGTCCAGGACCTGATGGATTCTCTGCTGAATTCTATCAGACCTTTAAAGAAGAACTGATACCAACCCTCCTTAAACTGTTCCACAAAATAGAAAGGGAAGGAAAACTGTCTAACACATTTTATGAAGCCGGTATTACACTTATCCCAAAACCAGGCAAAGACATCTCCAAAAAGGAGAACTATAGGCCAATCTCCTTAATGAACATTGATGCAAAAATCCTCAACAAAATAATGGCAAACAGAGTTCAACAACACATCAAAAAGATCATTCACCACGACCAAGTAGGCTTCATCCCAGGAATGCAGGGGTGCTTCAACATACAAAAATCAATAAATGTAATAAACCACATTAACAGAAGCAAGGACAGAAGCCACTTGATCATCTCAATAGATGCAGAAAAAGCCTTTGATAAGATCCAACACCTTTTCATGATAAAAGCTCCAAGACAACTAGGAATAGAAGGAAAGTACCTCAACATTTTAAAAGCTATATATGACAAACCTAGAGCCAGCATTATACTTAATGGAGAAAAACTGAAACCATTCCCTCTAAAATCAGGAACTAGACAAGGATGCTCGCTATCTCCACTCCTGTTCAACATAATACTGGAATTCCTAGCCAGAGCAATTAGGCAAGAAGAAGGAATAAAAGGAATACAAATAGGTAAAGAAACTGTCAAAATATCCCTATTTGCAGACAATATGATCCTATATCTTAAAGACCCAAAAAACTCTACTCAAAAGCTCCTAGACACCATCAATAGCTATAGCAAGGTAGCAGGATATAAAATGAACATAGAAAAATCATTATCATTTCTATACACTAAGAATGAACAAACTGAGAAAGAATATATCAAAACAATCCCATTTACAATAGCCTCAAAAAAAATCAAATACCTATGTGTAAACATAACAAAAGATGTGAACAACCTCTACAAGGAAAACTATAAACTTCTAAAGAAAGAGATTGAAGAAGACTATAGAAAGTGGAGAGATCTCCCATGCTCATGGATTGGTAGAATCAACATAGTAAAAATGTCTATACTCCCAAAAGTAATCTACATGTTTAATGCAATTCCCATCAAAATTCCGATGACATTCACTAAAGAGATAGAAAAACCTAACGTTAAATTTATATGGAATCACAAGAGGCCATAAATAGCCAAGGCAATGCTCAGTCAAAAGAACAATGCTGGAGATATCATGATACCTGACTTCAAACTATATTACAAAGCAATAGCAATAAAAAACAACAAAAAAACCAAAATATAAAAATAAAACTACATTACACAGCAATAGCACAAAAACAGACATGAAGACCAGTGGAACAGAATAGAGGACCTGGATATGATGCCACACAACTATAACCAACTTGTCTTTGACAAAGGTGCTAAAAATATACAATGGAGAAAAGACAGCCTCTTCAACAAAAACTGCTGGGAAAACCGGTTAGCAGTCTGCAAAAAACTGAAACTAGATCCATGTATATCACCCTATACCAATATTAACTCAAAATGGATCAAGGATCTTAATATCAGACCACAAACTCTAAAGTTGGTACAGGAAGGAGTAAGAAATACTCTGGAATTAATAGGTATAGGCAAGAACTTTCTCAATGGAACCCAGCAGCACATCAACTAAGAGATAGCATAGATAAATGGGACTTCCTAAAACTAAAAAGCTTCTGCTCAACAAAAGAAATGGTCTCTAAACTGAAGAGACCACCCACAGAGTGGGAGAAAATATTTGCCAGCTACACATCAGACAAAGGACTGATAACCAGAATATATAGGGAACTTAAAAAACTAATTTCTCCCAAAATTAATGAACCAGTAAAGAAATGGGCAAGTGAACTGAACAGAACTTTCTCAAAAGAAGAAATTCAGATGTCCAAAAAACACATGAAAAAATGCTCATCATCTCTAGCAATAAAGGAAATGCAAATTAAAACCACACTAAGGTTCCACTTTACCCCTGTTAGAATAGCCATCATTAGCAACACCACTAACAACAGGTGTTGGCGAGGATGTGGGGGAAAAAGGAACCTTCTTACACTGCTGGTGGGAATGGAAACTAGTACAACCACTCTGGAAGAAAATTTGGAGGCTACTTAAAAAGCTAAACATTGATCTACCATTTGATCCAGCAATACCACTCTTGGGGATATACCCAAAAGAATGTGACACAGGTTACTCCAGAGGCACCTGCACACCCATGTTTATTGCGGCACTATTCACAATAGCCAAGTTATGGAAATAGCCAAGATGCCCCACTACTGACTGATGGATTAAGAAAATGTGGTATCTATACACAGTGGAATTTTATGCAGCCATGAAAAAGAACGAAATGTTATCCTTTGCTGGTAAATGGATGGAATTGGAGAACATCATTCTGAGTGAGGTTTGCCTGGCCCAAAAAACCAAAAATCATATGTTCTCCCTCATCTGTGGACATTAGATCAAGGGCAGACACAATAAGTGTATTGGGGTTTGATCACATGATAAAGTGAGAGCACACAAGGGAGGTATGAGGATAGGTAAGGCACGTAAAAATCTAGATAACATTTGTTGTCCTCAACGCAGAGAAACTAAAGCAGATAGTTTAAAGCAACTGAGGCCATAGGAGAAGGGGACCAGAAACTAAAGAAAAGGTTAGTTCAAGAAGAATTAACTTAGAAGGTAACACACATGCACAGGAAATCAATGCGAGTCAACTCCCTGTATAGCTATCCTTACCTCAAGTAGCAAAAACCCTTGTTCCTTCCTATTATTGCTTATGCTCTCTCTTCAATAAAGTTAGAGATAAGGGCAAAATAGTTTCTGCCAGGTAGCAAGGGGGTAGGGGGGAGAGGACGGGGCCAGGAGGGTAAGGGAGGGGGTGGGGGGATGGGGGAGAAATGACCCAAGCCTTGTATGCACATATGAATAAAATAAAAATTTTTAAAAATGGCTCTACCTCAAAATACTACCAAAGGCAGTCTACAGCTTCAATGCATTCCTTATCAGAATTTCAGTATCATTCTTCACAGATATAGACAAATCAATCTTTAAATTCAAATGAAGGCATAAAAGGTCCCCAAATAGCCAAAGCAGTCCTGAGCAAAAACAGCAATGCTGGAGTTATCACAATACGTGACTTCAAATTCCATCACAGAACCACAGTAACAACAGCATGGTTTGTCACAAAAACAGACATAGACACCAATGGAATAGAATAAAAATAAAACTACCCAGGTACAGCCACCTGATTTTTGACAAAAATGCCAAAAACATGTTGGAGAAAAGACAGCCTTTTCAACAGTTGGTGTTGGGAAATCTAGATATCTACACGTAGAGGACTGAAACTAGATCCCTGTCTCTTACGTATATACAAATGATTAAAAATGGATCAAAGAACTTAATGTAAGACCTGAAGTTTTGAAAGCATTTCATGAAAATATTAATGATATAGGCATAAGGGAGTGACTTTTTGAGTAGGACTCCAGTTGCTCCAGAAATAAGACCAAGAATTGACAAAATGGGTTTGTATAAAATGAAAAAGATTCTGCACATCAGAATTACCAGAATGAAGAGAAAGCTCATAAGATGGGAGAAAATCTTTGCTAGCTATTCATCAGACAGGAGGTCAACATCCAGAATATTTAAAGAGCTAAAGAAATTAAACATGAAAAGAACAAATAATCTAGTTAATAAATGGACAAATGAGTTGAGGAGCTAGTTCACAAAAGAAGTACAAATGACCAATAAATGAAAAGTGCCATTGACCACAGAGGAAATGTAATCAAAACATTTATATTCTATCTCAGCAGTCAGAATGGCGTCATCAAGAAAACAACAGTGCTGGTGGAGTGGCTCAAGTAGTAGAGTGCCTGCCTAGCATGCTCGAGGTCCTGAGTTCAAACTTTAGTACTGCAAAGAAGAATAAAAGAAAAAAAAAAAGTCAGTCATTGTCTCCCCACCTCCGTCCCGCCCCAAGAAAAGTATACGAAACACTATTGGTTTTATTCTTAATAGTGGTTTTATATGCAGCTGCAGAAATAAAAACAAGAATTGTAAGACAACTGTATATTTATCTTTAACATGATTCTAAAAAAGGCCAAAAGGAAATTTATTCATTTGTTTAAATATTTATTTACTCAATTATCAGAACACGTAACTAAAGTTCATGTAAAACCAGCAAGAAAAAGTCTAAAAATGAGGGTAAAGTATCTTTTAGCAACTTTTAAAACCTATTATGAAACTCTAATGGTTAATACGTTACTGGTGCAAGAACAGAGATCAATAAAATGAAGAAAACTGAGACCTTATGTTTATAGCAGTTTAATGCTATTTGATAAAAGTTGCATTCTAATCAGTGTCATTGAATAAAAGATAGGTTTTCAATAAACAGCAAAGGAGAAAAGATAGTAATAACAGGAAATATTCAGATGAGTTAGATTTTTGAAAATGGGACCATACCACAGACCCTTCCAGACAAATTCTTTTTATACCTACAGAGTTCAGAAGCCTGTCAGATTTTTATAGCTCCGGTCATTAAAAAATTAAGGTTTCCATTCCTTATAATTATAATTTAGCATTTAAAATGATGTAAATGTTGTGACTAGACTTACTACTATCATTGGATTTTAACTTTTTTCTATTTATAATAGCTTATATCATTATGTAAGAAATGAGTTTGCATACTATTTTAAAATTAAAATCCTTATACACAGTATTAATACCCATATATACCTTTCCTAACCCACTGTTACCCATCACTTTCACAACATTTCTACAGATGGGTACACACTGCTGTTCTGTGACAGGGAGAGTATTACTAATAAATTGATGGACACTTGAGTTGTTTCCACTTTAGGGCTATTACGAAATAGTGCACAAGTTTTTGTGTGTGTATAATTTCAGTTCCTTTGTGTATTTACACCAACAAGCAAAATTGCCAAATCATATGGTAACTCCTTATAACTTTTTTTTTTTTTTTTTTTTTGGTGGTACTGGGGTTTGAATTCAGGGCCCTGCCTGCTATGCAGGCACTCTTCCATTTGAATTATTATAACCTTTTGAACTGTTAAATTGTTTTTTGTTTTTATACATCTTTTCCAACACATTATTGTCGGTTTTTTTAAAATTGTAGCTATCCTGTTAGATGTGAAATAAGATCCTATAGTACTTTTGTTTTCCATTTCTGTAATGACTGGTGATATCTTATATTTTCATATACTTACTGGCCATTTGTGTATCTTTGAAAAAATGCTTAAATTCTTTGCCCATTTCAAAATTAGAATATTAAGCTAAATAAGTATCTTTTCATGCTGATTGCATTTAAACAGCTGTGTTTTAGAGATGTATGATTTCAGTTAACATTGTGTAAGAAGTGTGCAAATCATTATTTAGGCTTCTGCTTGATTTAGCTTTAAATTATTTTTAATAATTAAATGAAATAATTTCCATTAAATTATTGGAATGACTTCTAAAGTGGAGTCCTATTTTTCTTAGATTTGATGTATTATACCATAATATACACTTTGGTATTGTTTATATTGAGTATTGGTGAGTAATTTATGAAAACCATGATTTGAATTAAACTCACTTTGCCTTTTAGGACTTTTTCATGTTTAATAATTTACTTACAGAAATACCGGTATCAGGATGAAGACACACCTCCTCAGGAGCACATTTCCCCACAAATCACTAATGAGGTGATAGCTCCAGAATTGGTTCATGTCTCAGAAAAGAACCTGTCAGAGATTGAGAATGTCCATGGATTTGTTTCTCATTCTCATATTTCACCAATAAAGGTAGGTAATAACTGCTTGTTATTACTATGAATTAGATGTTACTTTTGTTACAAGCGTAGCTCATGCTCAAAGAGAGCTCTTTCTTCCTGTAGATTTTTATCCTTTTGGTTGATTTTAGGTTCACAATTACAGGGAATTTCATGATACTTACTAGTATTTCAGAACACATTCTTTTTTTTTTGTGGTGTTGAAGTTTGAACTCAGGGCCACACGCTTGTTAGGCAGGCGTTCTATAATTCTAACCACTTCACCAGCTCAAAACACATTCTTATAGATGTATTTTATAAATGATTTTATTCAGTGATACTGTCTTTTAAGTCTAAAGATTCCTATGAAAGAATATTATATTCAACATACTACACATTGACCTGTTTTTAAATACTTGTTTTAAATATTAGTAGGTATTTGAAAATAATATTATATTTGATGCCCATGTGTGACTTTTCTTGATTTTGTCATCTCTCCTCAGAAGTAACTACAATCCTGAATTTAATATTTATCCTTATAAACTTTTGCCTTATATTTAAATCAATATATTATTTACTTTGCATATTTTAAACTTTACCTATTGGGTTCACAATTCAAGCAGTCTTCAACTTTCATTTTTGCTTAGCATTATATTCCTGAGGCATTATTTACTTTCACTGATCTAAAGTTTTCTATTTTATAAGTATTCTACAGTTTTTCTCACTTTTGATTGCTGTTGAATTGTTTTCAGGTTATTACTAGCTAAAATAGGATATATATGTATGCATATATGGAAAAAATATATTTTTTTTTCCAGTATTTGTATAATTTCCATTTTCAAAAGCAATTCATAGCAGTTTTTAATTGATCTGTATTCTCAAAAATACTTGGTAGTTTTGTCTTTATCAATTGTTTGGTTTTGAAATGGTATCTCATTGTGATTTTAATATGCATTTTCCTGTTTACTAATAAGGTGGGATATATTTATTGATAATTCAGGTTTCATAATTTGTGAATTGCCCATGTAGGATTTTTGCTCGTTTTTATATTGGATTATCCTTTTCACTGATTTGTAAGAGGCCTTCATCTATTCTGAGTATCAGTCTTTTGTTGGTTGCATGTAATATTTGTTGGTTGTATTTAATATTTACCCTTATAAAGTTTTGCCTCATATTTAAATCAGTATATTATTGATCAGTTCTTACTAGTAAAACTTACCTGGGTTCTAGAATTCTTTTTGAAGGGTCATTTTGTACTACTTATTAAAAAAATCTAATGATTAGGATAGTATTCAGATTTTCTATTAATAGTTTTATTGGAGTAATTTTTTCTAGAAAATTTTCCATTTCATGTTTATTTTCAAATTAGTATTCATAGTGTCTGTTACTACCTCTTAATATCTGTAGTATATGTAGGCATTGCCCCCTTCTCATTCTTAAGATTGTTTATTTGTACTTCATCATTCTTGCCAAAAAATGGTCAATTTCAAGGATGGTCTTTTCAAAGAACCATCTCTTTTTAAAAACTTTTTGTTTTTTATACCCTGTGTACCATAACCCTTACCCTTCTGTTGTTCTTATACATATTTATATGCACAATAGATATGTGCATATATATGAACACATGTAACTGTACTTGTATAATAGCCTTCATATCAATTAAAGATTATATTTAGAAGCAATTTGATCTTTCCTTTGGAAAGTAAATGATAGATATTGAGAGTGAAAACTGACTAATAGCCACTTGGCTATTAGTGGTAAAATCAGTTTTCCTTTTATGCTTTTCCCCTTTCTCTTCATATCACAGTTTTGTTCTCGTCTGCATTCTTTGTGTTTGTTTGTTTTTTTAGTTTCTCGTCAGTTGCTTATTGCATTATCAGCCTTCTTTTCTTATAGAATTTGAGTTTGCAAACTTTAAATAGTCTCCCACAAGTTTTAGCTTGCAATGTTTTATCATTTTCTTTCTGTGATTTTGTGTGTGTGTGTGTGTGTGTGTGTGTGTGCACGAGCGTGCACTCCATTAGTTATTTAGAAGTGCATTTCTTCAACTTTTTTTTTTTTTTTCATGGTACTTAGGTTTGAACTCAAGGCTTCACACTTGCCAGGCAGGTCACTTGAGCCACATCTCCAGCCCTTTTTGCTTTAGTTATTTTTTAAATAGGGTCTCAGTTTTTGCCCAGGTTGTCCTGGATGCAGTCCCTCCAATGTTACACTTCTCACATGGCTGAGATGACAGGCTCATTCCACTGTACCCAGCTATTGGGCACTGTGCAGAGCTATTGGGATAGGGTCTCATACTTTTTGCCTGGCTTGCCTCAAACTGTGACTCACCCAGTCTCAGCCTCTCAATAAGATAGGATTACAGGTGTTAAGAACCTGGTGCCTGGCATAGTTCCTAAGTTTTAAACACAGGAAACTTTATTTCTTTCATGTCTTCTTTTAGATTTTATTTTCTTATCTCATTTTCCCTTATTAGCCTGGAAGCTAGTCTCCTACTCTTCCTTTTGTGGTTATTCTAAAAAATTTAATACATATGTTTAACATACAAAAGTCTAAAGTCAATAAATATCTTTTACCCTCATTTTGAACAATGTAAAAACCTTGGATGTTAGGGTTCAAGCACTCCCTCCTGTTTTATAAGCTATTCTTGTCAGCATCTGCCTGTTTTCTTTTGATAAAAATTAATTGATTTCTTACATTAGTCCAAAAACCTTCTTGGGGTATGTAATTATTTTGTTTCTGATGTTTTAAATTTCTAATCATTTTGATTATTACAAATTATTCAAAGCCAATTTACATATCATAACCTCTTGGTCTTTTAGTAAGTGTTTTGGTAGTTACTTTGATAGGTATGCAGATTCTGCTATAAGTAGGCAACAGTGAGCCAGCAGGCATAAAATTGTTCCCATATAAAGAAAGCATGTTCTTTAAATGTGATGAAGCTCTGGTTCTCTGGTGTTACATAACATGGTCATCCTTGGCAGATAAAATAATATTCCACAGACAAGATGTTGTCCCTGATTGTCCAGATGTCCAGAGATTAAACCTAAGGTGCCACCTACAAGGATCTGTCTCCTCAGTTTTCTCTTTCCCTTATACAAGGATAGAATTTGTGTCTAAATTTATTTAATCGATCCATATAATTGGAATGCTATGAATTTCACCAATGAAATCCCACTTTGTTATTTAATAAGCCACTAGCTTTATAAATGAAATTCCACTTTATTTTGATAATCAAGAAAATCTTAAACCAGTTGCTGGTGGCTCCAGCTACTCTGGAGGCAGAGATGAGAATAATCAAGATTTAAAGCCAGCCAGGGCAAATAGTTGGCAAGACCCTATCTTGAAAAAGACCAGCACAAAAAAAGGCTGGTGGAGTGACTCAAGTGGTAGAGTGCCCACCTTGTAAGCATGAGGTCCTGAGTTCAAACCCCAGTGCTTCCCCTCTGCAAAAAAAAAACTTCGTGTTCATCAAAGATTAATATAACATAAATCTTACAGCAGTCATCTCTAAATATGACTTTCCTAATTAAATGCTAGCTGATTAATTTTGGAAGGTGAATTTGTAATTAGAACAATTGACTGCTCATAATAATGGTTCTCAATCATTTGTGGACATGGAATCATCTAAGGAGCTTTTAAAATTATTGATTTCTGAGCTTCTGACTTAACTGATTTGAAGTACATACTGGCTTTTGGGAGTTGTAGGAGCTTAACAGGTGTTTCTAATCTGTAACCACAGTCAAAAATACTGTACTACTGTAAGCTGTTTACTGGTGGAAGCTGGGTGACCTAAGCCGTAAAAGATGGGGGGACTACTTCGTCCTGCTCAGTAGCCATTTTAATGAAGCATACTACTGCTTTTATAAACTCCTTTTACACAGAGAGCATTTGGTCAGAAAAAGCATGCCAAGTATTATATGTCAAGGTTACATTAGTACAGGGAAGCACAGTTAAAATTAACTCTTTTTTATGTCTCCTTTAAAATGGGAACAGAGAAGCAGGAGAAACACAGTCAGCATAACTTTCTTATTTACATCTGAAGGACATGAAGCCATCTGGGAACCTTGAATACTGTTTTTCTGGACATCTGGCTTTCTCACAAGGCCAGATGCCGACTCACACAGTCCCACTGCTGGCTCTGACATACTACCACCACCACTATTGGTGCTAAACAACTACTGTGTTGAAGTGTTTTAAAGTAAATTTCAGATACCAGTTCTCTATTTAGTCTCAGTCTGGAGTAAGACAAGTATTGAGAGAGAAAGCATTATTAACCTCATAAGATTCTCACTTGCTTTCTTTATCTGACTCATTAGTTCCATAAGAGAATGAAAAGTCATTTTTACCTGATCCTTTTGGTATCAGCTTTAAAATGCTCTTTTCTCTTGAATGCAGTAAAGAGCTTTTTGTTATTTGTTTAACTATTGGATAAATGATTAGAATGAGTGATAATGTCCCCCACAGCTTTTCATAAACAAATTTGACAGGTGCTTAAAGGGTTATGTTATTTAAATGTCCTTTATCATCAGTTATAAGCTACACTGATTTCACCCTTACTGAAGTTAGAGTTGCTGGTATCTCATCACTTCCTTTGTTGAGTGACAATCTTCCTTAGTTGAGTTAGGTAGCTTTATGTAAACCTTTGTTGTTACATTCTAATAAGATAAGAAAGTACCAACATAAATGCATCTTAGTGTCCTATGGTAATAATAAGCAGGTCTTACTGAGAAGCAGGTGAAAATCTGGCTATTTTTTGTGGGTTAGTCCCTTGCTTTATCTTTTTCAGTTCACTTTCTTTTGTTAGGTATTAACAGTGCCAGTTTCTGAAACAGTTATAAATAAGCTCTTAGGTGGAGCCAATTGGTTCTCCCTCTTTTGGCTTTCTGGCTGTATGATTTATATCTAGGAAGTGAATAGATAAATCCTTATCTAAATTCTTTCATCTTTCTAAATCACACTTTATATATTTTTTAATATGAGGTTTTTATCCTATTAGTTTGTTACACATATTTTCTTATGTGTATATTCTCATTGTAAGATTTTATATCAAGTTTATGGGTTTTGGAGGGGTGGGGAGTGGTCTTCCCATGTCATGTCCCCCCGTTTGTTTGAGACAGGATGTTACTATGTAACCCAGGTTGGCCTTGATCTGTTAAGCCTCCTACCTCAGCCCCACAAGTGCTACATTACAGGAGCGCACCACCACACTTAGCTCTGTATCATGATACATTTATGCATAATATCAAAACTTAATACATATTGCATAGTATATTTTCACCATAATTTGATGACCATTCCCAATTTTTATTATTTGTTATTTCAGTTTTTGTCAGAGTTTGTAAAAAAGGATGTATTGAATAATCTTTGGGAATAAAAAGTGCTTGGGCTATTTCCTTAGGATGGATTTCCAAAAGTCAGATATCTGGGTCAAAAACATAAGAACATTTTTTTAAGTTCTTGAGCCTTTTTAATGGCCATATTCTGATACAACTGTAATTTAAAAATTAATAAGGATGTCTTGTTTGGGGAATTTCTTCCTGCTTCCCCTACCTCATATATATAGTTAATTATAGCAGTCATCTCATGAAGTAATTATTTGAGGGTAGAATACATTAGGAGTGGGAAGAGATTATGTTATGTAAAATTGTTAGGCTTCCTTTAGCTTTTTGTTAGAAAAACAAAATTTAAAAAAAAACTTACTTTGACACAAAGCAAGTTTTAATGCTGATTTTCGTTTCAAAAATTTTTAAAAACCAGAACAATTATAAGACACTCAATAATTATAACAAGTAAATTTTATTTAAATATAGTGTTCAATGTCAGATCAGCAGACTCTTTGAAAGAAAAAGCTAGTGTAGGGACTTCTCCACTTTTATAATATTATGGTTTGGAATGAAACAAAGCATCTGTTAAGCTATTCAGAGGATTCAGTATCTGAATTATTATTTTCATAATTTGGCAAAGTATCTTTGAATAGTAGTGATTTGCTAAGTAGAATATAAATTAGGTACTGCTTCAGTCTTCATAACTAATAAAAGCTAATGGCAAAAAATTTCCTTTGACACTTGTTTTTTTTTTTTAAAAAAAGTCAGAATATTAGTTTTGCTTATGAAGAAATACATATATAAGGGTTGGTAGAGTAGCCCAAGTGATAGAGCACCTGCCTAGCAAGTGTGAGGCCCTGAGTTCAAACCTCAGTATTACAAAAAATAAGTTATCTAAGAAATACATGTCTATGCTATTCATTTTGTTAGATTCCAGTATTTTTTTATGCAAAGATAGTTATAACACAGTGTGATATATCATGAAAAAATAGAGACATTATTAAAGAAAGTTATCATTTGAACAAGGTACTGAAAGATACCAAGTCAGAGTTGAAGGCAGTTCCTGGAATAAATAAACACTGTAGGAGGGTGTTAACCAGCAAATAGAGGAAAGTTCTTTGTACTCAGGGTACTTTGTTAGGAAATGAGGATAGGGTTGTAAAGGACATGTATCTTGAACTGATGAGTGGTCCTATGAAGAGGTTTGCTAATATTAAATGTCCTGTGAAATAATCTACTAGGTTCGGTGATGGTTCTCATTACTGCAATAATTAGTAAAATAAGACAGTGATTGAAAGTTAATTTATTTGGCGCTTTGCTTTAAGGTAATTATTATTTTATAATTTAAGTCTCTGAAAGGGAAACTTTCTGGCCAGTGATGGAACTAGTCTCAGGAAAGAATTGAATGATATAGTCATAAAAAATTTTTATCTGAGGACAGAGGCTCACTCAGGAGGCAGAAATTGGGAGGATCAAAGTTCAAGAACAGCCCAGGCAAAAAGTTAGTGAGACCCCATCTCAGTCAATAAGCTGGGTGTTCATGCCTGTCATCCCCATCTGTACAGAAGGTATAATAGGAAGACCATAGTCCAGGCTGGCTTGGGCCAAAAAGGCAAGACCCTTAGTTGAATAACAACTAAAAAAAAGGGGCAGGGTATGGCTCAAGTGGTAGAGCACCTACCTAAACAAATGTGATGCCCTAAGTTCAAACCCTATCACCATAAATAAGTAAATAAATAAATAAATCTTAATGTGGAAAAAGACATAGTGGATAAATTTGGGGACTAAGAATAATACCAAGATCCCAAAAACTGAAAATGAGTTGAATTAGGAAAAGTGATCAGAATAAGTAAATCAAACAAATAAGCATGTAATCAGCCTTTTCAGAATAGGTTCGGGTCTAGCTGAAGTGAGAAGGAAGGTGGGCAATAGTTGCATTACTAGTAGATGGGAAATTTCAGAGATTGTTGAAGAAACAAAACAATTTGTATTTTTTGTCTTCAATGACAAGATTTTGTTCAAACTAGCATGTACAAAGTGAATATTGAAAAGAGGGACTTGAAATAAAAAGCAGAACAGGTCATGCAGGTAATTTTCTGAAGTGAATATATCCTACCTTGGACACATTTCATCCAGCAGTTCTTGATAGGTTTTTGCTTGTTCGTTTTTAAATGAGAAATGAGGGTGACAGAGGAATGGACATAAGCAAATGCAAGCCTTTTGAACTGAATGCTATAGGAATATAATCTTTCATGTTTCAATTAAATAATGAGCAGTTTTTAAAATTGATTTTGTTTCCACATATTAAATAGAATATATTAAAATGTTGATTTTTTTAGCTTTTTTGTGATGGCCCTCATGTACTTTGAGTATTTAACTTATACACAATTTGACCACTAGATGGTGTCCATATAGAAGGGATCTGTGTATCTACACAATCAGTGTTTTTCTAGATAAATAACAAATTTCTAAATAAATATTGTTACCAATATTGACAATATTAGTTCAGTCTTATCCTAATACATTTGTATGTTTTAAAATTTAATAGCCCAGATTATAATGGTAAAAGAGTAAGAAAAACACTTTACAGTGCATTAGCTTTGTTGGTTATTTGGTCATTAGCTTTGTTGGTTAGTTGGTTATTTTTTTTTTTTAGTACTTTACAATTTGTGTTGTTTCTTCTCATCCTTTAACCTCTTAAAAATTTTCACTAAGATTTTTTAATACTTACATTTGTCATTATATCTAAAGACTTCTCAGTTTATTTGTGAGTTTGGAAGTGTGTGCAAATAATTGAGGGCCTATAAATTTTGAACTGTCTGTATACTTCCATTTAATTTTATAAAATACATCTTTCTTGTACTTATAAATTTTTCATAATCATTTTGGAGCTTACATAATCACTAAATATATGTAGTCACTAAATTCAACTTTCTCCTATTTTTTAGGCTAGGATTCTACTATATGTTGTTACTCTGATAAAAATTTAGACTATTGAAAAAAGAATATTAATATTTATATATCATGATAAAATATTAGTGATTCTTTTGCATACCATTTTTAATTTGTTATTGGCTTTCCAGGTTTTTCTCTAATGAACTTAAATTTCATGTTAATGGAGTCTTTCAGCTCTGTTACATAATAAGTGAGGCTATTCTAAAGCAAAGATGTGTTGGTTGCCTCTGCCTCCCAATCAAATCATGTGAAGTCAATTGTGATTTAGACACCTACATGGTTTTGTATGCATGTATGAACTACTGAGCAGTGCTTGGGGTGACGCTACATTTTCTGTAGCTCAGGTAACAGGACATTTACTAAAGAAGCCTTTCTCAAAATTTGAAGCTGTCTTCTTTATGTGAGTGGATTTGAATAGGAAATTCATACATTGAGAAGTATTTCTTCCTTGTGCTCTGGAGAAATATGGGATGGAGTGATCTGTCTACTTAGGTGATACCCAAGGGCTTTAGCTTTCTAGGATAAATCTGTGTACACTAAGGGCTTATTGTTCTGTCTGTGTTGGTAATGTTTGCAACTTGTGGTGGGCGATTTGCATTTAACACGAATTCAGTGTCCTCATCATAGTAATCTACAGTAACAGAGCTTATTATCAACTCTAGCCTGATTCTGTTTTGTTTTTCCTTTCCTGGGTTTTCATCAGAATATGTGGATCAAGGCAAATACTTGGGGGCCAAACCAATTACTATATCATTTAAAACTACATTAATCAGTTCTTTATTAAGTATCTGGTCCATAATAAATCTTTAAATTTTTTTAGGAGGTCTTATTTTTTTTTCCTCCCACAGAGAATTCTTAGTTTTCTTTCTGTCTTTAGTGATTTCCTATATTCCCTTTACTTCCACTTAGAAACAGCCTTTCTAGGCCACAGGTTACCGGCTGTGTTGTACAGTTCTTGGGAAAAAACACCAAACTTTCTGCCCTAATCTCTATCACAGCACATCTTACCCCCAAGAATCCCACGTTTCTCAATCCTTTTTTAGCCTATCCTAAAAAAGGAATCATAGAGCTAGTGTGATCACCTTTTCTTGCTGAGGCAGATTTGCAATGGTTGTAGTTTCAATACTGCTTTCCATAGGCTGCATCTAGTTGGTACTGGCCATCACATAGAAAAGCAAAATTTTGTCAGTCTACATCTGAAAATTATTCCTGATTAAGGTTGGGATTTATGATGTGCTTGTATTAGCTTAAAAATTGAATTACTCAGCTATTAGTAAATTATCAAATAGCGTTTTTTCATAGAGTTTTTAAAATGACCTTACATTATAATATATACTATTATAGCATAGTATTAAGAAGAAGACTTAGGACTCTTGTACTCATACTCGAAGGTTTTTGAGTCATTTAGGAAGCTCAGGCAGTTCTGAGGTTAATTTCTATGTTGAGAAAAACAGACTTAAAATATTTTAGAAAATGTCCATTTAGCAATCAAATAATACATTTTTGTGAACCAGAGTAGTATTTACAAAGTGTTAGATACAACATATTTCACTAGTTATAAAATTATCAATGTTAATTCTTTTCCATTTTATAAATTCATAATTTTGCATTCTTAATGATTATAATGCAGTGGAGGGGTGATACTGATAATTTCATAAGAATTTTTATCATAAAAGTTTCAGAGGCCATACGTATATTTATTTTGCTACTTAGTCTATTTCTGCCCCAAGACTCAGTTATCAAACATTAGAAATCAATTAATTACAATTTATTACATAAAATAATTATGCTATACCCATAATTATCTGCTCAGAAGTTACATAAATAGTACCTTCACAAAAACTTAGAAGCAATGCTAAATAGTGTAAGGTCCTTCCTGGTGTCAAAATTTGTTTGTGAGTGATAAATGTTCTTTCAGTGAAATTATTTTAACAATAAAAACTGTTGGCAGAAAGAATCTTGTATTTTAAGACTCAGTTCATATTTATAATTTATGTAAGCAGTGAAGATGCCATTGGATTTTACTACAGACTGTGATTGAAAGTAATCCGGGGTTTCTCCACCCAGTGCATAAAATCAGACAACCCCTAAGGGTCTTGGTAGCCCAGAGTTTATAACATCCTTCTTTACCTGCTAATCGACCTCACTTCCTGGATTTCAGTCCGTCTAGTTATCAGCTAACAAAAGAACAGCTTTTGGTTCCTGCAGACGCTGGTGAAAAAATAATCACAAGAACGAAAACCACCTTATGTCGTCTTTTTTGTCTGCAAAAATAAATTCAGCCATTATACAGCTAACAGGTACAGAGGGAAGATACAAGCTCTTTCATAGGAGGAAACTGCAGAGAAAATGAGCATCATTTTTCAAGGTTTTTATTTTCCCTGATCTACAAGTGATGCTGCTGTAATTCTAGCTGCAGTTTTTACCGATCATTCACCACTCAGCAGCTGGTAGAGAAGTAAGACTGCTTGGCAACCACCTGCAGGGCTGCAGAGATGAATTACATTTTCGGAAACAACACACTTCTGTACTCTCGCGCCAGTCGAGGAGGCAATACTAGTTCTAGCCATGGCTCAGTAGGCCCAAAGCAGAAACACTGGGCAAAAAAGGGCTCATCAGATGAACTGCAAGCTGAGCCAGAACCTTCACGCTGGCAGCAGATAGTTGCATTTTTCACTCGAAGACACAGCTTTATTGACTGCATCTCGGTAGCCACCAGCTCCACCCAGGTAATATACCACTTGTTGAAATTATTTTCAGTATATTTCTTTTAATATTTGCTTTTCAAAAATGTCTTAGGACAGACTTCTGATTAAAACTAGGCATGCACTGAAACATTGGAAGCACAAAAATTTATGCTTTCAGTCATCTATGCAGGTCTTTAGCACAAAGGGGGGAAGTGAAAAATATTTTTCCTTATGCTCTTATGTAACACCAAACAAAACAGTCTCAGATTCTATTGAATAACTTCTGAAAATATAAAGCCACTGAAACATAAGTTAATGCTCATCTCTTTATTAATCTGTGTTATATGCTATATAGAGAGTATAATGTCTGAGCAAAGAAAATACCATTTGTTTAGTTTTTGTATGTTATTAGATAACCTTTGGGAGATTGTTATAGTAAAGAAGCAAAAGGTAGCTTGAAGTATTTTCATTTTAGTGTTTTGAGAATAGGGTAAATTTAATACAGTTGGCTAGTATTCCATATGTTTACCTCTTAAAGTTATATTAAATTGATTTATTCAAGTGCTTCAGTGAATCCTTCAATTTTTATAAATATGTTACCTAGGGTTAATTTGGAATCAGTAAACTTGTACAATTGCATGATCATGAGAATGTTTTCCCCATGTTAATTTTAATGAGATGAACAAACACTAAAAGTCCCAATTTGAAAAAAAAGAGTTCCATAAAATCACTTCTTTTTCAGAAAAGAGGTATTAAATATAAGAGGAAAAGTATAAAGTTAATAATTGAAGAAATGCATATTATTTGGTGTAAGAGTAGAATGGGGAAGTATTACTATTTTAAAATATAATTTAACAGATACTCAACTATAGTAAAAATAAAGGGATGAGAAATAGTCTAATTTTAAAACAAGTTAAGAGAGGTTTTGTCCTTTGACATCAATATTATTTAACAAAATGTATATTTACACATTTTTGGAGCCTGTTAAGGATGTTATTATACATTCTTAGAGCCTGTTAAGAATGAATTCTCTTAAATTAAAAAAAGTTTTCTTAATTAGAAGTAGCATAATAAATATGTATTAAAGCTGTCATTGATTTTGGTTTCTAGAATTTTCTTATAATAGTTTGGATATAATAGAATGTCAACTTTTTAAAGTCAAATTCTACTTATTTCTCATATACGTAAGAGAAATTAAATTAACAGGATAGAAAACATCATTTTATATGTAGACACTGCATTGAGGTTACTTACAGTCAAAACTCACTGAGCGGCAATGGTTAACTCAAACTGAATATTGCCCCAAGATTTTTACTACATTGGTTCTGACTGTAATTATGTATCTCATAAAAGAATGCAAAGGCTAAAGTTTGGTGATACTATTTCTTACAGATTAATATTAAATGGTATTTTCCATTGTCAACAAGAAAGATATCTTAAAATATTTATTGTATAGATGATTTATGTAAATAAACACATCACATGTATATATACACACACATACTACCACTGATATATCTGTATTCATCTTAAGGGCATACAAATGAAAAGACAGGAGAAATAGTTCTCATAAAATTATTGAAACTACAGTTATATCATCGTTGCTTAGGAGTTGGAACAAAAAGTTGTTCTTATTGCACTAGAGTTATAACCTTTATTAAAACATTTTAAATCTTATTCTCCTTTCTCTAACTTGGTTTAAATCATTTTTATGTACTGATAAATAACCTAGATTTTCTTTCAAACTTCTTTCCTAATACTCATCTTTTTCATTACCTTTGTATTTCATCTCTGGAAGTGTAGACGTTAGGTCAGGGGTTTTAGCTTCTGTTTTCTCCTGCCCTGGAATACAAACATTTTATTTTTCATTTTGTGTATTTTTCTAATTGATGAATAGTTTATATATACAACTCTTTTGTTAAAATCATTGGAATTCATTTTATAGGATAAAGTATAATCAGACTGAGAAAGAACTTGAGATTTGTCTGCGTCTTTGTTGATGCTAGGATACATTTTTTTTCTATTTTACCTAATAACTCATGGCTTGCAGTTTTGTTTTGTAGCACCAGAAGAATTTGTGTATTGTTAGGAACAAAGGAGATTAATGAAATTTTCTAATTTATTGAATATGTACTATATACCTATGAATATGATAGTGATGCTGTTTTGTACTATGATTGATAAGTAACAGCGTCTCACTTTCAGCATTGTCAGAAATAATCTTTTTTAAGATTTGATAGGAAGATTAACTTAGTACAGTGGATAATTATTAGTAAATCAAATTTTACTACTCTGACTTAACATCCCTCCAGGTAGCTGCTACCCAGTTTCTTATTGGTGCTCAGTGGATGATTATAGAATTAATTAATTTCTATCCCAATCATCTAGAATGTTACTACTTTGTCTTCCAAAATATGGCACCTAGTCTGACACCTCTTCAGTTACCTGTGTTTTTTGAATCAGCTCTCTCCCCTTACATGCCTTTAGTTCTTCACAGCAGCCCATCTCTTCTTCCTCTTCCCTTTTTTCCCTCTCTTCTTCGCATTATCCTCAAGTCATACAAATCCCCCACATACCTGGTTTCCTCACCCCTTCTATCCCTGACCCAATAGTGATAACCATAACTACCAAACTGCAATTTTTATCATTTCTTTGTACCTCAAGAGTTTACAATATGGGTCTTGGAGAGGGAGGTCTTAAGTTGAGGTTATTGTGAATTAGTTTACTGTGGTGTAATTTTTTCATTGGGGCTTTATACTGCTTGTGGCCTTAATTTTGAAAATTAATGTAATAAATGGCCTACGCATTTTCATGCTCTCCTTGGTTTCTCACCTGATCATCCATCCTATTCTTATATTTAGGACTACATTGATGCCAATCTTCCCAACCCTATTTAATGTATTCAGCTCTTCCAGTATATAACCAGTTTTTACAAGGGTTTTAAAGAATACCAGCCTGATGGTTCTAGAATTTGCTCCCTGATTAACTCCTAGGTGAAAAGTTAATTCTTCTTGGTGATACTAGTGTTTGTTAATGACATTAGTAATCGTATAAACTTTGAGTCGCTGTGAAGTGTTATGTCACTTTGAATGTGTGTTTAGTAAGTAAACATTCTTTAGGACTACTTGAAAATCTCTAATTTAAATCATTATAAATATTCAAAAAGGTTCCCCCAAAAACAATTTGGCACAACAAATAAAAAAACAAAGCTCTATTCCTAGGACTGAGTGAAATGGACAGTGACTTGTCAGAATTGAAGTAGAATAATAACATTTTTGTAAAAATAAATCACGAGTAATCTGCTTAGATAAAAAATCCTGTCTAAAATACAAGAAAAGAGTCTTTAAATACCTATGTGGAAAAATATGTAGAGTAATTTAATTTATATTTTAAGATAATATTTATCCTAAGCAGGTACATTCTAAATTATAAAGGATGTAATTTTTAGAGCTGTGCATTGGATATACTGTCCCCCCCCCAAATGGAAGTAATGATATCAACCTCATAGAGTTACTTCTATTAAATGATTTTTTAACATATAAATAACTTACAATAGCACCTGACACATAAGTGCTACATTAATTAGGTGCTGCTATTATTATAGTTTTATTTTTATAGTCCTTAATTCTGTTAATCTATGAACAAATACAAATAAAAGTATTAGGAATTACAACACCAAAGGTAGTGTAGTACATTTAAACATTCAGCAAGTATTAATGAGTAAGTTCACTATAGTATAAGTCATCCACTTCTTTAAGAACCACAGATCTCAAAATCTTTAATTGCAGAATTTAACTGAAGGACCCAAAGAGCCTCTGCAATTCTTTAATGAAACCCAATTCCCTGACCTTGCCTCCTCCCCTTACTAAAAACCATTTGAGACAAGAGTGTTGGACCTAAGGCCCAAACTCCTGTGATTCCATATGCCAGGTCCTGCCACCCCTCCCTAAATGCCAAATAGTCATGGTAAAGGCAGAGAAAGATTTATTACACAGCTCGGGACATGCTATGGGGAAGAAGCAGAGTAAGCACTCAGCTCATCTTCAGCCATCTTTGGGGTACAGACATGAATTATAGGTTTAAATAGACAAAAGAACTGGGGACAGGGGGCAATGGTATGCATAGTTAACAGTTCAGTAACAGGTGTGGTCTTGGTTGGTCTCATGACTGGAGGGACCAACAATCTCAGTCAGGCAGATGGCCTAGTCCAGTTTTGGAAGTTATCACCTGCAGGGAGTAATCTGGTTCCTCTCCAGGTTGCTCTAGTTCATTGTCATAAAGATGCTATCAGTTCTGTCCTTTTTGGAATCCAAGGTGATTGTAAAGTGACTGTGAAGAGAATGGCTTACAAAAAACACATGAAAAAATGCTCACCATCTCTAGCCATAAAGGAAATGCAAATCAAAACTACACTAAGATTCCACCTCACCCCTGTTAGAATAGCCATTATTAGAAACACCACCAACAACAGGTATTGGCAAGGATGTGGAGAAAAAGGAACCCTTATACACTGCTGGTGGGAATGTAAACTAGTACAACCACTCTGGAAAAAAATTTGGAGGCTTCTTAAAATCTAAGCATAGACCTGCCATTTGATCCAGCAATACCACTCTTGGGGATATACCCAAAGGAATAAGACACAGATTACTCTAGAGGTACTTGTACACCCATGTTTATTGCAGCACTATTCACAATAGCCAAGTTATGGAAACAACCAAGATGCCCCA